>NC_090647.1:136449603-137049603 GCF_040937935.1 Hyperolius riggenbachi | reverse complement strand
TAACTGTCCCTTAGAGGGGCTCACAATCTAGTCCCTACCATAGTTGTAGGTCTATGTATGTATTGTGTAGTCACTGTAGTGTATATAATTTTAGGGGGGAGGCAATTAACTTATCTATATGTTTTTGGGATGTGGGAGGAAACCAGAGTACCCGGAAGAAACCCATGCAGACACTGGGAGAACATACAAAATCCTAGCAGATGTTGAACTGGCTGGGATTTGAAACGGGGAGCCAGTGCAGCAAGGCAAGAGTGCTAACCACTACGCCACCGTGCTGGGTATGTTGCATAACTTGTGTGGCTCATGCACTGTACACAGACAGTTGTGTAGTTGCAGCAGAGCTTCCTTTAATGACTCTGAGTATCAACAGTTACACCGCTGAGGCCTCTGGGTAGCAGCAGTTACACTACTGAGGCCTCTGGGTGCCCACAATTACACCGCTAAGGCCTCTGGGTAGCAGCAGGTACACTAATGAGGCCTCTGGGTGGCCGCAGTTACACCGCTAAGGCCTCTGGGTAGCAGTAGTTACACCACTGAGGCCTCTAGGTCGTGGCTGAGAGTTATGTGATTCTGAATTAGAAGCTGCACTTCCCCATTGGAGCTCAGATTCTCACTTGAACTCGAACAATGGGAACACAAAGCGCTTCACTTTCCCATTACAGAGGATTTATTCTTAATTGTCACTCTTGGTGTCATAAAACCACACTGCATGTTTTAACATAGATTTCTCCAAATGACACCAGGCCCTGTAGCTTGCCTGGAATTTACAATGCTCTCAATGGCTACACCTAATAAATAGTCATTTCAAATGATGTCATTTATGTATATATCAGTCAGGTTAGTGATAAGTTTGCTATTCAACTTTTTATTCAGCAAATTAGAGTTCCTTTACAGTTTTATAACACATGTTGAACTCCTTCTAAACACAGGAAAGGAAAGTTGCATGTTGGCACAAGGCATTGTGTTATTAGACCTACTTTGTTTTTTTTTTTTTGTTTTTTGTTTTTTACATATGTAACAGAAGCTGTTTACACTTCAAACGTACATTTACCACAAGTGCTTGTAGTTTGCCCAGTACACTGCATAACTCTAGGAAGGTGCGTAACTTGAGGAAAGGAGCCCCTGCTATCACAGGGGAGCCCAAAGCTGAGGGTGGCCTCATGTACTAACCTTGCCTTCCACCGTTACAGGGCACTATACTTCAGATCAGGACCCTTATGCAATTGACTTTTCCACCTGAACTACCTCCTAGGAGATGATTTTCATCTTCTCTTTAAACTAATCTTTTAGCATTTTACAATTGATAAAGTACATCAATTTGTTTTAAGTATTTTCTTGCTTCCTGGTGGCTTAACCTCCCCGGCGTTCTATTGAGATCGCCAGGTAGGCTGCGGGAGGGTTTTTTTTTAATTAAAAAAAAACTATTTCATGCAGCCAACTGAAAGTTGGCTGCATGAAAGCCCACTAGAGGGCGCTCCGGAGGCGTTCTTCCGATCGCCTCCGGCGCCCAGAATAAACAAGGAAGGCCGCAATGAGCGGCCTTCCTTGTTTTGCTTAGATCGTCGCCATAGCGACGAGCGGAGTGACGTCATGGACGTCAGCCGACGTCCTGACGTCAGCCGCCTCCGATCCAGCCCTTAGCGCTGGCCGGAACTTTTTGTTCCGGCTACGCTGGGCTCAGGCGGCTGGGGGGACCCTCTTTCGCCGCTGCTCGCGGCGAATCGCCGCAGAGCGGCGGCGATCAGGCAGCACACGCGGCTGGCAAAGTGCCGGCTGCGTGTGCTGCACTTTATTTGAAGAAAATCGGCCCAGCAGGGCCTGAGCGGCAGCCTCCGGCGGTGATGGACGAGCTGAGCTCGTCCATACCGCTCAGGAGGTTAAAAGGCATTTGTGAAAATACCACCTAGTAAGAAAAAGTGAATTGCATATGGGCCCAGGTGTTTTGTGGCTACACTTGTTATGGGTGTGAAGATCATGATGGCCACACTTGTTTTAAGACCTTTGTGAGATCGGCCTCAAGGTCGTAAAGGGCACCAAGCGGAGGCAAGGGAAGATTGGGGGGGCCCCCATCAAAGAGAGGAGTTTCTCTATCAAGGTGACCTATTCGGTGATTGGTTGTTAATTTTTAATGTGGGTAGGGCATGTAGTATAGAAGTGATCAGGATATGGGGTGACTTTATATTGTCTCTAGAAAACCCTTATGGAGGGGCAAAATGATTGTTGACCCATTCTTCTCCACACCTGAACTTATCTGCTTATTCCATTCAAGTTGTGATAAGTATGTGTGTTATCCAGCCTATTACTTTTAAAGTTCATAAATTAAAGATGTAGACGGTTTATGACAATATTGTGTGTTACTCCTGGAAGTTTTCTATTTGAAGATCCAGATGTTGCACCACAATAGAGAGTAATTGTAAGTTATCAGGCAGTGATATAGGTGTGCACTCAATTTGCTGTTTAATTGGGATTGTCCCATCAAAGATTCGCTGGGGGCTCGGAGTTGTAGTTAAACCCCAGACTCCAGGCATGATCGCAATGACTGTCCACTAATGGATACTGTTGCACATCTGTACTCCTCTAAGCTTAATACTCACCTAACATCACAGTGATGCCTCCTGACGAACTAGGTTCCCCAATCCATCTTCCTGCTCGCAGGAACACATGATGGTTGCGAGCAAGAGTTCAAACAATTGTGCCACTTTGCGCTGGAGACGGGGATTTTAAGATCTGGTCCGATTTGCCTAATCGCGCACTCGTACCCACCTTGCGGAACCGATCTTGCATTGCTCGAAAAAATTGCTGGTTGATGGAAGAATCGCGAGGCGAGTACGAGCCTTTATGCACATTACTGGAAGAGCTCTCCCCTGAGTCCCTCATGATTTGGGAGAAGATGGGCCCTTTTCAGCCAGGACAGAGCTGAAAGGAGATTTACTGCAGCTCTCTATGGTGTTTAGTGGATGAAAACAAACCATTTCCACCCAGGCAGGGGTTGTATGTATCCTGGACATTTTGCCAAGTTTTCCTTTCCATTCCCCCAGTCCAGGCTTTTATATTTATTATTCTGCTCTCTTGAAGAATGGTCTCATTGCTCCGTTGCGCTTTGTTGAGCATCTTCTATATCTCCCTGGCCATCACAAATGAGCTTGAAGCATGGCGAGTGTGACCAAAATGTTAAATAAAGACCTAATATTTCAGTCACGTCTTCTCAGCAGTTCCTGCCAGCAAGCTCAGAGGCGCAACAAAGGACTGGGGGAGCGGGAGGCCTGCTTTTTCATTTGACCTGGCCAAGATTGAGCTCTTTTTCCTTGAGTCATTCAGTTGTGTGTGGTAAAGGAATTATCTGACACACTTGGATAATGCAGAATATGGCCATACTTGAAAAGCTGCCGAGGCCCAATTAAAATTTCAAAATCACTAAGTTGGTTTAATCACTTGATATTATCAATTGGGAAGCAGCCCACCCAGAGAATTCATGGTGCGTCATTTAATTGTAAGAAATTAAGATCGTTCAAGCCAATCAAATTTGCTTAGGTGAGCAGATGTAATGCAAGCATGTGTTTTGCCGATCGCAAGAGCACCACAATAGCATGTAAATTGCAGTGCACTTTTTCCAGTAGTGAGTTTTGCTGTAACTCGAATTGCAATCACCGGCCTGCATGAATTTTGGTGTGTTTGCGTGAGAACACGACAGATCGCAGCGCAATTTTTTTTGTAGTGGAAATAAAAGGCAGTCTTGTTCCCTAGTGGAAAAGGAGTCTAAAATTCAATATATATATCCTAAAACAGGGTGCAGCCTATTGGATCTTCTGAACTAGAGATATTTTAGAACAATCGTGAGCATGCAAACCTGGGCTGGGTTTGCAAGATTACTTCCCTTAGACAGGAGAATTTTTTTTTATTTCTTTCTTTTTTTTCTTCTTTTTTTTTTCTTTTTTTTTACAGTATTTTCATCAAAACTGTTTCATAAACATGAAAAAAAAATCTGCAAAGCACTTTAAAAATGCATTTTGGGTTATAAGCATTGGTACGTATCCCCTAATTATGAGGTTCACTTTTTAGAAACTATAGCTGTATCTAAACTGAATGCAGAATTACTGTATATGGTAAGTACACGCAGCCCTCTACTTACTAACGCTCCGAGAGTTCGTAATTTAAATTTGTAAAGTTGAGTCATGTGCAATCGGGAAAAGTGAATAAATGATTTACCTTCAGACAACTCTGGATTTGGGCATATAGTATAAACAATTTTTTTTTGTTTTGTTTTATTTTGAATGAGCTTGTAATTTGTTTTCAACTGCAGTACTCACAACAGTATATACAATACTGTATCTTTACAACAAAAAATTGTAAAAAAAAACAAAAAAAAAACAAAAAGAAACCCCAAAAACAGTAGTGTATATTTTGTACATGGAGACAATTTCATTTGTGTGTGTTTGTATGACATTTTTTTTAACTTGAGTTGCTTTTAAGTAAGAGACTGCCTGTAGTTCCCTAGTCTTTCTTATTGATACAGTATAAAACCTAATGCAAAGAAACCAATATTAAGGGGCCTCATTTTTCTGGTTTGTTAGATTTTACACTTTAGTAGTACATTTGTACTACAGTAGTTCTTTTGGTGTAATGATTTGCACACTACTTTTCACAGCACTGCCCTGAAGCCATGTGGATGTAGACCTTGGTAGCCATAGAAAATGAAACCTTAAAGGGGTTCTCTTGCATATCTAAAAAAAAATGGCATGTCCCGCGCCGTCCTCCCACGATCTTTCGTTCCCCCGCCTCTGGTACCAGTCTAATTATTCGTCTAACTAGACTAATAGAACTGCGGCTGCGTGGCCGTCATTGGGAGGCTACTGTGCATGCGCAGTACGAAGTTTTCTTGTACTGCGCCTGGGCAGTAAGCTCCAGATGATGCGAGCGGGAGTGAGCATGTGTGCGGCCACTGGCACGCAGCTGCAGTTTTATTCGTCTAGACGAATAATTAGACCGGTGCCGTCGGCAGGGAGCGGAAGTTCGTAGGAGGATGGCGTGGGACATAACAGCTGCAGGGGGCCGATAGAAGCTCAAGTTAAGTGTCCGTTTTTGTTTTTTTTAGATATGCAAGAGTACTCCTTTAAGTCCTGTTTACAGTGCATTATTATTATTATTATTATTATTATTATTATTATTTAGTGTTTATATAGCGCTGACATCTTCCGCAGCAATGTACAGAGTCTTGTCACTAACTGTCCCTCAGAGGAGCTCGCAATCTAATCCCTACCATAGTCCTATGTCTATGTATGTATTGTGTATCTTATGTATTGTAGTCTAGGGCAGTCCCACAAAGCATTTGCCTTTATGAATCATGACTGTGGGTGTCAGACTCCCGCAATTTTAATTATTGATTTATAAAGCGCCAACATATTCCATGGCAATGCATTGTGGGACTTGTAGTTCCTGAACAGCTGGAGAGCCAAGTTTGCAGATCACTGGTCTAGGGCCAATATAGGAGCCAATTAACTTGTCTGTATGTTTTGGGATGTGGGAGGGAATCGGAGTGCCCAGAGGAAACCCACGCAGACACTGGGAGAACATACAAACTCCATGCAGATGTTGACCTGGCTGGGATTCAAACCGGGGACCCAGCGTTGCAAGGCAGCAGTGCTACCCTCTAGGCCACCGTGCATGCAATTTTTTTTTTTTTTTTTTTTTTTTTGTGTGCATTTTTCCTCCATGCAAAAACACATTAGCAGTCAGTCTGTGGAAATCATTGGGCTCATCCACGTCTGTGTGTCACATTCGCATTTAGAAAGCCTGACAGCGTGCTGCTTTTTTTCCCAGACACCATGACCACCTTGCAATCTGATACTTATGCGGTTGTGCTCATTTCAACACATGCTAATGCACGTTCCGTGTCAGAAAACGTGCACAAAAATCTGACTGCATCACACGCTGCAAACCTAGACAAAGCACGGACGTGGTAGGCTGGTGTATATCTGCAGCTGGCCTACCATCTGGAAATTCTATTCCATAGACACTGCTGAGCAAAGTCTACTAAAACAGGACATTCACTAAGCCCCACCAAATTCCAGTACATCTGCTGCACTAATGATTCAAAATTTGACAAATATTCTAATTAAACCCTCCAGGGTGCACAATTTGGAATTTGCAAATAAGAGGTGTTTTTAGCACCTGATCCAGTTAACCTGCTGCTGTATATATTGCTCTGTGATTTTAGGCCCTGACTACTTGTTCACTGGTTAAACTAAGTGGCCCAGTAGGGGATTTGTCTATTGCTATTCTTCTATAGAAGCTCTCAAACCAACTTATTAAATTACTTTTCAGAGCTTATCACCAGACAGGACAGAATAGCTTGGCATTGGGAAATGCAACAAATGCCTGAAGTAAAATGTCGCCCCCCCCCCCCCCCCCCCTTTTTTTTTTTTAAAGATATGATTTGTACATTTTGTGAGTGATGCATCATGGGAAACCACAGTTGCTCACTTACAAACAACTGAATTATAACAAACTTTTAGCGATGTTGAGCCTCACATCTGCTACACGCATACTGCTAGGTGCGGGGCATTTCAGAGCAGTAGGTATGAAATGCCCGACAGGTTTTCATTGCTTTAGCGTTACCCTGTGGTAAAAAAAGGGGTAGTGCAACTCAATGAGAACATCCCAGTGTGAAAAGGGGCCTGAAGGTCCATACACACTTTAGATTAAACTCAGCTGAAATGGCAGCTAGAGACGGCCTTGGACGAGAGTCTAGTGTATGGCGGCCCTGATACTTTGGCGAGAGATCCAGCATGCTGCATCAGTTCACCTAAACACAGCCCGACTCCACTGTGCCCCACACAAGTCTGCCCACCACTCTCCACAGTGTCAGGTTGCAGGCTAGAGATGCGTCTTTACAGCCTCGGTCATTAAGGCCCTGTTTTCATTTAATCAATTGCTCTCAGTTATAACTGAAAGGATAACTGATTTTCAAAGTAATGCCCATGTTTTCCTATGGCACAGTTTACACTTAAAGAGAAACTCCAACCAAGAATTGAACTTTATCCCAATCAGTAGCTGATACCCCCTTTTTACATGAGAAATATATTGCTTTTCACAAACAGACCATCAGGGGGCGCTGTATGACTGATTTTGTGCTGAAACCCCTCCCACAAGAAGCTATGGGACCGCGGTACTTTTGGCAGTTTCCCACAATGTAACAATGTTCACAGACAGGAATTAGCTGTTTACAGCTGTCTCTAACAGCCAAAACAGCTAGGAGCAGCTACATAACCTGCCCACAGTAAAAATGTCACCATATAATAAATGTCAGAATGTAAATCGGGGAGAGGAAAGATTTTACAATGAGCAAACACTGACTAAATCATTTATACATAATTATTGTAAAAATGAAGCACTTTTTTATTACATTATTTTCACTGGACTTCCTCTTTAACGCATTTTAACTGAAAAATGTTTTTCATAATGCACTGCTATGGAGAAGAAAAAAAAAGTGTACCAACTGATTAAGTGTAAACGGGGCCTAACTGTCGCCCGGGGGATCATGTCCCAGTCTCTGCCGTGTGATAGTAGTCGTATGTGTGGACGAGGCTTTAGAAACCACAACAATCAAGAAAAGTTAATTTACAGCTAAGCAGACTGGTATAGTTAGGTTTTTCAAATACTCTATACTACACATAAAAATTACAGAGTTTCCAATTCTTTTGAATCTGATTGGATAGTTGAAGAGAAAACAGGTGGGGTAATTTTTTTTTTTTTTTTTTTTTTTTTTTATAGTGTAGAGTCCCTTTTAAAGGGAGTTTTGTTTTTCATATTTCTATAATCATTCTAGATTTTATCATTTACTTAGCATCACACCATAGGTGTAAATGGCTCCATATAAATAATGTTTAAAATGAGTGCTAATGGGAGCATAACTGTGCTATCTGAGGCTAGTGTAGCTTCCCTGCAATAAAGTTGGAAATGGACAGCATTTTTCATCTATAAAGCAGTATAAACAACTGAAAGTGGATGTTGAAACACTGCCTAGAGCTGCCGTAATTTATGCCTTTTTAAATTTTATAGTGCTTTATTTTCACTTGTGATTTCTAAACATACATTTTGCAATTCTGTAGTTGTAATATACAGTATCCTAGATAAACTTTTTTTTTTTCCATTAATCTTTTACTCATTTGGTTTTCGTAGACTAGTGTTTATAGCACACCTGTTTGCTAGAGCCAATTACGCTAGTCATGGCGTTTTAAGGATCACGGTCTTAAACCCCGCTAGTGACCAGGCTATTTTTTACAATTCAGGCCACTGCAGCTTTCAGGCCTCGCTGCAGGGCCACACAACTCAGCACTCAAGTGACCCTCCCCCTTTCTGCCCACCAACAGAGCTTTCTGTTGGTGGGCTTTGATCGCTCCCAGGATGTTTATTTTTATTTTTTGTAAATATTTATTTATTTTCTAATAAATTTTTCCTTTTTTTTTTTTTTTAATGTTTATTCCAGTCCTCCAGTCCATCCCTCCCCACGCCAGCCAATTGGCTGTCATAGGCTTCAGCCTATGACAGTGGATCGCTTCTCTGCCGCCCAGGGGGACAGCCGTGTGTCACGTCTGTCCCCAGTACAGTGCTGCCGTAGCACTGTACAGAGTATAACAATCTCTTAGCGTCAATCGCCGCTGAGTGGCTGATGACTGAGTGGAGCTCCGTCATACAAGCGAGGAAGCGCGCGCCGATGCGATCCCGTGCAATCTCCACCCCTAGCACTTGGAGTGGTCCTGGGTCTGCCGCCGCATTAACTCCAATCGTCGGGGAGCAATTGGCAAGCAGTTAACATGAATGGGAATCCTGCAAGCCAGAGACCTGGTATTATTTTTTAAACGCGAACTCTATCCTCCACATCTGCCGGGTTCCATACGTGCCCCAAACCTATCCTGACCACTCTTTAACCCTTTCTTTCGACAACAGTGCATAACATTTCTAAAGATGAAAATAAGCATATTATATAACACCAAAAATAGGGGTTCTGATTTTTTTTTTTTTGTCCTCATTAAAGAGAAACTGTAGTGAAAATACCATAATGAATAAAATTTATTGTTTTACTATATAAATGTATACATTTAGTCAGTGTTTGTCCAGTGTAAAATCATTCTTTGCCCAGATTTACATTCTGAAAATTATGAAAGATGGCAACATCTTTAGTCATGTCAGGTGATCTGTGCAGAATGGTTGCTTGCTGAGAGTTCTGAAGCCAGTAGAAAATATACTTGATCTTCCAGAAGGCTACTGGGAGGAGAATTCTGCATAGCTAAACAGCCTAGGCTAAGCATAACTGGGAGGGTAGGGTTACACATACCAATACAGATTATATGTAGAGAGAGGGAAAAAGGCTTCTGAAGCAAATCCACTTTATTGGCTCTGGTTTATTTATGGACACTTAGTTGACCTATTGTTTGAGGGTCAGCAGATTTTCACAAGTATTTTCCAACCCCCTGGCATCCGCCAGAAGTTAAAGCCCCATCTACACGATACGATTCTTCGTACGATTTGATTACGATTCTATTTACGGTCCGATTAAATCCGACATGTCCGATCGGGATTCGATTCGATTTGCCATTGTTTTGCAATGGCGAATTGAATCGAATCCCGATTGGACATGTCGGATTTAATCGGATCGTATAAAGAATTGTATCGTGTAGATGGGGCTTAAAACATTTAAATGTGTGGGTGGGCAGAACCTCTAGAAATGCAGCTACCCAAATAGCCCTCTCTTGGCTGGATGACATAGTCAATATATTCTGCGTATATTTTGTCTACTTGTGTGTTAGAAAGTTATCCAGTGTGAACAATAATATCTCTTTCCTGTATATAAATGTCCTAGAATTTGAAGGCCTCTCTTATCACTTCCAGTTGATGGCCAGGAACAACAGTATAGAAGCAGTTATAGAACAGAGGAACATTCACAAATTGTAAACCACAGTCAGCAGAGATGCAGTCTGACAGCAGCTTATCGCTGTATAATGAATGTCTACAGCAGGGGTAGGGAACTTATTGCTCGAGAGCCAGATGTGGCTCTTTTGATGGCTACATCTGGCTCACAGACAAATCAGTAGGGGTTGATTCACTAACCTACACTGCTCAAGCAGCACAGCTTAGTGTGGCAGCGTAGGTAAAATGTTAAAAGTAGGCATGCTACTGCTGTAGCATGCACCACTTACTTGCGCTCCTCCAGAACGAGCAGTTGCTCCAATTGTCCCACTCTGGACCCTGTCAGGTCTAGTGACTTTGTAGGATGAGATCCCTGCACTTTGATTGGCCCAATAGGCTGCCTGTCACTTGACAGGCAGCCTATTTGGCCAAGGTGCAGGGATCTTGTCCTACAAAGTGAAGCAACCCCCAAGTCAGCTAGCTAATTGTACAAGCTGTTAGTCGGTATTTCTCCTGTCTGGCTCTCGGGGAAATTGCTGATGTTGCTGAAACCCGAGAGAAGCTGAAGACGTGTCTGACACTTCCACTGCCCAGCGGATCAACTGTATACACATCACCATGGCAACAGGGACATGAGCCCTCTGGTGCACATGCGCACTGTCCCAGCTTGAAACAACTCTCACGGAAATACATTTTCTAAAATATGTGGCGTTTATGGCTCTCTCAGCCAAAAAGGTTCCTGACTCCTGGTCTACAGTGTGCTACTGATAAGCTTTCACTGACTTAAAAGGTGGCTATCAAGAGTGGGGAACAAATTGGAAACAGAGAATGAACCAATGAACATGTAATAATTCGGTTTGAAGCAAACTATATGGTCTTGTTGCATGGTTAGACTACCCAGCAAGCTCATGGTGAACTAGAACTTCAAAGGAGTGTGTAAGGGGCTGAAAAGGTCCAAAAAGCCCTCTTACTAAAATGTTATGCAAAACAAAAGTTTGCCTTCTTAAAACAGAAGGTATTTGTAATAATTCAGGTTGGTTGTCTTGATGCATGCAAATGAAAGCCTTAGCAGAGTTTTCTTCCTTATCCTTCTCTTAGGCTGAGGACTAAAGGTGGCCACTAGTGATACAATTTGCCTAACGATCGATTATGAACGTTTCTTCTTATGAACGATCATATATGATCCTTTGGGACCACTAATGGACAAAAATATCCTAACCAAATTGACTGGATCAAACCGAAATTCGGATCAACTTCATTAATTTGATTGAATTGGTTAGGAGATCTTTGTCCATTAGTGGTCCCAAACGATAATTTACAATTGTTCTTAAAGAGACACTGAAGCGAAAAAAAAATGATGATATTATGATTTGTATGTGTAGCACAGCTAAGAAATAAAACATTAAGATCAGATACATCAGTCTAATTGTTTCCAGTACAGGAAGAGTTGAGAAACTCCAGTTGTTATCTCTATGCAAAAAAGCTATTAAGCTCTCCGACTAACTTAAGCAGCCCATACACTCAGCCGATTTTCTGGCCGACCGATCGATCCCGATCGATCGATCAATCGATTGCAAATCGGTTAACCAATCGACCGATCGACGGCCGATTTCGATCGATTTCGATGGATTTCCATCGAACTTGCAGGGTGGAAAATTTAGGTCGATCTGATGAGATTGCTTATCAGTTTGCATTGGCCTTAATGGAAATCTGATGGCAAAAAAATGCCATCAGATCGAATTTCAATAGATTTCAAACTGAAATCTATTGGAATTCTATCCTGGTAAAAAATGTTCTAAAAACGCATCAGATAAATCATCAGATGCATTTCTTATCTATCTGCTGCCAATCTGACGAGTGTATGGGCACCTTTAGTCGTGGAGAGGGCTGTTATCTGACTTTTATTATCTCAACTGTAATTGAACTGTTTACTTTTCCTCTGGTAGAGGAGAGTTCATTACTTCACAGACTGCTCTGAAAGACTCATTTTGAATGCTGAGTGTTGTGTATTCTGCACATATTATAGAATGATGCAATGTTAGAAAAAACACTATATACCTGAAAATAAAAGTATGAGAATATTTTCTTTGCTGCCAATCTTCTAGTAATTATTCATAGTACACAACCAATTCATTATGTCATATATTTTTTTTCACTTCAGTGTCTCTTTAAGAAGAATCATTTGTAATTGATCGTTTGGAAAATTGTGTCATTAGTGGCCACCTTAAAGCATTCAAACATTGGTGCTCTTTAGCAGAGCTGTGGAGTCTGAGTTGGAGCAATTTTGGGTACCTGGAGTCGGAGTCAGGAGTCGGATGATTTTTGTACAAAAATGAAAGCCCTGGTAAGTATTAGACGAAGGAGTCTGAGTCACGGAGTCGGAGCCATTTTGGGCACCTGAAGTCTGAGTTGGAGTTGGTTGATATTTTTACCAACTCCACAGCCCTGCACTTTAGCGTCTAGTTACTTCACATGCTACCTAACACCTGACCACTGTCTGCCTACAGTCTACTTCATGATACGTAACTGACCACTCTCTCATATATTCAGTCAACTTTACATGCTACCTAACGTCTGACCATTCTCTGCGATCATGTTTACATTAGTGATGGACGATCATTGTGAATGAATGTTTGCTGACCGTTCGCAAATGTTTCCGCCAATGAGCATGAACATTCATGGCGGACCCCATATCTGTAGCCTCAATTTCTTTTACGATTGATCCTTTTGACTGGTTTTGACTCATGTTGTGGCAACGTTTCACCTCTGCTTTGATAAAATTATAATTGGCCCACAAAAACGAGCAGTGTATAGGCACCCTTACTCGAAAGGGCAACTTATTAGTTGGCATTGTCAGATAACTTCAATAAACAGAGAAATATATATATATATATATATATATATATATATATATATATGTATATATATATATATGTATATATATATATATATATATATATATATATATATATATATATATATATATATATATATATATATATATATATATATATATATATATTTTTTATCTTTTGTCTAAACTTTTCTAGATTCCTCCTGCTGGTTTCATGTGATGGACATAAAATATTAATTTGTGTCCTTTTGTATTTACTCACCTAAAGAAGGACTTTAACCCAGGATTGAACTTAATCCCAATCAGTATTAGATACAAGACAAGACAAATAACATTTATATTGCGCTTTTCTCCTTGCGGACTCAAAGCGCCAGAGCAGAGCAGCAGCCGCTAGGGCGCGCTCTATTGGCAGTAGCAGTGTTAGGGAGACTTGCCAAAGGTCTCCTACTGAATTAGTGCTGGCTTACTGAACAGGCAGAGCCGAGATTCGAACCCTGGTCTCCTGTGTCAGAGGCAGAGCCCTTAACCATTACACCATCAGCCAACTCCCACATCTCCCAGGAGAAATCTTTAACTTTTCTTGAATAGATCATCAGGGGGGGTCTGTATGGCTGATTTGTGGTGAAACCCCTCCCACAGTGTGATGTCAGGGTCATGGTCCTGACAGTTTGCTGCCTGTGAACGTTGTTACATTGTGGGAAGGGACAGCTTTTTCCAACTGCCAAGCAAGCAATATCTCCCTCTGTGCATAGAACTCTTAGTAAACGAACATTCCGCAAAGATCATCTGGCAGATCTAAAGATGTCACCACCAGTGATAAATTTCAGAATGTAAATCAGGGAGAGGAAAGGTTTAACAATGGGCAAACACTGACTAAATAATCAATACATGAATATTGTAAACAATAAGCAGTTTGATGCATGATGTTATTTTCTCTACAGTTCCTCGTTTTTTAAAGTAATATAAACACTATAGATTAGTTTGGTACCTTTGGTTAAAGACACTGTTGGACAGAGCTATGTCCTACATGAAATGACCTGTATGCAGTGTAGAGATTAGTGTGTGTGGAAGCACGCTAGTGCTGGATGTGAGCTGAGTAATCAACTAAACCCACTGAAATGATGGTACCAGCGAGAGGGGAAGAAAATGGCTGATGTTTTGCTTTATTTACCGATGTCTTTTCTTAACAATAGCAATTGTTTTTGAGGAGCATATCGCTCTTCCTCCATGATTTCTATGTGAATGTAATTATTCATGATAAACACATTGATGGATCTCATATCTCACTGTTTCGCTGTTTGGAATCTTGCTTGACCATAAATTCTTCTGGAAAATGAGGGCAGACAAGTGGCGAGTTTCTAGTAAATGACTGAATGCTTGACAGCTTCTTGTTTTCTAACAGAGAGTCATAGAGTCTGTGAGAGCTGCATCCTCATTTCGGGAGGAGGAGACAATGAGCTTTAGTTTGAATTCAGGGCAGCATTCATCATGCTGTATTTTCTTGTGTAACGTCCAGTGTCATTAATGGACTAACTGTGTTCATTTTCTGTAAACTATGGCAATCAACGGCTCTTTATTTCCATAAATGACAGTAGTAAAGGGGTAAATGCAGCCAATGTGCTAAATTGCAGAGGGCGCTAGAGAATTATGCTAATAACCTATTTGTAATGAACCAAAAAGGCATTTAGCAAGTTTCCAGATTCCATAGCCTGTTCTTTTTATGAGGTAAATGTTGTATGTTGCTTCCCAGCTTTGACTTCCTGTGCTTAAATGCAGACTTCCTATGCTGAGTTAACATCCCCTTTAAAGTGATCCTGAGCCGAAGCTCGGGATCAAAATAAGATGTTTGCCTGACCAGATGCGGTGCGCCAATGCTCCTCTCCAGATCGGGACTGCGCTCCTCCTCTGTTGCAAGTGCAGCATATACGAGCAGCTCTGGCTTGCTGCACATGCAGGCTCTCAGGAAGAGCAGCTGCGCAACCCTAATATCAGTGACAATACCTTGTTGTTAAACTTTCAGGGGGTCACGTTCAGCGACGGGGGACATCACAGCACTGAGGGAAGCCTCAATAGGATCCTGAGGCGTCCCTCTCTTTAGGTGAGTATCTCATTTGGTACCCGAGCTTCACCTCTTCAGCTCGGGTACACTTTAAAGGAAACCAAAGACAACTTTATTTTCCCTTCAGCTCCTCCTGCTTTCTAATAGCTTTAGGAGCTGCCATGTTCCTCCCCTCCCCTTTTAGCTGCATGTATCTATCCAGGAGCAGGTGTGAAGATAGCATCTGTGACTTCTCTAAACTCTTTGAAACACAGTGTACTATCCACCCCACTGATAAAAGCTTTTTTTTTGCTCTCTGCTAATGTGTGCAATAAAATAATTACATCTGTCCTTATCTGCCTGGTTGGACAGGCCTCGGAAGTGGGGTAATAAAGGCTTCTGATAAACTTTTAAATGTAAAAAGAAGAGGCAAAAATTGAATTTTTTTTATTAATGAGCCACATTATTGGCATGCATATTTCACATGCTATTGATATGCCCTGGGTGCTAAAAATGGTACTTGGTTTACTTTAAACCTAAGACATGCACTATATAAAATCACAAGCTAAGATGATTGTTTTGGTATTTCTTGACGTGGGTATAGATGCCCACAAAGTCCTTTAATGATCTGCCATAGCATCACTACCACCATTCTTCTTAACCAGAGGTGCCCACACTTTCTTGGCTTGTGAGCTACTTTAAAAAATTAGCAAGTCAAAATTATCTACCCATGTACTATTTTTGGAGCACAATTGTATATACAGAATGGAAAATGTAGTGCTATCGGGATCTACCATGAAGTTCTTCGCGATCTACCGGTAGATCGCGATCTACTCAATGGGCACCCTGTTCTAAACTATTTGTTGTTCACGCTGCTGTCATTCCACAGTGCTTCCCAGTGACTTCTTCTATTTTTCTACCAGGACTTATTTTGCTGTATGCTTACTTTGTTTATCACTACACACCTATTCTATTTGGACCAATTAGTGGTTGACTTTTCAGGATTCACTGCCCCAATCACTCCTTTTGGAACTTTGCACCCTACGTCTTGCACTTCAATCAAAATTTTATTTTATATTTTTAATATAGATTACCGTGACATATTTTGGTTGTGTATATGGGTGTCTAGTGTGGTTTGTACATTTTGAATCGGTGTATATTTCTCTATATATTACTCTTTTGTGTGGTTACGGTATATACCTGTATGTTTTACTATTTAAAGATATTTCATGTGGCTATTGCCACTGATTGTATTGATATTATGGGACTACCAAATATCATTTTTTTGGGAAACAATCTGGTTTGGTGCTTTCTTGGGCCGCTTTTTGTTCTGTCAGAAAACTTTATTTGTTCAACAATTCACCAGAGAGGCTTACTTTATTTTCTCTTCTGGATACCGTTTAGTCTAGCTACAAGGCTCAATGAGCAAATTACAGTATCAACCAGCTACTCCATAATGAGACAATTCAGTGTGGGGTTAATCTTGGTACTTTCTTATGGTGTTTTTATTTTTATTAAAAGAGTATTTTCTTTGTAGATCAGAAACGTGGAGGGGATTAGGAATTTGAGTAGAGATTATGTTCTGCACTTAACCACTTCCACACCATGAAATTTTATGCTGATCTGTGCAGCGTGGGCTCTCCAGCCCACAGCACAGATCAGCTAGCAGCCAGGGCGATCAGACTTCCCCCCTTTTTTCCCCACTAGGGGGATGTCCTGCTGGGGGGGTCTGATCGCCGCCGGCTGCTTGCGCTTGCGGGGGGGGGGGCTCTTCAAAGCCCCCCTCCGCAGCGCTTCCTGGCCTCCTTCCCCTTCCCTCCCTCTCCCTCCCCCTGTGAGCGGCGCAGGACGGATTTCCGTCCTGCGCCTGATGGGATAGGCTTTAGCCTATCAGATGCCGGTGATCCCCGGCCAATCAGAGGCCGGGGATCGCCGATCTCCTCTACGGCGCTGCTGCGCAGCAGCGCCGTATACATGTAAACACCGGGGAAGATCTTCCCCGTGTGTTTACATTTACCCTGCGAGCCGCCGATCGGCTCGCAGGGTGTTCACGGAGACACCCTCCGTGAACTGACATGGAACGGCCGCTCGTTTCCATGGTATACACTTCAGGATTCAGGGGCGTGTATATACGCTCCGAGAATCCGGAAGTGGTTAAAGGACATCTAAGGTGAAAATAAGCTGATGAGAAAAACCATTGCATCTATCCTCCTTCTCCTAAAAATGACATTTTAAGATATCCCACAATTCTATTTTATATTTAAATCTAGTTTTTACTTTTTTTTACTCTTTCATTGCTCAGTGACACCTTTATTCAAGTATGCCAGAGCTAAAATTTATGAATTATTTACCCTTTTTTTTATCTCTTTCCTGCTCTTAGAAGCCTTTTACTGACAGGAAAGTGTTTATGACTATAATTTCTTATCAGTGAGGGTAATGCTATAGTCTGACCCATTCCGACCTGGACAGAAACTGTCACTTACATACCTGATGTTTAACTCTTTCAGGCAGAGAAAGAAAAAAAGGAACACAGCCTAGTTATTTGTGTGCTTGGCACTGTACATACACATGTCTATCTCATCATGTCACATGTCACCTCGGTTGTCCTTTAACCCCCTTGGCGGTATGAAAAATACCGCCAGGGGGAAGCGCAACAGTTTTTTTTAATTTTTTTTTTTTTTTTATCATGTAGCGAGCCGAGGGCTCGCTACATGATAGCCGCTGCTCAGCGGCATCCCCCCAGCCCCGCCGATCGCCTCCGGCGATAGGCGATCAGGAAATCCCGTTCAAAGAACGGGATTTCCTGGAGGGCTTCCCCCGTCGCCATGGCGACGGGGCGGGATGACGTCACCGACGTCAGCGACGTCGGGACGTCATTGGGAGACCCGATCCACCCCTCGGCGCTGCCTGGCACTGATTGGCCAGGCAGCGCTCGGGGTCTGTGGGGGGGGGGGCCGCGCGCCGCACCGGATAGCGGCGATCGGGCGCGCGGCGGCGGCGATCGGGGTGCTGGCGCAGCTAGCAAAGTGCTAGCTGCGTCCAGCAAAAAAAAAATTAAGCAAATCGGCCCAGCAGGGCCTGAGCGGCACCCTCCGGCGGCTTACCCCGTGTCACACACGGGGTTACCGCTAAGGAGGTTAAGCTTGTGAATTGTCATATGCTTGAAGTCTTATGTAAAATTAGTTGGTTTTCTGACTCTGGGTTTTCTGGGCTCTATTCACAAAACTTCTCATTAATGTCTTATTTATCACCTAATTGATAAAAATAACCTTTCAGCACATTTTCAAGCAAAACAAATACTGAAAGTAAGTTGTTCCTGATTAACTTAATTTCAACATTACTTTTCTTACCTTAATTATATTATATTTTTACTCTTTGTTGGCTTAAAAATTTAACATAGCTAAGGTGAAAACAGAGGAAAAAATGGTGGAAAAGCTTTGTATATATATCATGCTGTGTAATACTATTCTTGCAATTTGAATGACTGATTGCTCATATAGTAATTCTCCATTTTCCTGTGTTTTACAGCTCCAAAAACATGTAGCCCAAAACATTTTGCCTGCAAGGACCAGGTAACATGCATATCAAAAGGCTGGAGGTGCGATGGGGAAAAGGATTGTCCGGATGGCTCTGATGAGGCTCATGAAATATGTAAGTCTGTTTTGTACACTGCCAAGCCATTTGGGAGCCCTTAAGAGAGATCGTATAGAACCATCACTTATACTAAAACCTAACTGTCCCTGCATGCTCCTGTCCTTGGGTCCGTGCTTTTCACTACTGCAGCACGGAGAGCCCAGACAGCCATTGGGACAGGTGGACGGGGCCAGTTGGCGGGCGTGTGTGCAGGCGGACGGGTGCGCGCACGGGTGGCAGGTGCACGCGCATGCACACTGACATGCGGCAGTGACAGTGTTAAGAAACAGACCTAGAGCCCATTTTTAAACGGGCTAAGGTCGCTAGTAATATATGAATGTTCTCTGTAACCACTTTATAAAGAAGAACCATGAAAAATGTATTCCTACAAAAAAAAAGTGTCAACATACATACGGTACAAACCAATTTGGAAACTGAGAAGACTAAAAATGCATGTATGTTATATGTATGGCATTGAATTTATTGCATTTCATCTTTGTGCCGATATAAAAGTGTAACTAAAAAGTTATTTGAAATTATCTGAAGTTGTCTTACACTGTTTCTTTGATGTATAAGTGCTTCAGAAAATAGCACTGTAGCTGACCAAATTAGTCGGAGAGCTCAGAGAAGCTCTTTTGCATACATGACAATTTTTTTTAACTCTTCCTGTACTGGAAACAATATGAGACTCATATATTTGCTACTAATTTCTATTTCTTAGCTTTACTACACATACAAATCATTATATCATACGTTTACATACATACCTGGGGCTTTCTCCAGCCCCATCCGCCAGGATCAGTCCCATGCCGCCGTCCTCCGCTGCCTGCAGCTTCGGGAACCGAGTCCCCGCACTTCCGTCATTGCGGCCAGTCTACACAGGAGAAGTGCGCCCTCTACGTACACGCAAACGGCGCACTCTTACGGTAGACTAGCTCCAACTGACGGAGATGCGCAGACCCGGTACCGGAGCTGCAGACATCAGAGGATGGCGGCGTGGGACTGATCCTGGCGTATGGGGCTGGAGGAAGCCCCAGGTATGTATAAAATCTTTTTATTTTTGAGCTCTGGTACACTTTAAAGCTGCTTGTCTGATATACCTTAGGCGGGGACACACTTTACTGTTTCTGTGCATGTTTTCTGCACACAAAAAACTGATTTAAACTGAGAACTCATGTTAATAAGTGCGTTGGTTCACACTTTGGCTGGTTTCCACCAGCTGCCGTGCATCCTACAATACGTGCAACGGCACGTCCTCTTCTGTGAGTACACAGCCGTATCCCAGAAGCTGTGCTATGCTCGGCTATGGGATTCGCTCGGCTATGGGATTCAGACCAAAACTGACAGCAGTGCAGGCTGAATCGCTAAGGCAAGCGATTCGGCCGACGGCACCATTATTCCCTATGGCAGAGTCTCCCTGAAGGGAAACTTTGCGGATTCGGCCCGATTTTCCATGCTAGTGGAACTTCCCTGTAGTTCAGACTGAATTTTCCCACAATATGGTACTGTCTTGGGACAGTCCCAAAGCATGTGGAAGAAATTAGCATCCATTTGCCCACATCTAGCACAAAAGGCATTTAAGTTAGAGCTAAACATATTCACTTTTTTTGGTGAGATGTAACAGTGGAAAAGCAGTTTAACTGCAATATACAGTAGCAATAAAAAGTATGTGAACCAGACATCCCAAGAATATTGCTGAACTGCAGCAGTTCTGTAAAGGGGAATAGTCACAAATGATTCCTGACCGTTGTGCACGTCGGATCTGCAACTACAGGAAATGTTTTGTTGAAGTTATTGCTGCCAAAGGAGGTTCAGTTATTAAATCCAAGGGTTAACTTCCCTTTTTCCACCTGCACTGTGAATGTTTCCATGGTGTGTTCAATAAAGACATGGAAACCTTTAATTATTTGTGTGGTATTAGTTTAAAGGGACACTTAAGGCTAGAAATAAAATGAGTTTTACTCACCTGGGGCTTCCACCAGCCCCCTGCAGCTGTCTGGTGCCCACGCAGTTTCGCTCGGATCCTCCTGCCCCCCACTGTCAGCTACTTTTCGGCGACAGGCGCCGACAGACCTGGGAACGAGAGTGATTCTTCGTGTTCCTGGCCGCAATAGCGCCTTCTATACTGCTATTGCAGCCAGGAACGCGAAGAATCACTCTCGTTCTCGGGCCTGTTGGCGCCTGTCGGCGAAAACGAAAGTAGCTGCTGGTGAAGGACAGGAGGATCCAAGCAAAACTGCGTGAGCACTGGACAGCTGCAGGGGGTTGGTGGAAGCCCCAGGTGAGTAAAACTCTTTTTTTTTTTCTAGCCTTACGTGACCCTTTAAGCAGACTGTGATGGTCTATTGTTGTGGGGCCTCTAGCCCCTGCAAGCAATGCAGTCACAAGGGGGCCCAGAAGCCCAGGGGGGCCTCGTAGGGGTAGAAGTTTATTTTCCCTGTCCTGAGAGACTGTCAACTAAGGGCACAAAGAGAAAAAGCGTTCTGCTCTCTGCACAATTGTTCTAACAACTGCATCTGCTCATCCACTGATAAGGAATCATACAAAGTCTTGTAGACAGTCCCTATTCAGTGTGCACAGCCAAGTGATCTGTACTGTAGTGATGCTGGAGAAGTCTGCAGAGCCCGTTCTGCTTGAGCAGGGGTCGACAGAGTGAGTGTAATGAGAAGCTGCGGCTGGGAGCATACTTATCTATCAGTTTTCTGTGTGCGTTTTTCTGTATGCATTTGTTTCAGTGTGTGCGAAAACATGCACGTTTTATCACAGAAGCTAATGTAACCGATAGAGAAAATGTGTGCAGCTTCACTGCTGTCAGTTTGTATCTGCATGGAGAAAACACATTTAAGTGTGTACTAGCCAATTGAATTACATTGGTTCTCAGTTTACCTGTGCAAGAAACGAAGGGGGGGAGGGGGCCCAATCCAAAGTTTTGCAGGGTGGCCCAGTGATTTCTAGATATGATATTAGATAAAACGTATAGCCTGCCAACCTCAGAATGTGATTCTCGGATCGGTTGCAATTTGGCCTTGCATCCCTTCAATGTGATCGCTCCGGAATCACTCCAAAATCATGTGATCCATTTATTCCAGATTCTAGTTATAATATTCTTTATGAATATATATATTTTTCACTTTTCTGTGTTTTGTTCACTAGAGTAGGGTAACCACATCTTCAGCCTAAGGTGAGTCTTACAGACTTCAGCCTGGTACAAGCTTTCAATTATGATTGGCTTATCACTCACCAATTTGACCACCTCCATGTGGAATGAGGGTTTACATACACAATCTGCTCATAGTATTCAATATCTGCTGACCCTCATACTACATGGCGGTGGTAAAATTGGTGAGTGACTGGCCAATAATAACTGAAAGCGAGTACCAGGCTTTAGAATGTCCAGGTCCAGGCGTTTTGGGATCAGATGTACCAAGTCATCTGACTCTAGGCACACAAGGCTGGCAAAGTATTCTCTGTGATTGTTTTCCTCCACCATTTAAACGAATCCTCTAATGCTTTGGATACCGGTGTACATAAGCTGAAATTATTACCTTGATTTAACAAAGCAAATAGCTAAGATTTTCAAGCTGAGGGGATAGACCAGGAATGGAGTCCCAAAGAGGTATAAATAGCAGCAACAGTTCAAAACTAAATTAACAGGTTTATGTAGTGTTAGTTTTTAATAAATTAACTAAAATGTTTGCCGCTGGCAGTTCTGCCCCTGAATTTTAAGCTAATTATTTTTTAAACGTATCAGTATCACATATTCTAGTTATATAGTCATTAAACAGCTATTAAATGTATTTGAATAAAGCTAGTGTTAACCTCTGATTATGGTTTAAGGCATGGTTCACAGTGGCCAGTTACATAACGCATGTGCTATAATGTGTGAACTGCAATGGTGACTGGACGTAGACTTTAATACAGAGCCTGCATGCGATAACGTGATCCGTTTACAATGCAGTACTGTGAACAGGCCAATAAAAATGTGTGGATAGTGAGTTGACATGCAGAATTATTCTGAAATGCAACTGACAACTGTGAAATAGCCCACATACGTAATTTCAGCTGAATTTTTATTGGCCTGTCAGGTTTAAAGTGTAGCTGAGATGGCGCACTGGCCCTTATTTATACTTACCTGGGGATTCCTCCAGCCCCATGAGTACTGTGGCTTCCCTTGCTATGACTCCCAGTAATCCGGTCAGTTGCAGCCAGTCGTGGGCTTCTTCTCATGCTTCCGTCCCCTGGACTACTACTGCACAGGCGCAGAACGCTCCAGGCTGTGGGAGCACGAGTGGGTGAGCTGTGCATGCACAGAAGCCTGCAACTGCCTGGCAGAACGGAAAGGCCGAAGAGGATGGTGAGGGAGGCCATGGTGCTCATGGGGCTGGAGGAAGCACCAGGTAAGTTAAAACAGGAGCTAGTGAACCATCTCAGGTTCACTTTAAACCCAGTCCTGTGGGTGACACCGCAGTGCTGCAGTGCTGTACAGACGTATTGCTGGGCAACAGCCAAGGGACAGGATCTGTCTCTATGGAGGTGGGAGATGCAGGGGCTTCCGTGTGTGGGGTAACCACAGACTCTCCCACCACTTGTCAGCATAGAATTTTGGCTGACCATCATAAACTACCAGATGGTCTTTAGATCGGGTAAACAATAAATATCTGACTGATATACGTGGGTACTACTGTACACCATTTGATATGTGATGTCTGATGTCGCTACTGACAGTGTTAAAGAAAAGCTCCAACCAAGAATTTAACTATCCCAATCAGTAGCTGATACCCCCTTTTACATGAAAAATCTATTGCTTTTCACAAACAGACCATCAGGGGGCGCTGTATGACTGATTTTGTGCTGAAACCCCTCCCACAAGAAGCTCTGAGGACCAAGGTACTTTGGCAGTTTCCCACAATGTAACAAGGTTTACAGACAGGAAATAGCTGTTTACAGCTGTCTCTAACAGCCAAAACAGCTAGGAGCAGCTACATAACCTGCCCACAGTAAAAATGTCACCATGTAATAAATGTCAGAATGTAAATCGGGGTGAGGAACGATTTTACAATAAGCAAACACTGACTAAATCATTTATACATAATTGTAAAAATGAAACACTTTTTTTTATTACATTATCTTCACTGGAGTTCCTCTTTAAGCTCTGTACTGCTCAATGCAAAGTTATAGGAAGTATCAGTTCAATGGCTCTTCTGCCTTCTCCCCCTTAGCTTGCAGCTTTAGGGTCTCAGGACTGGATCCCAGCAAAGACAGTGCTGGAGTTTGTGTGTACTTCCTGTACAAAATCCTGTACAAAAATGGGTTTCCTTCAACACTTAATAACACACTGCTTTATTTATTGGTTTTCTCTAAATCTGGTCTGTGACTGTGGTAGACACATTAAACTCTGAAATGGATATGAGACTATGTTCTTCTAAGACAGCCAGCCATACATCCAGCCATCCATGCCTAAAGTAGCTGAATACAGATTGAATTTAAAATAAAAAATGTAAATCTTATTTTAGGTGCATGGTAGAGGCTTTATAGGCTGTTTTAAAGAGAATCTGTATTGTTAAAATCGCACAAAAGTAAACATACCAGTGCGTTAGGGGACATCTCCTATTACCCTCTGTCACAATTTCGCCGCTCCTCGCCGCATTAAAAGTGGTTAAAAACAGTTTTAAAAAGTTTGTTTATAAACAAACAAAATGGCCACCAAAACAGGAAGTAGGTTGATGTACAGTATTTCCACACATAGAAAATACATCCGTACACAAGCAGGCTGTATACAGCCTTCCTTTTGTATCTCAAGAGATCATTATACACAGGCAGTGTGCATAGAGGGGCCAGGAGGGGGGAGATGCATCACAGAACCACAACACTGAAGAACTTGGCAGCCTTCCAGACACAGGCTGACAAGTCTGACAAGAGAGAGATAAGTTGATTTATTACAGAGACTGTGATAGTGGAAAGTGCTGCAGTAAGCCAGAACACATTAGAATAGCTTTTGGAACTTGTAGGATGATAAAAAACAGGATGTAATTTTTGTTACGGAGTCTCTTTAAGGTGCTTTGACATGGTTTTGATATGCACACATGTATGTGCTGAACTCTGCACATTTGCCCGCAGTTTCCAATGCCACAGTGCACATTATGGTAATATTCAGTTCTGAAGGCAATCTTCAGGTTTTAGGGCTATTTTCCGCTAAGAAACTGTGGTTCCAATCGCGCTCCTTTGTGATCACATTTTTTTTCTGTTTTCTGCTACCGTCATTCTGCCGCGATCAGTGGAGTGTTTGGAGCTATTGCCGTACGTTCACGATTTACAACAGGATGGCACAATTGCTATGCGATTCCTGTACTCCTATCCTTTGTGTAGGGGCACAAACACAAAAAAAATGCATCAGGCCGGTGATTGCAATTCTGTAAAAAAAAAAAAAAAAAAAAAAAAAAAAAAAAAATCCATTATTATTGCCTTTTGATTAAAAATTGGACTATTAATCGATCAGCAGAATGGGACCATCCCTTTCTCTGTGTTTGCATGACCTGGCTGTTCCTGTTCCTACTTTTGGCTGATAGGGTGGTGTGCTGAGCGGTGTTCCTTCTCTCCATTGTGTTCATGGTCCTGACAGTTTGCTGTCTGTGAACCTCGTTGCATTGTGGGAAATAATGTTTTTTCCAGCTGCCAAGCAAGTAATATTTCACTCTGTGCATAGAACGCTCAGTAAAGAACATTCCGTAGAGATTACCTGGCAGAACTAAAAATGTCACCACCGGTGATACATTTCAGAATGTAAATCGGAGAGATAAAAGATTTTACAATTTGGGCAAATGCTGGCTATATATAATATAAATAAATATTGTAACTATAAGCAATTTTATCAATTTTTGTTTGCACTACAGTTCCTCTTTAAGTATAGTGTGATATGATAAAGTATTTATTCCTATGCTATAACCTCTGCTATGCAATATGTACGGTATAAAGCCCGGGACCTCAGATGATTTTGCCCAGCCAAATATAGTCTAAAGGCCTGTGTGATTTTTAGTTTACTGTAATAAGCTGGAAGTGTATTGGGTCATTCATAATATATTCCCTTCAGTTCAGACCAGACGAAAAGTCCATCAGTAAGAGGGGCTGCTGGTGGCTGAACCGCCCCCCAAACATTCAGAGTTTGCTAAAAGGCACTCTTCACAGGCCCCCTCTGACAGTGTCTTATTCATGTTGCTATAAGTAATCAGAGGGCCATAGCCTATGACGGGTAACTGAGCACAAAGACTCAGTGTGCTACATGTGGGCAAGCATGCAGACCGACAACTGCTTGTTATGTCAGAAATAAATACATGCCACAGCAAACAAACACACATCAGCTCCTCACACAGCAGAACCTCGCTGGCCTGTCGCTGGAAGAGGAAATATCTGCATCTAACACTGCACTTTATGTCTCGCTTACTTCTTGGATGTGGCCGGGAATTTTCCTCTAATTTTTTTCTTTCTAATTAATATGCTAATTACACTTGTGATTTTTAGTCTGTTAATTGGGAAAAAGTAGTAATTAGCCCCGGAAATATTTTAGTTTGCGACGAGGAATAAAACAAGAGAAGCCTTATTTTACCCTCACATGTACACAGTGCTGATGGCTGGAATCATCAGCAGAGCGCTGCTAAAGGACAAATACGACCCCAAATTCCTTCACTGAAATGCCACACGGTTTATGTGTAATGGCCACTATTGCTGTCCAGTCAAATGTGTTTTAAAGTAACCCTGTGAAATTAAATAAAGCAAAAGCCCGATACTTACCTAGACAGATGGAAAAGCCTTTGGATCCTCCCAACAGCTTCCCCCTCTTCCTCGCCATTCCGGGGCTGGGACCCCCCCTGAAGTCTGTAGCCGCACTTCCATATACAATCAAGCGTAACCGTACTGCATGGGACGGCTCGCTCCAGCGTAGTAGCAATGTGCCACAGTTCGAGCCTTCTGTGTAGGTGGGGAGCCATCTGTGTAGTGTGGCCAAGCACAATGATGGGCTTTGGGGGCAGTGGTGCTCAAATACCCCTTTTAAAAATTCGAATTTGGTCGAATTCGAATAGTAAATTATTCGAGGTCAGTCGAATATTCGAGTCGAATATTTTTTACTATTCGATTCGACCTCGGACTTCGAGCTCACTATTCGAGTCGGTATTCGAGCTCACTATTCGAGCTGACTATTCGAATTGGCCCAAAATAGCTTCCAACACTTGTTTTGAGGGTGAATGATGCAAGAAACATCTTTTTTTCCAAGTAACAACAGCAAGTGATTATGTGGGGATGTTCCTTTAAAAAAAAATGTGGAAAGAGAAGTTGTGTCCTTAATTTGGTTCAGTAGTGTAGTGTTACTGTATATACTTGTTCTTCTTCTTCTTTATCTTTCTTAATCTTCTTCTAGATCTTCTTCTTCTTCTTCTTCTTCATCATCTTCTTCTTCTTCTTCATCTTCATCTTCTTCATCTTCTTCTTCATCTTCTTCTTCTTCTTCTTCATCTTCTTCTTCTTCTTCATCTTCTTCATCTTCTTCATCTTCATCTTCTTCATCTTCATCTTCTTCATCTTCATCTTCTTCTTCATCTTCTTCATCTTCTTCATCTTCTTCATCTTCTTCTTCTTCTTCTTCTTCTTCTTCTTCATCTTCTTCATCTTCTTCTTCTTCTTCTTCATCTTCTTCATCATCTTCTTCTTCTTCTTCATCTTCATCTTCTTCATCTTCTTCTTCATCTTCTTCATCTTCTTCTTCATCTTCTTCTTCTTCATCTTCTTCTTCTTCATCTTCTTCTTCTTCTTCTTCATCTTCTTCATCATCTTCTTCTTCTTCTTCATCTTCATCTTCTTCATCTTCTTCTTCATCTTCTTCTTCTTCATCTTCTTCTTCTTCTTCATCTTCTTCATCTTCTTCATCTTCATCTTCTTCTTCTTCATCTTCTTCTTCATCTTCTTCTTCATCTTCTCCTTCTCCTTCTTTTTCAATATCGTCTTCTTCTTCTTCTTCACGTATTTCTCTTTTCAAATTTTTTTTTAAAGAAATGCAGCTATTTTTGAGCGTAACAAATAGCTGGTGGGCGCACGCATGTTGGAAGCGCCATTGTATGTGCTCCCTGGCAGTGGAAACACAAAGACAGCAGGAGGTAAATTCAGCAGCAGGAGGAGGAGGATGAGTGTGTGGCAGCAGGCAGTCAATGAGGCAGGCAGCTCGCCGTGACATAATAGCCCTGGTACCTAGCGGTGATACCAGGGCTGTAAATAAACACAACAGGAGGTCCCAGACAGCGGTCGTGCAGCCCACATTGTGTCCAATACACAACTGGGACAACACAGTTTTCAACCCGGGCACCTCAGAAAAATTAAACCTTTTTTTTTTTTTATTGGTTTTTTTTGGTTTTGGTTTTACAACCAATATAGCTATTGTTTTGACGTAATAGCTGGTGGCAGAGTGGCAGCAGAAGGTAATTCTGTGTACCCTGGCAGTGGGAAACACAGACAGACAGCAGCAGCAGGAGGAATGGAGGAGCAGTGTGAGCAGCTATTGTTGTGACGTAATAGCTGGTGGCAGAGTGGCAGCAGACGGTAATTCTGTGTACCCTGGCAGTGGGAAACACAGACAGACAGCAGCAGCAGGAGGAATGGAGGAGCAGTGTGAGTGTGGCAGCAGGTAGGCAGCGTGACATAATAGCCCTGGTACCTAGCGGTGATACCAGGGCTGTAAATAAACACAACAGGAGGTCCCAGACAGCGGTCGTGCAGCCCACATTGTGTCCAATACACAACTGGGACAACACAGTTTTCAACCCGGGCACCTCAGAAAAATTAAACCTTTTTTTTTTTTTATTGGTTTTTTTTGGTTTTGGTTTTACAACCAATATAGCTATTGTTTTGACGTAATAGCTGGTGGCAGAGTGGCAGCAGAAGGTAATTCTGTGTACCCTGGCAGTGGGAAACACAGACAGACAGCAGCAGCAGGAGGAATGGAGGAGCAGTGTGAGCAGCTATTGTTGTGACGTAATAGCTGGTGGCAGAGTGGCAGCAGACGGTAATTCTGTGTACCCTGGCAGTGGGAAACACAGACAGACAGCAGCAGCAGGAGGAATGGAGGAGCAGTGTGAGTGTGGCAGCAGGTAGGCAGCGTGACATAATAGCCCTGGTACCTAGCGGTGATACCAGGGCTGTAAATAAACACAACAGGAGGTCCCAGACAGCGGTCGTGCAGCCCACATTGTGTCCAATACACAACTGGGACAACACAGTTTTCAACCCGGGCACCTCAGAAAAATTAAACCTTTTTTTTTTTTTATTGGTTTTTTTTGGTTTTGGTTTTACAACCAATATAGCTATTGTTTTGACGTAATAGCTGGTGGCAGAGTGGCAGCAGAAGGTAATTCTGTGTACCCTGGCAGTGGGAAACACAGACAGACAGCAGAAGGGCAGTACACAGCAGCAGCCCACTGTAGGTGTGAAATGTGTGGCTGCAGGCGACGTAATAGTCAAAGTGAACCAGGCTGGCTTAGTGAGCAGGAGCCAGGAGGTGGTAAAGGGTGGTAAGGCACATTAACGATGGTACTAAGTTCCGGCAGCCAGTTCATGTCCCCCTCTCGCCGACAACAGGGGCCAGGAACTCGCCTTCCACCCACGCCTGGTTCATCTTGAGAAACGTCAGTCTGTCCACAGACTTGTGAGACAGACGTGAGCGTTTCTCGGTGACCACGCCACCAGCTGCACTGAAGCAGCGCTCGGACAGCACGCTGGAAGGGGGGCAGGACAGCACTTCCAGGGCGTACTGCGCCAGCTCGCTCCAGATCTCCATGCGCTTGACCCAATACTCCATGGGATCAACAGGGGCATCGCTGTCAAGCCCGCTGTAGGACCCCATGTAGTCAGCCACCATGCGGGTCAGGCGCTGGCTGTGACCGGAGGAGGATGCTGCTGCATGCATCTCCTCTCTAGTCACTGCTGCCGGAGCCTCTACAGTCCTGTAGAGCTCGTGGCTGAGAGACAGCAGGTCTGTGGGGCGCTTGCTGCTGCTGGATGCAGGCACCTGCTGCTGCCTCTGTGCTGGCTGCTGGACAGTGGGGGTGGAAGGCTGGGGGAAGGCTTCCTCCAAGCGC
This sequence comes from Hyperolius riggenbachi, assembly GCF_040937935.1. Classification (NCBI taxonomy): domain Eukaryota; kingdom Metazoa; phylum Chordata; class Amphibia; order Anura; family Hyperoliidae; genus Hyperolius; species Hyperolius riggenbachi. Next base: position 137,020,055 of record NC_090647.1, on the reverse strand, counting down.
TCAACAAGGGCCTGCTGCAAGCTCCTTATTTGTTGCGCTGGGTCTCCTCCTGCAGGCGGCAGGAACTGGCTCAACTTCCCCTTGAGGCGTGGGTCCAACATCATGCTGATCCAGATGTCCTCCCTCTGCTTCATCTGGATCACCCTGGGGTCCCTGCGCAGGCACGTCAGCATGTGCGCTGCCATTGGGAAGAGGCGGGCCACGTCTGCTGGCACATCGACGTCAGTGCTGTCCTCCTCATCCTCCTCCTCTGCTGCCTCATCCTCTCTCCACCCCCGCACCAACTCAGCTGCACTGCGCTGATCCCCCTCATCAGCAGCCAGGTCAGGGACCTCCACCAAGTCCTCCTCCTCCTCCCCCTCAGAGGTGGACTGTGCAGCTGCTTGCCGCTCCTGCTGGTCCAAGGCTGCCGCTCCCTGTGCCAGCAAAGCATCGAGTGCCCTGTTCAGCAGAGAAACCAGGGGCACCCACTCGCAGACCATAGCATGGTCCCTGCTCACCATGTTTGTGGCCTGCAGGAAGGGAGCCAGCACTAAGCACACCTGCTGCATGTGCCTCCAGTCATCATCGGGGACGATGGACGGGATGTTGCTGGTCTTGTCCCTTCTCTGAGCTGCGGAAACAGTGGCCAGGGCAAGGTAGTGGTTGACAGCGTGCTTCTGTTCAACCAGACGCTCCAACATCGCCAGGGTGGAGTTCCAGCGAGTCGGAACGTCAATGATCAGCCGATGGCGTGGCAGATCCAGCTCCTTTTGCACGTCTTCCAGGCTCGCACAGGCTGCAGCCGAGCGCCGGAAGTGACGCACAACGTTCCTTGCCGTTTCCAGCAGCTCGTCCATCCCCTGGTAGGTGCGCAGGAACTTCTGCACCACCAGGTTCAGCACGTGGGCAAGACAGGGGATGTGGGTCAGGTTTCCCCTGTCTATGGCAGCAACCAGATTGGCCCCATTGTCGGACACCACCTCTCCGACTCTGAGGCCTCTGGGGGTCAGCCAAATCCGCTCCTGCTCCTGGAGTTTGGCCAACACGTGGGCTGCCGTCAGCTTGGTCTTGCCAAGGCTGACCAAGTGCAGCAGCGCTTGGCAGTGGCGGGCCTTCACACTGCTGCTGAGGCGGGGGGTTTGGCCAGGTGTGGCGGAGGATGGCAGAGGATCGGAGGAACCCGCTGCAGTTCCCCTGACCCTGCGGGGTGGCACCACCCACTGTGTTGCTGCTGCTGCTGTGCCCGCTGCTGCTCTCCCATCCTCACCCCCTTCCACCAAGCTGACCCAGTGGACAGTGAAGGACAGGTAGCGGCCTGTCCCGAAGCGGCTGCTCCAGGAGTCCATGGTGACGTGGACCCTTTCACCAACCGCGTGCTCCAGCCCTCGCTCCACATTGGCCATCACAAAGCGGTGCAGTGCAGGAATGGCCTTGCGGGCGAAGAAGTGTCTGCTGGGGAGCTGCCAGTCTGGGGCTGCACAAGCAAGCAGCGCCCGCATGTCGCTCCCCTCCTGCACGAGCGTGTACGGCAGGAGTTGGGAGCACATGGCCCGTGCCAGCAAGCCGTTCAGCTGCCGCACGCGACGGCTGCTGGGAGGCAGAGCCCTAACCACCCCCTGGAAGGACTCGCTCAAAAGGCTCTGGCGTGCCTTTTTGCTGGCACGGGAATCAGCAGACGGAGCAGAGGAGGCCACTGAGGACTGGCTGCCAGAACAGGCCTCAGTGTCGGCGGCAGGAGTTGCAGAGGGGGGAGGAGCAGGGCGTTTCCGCACTCCTGCTGGTGCTGCTGGAGGAGCAGGAGGGCGGGTGGCTGCTGTTGCTGCTGCTGCTGCTGAAGGCTGTGCAGTGATGGGATTGGTGCCACTGCCAGCACCAGATGCCTTCAGCCTCTGGAACTCCTCATGCTGGTGGAAGTGTTTCGCAGAAAGGTGGTTGATCAGCGAGCTGGTGCTGAACTTCAAGGGGTCTGCACCTCTGCTCAACTTCCGCTGACAGTGGTTGCAAGTGGCGTACTTGCTGTACACTGTGGGCATGGTGAAAAACCGCCAGATTGGTGACAAAAACATCCCCCTACGGCATGGAAGCGCTGCTGCCTGTTTCCCTGTGGTGGTTGGGGGGGGGGGGGGGGTCTTGGGTGCGGCTGGTGGTGGTACTGGCTGATGCTGCTGCTGCTGCTGCTGAGCCTGAGACACCAGCAGGCTGTGGGACGCTGCCAATGCTTGCAATGATGCGCCTCCTTGCAAGGCCCACAACCGCATCCTCCTCCTCCTCCTCAGAGCTGCTGAGGACGACATCCTCTGGATGTGTTGGCACCCAGTCTCTGTCTGTCACCGGGTCATCATCATCATGCCCCTCCTGAAACATGTCCTGCTCTGATGATGACCCCCCAAACTCCTCTGCTGATGCATGGATGGGACGCTTGACTGTCGCCACAGTCTTGCTGTCCAATCCCTCCTCCCCCAAAGTGCCCATCAGCATCTCCTCCTCCAAATCGCCAACAACAGCATTCAATTGACTCATCATGCCTGGGGTCAAAAGAGTGCTGAGTGACAGGTCGGCGACTGACGGTGAACTGGCCTCCTCCCCAGGCCCTGCTGGGCGGCTGCTGCGAACAGGGGTGGTGGTGGTGAGGGTGGAGGCCTCGGATGCAGAGCTGATGGCGGGCTGCTCATCCTCCGTCATGAGTTGCACCACAGTGTCTGCATCCTTTTCCTCAATGGGACGTTTCCGACCCGGCTGGAGGAAAATGGGAGCAGGTGCTACACGCTGCTGCTGCTGTGTCTCTGCAGCGTGAGTTGCAGATGCTCCTCCTGGGCGGCGCCCAAGGCGTCCACGGCCAGTGGCTATGGGAGGAATGTTAGCCACTGACGCTGCTGCTGCTGCTGCGGAACTGTGCATGGTGGCGCGCCCGCGGCCGCGGCTTGCCACAATGCTGCTCCCTCTCTTCCTGATTCCCTTGCTGCCCTTCCCCTTGCCCAAACCGCGCTGGCTGCCACTTCCAGACATCTTCAATGTTTTGGGCGTATAGACAAAAGTTTTGTAAAAGGGCGGGTGAAAAGTGGGGTACTTTAATGGAGTGGGTTGGTTGGTGAGGTGACTGAGTGAGTGTCCCCTAGTACAGTAAGTAAGTATTAACAGTCAGGAAGTACAACTAGCAGTTACAATAATCAGTAGTAGTAATCACAAGTAAATTTAGTGTGTGTACACTCAGACAGTGAGTGCACGCACGCAGGAGCTAGTAGCCTATGGACACAGTGACTGAGTGTCCTAGACTCCTAGTACGGTAAGAGTAAGTAAGTAGTAACAGTAAGTAGAACTAACTAATAACAATAATCAATCAGCGATCAGAAGGAAATGGAGTGTGGGTGGTGTGTGTGTACACTCAGACAGTGAGTGCACGCACGCAGGAGCTAGTAGCCTATGGACACAGTGACTGAGTGTCCTAGACTCCTAGTACAGTAAGAGTAAGTAAGTAGTAACAGTAAGTAGAACTAACTAATAACAATAATCAATCAGCGATCAGAAGGAAATGGAGTGTGGGTGGTGTGTGTACACTCAGACAGTGAGTGCACGCACGCAGGAGCTAGTAGCCTATGGACACAGTGACTGGGTGTCCTAGACTCCTAGTACAGTAAGAGTAAGTAAGTAGTAACAGTAAGTAGTAGAACTAACTAATAACAATAATCAATCAGCGATCAGAAGGAAATGGAGTGTGGGTGGTGTGTGTACACTCAGACAGTGAGTGCACGCACGCAGGAGCTAGTAGCCTATGGACACAGTGACTGAGTGTCCTAGACTCCTAGTACAGTAAGTAGTAACAGTAAGTAGTAGAACTAACTAATAACAATAATCAATCAGCGATCAGAAGGAAATGGAGTGTGGGTGGTGTGTGTACACTCAGACAGTGAGTGCACGCACGCAGGAGCTAGTAGCCTATGGACACAGTGACTGAGTGTCCTAGACTCCTAGTACAGTAAGTAGTAACAGTAAGTAGTAGAACTAACTAATAACAATAATCAATCAGCGATCAGAAGGAAATGGAGTGTGGGTGGTGTGTGTACACTCAGACAGTGAGTGCACGCACGCAGGAGCTAGTAGCCTATGGACACAGTGACTGAGTGTCCTAGACTCCTAGTACAGTAAGAGTAAGTAAGTAGTAACAGTAAGTAGAACTAACTAATAACAATAATCAATCAGCGATCAGAAGGAAATGGAGTGTGGGTGGTGTGTGTACACTCAGACAGTGAGTGCACGCACGCAGGAGCTAGTAGCCTATGGACACAGTGACTGGGTGTCCTAGACTCCTAGTACAGTAAGAGTAAGTAAGTAGTAACAGTAAGTAGTAGAACTAACTAATAACAATAATCAATCAGCGATCAGAAGGAAATGGAGTGTGGGTGGTGTGTGTACACTCAGACAGTGAGTGCACGCACGCAGGAGCTAGTAGCCTATGGACACAGTGACTGAGTGTCCTAGACTCCTAGTACAGTAAGTAGTAACAGTAAGTAGTAGAACTAACTAATAACAATAATCAATCAGCGATCAGAAGGAAATGGAGTGTGGGTGGTGTGTGTACACTCAGACAGTGAGTGCACGCACGCAGGAGCTAGTAGCCTATGGACACAGTGACTGAGTGTCCTAGACTCCTAGTACAGTAAGAGTAAGTAAGTAGTAACAGTAAGTAGAACTAACTAATAACAATAATCAATCAGCGATCAGAAGGAAATGGAGTGTGGGTGGTGTGTGTACACTCAGACAGTGAGTGCACGCACGCAGGAGCTAGTAGCCTATGGACACAGTGACTGGGTGTCCTAGACTCCTAGTACAGTAAGAGTAAGTAAGTAGTAACAGTAAGTAGTAGAACTAACTAATAACAATAATCAATCAGCGATCAGAAGGAAATGGAGTGTGGGTGGTGTGTGTACACTCAGACAGTGAGTGCACGCACGCAGGAGCTAGTAGCCTATGGACACAGTGACTGAGTGTCCTAGACTCCTAGTACAGTAAGTAGTAACAGTAAGTAGTAGAACTAACTAATAACAATAATCAATCAGCGATCAGAAGGAAATGGAGTGTGGGTGGTGTGTGTACACTCAGACAGTGAGTGCACGCACGCAGGAGCTAGTAGCCTATGGACACAGTGACTGAGTGTCCTAGACTCCTAGTACAGTAAGAGTAAGTAAGTAGTAACAGTAAGTAGAACTAACTAATAACAATAATCAATCAGCGATCAGAAGGAAATGGAGTGTGGGTGGTGTGTGTACACTCAGACAGTGAGTGCACGCACGCAGGAGCTAGTAGCCTATGGACACAGTGACTGGGTGTCCTAGACTCCTAGTACAGTAAGAGTAAGTAAGTAGTAACAGTAAGTAGTAGAACTAACTAATAACAATAATCAATCAGCGATCAGAAGGAAATGGAGTGTGGGTGGTGTGTGTACACTCAGACAGTGAGTGCACGCACGCAGGAGCTAGTAGCCTATGGACACAGTGACTGAGTGTCCTAGACTCCTAGTACAGTAAGTAGTAACAGTAAGTAGTAGAACTAACTAATAACAATAATCAATCAGCGATCAGAAGGAAATGGAGTGTGGGTGGTGTGTGTACACTCAGACAGTGAGTGCACGCACGCAGGAGCTAGTAGCCTATGGACACAGTGACTGAGTGTCCTAGACTCCTAGTACAGTAAGAGTAAGTAAGTAGTAACAGTAAGTAGAACTAACTAATAACAATAATCAATCAGCGATCAGAAGGAAATGGAGTGTGGGTGTGTGTACACTCAGACAGTGAGTGCACGCACGCAGGAGCTAGTAGCCTATGAACACAGTGACTGAGTGTCCTAGACTCCTAGTACAGTAAGAGTAAGTAGTAACAGTAAGTAGAACTAACTAATTACAATAATCAATCAGCGATCAGAAGGAAATAGAGTGTGTGTTGTGTGTGTACACTCAGACAGTGAGTGCGCACACGCAGGAGCTAGTAGCCTATATGAACAGTGACAGTGAGTGTCCCTACGGGTACAGTAAGAGTAAGTAGTAAGTAAGTACAACTAACAATAATCAATCAGTAATCAGAAGGAAATAGAGTGTGTGTACACACAGACAGTGAGTGAGTGCACACACGCAGGAGCTAGCTAGTAGCCTATAAACAGTGACAGTCAGTGAGTGTCCTACTCCTAGTACAGTATAACTACAATACTATTAGTAAAGGACAGCAGAAATACTGGTATAGATGATGAGAGAAATAAACAGAGGACAGCTGCCCACAGAGGCAAGGCCCCCCTGAGGCCTAAACCTGTAAGCTTGCAGCAGCTGCCTGTCTCTAATGTAACACACAAGCTACTAACTAAAATACAATGTCTATCTAAATAACAACAATACAGGTGTATATGGCAGGTGTAGGTGAGCAAAAACGCTAGGTAAATGAACACAATAGAGCACTTGCTAAGCCAAAGCACAAAGGAGCAGATCTCTCTCTGTACAAGTCTCAGGCAAGCATGGAAAACCCGAACATGGCGGCCGCTATTTATAGGGTAGGGGCTGGCCAGGGTCCCCCTCTGTGATTGGCTGCCGTCAGAGGGCCTGGGAGCCCTCTGATTGGCTCTAAGCACATCAATCTGGGCTATGACGCTATTCGAGCTCGGTACCGAGCTCGAATAGCGCCGGTTTGCTCGAATAGCTCGAATAGTGAATGGGCTATTCGAGTGTTCTCGAATAGCCCATTCGAATAGCTACAGCTATTCGGAGCTCGAATACCGAGCTCGAATAGCTGAAAAAGAGCTCGAATATTCGAGCTACTCGAATATTCGAGCTCTGCTGAGCACCACTATTTGGGGGTTCCCAGTGCTGGAGTGGCCATGAGGAGGAAGACCGGAAGCCTCTGGCTGGGTGCGCACATAACATGGCGTGAAAGGCTGCATTTTATGTCATGTTTTATGTTAATGTTGTGTGCGCTCTTACTGCGTTTTTGCTGCATTTGCGATGCGTTTTGCGTGCGTGCGGTTTGCATACACACATGTTTTGTATGCCTTTTTTCCTTGCGTTTTTATATTTCCATTTATGCAAATCACTAGGAAGACAGCAGAAAGCGGAAATACAGGAAAACATTTTTTTGGAGGGAACAACGCATATAAAAACGCATGAAAAACGCATACCATTGCATTCCCATTGACTTTCATTATGTGGGTTTTTGATGCGTCTATGATGCAACAAAACCTAGTTTGAAAATGCGTAGAGGCGCCAGCAGGATAAGAATTCATAAAACTTTTAAAAATTTGCTTGGAGGAAGTGGTGGGCTTGCCTCCTAAAAACAAACAAGACCTCCTGTTTTTATGTAAGTAAACACATTTATTATACGATACCCCAAAAAGGAAATGCAACGCGTTTCGCAGGTCAAGCCTGCTTCATCAGGCAAACAAGGGGTTAACAGGAGATCTGTAGTGACAGGAATAGCGCCTCAGGCGCTTTATCCTGCTGGCGCCTCTGTACAACATACAAATACATTGCGTCCACTCCCGGTGGATGGGAGTGCTATCTCCTTTTTCTCAATTCTACAGAGAGCGACTTCTTAGCCCTGAGTGAGGACAGGCTTTATCTCCTCACCTGCCTTTATAGTGGTTACCTGGACGGTAACCCATGTTTGTGAGTATAATCATTCTCACCTTATCATTTTATCAATCATTCCTGACATACTACACTATATTGGGCTCTCGGTTTTCCGTTTTAGTTTGAAAATGCATATTAAATGCATATGCGTTTTTTTGTATGCATTTTTTTTCCTTCGGTCCATAGACTTCCATTAGCGGCAAAAACACAGTGTTTTACGCAACGCTAGCGTTTCTGCTATGTGTGTACCCAGCCTCTGGATTATCCATAGGCTTTCTTCTACTTGGGTAAGTACCCGTTTAGCCCAGCAACGTTTATATCGTTGCCATTTTTTGGTCATGCTACATTTCTTAAAGCGGAACTGAAGATCTTCCTAAAACAAAGTGTTTCCCTTACCTGGGGCTTCAGCCAGCGCCGTGCAGAATGGATGATTGTGGAGGACCAGTGCAGGACAGGAAGGCTGCACGGGACTGGCAGAAGCCCCAGGTAAGTAAAACGCTTTATCTTCAGTTCCGATTTAAGCATTGCGCTGCTGTATTAATACAGGAGCACAGGGAAATCGCCTAGCAAATTGCGTTGCTATGTGGTTTTCTTGTGATCCATGTTGTTGCTCTGCTCTCTGTTTTAATAGCGGTGGATGCTGGTTATGGCGGTGCTTCCTCTGTGCGAGTGTATGAGTCACAGCTGGCCTGGTGAGCCATGCACTGTCTAGGGAAGGATTAGTGAAAGGTGAAGTGACATGAGTGTGGTGTGATTCCAGAACATTAAGCTCCCAATTATGTGCAGAGAGATTCCCATGTTAAAGTTCGCTGTCCTTGGTGGGATGTTTCAAGTTAACACAGTTTGACTTCTCGGTATCTTACTTTCCTTCTCCTTCAGTAAATCGAGCCTGTAGGTGTCTGAGATTAAACCTCAGCTGTTCACGATACAGGATGTTGAGTGATTGCCATGAAAAGCAGATGACAAACTAGTTGCCAGTCTATATCTGCATGTTTTATTCAATGGCAGATATAAATGACATAATTATGTCCAAAATAGCCTTAAATGACAGGGCCACATATTCTAAATGATGGCACCTCGGGGAAAGCTGAAGGCTGTAAGTTACTTTCCTCCATCTTAATCTTTCGTTGAGGGTTTGAAATGTTGATAAAGTAAGTGAAGTATGGTCCGATGTTAGTCATGTTAGAGCAGATATGCAGGCATCAAACCAAAAAATGTTGATTTAGGTAATACGGTTAAATGATTTACGGTACATGCTTTATTGCAAGCTTTCGAAAAACTTTAAGTCTCTTCTTCAGGCATAATACAGAACTGGGTATGGTTCTTATCCTGTTCTGTAAGTAACATAGTTTTAACAGTAACATTTCTATAGCGCTTTTCTCCCATAGGACTCAAAGCACTTAACTTAAACTTGCAATAAACCATGTACAGTTATTCATTAATGGTGTTAACTCAATCCACATTTGTTGGTTTTGATGTCGACATATCTTAAATGTCGATACTGGTTCTGTTTTTTATCTTGCCAATAGTGGGCACATGTGTTGTGTGCTACCAGATCTGAATGTCTTCCTGTCATTTTATGGAGGGAGTTATTTTAAATAAATGCCACCCCCCTACTCCGTAAAGGTGCCGTGAATTTTTTTTTCAAACTTTTTTTAAAGCTCTGTGGCCACCCCCACCTGTTTGTCACGTCCCGCCGTAGCCTAATTGGTGGTTTCTATGATGGACTTGGCCCACAGCAAGCAGGTTGGGTTGGCCACAGAGCTTTGGAAGCGTTTCGAAGGAAAAACGCCATGGCAGTTTTGCCGAGGGAGGCTGAGTTTTTGATTAATTATGGGCAAGCGGGTGAGTGATTAAATCTGTTATGCTCCAATCCTTGCAGCAATAACAGAGAGCCTTACATTGCAGGCTCTCTGTTTTACAGTGGAAGTAGTCTTTGCATAACATAGTATCTAGTTGTACTCTGACCCAGAAACACAGAGCAATGCGGATACTGGGATTTTCAAAGCAACAGGCCTATTTATAGCCACAATGCAGGAAATGTCAGTGTAATTTATATTTTTACACTTAACTTCTTATCGGTTCATAAATTAGAATTTAGTGGAACTTCTATTTCAATTGACTATCACAATAGTAGTAGTTACAGTGACAGTAAATAACGCTTTCCTGGAGTCTCACATTCTTACTTTAGCTATGTATCCACCAGAAGATGGCACAGGGTGGATCGAAACTACCGGTGACTCACTATATGTAAAGATGGCAGAAGGTGGATCGGGGAACTACCGGCAACCCATGATCCGACGAACGATTGTTCCCCTGTCCATCTTCTGCCGTGGGCACGCATGACGGGTGCGATACCATCGGGGTACTTTTGCGCTGAAATCTATGGGGATTGGAACGATCGTCTGCGATCGCAACTGTTATGACGGTCTTGATCTCCGCACGTCGCTAATCATTGTTCAACCAACTCAAAGGGACACTTAAGCCAGTATTAAAAAATCACCTTTACTTGCTTGGGGCTTCTACCAGCCCCCTCCAGCTGTCCTGTGCCCTCGCAGTCACTCACAGAGCCTCCGGTCCCCTGCCATGCGCTAGTTTCGTTTTTGCTGACGGGGGCTTTCTGCGCCTGTGTAGGCCTGGCCATGGGCATCCTTCATGTTCCCATCCTTAATAGCGTTCTGCACAGGCGCAGGACGCTATTGTGGATGGCAATGCAAAGAAAACTATGCGTGTCCAGGCTTGTCAGCGAAAACGAACTAGCTGGCGGCAGGGAACCGGAGGCTCCATGAGCGACTGCAAGGGCACAGGGCGGCTGCAGGGGGCTGGTAGAAGCCCCAGGTAATTTTTTTTTTTTTGTTATTTTTTTTTTTACGCCGGGTGGCATGAAAAAGTGGCCGGGTGGCATGAAAAAGTGGCCGGGTGGGGAAAGATGAGAGAATGCAGGGCCGGTGCTTCTGTGAGCAACTCTGCTTACAGCATAGCAGGAGGTGAGCCAAAGACAGCCGGGTGCTTGCCAAAACTAGCCGGGTGGAGCACCCGGCTAAAAGAGCCTGGGGAGAACACTGCAAAATATCACAGAAAACGGTCGTGCGTCGCGATCGTCTCCAGAGAAATCACGCGCTGGGTATGGGCCTTTACTTCCAAATGAATCTACCCACCAGCATGGCAGTATTTGGTGCCTTGATGAGATGGGGCGAGACTTTATTTGGCACCATGTATCCTTTTTGTTTCTGGTCCTAAAAAGACACCTTTTCCTCCTGCATCCATTTTCCCTCACTGATGTTAATGAATGTTCCTCCAGATTGTTACATTTTCATCTCCTAGTTGGCACGCAATTGAAATTTAATTATCATCTAGCCTTGTCAATGGGGAACTGTACTGAGACAAATTAGATGGGCTTGAAGGGATGCTCAGGTTAGCTATAAAATGTGATTTATTTTCTAATTATTTCAGTATAAGTTTGATAATAGATGGAATAACTTTTCTAGTCATTTTAGCGTAGGCTACGTTTCTGAGAAGTGCTTTGGCTGCACCTTTGTTATTCCTCACGTATTCTCATGCTAAGCTGCTGGCTGCACCTGCTCTGGCATCTTCATATCATTACCCTAGTTTTATGATCTTTGACTTTACTGGGTGGTTCTTCAAGATGATGAATAATTTACTATAATTTTACCAGTGAAGGAAACCTATTTAACACCTTCCTGTCTGTGCCCCTACCACTACTAGCCTTGTTTTAAAGGACAACTGAAGTGAGAATATGTAAGCTGCCATGTTTATTTCCTGTTAATAGTTGTCGAGCAGCCCTGCTGATCTATTTGGCTGCTGTAGTGTCTGAATCACACCAGAAACAAGCATGCAGCTAATCTAGTCAGATTTTGATCGATTTTCAATAGATTTAATTCTGAAATCTATTGGAAATCTGTTCCTTGTGTGTGGCACACATTAGATAGATTCCTGTCAGATTCAACCTGACAGGCATTTGACAGGAATCTATCTGATGGTCGAATCTGCTGCAAAAGTATTAGAGGCAGAGGATCAGCAGGACAGACAGGCAACTGGTATTGCTTAAAAGGAAATAAATATGGCAGCCTCTGTATCCCTCTCGGTCCAGATGTCTTTTAAGGTAATCTGAACTGGGTGAAGTGATGCCAACTGTTTTAAAATGGGATAATACAGCATCACTTACCTACCATGGAAGGCCACATACAGGTAGAAGCAAAATAATGTACTAAAGCTCTTTCACACAACATGTTTCATGGGTATCATTATCGCTTCCTCAAGGGTATTATGTGTTTAAAGTAACCAGCTACATACGACAATGTTACATACAATAAAGGTTAGTAATTGTATTTTTTTCTGATAACCTTTGATTTAAAGTGGTATGAAACTCTGCATTTTTTTCTTTGCTCTTAAGATTATTTAAAGCATATAATATACTACCACAAAAAAAAAAAAAAAAAAAAGTCAGCAGAACAGCATGCAAACAGTTAAACACAGAACTTACTTTGTCAATGGAAAGCTCCCTGCAGTATGATCGGCATCAGAGGCAATGACATTATCTTTTGTTTACATTCCTCTGTTGCTACAATTAGTATTCGTTGCTGGCAGTGCTGAAACTCCTTCTAATACATGTACAGATCAGAGAGAGAGCTCAGAAGTGATCACTGTGTACATTTCAATATGTAAATACAGCAGCTATGAATAAAATGCAATGGCAGCTTTCAGAGCAAATAAATTGTACTTTGGGAACTTGTAATTTGTAAATTAATAATGATACTTGTGCACCAAAAGCAAATATGGTAACTATATGGGTTATTAAAAGTAGGAAAACACATTTTTATTGAATATTGTGTCTGAGTTTATTACCGCTTTAAGCATTAGTCGGTTTGATGGTGCTGACTTGTTCTGCATACTTGCAGCATTTAAAGTGGTCTGAAACTCCGACATAACATTCCATAAAAATGTGTTTTCCTACTTTTTATTACTCATACAGTTATCATATTTTGTGCAAAAGTAATATTGTCTGTTTACAAATTACAAGTTTCCAAAGTGTAGTTTATATTGCACTGAAACCTGCCATTGCATTTTATTCCAGCTGCTTTTTATTATATATTAACATCTTCTAATGAGCTGTTCTGAGCTGTTTGTGTGCTTGAAGCACCGAGAGCTTCACAGAGTGCTCCTTTTCACTTGTTACACTGTGTTTACACACATGTATCAACATTGGAATGCAAACAAAGATACTGTTATCTTCAGTTTGGATGCGGATTTGAAGCTGAACAGCAGGACAAAGGGCTTTGTTTAACCATTTCAGTGATGTTCTGCTAAAAAAAAAATAATAAAAAAAAAATTCTGGGATAGTAGCTTTCAAGCTGTGAGAAATCTTTTAGAGCAAAGTAGAAATGCTGACTTTCGGACCACTTTAAGTGACTGAGGCTGCTGAAGTCGAAAGATCAGCATGACCGCCAGGTACATAATTAGGATTTTTAGAATAAGACCAGCAGTGGCAGCTTTCATACACTCTGTATAGGTCCACTTGACATCTGGTTTGGTTTTGGTGTGATAAGCTTCTTTTAGTTATGTAACTTGTAAGCGTTCTGTAACACTGTTCTATTAATGTGTTACCTGCACTGTAAAAATCAGACCGCAAACCAGAGGACTGGCGCAGCATTAGGTTCTCCTGTTCTAGGGTCAGGTGACAAGACATCTGCTTGCAGTATGTTTCAGCCATCAATGACTCAACTAGTGGATGGCATCCTTTCCTTGCAGCATTGGTACCCAGTTTGAATCCTGGCTGGAACACCATCTGCATGGAGTTTGTATGTTTTCCCCGTCATTTTGTGAGTTTTCTCTGGGCATTCCAATTCCCTCCCACATCCCAAAATCATACTGATAAATTAAGGTGCATACACACATTCAATTTGTATTGGCCAATTTTACCACTTCTGCGTACTATGAGAGCTTACCTACCTAGGGCTTGATTCACAAAAGGGTGCTAAGTGTATTAACGCCCCAGTGAAAAGCCCCTTAGTGCATGCAAAGTAGCTTTGCGCGCACTAATAGTCACTCAAAACTCATTGCGCATAAAACAAACTCGGTGCACGCGAAACGTCGCATGCGGTGCGCCTAAAACTTTGCATATGGTGCCCCTGAAACGTTGCACCAGTGCGCCCTGCGGTATGACCTTTCGGGCGCACTCATGTGACGTTTCAGGGGCACCATATGCAACGTTTTAGGCGCACTGCATGCAACGTTTCATGTGCACCAGTGCGACGTTTTCGGCCCACCGAGTTAACGCGCGAATTGCGACGTTTTATGCGCGATGGGTACTTAGCGCCTTAGTTTGGACGTCTTAACCCTTAAGACGTCCAAACTCACTTAGCGCTGGTTAGTGAATCGAGGCCCTAATCTTTTCACAGTATTCAAAATTTATTGGCCCTCACACTATACGGAGGTGGTAAAATTCAGTAATTGGCCAATCAAAATTGGATGTGTATATGCACCCTTAATTGGTTCCTCTAAATTGGCCTTAAGGTGGTTGGTTGTAAATGATCTCAGTTGATGGGCACAATCAATTTCTGATTGGATTTTCGTCAAACCAAAATTTGGATTTTCTTGTTGGTTGTGATAGATAGGAAGCAATGATTGGTTCCTTGATTGTGTAGTGAACGATTTTTCTTCCGATCAGAATTATCTGATCGCTCAAATGATTTTTTGCTAGAAATTGGATCGTTAGTGGTCACCTTTTAGACTATCATGCAGACAGGTGTATGTTGGAGATTGTATTTTGAGCCCCTCTGAGAGACAGTTAATAGCAAAACTATATACTGTTTAAGGCACTGCAGAATATGTTCATGCTATATAAAATAAAAATACAAAATAAAAAAATCCTTTAGTGCTGAAATTGCCACGCATCCCTTAAAAACAGCAAGCCAACACTGAACTTTTCCCTCGCTGTACTGAAGCTTAAAGAGACACTGAAGCGAAAAAAAAAATATATGATATAATGAATTGGTTGTGTACTATGAATAATTACTCAGTATTTGTACAAAGGACCGGCACCACATGAAGTACTTATAGCTCTTTAAGGTTTAATCAATGCAGACATGATTACAACAACAGACTGCTGTTTCGGCCTCCTCCGGCCTTTGTCAAGTTGCTAAGTGGTCATATATGACCACTTCGTGTGGTGCCGGTCCTTTGTACAAATACTGATTACTGTGACCCCTAGGTACCGGGGTGAGGACCTTGGCACACCAATCCTTCACTTTGAGCCTAATTTGGAGCTCCTGGACGCTTGTTATATGAATAATTACTAGAAGATTAACAGCAAAGAAAATATTCTCATACTTTTATTTTCAGGTATATAGTGTTTTTTCTAACATTGCATCATTCTATAATGCACATTACACAACACTCAGCATTCAAAATGAGTCTTTCAGAGCAGTCTGTGAAGTAATGACCTCTCCTCTAGCAGAGGAAAAGTAAGTAGTCCAGGAACAGTTGAGATAATAAAAGTCAGATAACAGCCCTCTCCACAACTAACTTAGTAGGAGAGCTTAATGGCTTGTTTGCATAGAGATAACAACTGGAGTTTCTCAACTCTTCCTGTACTGGAAACAATTAGACTGATGTATCTGATCTTAATGTTTTATTTCTTAGCTGTGCTACACATACAAATCATAATATCATCATTTTTTTTTCGCTTCAGTGTCTCTTTAACACTCTACTCCATCTCTCGGTTGCCACTTACCAATTACTTTTCTTTCAGCATAGAGACCCACTGTTACCTGTTTAGTGTGTATACCCAGACCTGTGCTGTAACTAGGGGCACAACTTTGTGTCATGATAACGGACAGATCATCCTGTCATGTGTGCATGGTTTCACACACACAGGGCAAGTCAGGTCGTTTCGGCACTGCGGTGTGCCTGATGTGGGTGCTGCCATAGGCCAGAATGTTAATTACAGCTATAGCAGCACAGCCTGAATTAGTATAAAATCACCATAAATAGAGGAATATATCTATCTTCTATCTTCTATATATATATATAATAGGCTAAGTGCCTCAACCTCCAAGCATGAAGAAGTAGCGCCCTGCCCCAGGGGTGGTCCTACAATTGCCGCCGAGCTGGAGGAGGTAGCGGGCAGGAAGGGGGTATTGGGCAAAGCGGCGGGGAGGGGAGTCGGACCCCCCCTCCCTCAGCTGGATCCCCCATCTGCGCTCCCCCTCTAGCTTAAGGTCAGCAGTAGCCGCCACCGCTATTGGTAAGAGGCAGTGGGCGGGGATGATTCACCTTTTCCGCATTCCAGCGTGCGTTCCACTGTCGTCACTTCCTACAATGCCGTCCACTTACAATACAGTGGGCGGCATTGCAGGAAGTGATGACATTGGAATGCACGCTGGAACGCGGAAGAGGTGAGTCATCCCCACCTGCCGCCTCTTACTAATAGCGACGGCGGCTGCAGCTGACCTTAAGCTGGAGGGGGGGCGCAGATGGGGGATCCAGGTGATCCCTGCCGCTGTGCCCAATACCCCCTTCCTGCCCGCTACCCTCTTATACAGCGTATGCTACGCAGCGGGTCCGCTAGTTTGTTATATTCCCTAAGATTACCGAGTGCAGGGAGAGCCATATTTCAGCTTCTCCCTGCCCCAAAATTACCACATGGCTGCAACATATGTACTTCAGCGGGGTGCCAATTGCATTTTTATGGGCATGGCTGGCATCACATGAACACCCTTCCAACATTGCATGGGTCTCAATGTCTACACCAATGGAATATTATACAGGGAAAGGTGCAAGTAAATGCACACAAAAATCCATTACCTGGGCACCATAGGCTTCTGCACCATGCCTCGTGATCTAACCAGAGTGTCCTCTGCTCTGGACCTTAGCTCAGCCTACACCTGTCTTGGCTTGTGGCCTTGACTGCTCAATTATCTGCCTGACCTAACCTTTGCTTGTGTAAATAACCCTCTACTAGCTATTCCTTTGTCCTGATCCTGGCTTGTGACCTCATGTAGAGGTGGGAAAGATTCTGTATACCTGTAGGGGATGGCAAAATCCAGGATCTGAGTCCTGTATAGGGGTTAGAAAGTGGGTGAATTATTATAGGAAAACATCCTTAGATGAGCTTTCTGTGTAATCCTACATTACTGCTTGCGATAAAAGTGTTCTTCTATGGATAGTGAAGGTCCATTTGAGCCTTGTAGAGATATAAGCACCAGACTGCCTGAGCATTCGGCCCTGACTGTTGTATGTAAGTGAACAACTTTTCCAAATTAGTAGTAGCAGTAGGGTATTGTACTGTGTTAGCCATCAGTAAAAGCAAGACGTTTTGAGTCAGGATGATACCATTTATTGGCTGACTTTAAAGTATAAGAGTATGCTGTTGGCTATTCACCCTTCCACAGACTCGAATCCGTATCTTCAAATAAAGCATACAGACTTTTTTTTCCACTGCAGATTGCGATCACAATTGCAAATGGGCTGTCGATTTGCCTCAGTGTAATCAGTACAATTTTTCCATGCATTACAACGTGACTTTTGCATGTCGGTATTAACATTGTGATTCTCTGATTGACTTAACCCAAATGCAGGAAAAGTGCTGCATTCATAACGTTTGCATTTAGGAAAAAATTGCATTGCATCTTACTGCCGCAGTGAGAATGGGGCACTGTGATTACATTGATAATCGGGGTACCCTCCAATCAGTGAAGCATGGAAAAATCATAATTGATCCGATTCTAGGATCGGGGAGATGCCAGTGGAAAAAGACTGGGTTTATGGGAACGGTGCCACTAATCTCTCTTCTAGGCTTATTTATGCTAAACTCGCTTGTTTTGACCTCAGTCAACTAGCTTGAACTGCTATGATTTGACTTGTGATTCTGGTAATGCCTATTCTCTGCCTGCCCTCACACCAGCCAGTGTTCTCTCTCTATATCTGCTAATATGTCTACACATCATAACACCAGTCCTCCAGGCCACTGGTGGAGTAATCTCAGTGGCTTTTTGACCTGGTAGTCAATAGCAACAAAGTATCCCGTGACTTATCGACCCTTGCTGGGCGCTCTGGTAAAGACTTGCGACTACTAAGATTTTGTGCGCTAGGGGGAAGCTAATGCCTTCTACTAGTGATGCTAGCCTTCAGCAGCCTAGCACTGCTATTTTCCCTTATTTCCAGATCCTGAGGTAGTTGCCATGGTGACACTTAATACACCATCTCTTCACTATATAGACTGAAGGATGGCTTTGGAGCACCGCAAGAAGTCTGCAAGATTCTTTCCTTTTACATTCTCTCTCTTAATAATTTCCAGTTGTCACATTTGCTATAATAATTATATTTTTTATGAAAATGTGCTACCCTACACCTTAGATTCAATCCTATTAATTTGTATCAGATGCAGATTTTTTCCTTTTTTTGTTTTTATTTTATAACCTTTATCTATTTTCAGACTTCTAGCACCTCAGTCTTGTAGCACACCTTTCTTTATTCTGCCTTGTTTGAACTTCCCTTTCCTCAATTAAAATGAAATATGTATATTAAAACCAAAGACCTGCTGAAGGTGTTATATCCAGCTGTTACTTCATTATTATGATGACCCAGGAGCATGTTGGAACATGTCAACACCATAGGCTTCCCTTAATGACCACTGCGTGGGGTAAACAGGAATGACGCAGCTAATCCAGCCTAAATTACCCAATCTATATTTCCCCTGACTAAATGAAGTGTACAGACTTCTAATTCATATGTCTCCAGAGCTGGGTAAATATTTAGGACAGAGGTCATTTTGCAGACGTTTTTTTTTGGTGGTATAAACACCGTATTTACACTTGGCATTAAGGTCACCAATCTGAAAGACTGAGCACTCAGCTGACACTCAAAGACTAATCTCACTTTCAGGAAGTGTGTCCTACATCACATGAAGGACTTATACCACAGAGAGGTATTGTATTGTAGAGCGAACAAGTCCCTGTAAGCAGCACGTTGTCTAAACCTTCTTAACAGCTGTGCCTGATATGTGTGAAATGACAGGATAGCAGGGGGCACCAAACTGACCGTGACCGGCAACAGTTTAGTGGAGAGGGAAGAAAGGGGCAGCTTATGTGCTGGAGAGGTAAACATTTCCTCGCTGTGTAAAAAGCCTCAGAGGAACCTGCTTCCCCGTGTAACTTAACATGTCTAGAGAGGTATATGGCCCCAGAGCATACAGGAGTAGAGAAATGACTGTAGGGCCACAGAGACAGCCAGTCTGATCCAGCAAACACATGCTCCCATTGACGAGAGATGGACAAAAAAGGTTAAGCACCTTCTGTGAATTCTCATGTATATTGTACATTGAGATTCTGTGATTTATCCAGCTCCCTCCAGCAAGAGGACATAATGGGATTATACCTTCTGATGAGTCTTTATTCAGTGGACATAAACATTGAAATTTCCAGGGCTGTGGAGCCGGAAGGTTTCATAAACTGAGGAGTCTGAGTCGGATGATTTTTGTACAGACTTCGAAGCCTTGGAAAATGAACGTGGGATTTTTTGCTGCTCTACAGTAGAAAGTGATGGTCATTTGTGTAGCTTTGGGCTATGTACACTTTTTTTTTAATGAAGTGGTCTTTAGTTATGGTTTCAGGTGGGAATTTAGGAACAATCTCAGTACTAGCATGCTGTTCGTAAGTGGAGGGGGGAACACAAGTGGGGAGTACCCTACTGTGACTACTTCAAAAGAATAACAATATCATTGGTCAGTAGTCATTCAACAAAACAGAATCACCGATGATGTGGCCAGTAATGTTAAGGAACACCAGTACTTGCACTAGATTTTGGGCTGAGATGATTATGAGTGACCCTTTTGGACAGTGACCAGTCTATACATGGAAGAGAAAGCACAAGATAAAACTGCACATAAACCTGAGCTAATTGACCCAAGACACAGGAAATGTATATTGCCCTTTTCTCTCGGCGGACTCAAAGCGCCAGAAACGCAGGTATTGGGGCGCGCTCTATAGGCAGTAGCAGTGTTTAGGGAGTCTTGCCCAAGGTCTCCTCACTGAATAGCTGATGGCTTACTAAACAGGAAGAGCTGATATTCAAACCCTGGTCTCTTGTGTCAGAGGCAGAGACCTTAACCATTACACTATCCAGCCTGTCTCCTGGAAAAGCGAGAGATTGGAAATGTTAGAAAATCTGCCTCAATGTTGCTCCCTTTAGAGAACGGTATTTGTAGCATTGTCCTCTTCCTGCTCTTCTCTGCCACAGGCAGAAACCTGAATGCTTTCAGTTCAGGAGCATTTCAAAACAGAAAGTATCGGAGATTGCATAGGTTGTGTCTACTAGAATATCTGCCCTGTTGTATCTATGGTAGGATTTATTACTGGAAACTAAGCACTGAACTGTTTTTATATCCTATTACCAAACTTTAGATCTACTGATAAAAAGAAGTGAACCCTATCCAGAGAAAAGGCCACCATTCTTCACCTCCAGTATATTTGTTTTGATGTCTGGTGTAATTGTTGTGTACTGGCCGTGGCCTGGTTGTAATTATGATTAATGACTCCATACTCATGCTTGTCAAGCTGTGAAATGTATTATTAGGCAGATGTTGGTCACAGTTGTGCTTGTTCTAGCATGATCCATTCCCGTGTTTTGACATTATTAGGCGAGGGGAAAGGTTGTCTTCTGACCTGTGCACATGGGATGGCTGGGTAAATAGGGACACCCACACTCTGTGTACACAAAATGTTTGGCAGAACATGTTGTGAGTGTGCAAACACCACCGCCACAACTTTTGTCTTACTTGTGTAAAAAGTTTCTGCTTTTAACCATTATCTAAATAAATAAATACAGGCAAGACAGAACAAGCACTACCTTGGGGCTGAGTTAGGAAATATGATGCAATGGAAATAATGTTTTTGTATCTGGTTTCAAAGGTCTATTTGTTTTCTGCATTCATTTTTATTAGTTTTGCATGAAACAGAAGAATATAGAGCAGGCGTAGCTTTTTTTGGTTGTACAAAAGGCCACTTCTTGTTGGCAAATTAGGTGTGTAGGAGCTGGTTCAGACGCATATCTGAATCTGCTGCCCGCGGCAGCCTGGCGCCCCCTTTCAAATGCTTTCCTGCAAGCGTGCAGAAACGCATTTGTCGGCTTTCGGTGACGTTTCCTAGTGTGCAGCCACAGGGGGACATGGAAGCATGGCGGTAAATGATCCTGGTTGCTTCCAGGATCGGCTAACAGCTGGACAGACAAGAGCAAAAATCGAGATCAAAACACGGCATTTACAGAAATGCCGGTTAGCGATTGTACAGATGGCTGTCCATTAATCTGAATGGACAGCCATTGGTACAACAAGCGCCCAGGCCATTGTTTACCGTCACAGAACCTTCCGTGTGAACCAGCCCTTAATGAAGACATGCACCCATCTTTTATCTACACCTTACAATGCATATTATCCTATTCAGCATGCAAAGTTTTTACCCAGATCTACATCGGAAACTCTGTTTTACTTCTGCCATGTCATGTGATTGAGGAACCATTACTACATCATAGGTCATTCAATGACATCTCCAGTAAGGCCTGGGACCAACTAGCAGCGCTTTTGTAAGCACTTGTGATTTGAAAAAGTTTGCTAATGTAATGCTATGTGTGTGAGCCCATTTAAAAAAACTTCCTCCGTAGCTTTACATTACCAAGAGCTTTTTAAACCACAAGTGCCTAGATGAGGGGCTGCTGTTCCAGGCCCAAAAGCGGAAACTCTGTGACTAAAGAAATAATACGGATGCTGAGTAAGCCCTGGCTCCAAAATTAAATAAAACACTTAAAAATTGATTTAAAAGAGGTAGATATGAACTTAGGCCTGGTGCACACCAGAGGAGTTTTTCTGAGCATTTTGAGTTTTTAAATCTGCTGCTAATGTTATCCTGTGTGTCTGTGCACACTGGAGCAATGAGGTTTTGTAAAAAAAAACCCATAGCATTACATTGGGAAGAGCTTTTGAAACCTCTAGCGCCAAAACGCTAGAGGTTTCAAAAGCTCTTCCCAATGTAATGCTATGTTTTTTTTTTTTTTACAAAACCTCATTTCTCCAGTGTGCACAGACACATAGGATAACATTAGCAGCAGATTTAAAAACTCAAAATGCTCAGAAAAACTCCTCTGGTGTGCACCAGGCCTTAGAAATCATTTCAGTCCTAAAAACGAAGCAGCTTGCTTGTATTCCATTGAGAGTTATGAGTTTAATCCAAAAGCTACATACATCCAACAACAGGCAATGTACAACTGCCAAAAGGGCAGCACTGTATGTAGCAGATTGGCGAGTCCTGATTTCACTTAGCACATTAGTGGTTTTGCCTCGATAAAGGGGGACACAGTCATTCCGAAATGTTGGATCTATGCAGCCTTTTGAAGTGAACACTAAACAATATAACAATAAATCTTACTGGAGGCCCGTCATAGCTTTTGATGATTGTTACAGCAGATACACATAACTTCTTTATAAACCAGAGATTGTGGATTGCGCACATCTATTGATACGAGGGAAAGCTTGTGTAGACTTTCTTTGCATCAGCTCTTGGCATAAAGATCTTGGTATGAGATTGGTCTTGCTGTGGCTCTGGTGCTTGCCTTGATCATCTGTGGATACATTCTGAGTTATTGGAGGTTTTGGGTGTAAGCACTGGTTTCATGTGTCGTTCATCAGCGATTCCTTTCATTGTACTCCCTAGAAGCCACTACGACAACCCCTCAGACACCGGCTGGTTCCTATGGCATTGCAGGGTTCAGCCAGTTTACTGTAGTAGTGAGGAAAATCCACAGCATGCTGAGTCACATATAAAATGTTGTTTATTGAGCCCCAGACATTGCATCAGTAGGAGAGCATTACATGTATCAGACCTTATTCATACCTCTGGAATGATTAAAGTCTTAGTTCAGGTTTCTTTCTATAATTGCGTTGGGCAGGAATGCAGTAATAAAAACACATCTAAATATGTATTACAGAGAACGTTTAGTTGTGTTGTGTATAGATGGGAAGATGTTGCTGCAGGCTGTCAGCAATGACTGTCCTCTCCCACTGACAGCCTGCAAGCACCTTGATTGCCTCTTCCCTCTTCACCTCCCCATATACCTGCAGGGTTACTGTGATCCCTGCTGTGGCCACCTCTGTCTAGTGACTTGCAACCAGTAGATCCGGCTTTCAGTCCTCAGATGGGTATGGCTGATTCACATGTCCCCCAGATGTTTATGTATTACAAAGAAGGCTGTGGAGATGAAAGATCATCCAACTCAGGCGCCTCAATTCATGAAACCTCCGACTCCAGGTACCAAAATTGCCCTGACTCCTCGACTCCAACGCCACAGCCATGATTACAAATTTGAATGCATAAATATATCTTTAGATCTAAAGACTGATTCACACTAGTATAAAAAGGTTCTGCTTAGCGGGACGGAACCTCAGGGATGTGAACGAAACCTATGCTGATCAGTGGGATCTGTTCACATCAGTCAGTTTGTAATGGATTTGTTCATTCTGTTTCGATAAGCTTAACGCAAGGATGTAATGTCCGCGATTTTTACTTATTGGTTGGACAATGCTGATGTTGATGGAAACAATGGTAGCCTATAAAAATGGATGGTATCTGTTCTCGTTAGGCTGGTCATGGTTTGCAATTTTTTACTCGCCTGTCGCCATTACCTTTGGGTCCCCTGCCAATGCTGCCACCGTGGCTTAGTCTACTGCATGGGAGATGTGCCAGTATACAGGTTAGAGTCCCATCAGAACCATCAGGATTGCAACAGACCAATGAGAATCCTTTGTAGTTTGAGGGAGGGATGATTTCCATTGGCTACCTATGTGCTTTAAGGGGGGGGGGGGGTCACTGCTGTTTAAAGATCAGGTATTCTGAAACCTTAACCTCAAGACACTGCTGAAATCTGTGCCCTGTTTGTTGCCACTTTTCCCTTTCAGGACAGCGCTGGGTCCCTGGTTCGAATCCCAGCCAGGGCACTATCTGCAAAGAGTTTGTATGTTCTCTCCGTGTCTGCGTGGGTTTCCTCCGGGCACTCCGGTTTCCTCCCACATTCCAAAAACATACGGATAAGTTAATTGGCTCCCCCTAAGAAAATTGGCCCTAGACTACAGTACTTACACTACATAATATAGACATATAGCAATGGTAGGGATTAGATTGTAAAATCCTTTGAGGGACAGTTAGTGACAATGTGTGTGTGTGTATATGTATATGTATATGTATATATATATATATATATATATATATATATATATATATATATATATATATATATATATATATATATATATATATATATATATATATATATATATATATATATATATACATACACTGTACAGCGCTGCGTAATATGTCGGCGCTATATAAATACTAAATAATAATAATAATAATAATAGATTTCAATCTTCCATTGATGTGAGCTCCCACCACTATCGTCACTCTGTCCCCTCTGCAGCTCTATGCGCTAGTCAGGAGCCAGACCCTGTGATCACTGTGAGCCAAACAAAAGTCTCTGGTCCTTAAAGGGAACCTGAATTGAGAAGGATATGGAGGCTCCCATATTCATTTCGTTGGGGTTTATTCACAAATGGTCAGTAAACTTTTTACATGTACAGAAAACTAAAGTGAATTACGTAATTTGTGTAACTCACTAGATCGGTTGCGTAAACCTGTTAAGCTTTATGCGTAATGTCTGTAAACTTAGTTTACCAACCTTTTGTGAAAATTCCCCCATGTCTGTAGATGTGACAGCAGAGGTATGGTCAGCACTTTGTGCATGTCTTTATAGTGGCCTCCACCACCATAGCATGCATTCACCCAATCAGTAGGAGAGGAGAAATGCATCACCTGTACACTGCAGACCCCAACAGTACTTACTAGGGAATGGCAACAAGCAACTGGAACAGTCCAGCCTCCCTAGCAGCCTGTTCCAGAAACAACACAGCTATCTGCTCCTGACCTGCGGACATATAAAATAGTCTGTTTTGGAGCTGTTTATCTTGAGCCTGTGCCAACCTACTTATGAATGGTAGTGAAAGGAAGGCTACATACAATGCCTCTTCTTTTACAAGAGTGTGGGGTTTTTTTCGTGTTCACAACAGATGTATGGAGTTGAGATACTCTGACCGCACTTGTCTTCCGGTATAAATGAGGCCACAGACAACACAGTTTTAAGTATGTTGTGCCAGCCTACCTCAAAGCTGTGGATTCTGTGCTTGTTAGCAGTTCAGGTGCAGCATTTACAGGGAGAGAATAGCTGAAGCAGACCTGGAGACTTTTCTCACTACAGAGTTGCTGGATCCCTAAAGGGATACAGGGCCGGATTTGTACTCTTTACTGCCCTAGGCCACTGTCACCAGCTGCCCCCTTCAGTATAGATAGCGAGATGACCCCTTCCCATCTTCCCTCTAGTATAGGTAGCCTGATGACCCCCGAGTATAGGTAGCCTGATGACCCCCGAGTATAGGTAGCCAGATGGCTCCTCCCCTTTCCTTCCAGTATAGGTAGCCAGATGACCCCTTCCCTCTAGTATAGATAGCCAGATGACTCCTCCCCCCTTTCCCTCCAGTATAAGTAACCAGATGACTTCCTTATTCCTTCCCCCCACCCCTTTCAGTATAGGTAGCCAGCTCGCCTTCACACTGCAGCAGCCATCCGTGTTACCCATTTCTCTGCTCATCTCCAATGAAGAAGCTTCCTCTTCCTTTCCGTCTTAAATGCTGCCCAAGTCCATAGCTGCCGGCCACAATGCAGAGAGAGCAAGATGGCTGCTGCAAAGGCAGCTAGCAGCAGAGTACCGTGGTCAGACACTCACCTGATCTCCCTGTATTGCAGCATTTGCAAGCTTGCAAATGCTGCACCAGTTTAGACTGCTGCTTTGGTGCCCTTCCTGGCTGGATGGTGTAATGGCTAAGGGCTCTGCCTCTGACACAGGAGACCTGGGTTCGAATCTCAGCTCTGCCTGTTCAGTAAGCCAGCACCTATTCAGTAGGAGACCTTGGGCAAGTCTCCCTAACACTGCTACTGCCTATAGAGCGCGCCCTAGTGGCTGCAGCTCTGGCGCTTTGAGTCCGCCAGGAGGGAAGTGCAATATAAATGTTCTTTGTTTCCTTCTGTGGTGCCCTAGGCCATGGCCTAGGTGGCCTTGGCCTAAATCCAGGAATGAAGGGATATAAGAAATAGGTGATCTGCAGCTCACTGTTTAATCTGGAATCATTTTTCGGTGCCCTCATTTTGCAAATTGCATCCAAAATAAAAGATGTTAAAGAGGAACTGTAGTGAAAATAACATAATTAGTACAATTGCTTATTTTTTACAATATTCATTTATAGATTTAATCAGCTTTTGCCCATTGTAAATTCTTTCTTCTCTCTGATCTGCATTCTGAAATGTATCACTGGTAATGACATATTTAACTCTGCCAGGTGATCTGTACAGAATGTTTGTTACTGAGAGTTTCATGCACATAGAGAGACATTGCTTGCTTGGCAGTTGGGAAAAGCTGTTATTTCCCACAATGCAATGAGGTTTACCAACAGCAAACTCACCGTGGGAGGGGTTTCTACACAATATCAGCCACACAGACCTTCATGATGATCTATTCGAGATTAGGTAAAGACTTCTCATGGCCAAGGGGGTATCGGCTACTAATTGGGATGGAGTTCAATCCTTGGTTAAATTTCTTCTTTAACTCAAACCTGCAGGGGGGGGGGGAGGGGGAGGTGGGAGCTGCTAACCTTAGTAGTTGAAAGCCTCTGGGGTCTACTGGGCATGTGCAGATCTTACTCACACATGCCCAGTCCGGATGTACTTGTCCACAGCTAGGAGGATGGACAGATGACCTCTATTAGACTGCAGGAAAAGTGAAAAAGCAAAAAAAGTTCACAGCCCCTTTTAATTCGCTCAGTTCAGGCAATCGCTGACTGTATACTGTTTGCAAAATACGGAGACTGTAACCAATTTATCTTTATTGATCATGAGGACAAGAAGATTACTTCAGATGGGTGAAATGAGGTGTATTGTGTCTAATCTTACCTGTGTGCCTGAAAGCTGCTCAGTCATGCCTATGATGACATCACATAATGACATACGCCTATCAGAGAGAGTGATGTAACCTAGAGAAGGTATTTATGGCCTTCTTTGAACCGTTCTTCATTATCTCATCAGATTCTTGCTAGGACGATCTGTGGCTATGCAGAGCTCAATCTCTAATGCCTTGTGACACAGGCCTGCTCCTGTCATTGCTGTAATCAGGAGGATGTCAGGGCTGTGTGAAGCATGGCTGGAAGAATAGCTTCTCTTTGCCTTTGTTTTCACGCTTGAACCATCTTAACCGGAGAGGGGAGCCAGGGAAGGGATGAGCATGTGGATGGGGGTGATGCCGTCTGGAAACTATGCTAAATAGATTTTATTTTTTCTGCTGGGAATTCGGCACATAGCAACTTCCAGCAACACCTTTCTGTATTTCCATCAAGTAATCATCATGTGACCCGTGGAGAACTCCAGTGCATAAAGTTTATCATTGTCACCTGCACATTCACTGAAAATCAGATGCCTGGCCATAGTCACAATGGCCTCAATTCACTAAGCTTTATCAAACACTTTACTGAACGTTTGATAATTTACCTCATGGGTAAAATCTCATTTTGAATTCACTAAGGTGTTATGGATCTATTGAACGTTTTATCGATAAAACATTCGATAAATATATAACACCTTAGTGAATTCAAAATGAGATTTTACCCATGAAGTAAATTATCAAACGTTCGGTAAAGTGTTTGATAAAGCTTAGTGAATTGAGGCCATAGTGCCCAAAATCTACAGTGGGCCTTAATAATGGAGGTTGTTCTATACTGGTGACTAGGGATGATCCACGAGAAGCAAATTGTTCTGAAATTATGCAAATTTTATGCAAATTTATGCAGTTTGAAACTGGACCAATCAGTTTAAACCCAGGTTTAAATTGATCGGTTTATTTTCAAGTTGCATATATTTTCATACAAATTGCATAAATTTGCATCAACTCGGAACAATTTGCATATCTGTGATCATCCCTACTAGTGACTATTGGAAATCTCTGTTGCCTGATCAAGAGGCTATTGGGAGAAAAACAACTAAGAAACCTCTATCTACAGAGAGTTATCCATTTTAGTAAATCTATACTTCCATTATAACTAGGATGGTCAATAACCTGCTTTTCTTTATGGGAAGAAAAGACTACGCACTGTTGGCATCTACACACAGCTACCTGTGTCCATTTACTATCTATTCACTTGTCTTTGCTGCAGTAAAAGGTTTTGCTAATTGCAGACCATGTGCTTGATGCATGAACCGCCGATAATATTGCCATGCAGTTTTTGTTTGTGTTAATGGAAGGATTTTCCTGTTTTTTGATTGCAGGCTGATATTGTCCAGGGTGGTTGAGACAATAGGCATGGGGCATCACGGCCTAAAATATACCAGCCCACATACTTTTATACATCATCTTTACTACATGAAAGGCGCCCTTGTCTGTTGTCAAGGTGCTCATATCCACCTGCAATGCTCAGGAAGTAGGCCTGACAGGTGACTTAAGGTGCACTATCTTTCATGCTGATAACTTGTTCCCATGAAATGAATCCATGTGCAGGTGCATGTGCATTGGCCAAGCACAGCAGTTTTAGATCATCCCCTCAACACCCAGTCTTTTTGCTTCCTGTGTTCATCTAATTCTAAAATTTGAAATGATTGGTAATAGTTAAATTACACCCTGAACTCAAAGTATCCCGTTGGGTATGTATGTGCACCATATTTTGAGAACCCCGCGTGTAGAAAAGGCTGCTGGAGAAACCTGTCTAAACAGACTCCCAAAATTAAGAGATCACCTTGGCAACAAATGACTAACATGTGCGTAGTTCAAAGGGTGGAATTGGGCAGATTGCTTATTAACTAGCATACTGTTATCTCAATCGCTGACCGGTCAGTGGCCCAATGTGGAAATTGAGCAGAGTTCAGGCTGTAGTGAGGAAGTGACAGGACCTCTATCAGATTTTGTGGTTGCATGTCTCTCTCCCATTTCCTGTCCTCTGGAAGGTGGGGCAACGTCCCAAGTGGGCATTGGTGTTCTTGGGTTAAACTCTTGGTCTGCATTAAGCATGTTGTTTCTGTTTTTAGCATGTTTTTCTTTTCACATTTTATAAATATTACAGTGGCTTCCAGCACATTTGGACATGATAGTTTTGGTTGTGTCTCGGCTAGTTTGAGTGTGACAAATAAGTTGCTTTGAAGGTTCATCTGGAGCAGTAATTGATGTGTATGGTTTTATGTGTAACGCGTTGTGCAACATGTAATACATTTGGTTGGTTGG
Source organism: Hyperolius riggenbachi (assembly GCF_040937935.1). Classification (NCBI taxonomy): domain Eukaryota; kingdom Metazoa; phylum Chordata; class Amphibia; order Anura; family Hyperoliidae; genus Hyperolius; species Hyperolius riggenbachi. The sequence continues at coordinate 136,991,095 of NC_090647.1, read as the reverse complement.
AATGGTAAGGCCTATTTCATAGATAGTTGCTACAACTTGTTAATAAAGACCGTTACTTGGTTAGATTAACATTAGGAACAAACTTCAGTGGCTACCTCCGATCACTCACCCAGTAACTAGGGGGCCGCTCACACTGAGAGCCCTAAGGAGCTTGGCACACCACTCAATAGTGATGAAGCTTGGTGCAGTGCCTTCAGTATGCCCTACTGGACTCTAGCTTCTAGGACTCCATAATACAGCTGGCTATACTTTTAGTATACCAAGCCACCATGGCACCATAATAAAGGACACTATAGATTTAGTACCGAATACTAGTCAGCAATTTTGTGATTGCATTGCAGAGTTGTGTGCATTGCTTAGCTGTACTGCTAGCGTGAACTAGACCTGTAAGTTGTTGTCGCTCCTACTGCATATCTGTTGCTAAGAATTCCCCCCCACCCCTGTGTCTGTTTCCCATGTGACAAGGCTGCTAATAGGAACAATTATCAGTTAAAGATCCGGCATGCCAGAACACTAAGCCACCTCAGGAGACACCTCTCCACACACACGTTTCGGGGCCACAACTGGCCTCCTCATCTGAGAACAGTCTGATGCATGTATGAGGCTTTAGTGTAACCCTGTCAATTTTCTCAGCTGGTAGGCTGAAGTCAGTTGTGTTATTCAGAGGCTGTGAATTGGTTTGTAACAAGTCCTTTTCTGAAATTCATGTGCCAGTCTTGAAATATGGACATTTACGCATAAGCTGTGTTTAGAGTGAGACTGCTTCTCTCTTATGCGATTGCTCTTAAGCACTATTTTTTATTTCCTCCAAGAGAAAGCAGTAACAATGTTTAATGTGTGGGAGGTCTGTTTTGTACAAAGCTGAATTCCTCCTGTCTGGGGTAAAGTACAGTAGTTAGCTTTAAAGTGAACTTGAGGAGAAAATAAACGGATGAGATAAACAATTATATTTATCCTCCTACTCCTAAAAATGACTTTACGTATCCCATGGTTTTCTTTTATATTTAAAAAATTACAAGGTAGGTTGAATGTTTTACTGTCTCTAATAAATGGCACCCTATTATGTGTCCCAGAGTTATAATACATGAATTATTGTCCTTTTTCTATGTCCCGCTGCCATCAGAAGTTGTATTCTGCCAGGAAAACTTTTATGGCTGTAATTTGCTTATCAGTGATGTTTACTATATTCCCAGACAAGGTACCAACAAGATAGAAGCTGTCACTTCCATGCCTAGAAATTAACTCTTTCAGGCAGCAAAATGTACTTACACACGTTTATCACATCATGTCACATATTGCTTCGGGTACGTTAAAAAAACAAAACCAACAAACAAAACAGGAAACCAAAAGAAAGTGATTTTAATTATTTTGTTTTAAACTAAATCTGTGTGACCAGCTAGCTGGGTCAGACCATACTTAGAGATAGAGAATGGTGGCCATTTAAACGTTGGAGAAATGTTAAGGTTTTTTTAATAAAGCGTTTGGACCATTTCCAACGTTTTAGGCACATGTGCTCCCTTAGCACTTACACAAGAAAGAGGGCCTACACTTGCATATATGAAAAAAACTTGAATACCCTTTTTGTAGACCCCAAAATACAGGTGATGCCTCCTGTGATCCTGCGTCCTTAACAGCTTTAGTTTAGCTCACTGGAAGTGGTCTTGATAACCTTCCCCAGCCTTTTGGGCTGCTCTTTTCTCAATACATGAGATGATGTGACAGGACAAATGAGGCGAGCTGGAGCTAAATTCAGGATGAAGGAGAGAGGGATACTGTAACTTGCTTTCACCAGCTACAGAATGAAACCTTGTCGTAAAGTCCCTCCAATAGTGCATGTTTTGTGAAATTCCACAGGAGTAGTGGATCAGCTCTGCTGAGGCACTTATTACCCCACCTGGGAATGCTCGTGGTTTCCTGCAAAATATGTAGGGTTGTTTGGCCATGAGGACATGGTTTGAGAGCTCTGACACAAGGGATATCTGTAGTACATGTCAAGCACAATTTCAAGCAATTAAATAATGAAATCAATGTGTCTGGTCTTATTGAAAGCTGCTCGGCCTCCTTTTTGTGAATGTAGGTAACCTCTAAATAATCTATCACTTTCTGTACATTTCATGCTAATAGATTTAATTTCTCCTCTTACCAGGTCCACAGAGCAAGGTCTCCAAATGTCAGCCAAACGAACATAACTGCCTTGGCACAGAACTGTGTATACCCATGAATAAGCTGTGCAACGGCCATGATGACTGCTCCGATGGTTCAGATGAAGGTCCTTTTTGTAGAGGTAAGCTGGGAGAGCAGCCTGGTACACCGGCTCAAAGCTGTGAATGGAAGAAACCATTCGATAGAATGTTTGATTTCTGTTGGATAAATATTTTAAGATTCTGAGCAGCATAGAACAAATACAGTATGGATGTCGTTACAAGGAGGAACCATTGTTTTAATACTGCTGAACTTGGTAACATCTTTAACATATTAGTTTTGCCATATTTTGTACCGGTGAAAAAGGTACGTGCTGGAACTGGCCCACTCTAGGTGTTGTCCAACATAATCCCTCTTTTGCATGCAGTCTAATGGCAGTTTGGTAAACGCATAGAATACTGGCCTATTTTTATTCATTTACAAGGACAAATCTTGAAGACTTTTAATTATGATCAGTAAGGTTATGATTAGGATGGAGGAACTGGTAGATTACTGAGCGAATTCTTCATAGAAATATGCACACCACAGGAGAAAACAGGAAATTGGCTCACAATAGTCCTTATGGATGGCCACAGCCTTAATAATCGATTGAAAAAGCATTCATCTCTTCCACACTTCCAATAATAAATATATAAAGATTTGGCAAGCGTCACTCACCCACAGCAATGGGGTGCAGTGCGTTTCCTGTGGGCATCTACAATACCCACCACCCCACTGCTGTTTATTAAGTAATGGCAGCTCTGTCCAGGCATTGTCTGTGCATGGACAATTTAGGTTGAATACAAAGCCTATCCAAACTAAAAATACTGTTGTAGGGCTACCAGCTTGTTCTACCCAAAAGCATCATCCCCAGACTGATTTATGTGCATCTGTGGAAGCTCTAAATCTCCAGATATACGTTATGTAATAAGGCTTTGAAGATGGATTTCTCATACCAGCCCTGGGAAGTCAGTAAAGACTCTGGCTTTGGACTGCTGAACTATTTGACACAATGCTGAGCAGGCTGTTTAGGTTCAAAGCCTGAAAGTTCTGGCCTTTTATGTAGCGCAGTGTTTCTCAAACCTGTCCTTGTGACTCCCCAACGGTGCATGCTTTGCAGGCAACCTCACCTATGCACAGGTGGGGTAATTAGTGTTTCAGCCAGGTGGATTCCATGTAGCCGAGATACTAATTACCCCACCTCTGCATTGGTGAGGTTGCCTGAAAAACATGCACTGTTCGGGAGTCACTAGGACATGTTTGAGAAACACTGATGTTGAGTTCTTCGGGTCCAGAGACCTCCGTTCTCATGTCCTTAGGATTTAATTTGTGATTAATCACAGGTTCATTCAGACTATCTGGAGCTTGTCTGTTTAAGGGTTTGTACACAAGCTGAATGTTTCTTGGTCAAAATGGTCGCTCATAATCCAGCTGATGTACAATAGCCCCTATACATCCGGGAGAGATTTGGCCTGCTGAATCATCTTGTCCAGGTACAGGCTGAGGCAATTGTTCTACTGCTCACCCTTTTTTGCTCGGTTGTCCCTCTGCCCCCATCAAAACACGTTGCAAGCCAAATCTGTACAGTACTTGGCCTAAAACTGTCGCCAGAAGGATAGAGTCCTGATACGTGTGGTTGACATTCCTCGTACATGTGTACGAGGTTTCCAGCAGAAATTGAATTATTATACAGTATATTGGTTTACAGTTATCACAAGTGAAAAATAACCTCCAAACCTTCAGCAGTAAGAGGTTAATAGAACGTGTCTGCTGATTGTGTGAAAGTTTCCATGCCTCAGAATCCGCTGAGGAGATGCTTAGCTTTCTTATTCCTTTGTTGCAGTGTGACACAGTGCAGATGCTTGGGGACCAGTGATGGAAAGAACTGCAGACTATACTCTATAAGGCTTCTGTCATGTTTAGAAGGAAACTTTGACTCTGCTTCCAGTAAAAACAGAAACTCAGCTTGTCTTTTTTTCCCCTCCTTGGATTATATGCTTAGTTCTACCGTTTTTTGGAAGTAATAGTGAAGGTTAATCAGCATTTAAATGTCTCTCTGGGCCTTGTCTCTGAGCTCCTGAGAATAGAAAAATCAAGCCTAGGTGAAACAATGCAGGTATGGTTGAGAAGGCTACAAAGCAGTGTTGACCATATACAGGCAGGCCTTTCAGCGAAAGGACAAAAGCTTCACACTGCCATATAGAAAGTAAATACAGAACCTTTTCTTTGGTTGCTCCCTGTTTTGAGTGACTTCACAAGGTTTTTCATTTGTTTCTGGTTTCTGCAGCGTGCCTACACATTGCTATTGTGATAACTAACATTTCTGTACTGTGTATTGTTTTTACAAAGGCACAGATAAATATAACTAATTATAAGGGGAGCAGTTACCATAGCATCCAGTCAGAACCTGTTTTTTTTTTCCATGGATGGTTGCCCTTGGCAACTGCTTTGCTCCATTCTTAAGCTAACTAAACACCTTAACTTTACTCATCTATAGCAACCATTTATTATATGTCTAGGTGAAGGTTTAGTGTCTGCAGGCATGACATCAGCAGGCTCCTCTTCATGATTGGCCAAGAAGGTAAATCCTTGGCCAGTGTTATTTTAGTATGTATACTGGGGTGCCCTCTGCTTCATTTTCTCCCCATCCTGTATACCAACCAAAGGTTTTAAATCTGCATAAACCACTGAAAAAAATCACTGCACAACTCGCCATGTGTGGAACCTAGCAACCGCACAATCACAGTAATGATGTCACCATAAACATAATGCCAAAACATACCGGTAATCAAAAAGGCAACATCACTAGGTAGGTAACATCACTCGGAGGGGTGGGCACAACACGTATGTGGGTGTAGTCACTCCCCGTGACCTTGTGGAGCGCTCCTACTGGCCTGACCACCGTGGTTTGAACAAGCCAACGTGCATGCGGAGTAAGCCGGTTAAGTTCCTGGTTTGTGAGCCAGACACCTGGAGAAGACAATGCACACTCTGTTTACCCACTCCTGACAAGCTGCAATGATTGCTTGAAGCACCCTTAAGCGGTGAGGTGGTGGACAGCGTGGAGCGATGTCTGTGTGGTGAGACAGATCCATTTGATCCACGCTTTGGTCTCACCTGCCTGTTACAGCTGAATAAACCTGCCTCCCTCTGCTTCTCCACTCCGAAGATGCCGATTGCAAGTCATTGGTATCGGTAATGAGCGTGAGTGTATATTTGAGTGTGTGTGGCTTAGGTTATGGTGATTCTGAGGTGGTTCTGAGTTTTCCACTATGATTTTAGAATGTTTTAGCTTGGTTTAATACCTAACTGAAACATTGCTGTTTATACTTTTTGCATACCTACTGGGTGGTGTTGCCTTTTTGGTTAAATATGCAAGGACCCCCCAGGAAGCACCTGTGGGCGGTAACCTAGTTCAGGAAGTGGCTTAGTGTGGGCAATGCTGTTGTGGGTGGTAGCTTAGTGTACCGGTTGTGGTGTGCGTGCACAGTTGCAGGTGCAACCTTGCATACTTAACTGTGCACGGACGCTCCTGTGGGCGGCGGCTTAGTGTGGCGGTTTTGGTGTGGGCACGCTCAGTTCTTTTGAGAATCGGGGTTTCTGTTAGAACAGAACACAGGGTCTGTACTGTACATTTGAATCCAGTTAAACTGTCACCGGATATACTCAGGAACCATTCCTTTGGGTAGAGGAAGTTTGAAATGTGTAGTAGCTGTCATTGTAATCGGGCCCCTAAAATTCTGTGTGCAAGGCAATTTTGCATTTCCTCTCTTCTTGCGACTTTTAACAAAGTGCTGCTGATGTGTATAGAAAAATAACATCCAATCTCCTAGACAGCATCATAAGACCATTCTTTCTTGAGATGGACATGTTTTATCTGCGGTTTATGCGGTTTTGGACAGCACCTCTGCTTCATTAGAGCAGGTTGTTATGCTTCTTGTTTGGCACTATGTCTGCGTATTTGAGAGCAATGAGAGTTGGCATCCAGAAACTATTAGGGGGGGATTAATGACGAGGGAAAGAGCAGCAAGAGAGGAAGCCAGGCATAAATCGTTTTGATGGAATCCTGCTATACAGTAGTGCCTTATCAAAACACACAACCACCGCTTGGAACCGGAATCCGCATCGCAGCTTAAAGATTGAGCCATTAATATTCCCGGTAGGCCTTTATTGAAATCTGAATTACAAGGGTTACACGATTGTTTAGCCATTATATTACATTGTGCTTTTATTACTGCTATCATGCTGGAAATAAGTACATTGAGCTTTCCTTGCTACACTGCTGTAAAGGCAAATTTGACAGAAAATCACACTTTACATGAATTTGAAGGGAACTCGAGGTGAGAGGGATATGGACGCTGCCATATTTATTTCCTTGCAAACAATGCCAGTTGCCTGGCAGTCCTGTTGATCTTCTGGCATATGTAGTGTCCGATTCTAAACCCTGAAACAAGCATATGGCTGATCCATTGGTAGGTGAACAGAGGCGACAGAGGTGCTCTGCTTGCTATAACTGAATTGCTGTTGTTTATCCCCTGCTTATTGCCTGAAGAAGTGGGCTGAGCCCGCGAAACGCGTTGCATCTTTGGGGTATTTTCAATAAATGTGTATATCTATACATTTACAGTCCTTGGTGTCTGCTTTAACGGAGGCGAGCCCACCACTTCCTCCCAGCAATTTTTTAAAAATTTTATGTACTTTTATCCTTCTGGCGCCTCTGTTCACCTACCAATATATTTGAGTCCACCCCAGGTGGAGGGGTGATCTACCCCCTTTCTTCCTATCTACAGAGAGCGACTTCTTAGGCCTGGAACCCACTGAAATCAGCAAACGCAAAATGCAACCGCTAGCGTTTTGTCTGAGCGGTTTGCAAGTGGATTCATGCACGTTTTTGGTTGTGTTTTGCAACATTGTATTTTTTTGCCCAGCGGGTGCGTAGCGTTTTGCATTTTGCGTTTTTATCCTGATTGGTCCTGTGAATTATTTTTCATTTTGTTACAGTGTGCTGAACCGCAAAACGCTAGCAAAACCGCTCAGTTTAGGTTTTGGTGAGCGTTTATGCTAGCGTTTCAATACTTTACATTGAAGTGCTAACGCTCCCAAAATGCTGCAGGTCCTGCGTTTGCGTTTCTGGGAAACGCAAACGCTCCTGTGGAAGTTGCCCCATCCATTAACATTAGCCCAGCGTTTTGGCAAACTGCTAGCGTATCGCAGTGCTGCCAAAACGCTGCCAAAAGCGCTCCTGTGGGTTCCAGCCCTGAATCCTGAGTGAGGACAGGTCTAATCTCCTCACCTGCCTAATGAGTGGTTACCTAGGTGGTAACCCGTGTTTTTGAGTATTACCATCTCACTGTTTCATTTATCCAATCAATTTTGACATACTACACCATATTGGGCTGTCTATTTCTCTTCAACTTTATATGGCTGATCCAGTAAATCTGAGTCTGCTGAGTCAGAACGCCTGATCTGCATATACTTTTTCAGGGTCTGTGGCTAAAAATATTAGAGACTGAGGATCAGGAGGACTGTCAGGCAACTGGTATTGTTTAAATGGAATAAATATGATAGCCTCCATATCGTTCTCACTTCAGATTCCCTTTAAAGTATACCCGAGGTGGTATGTGATATGATGAGATAGTCATGTGTATGTACAGTGCCAAGCACAAACATAACTATGCTGTGTTCTGTAAGAATCTATATGTTGGTTGCTATTGGCAGCAACACTACACCTTCGTTCCGCACCATATCACAGGAAGTGTGATAACTTGACTCTCATCACAGCAACAGCATAGGAGATAGGACTTCTTAGATGTCATCAAAGTTTCAGGAGTTTATTCAGTACACAGATATACAGATGCTTATCTCTACAGGTTGTTACATCTCAGCAAAGCCATTGGTCTGTAGTAAGTCCTCTTTGTGTTACCTTGCATACTTGATCTATCTCTAATAGCTAGATCAGGCCTCTCTTATGTTACCCCTATACTATGTGGCACGTAGGCCTATATACAGCATACAGTTAGATAATATGACATACATTACAAATAAAAGTAAAGGGTGGAAGTCATCAGCCAGACATCAGAAGAAGCAGCAGTAGTCAGAAGTGGCTCTCTGGAGCCCGTCTGCTGCTTTAATACCGACCACTAAAGAGTTAAATGTGACATCATCTGAGCAGAGACGTATCAATAACTCATCGCCTGCTATTGGCTGATAAAACCTTGTGATATAATGACAAGCACGGTCTTTACTGCGCATGCACAAACTTTCACCTAGTTCTCTAGTTCTAAGAGGAACAGTATTTAATTTACTGGACTCTTGTTTTCCTTCACGAAATATGAAAACGCTTGATGTTTACAGAAAAGACTGCCTCAATGTCTGCCCACCGGGCATAGATAAACTCTTTAAGCTTGGCTGGTTTCGTGTAAGACACAACACCATGTTCCAGTGTTTCTAGAAATGCTGCTTAAAGGGAGCCTCTGCAAATCAAGTCTTTTAACTAAACTCCGTTAAAGTAACGGAGGCCTATGAATTCAATCATATAATACTTAAGCTCTAACATGTTCCTTTTTTTTCTTTCTTTGCCTGAAAGAGTTAAACATCAGTCATGTAAGTGGCAGTTCCTGTCTGGGTCAGGACTGAGTCAGTGCATTCTTCTGTGAACTAAGACCCCGTCTTTTAACTTAGCTGTAGGGATAACATGCGCTTTGAGTCCTATGGGAGAAAAGCGCTTTACAAATGTTATTGTATTGTATTGTATAACAGTGGTGCCTGGATGAGTGAATCTGTGAATGCATTTGTTTGAACATTTGCATGCGAGAGTGCAAAGGGTTAATAGATTTTTGCTGTTTTCTGGCCACACCCCCTTCAGCACCTCCCTTTCCTTAATAACTTATTTAATGTCATAACTAGAGGTGATGTGCCTGGATATGTGTTTTTCTTTTTACAGTGTGACCCTCACTGATAAGAAATTACATCTATGAAACCCTTTCCTAGCAGAAAATGGCTTCTGAGAGCAGGGAAGAGATAACAAGGGTCAATAGTTAGTAGATTTTTAGCTCTGACATACTTCAATTAATGTGTCATTGAGCAAAGACAATAAAACAGTAAAAACTTGAAAAGTTGATTTAAATATAGAATAAAACTGTGGAATATCTTAAGTCATTTTTAGGAGAAGGAAGATAGATAGAATTGTTTATTTCCTTAGTTTATTTTGACCTCGGGTGTCCTTTAAAGTGGACCTGCCCTAAGTAAAAGTAAAGGCTGCATCTAAGCATTAACCACCACCATTGCATTCCTTTGAGGAGCTCCCATTGGCCCCCTCTTGCCCCCAACATGCCCCTCTGGCTTCATGTCCACAAATAATAACATAACGCACTGCATGTTCCCCAGCTATGGGCATGACTACGCACAGCCTGAGAACAAATGGGAAGGTTGCCAGGGACCATGAGGAGTGGGGCCACCACAATCCTGCCCCCCTCACAACCCCCACCCTTTCCTTGTAGTCAAACCACCCTTGTGTGCCATCCACATTCTTGACATCCTTTAAGTTAGTGGATTGGTCTGTACAGTGATTGTAATATTGCTGCTTGAAATTATCTGTGCAAATAGTTTCAGTTGACAAGTATTGCTCGTTTTTCATTGCACAAATGAATGCTCATTAGCAGGTGGAAGCATATATCATATATCTGGAGAAGAAAAATGTGCAAGCATAAAGATGTGACTAAGGGCTGGTGTACATCTAGAGTGCTTCTGAGTGTTTTTTAAAACGCTAATGTATTTGAATGGGATGGATCACATCAGAGTGATGTGATTTTTTTTTTTTTCTCGATTTTCGATTTTCTAAAAATGCTAGAACAGAACGGTTTTCCTAGTGTTTTTCTTACAAAAGCTGTACACATCCAGCTCTACTGTACAAAAAAAAAATCTTTACATCAAATATCGCTAGGCATACCCAGAAAATCGCTAGGCACATGCCTGAAATTGCTTTGAAAAATAGCTACAAAAAATGCTTGGCGTTCGCGATTACGCTAGTGCTTTTAGGTGTGCTCCAGCCCTGACTTTGAAGGGAGCCAGATTGTGATGGCTAAATGACTGAGCCAGGGCATTCATGTTTCCAGGAATTGTTTGTATGGAGTGATTAGCACGTGACAAAAATGGTCCAAAGAAGGGTGTTTGGTGTACAGGAGACATAGTCATGGGTGGCCAAGGCTCATTGATGCACATAGGGAGTGAAGACAGGCCCATCTGGTCTGGTGCTAGAGTAGAGCTACTGCACCGCATATTGTTGAAAAATGTAAGAGAAGGTGTTAGAACATAGTGCATTGTAAATTGCTGCGTAACCACAAACTAGTCAGACAGCCTATGCTGACCTGTGTACATGACTGAAGGAGCCTACAGTGGTTGCATAAGCATCAGTACTGGATCATTGATCAACAGAAGAAGGTGATCTGACCTGATAAAACACCTTTCCTTAGGCCACGGGTCTCCAATCTTTTTCGGTCAAGGGCCGGGTCAACATACTTCAGATTGCTGGGGGGCCGGAACATACATAAAATTATGTTGAAAAACATTACATTGAATCTAGGTATTGATTCCCCCTATCATGCCTGGAGGAGAACCTCCAGCAGCAGCTATTCAGTCATGTGGTGCCTGAAAAACGTATTTGTTCACTAGACAGTGAAGCATAACCCAGGCGATAGCCTGCCGTCCAGTTAGACAGCAGTGACACCTGATACGGAATTGGATTGTAAGCCAGCAAATTACTGCTCACTGGCTTCTACAGTATGTGGATGGGTGGTGCCAGCACTGCTATTCTATATGTGGGCCACCAACATTTAAAGGTGCAGTGGGCCACATTTATAAATTATACATTTTATGTTTGGGGGCCAGTGAAAAAGCCTCAGAAGGCCGCATTCTGCCCGTGGGCCTTAGTTTGAGGACTATTGCCTTAGGCTTTCAAACTCTTCTGATTAGTCTGAATATCTCTGGGATATTCAGGGCTGGAGCATCCACAGGTCATCTAACAGGTCTATGGAGGTCCCACCTTGCAAATCACAGGGCTTAAAGAAACTCTGAAGCGAGAATAAATCTCGCTTCAGAGCTCATAGTTAGCAGGGGCATGTGTGCCCCTGCTAAACCGCCGATATCGCGCCGCTAAACGGGGGTCCCTTCACCCCCAACCCCCCCCCCCAAGACTTGGTCGTAGATTTGGTCGCTCCTGGAGGCAGGGCTAACGGCTGCAGCCCTGCCTCCAGTCGCGTCTATCAGCGGCGCATCGCCGCCTCTCCCCCGCCCCTCTCAGTGAAGGAAGACTGAGAGGGGCGGGGGAGAGGCGGAGGTATGCGCTGACAGACGCGCGTGGGGCAGGGCTGCGGCGGTTAGCCCTGCCCCAACCAGTAAGCGCTCCCCCGCTGCACCGAGGGGATTTGGGGGTGAGGGGACCCTGCTATCTATGAGGTCTGAAGCGAGATTTATTCTCGCTTCAGACTCTCTTTAAAGGGTCTGTTGCTAAATTTCTGGTAACAGATGCCTCAGGATGCATTGAGAGAGCTTGTGGAATCCATGTCTCAGTGTTTTGGCAGAACAAAGGGGACCTACCATACACAACACTAGCTGGGTGTTTCAATGTTTTGTCTATCTGCTCTAACAAATGAATCAGAACATGTTTTGGATTATTATGAAATGCTGATGTGAGGAACACCTTTCAAACTCAACCTGGCTCTGTTGCAGGCAGACCACTTTTTTTTCTTTGAGATTTAATGAGTGATAATTATTAACGGTGATAATTGTGTAGTAGTAAAATTTAAGAATCTGAAAGTTATTGCTTTGTTTTCCCAGAAAATATGCAGTTATAGGTTAAACTGTGCAGATGAAGCACTTAGAAGAGGGTTGGTAGGTAAGGTAATGAAAGTACCCGCACTACTTGATACATGGTGGATGTAGAGGATTTTGTAAACTAGGTGTTCAGTGGAGAGCAGTGATTTGAAGAGGTGTTCACTAAAATTATCTAGTAATGTGCAAAGAGGGGTTTAGATCCTTTGCACATAGCTTTTTGTTTAAAGTGATTTATGGCTTTCTTTTGTAACAACTGTATCACACCGCCCACAATCTTAGATCAAAGATCTGATAACTTCATCATCCCCACCTTTGGAGCCAGAGCCTTCTGTCATGCTGCTCCTACACTTAGGAACCCCTTGCCCAGAGCCGGGACAAGGTCCTCCAGCACCCAAGGCTGAGACACCAAAGTGTGCCCCCCCCCCATCCCTCCCACCTCAGCCGCCACACACTGATTGCTATTAGACAGAGGTGCACCAGAGCCCCCAACACCTTAATCTCTAGTTATCTGGCTTGCAGTCACTGCCATGTATCTCCTTTTCTTATTTATTTCTGCTTCAAACACAATTAGGAATGACAGCTGAATGAATTGTGCGCCCCCTCCTACACTGCGCCCTGAGGCTGGAGCCTCTCCAGCCTATGCCTCGGCCCGGCCCTGCTCTTGCCACACCCAGTCAGGACATCTCCATCCCCGATAGCATTTTAGTCCAAACTGAAAAGCCACCTGTTTAGTCTGGCATTTACGAACGCTTGTAATGTCTCCATAACATAGTCCACGCTGCAACTATCAGAGTGAAAGCATGTGATCTGCCTGCTCATTCTGGGCAAGCGACTGGCAGTATTCCAGGCAGAGCATCAGCACAGAACTCGGGCAACTGGGTGTTACTCGTCAGGAAGTCAGTTCAGTGGAGGAAAATCCAACTTCCTCTTCTTCTAAGATTAGAATGTTCTAGTTTTGCCATCTTAACTTCTGATTACAGTATCTCCTTTAATCTTCTAAGTATAGAACTTGAAATTAGACTGTTTAGTAAACAAAAGTATCATTTAAGGGGTTACGGACCTTTTAATCATGGGTAAACATTGTAGCATTACTGTAAATAGTTTCCACAAGCAGTTTTACAGAGTTTGGATTTGATAGCTGAAAAACAATTGATTTAGCCATTTTAAATGCGAAAATGGAAAACTCATGATAAAACGATAAAATTAATTGAACGTGTAGTACAGCTAAGAAATAGAGCATTAGTAGCAAAGAAGAGTCCCAATTTTTTATTTTCAGTTTTATCTGGTGTTGTTTTTTTTTTTTTTTAATAACATTGCCTTATTTTGTCATTGTTGTAGTATAAAAATCAAATTCTGTCTTTTTAAGCTATAACACAAAGCAGAAATAATGACCCTTTGAACTTGAGTTTCAGAAAACAAGACTGGGTTGAAGAGGTCAGAGAAGCTCTTTTGCATAAATAACAAGTGAAGTTTAACTCTTCTTGTTCTGGAAAATAATGTGTCACTTCTTTGCTACTAATGTTCTATTTCTTAGCTGTACTACACATACAATTCACTATCTCATAAGTTTCGCTTCAGGTTTGCTTTAATACATCTCTCCTTGGAAATGTGTAGGAGGCTGGACTTCATGCCTTTCGCTCTCCTGGTGTTTGCTTCACTGATTCTGGAGAGAACAATGTTCTTATTTTGTCAACAGTACTCTTTAAATAATGTATACCTGCCAAGGATTAATATCTGTGTGCTGTGAGAGCTGGTGAACCCTCGGAGTCTGGTACATGCTCTGGATTTTACGCACTCCTTGAGACTACCGGTTATGCCTCCTTTAATTGCTATGGGTCACTGGCGGCAGCTCCTCTTGCACAGGATCATGCCTTTCCTTTTTATGGTGGAGTGAGCATGGAGGAAGCAGAATCAAAGAATTGCAAATGATTCCTGGCGATGCGCACACACATCAGGATTCATCAGGGCTCTCCTGGTAAATTGATTTGACACAGTACAAGTGCAAGAAGCACTCAGCTGCCCGCTCTCCCACAATGGGCACTTTGTGTTCTCTCTGAACATCCTCCTATTCTCCTCTTTAATGATGTCCCATAGAGCTGGAGTTTGTGCTCCAATTTCCCCGACGCTGCACTCTCACACTTACAAGGTAACCATTTGTTTCATCAATTATTTCCGATATATTATCGCATCCCAGCCTCCCAGCGATCCCGTTTATGTGCTTACAGATAGTTATGGCTTTTACTCGCTTCTTTACAATGTAGCTCTGTTAATTGCTGTGCGCCAGTGTTGGCACGCTTAGGCGTCGTTGCAACAATCTAATAAATTGTACTTGTAAGAATGTAGCTCGAAGGGGAGAGATGTGTAAACCTAGCCAAACATACAGGAAGTAAACAGGCAAATGTATTTACTGATGAATTCATTCATGCCTACATTTATTCCAAAGGAACTTTTTGTTCCTTTTACATATGACATATTGGGGTTGATTAACACAGCTTTTCTCTTGAATTTCTCGCCTTGCTTATTTTTTACCTTAAAGCAGACCAGAACTCAGGACGTTGTCTCTGCTGTAAAAGATATGTAACAGCATAATAACCTTTAAAGAAAAAACATTTCTTTGTTACCGCTGATACAAATCCTAAAATAAATCGGCACAGTTTCTACTTCATGAGTCATGGAAGCAGTCATATTGTTGCATCCTGTGCTTTCAAATGGCCTTATCTGCCATCTCTGCCATAGGAAAATGAAAAAAGAACAAAAACTGGCACTAAATGCGGCAGGGATGGATACCAGGTCACACTGGGCTTACCTGCAGCGTGCTCCCAAGCAGTGCAAAGTCCAAGTCAATCAAGGAAGAGAGAAGGGCACTGCTGCATAAAAATACCCTTTATTGTGACCGGGTCGACACACAGGTTACAGCAGTGGGGGAAGGAAAATTGTCTGACAGCTGTTTCGCAAGGGTTAACCTTGCTTCATCAGAGACAATGCGAAAATGAAACAAGCAGTTTAAATACAGTAGCCATCACGCTTACCACCATGTTGTGACCACCTTGGAACGCACGCTGTTGAGGACGGCGGATCCGCCCACCTCCTACTCCAAACACGTGGATGGCTCTAGCCCAATCAGCGAGCCGCAGGTCTCCCCGCTCTGTCATCCAATCGTGGTAATAGACATCATTGGAGGGCGGCGTCCACCGGCCTATTGCAGCTGAATGTACGTACTGCAGGCGTACTTGCGCCTGCTCGTCACGTTGTCATGGTGACTTGCCGCTGTTTCCCAGTACATGCGCACATACTCCCCTCCTGTTCCTGTAGCGTCACAGCGGGTCTCCCAGCTTCAGTGACAACACAGGATTGTTATCATTGGGTTTCTGTCGCTAGTATTCCAGGGCAGCGGTGATGAACCAGCGGATCATTTGGCCACCTGCAAACAATTATATACATAATGTTAAATGCAGATAGTAAGAAAAGGAAACATTAAAAACATATCAGTGATTGAGAGAAAAGGTCTAAACTCATTATGACAGCTATTAGCCGTCCTCAACAGCGTGCGTTCCAAGGTGGTTACGACATGGTGGTAAGCGTGATGGCTACTGTATTTAAACTGCTTGTTTCATTTTCGCATTGTCTCTGATGAGGTTAACCCTTGCGAAACAGCTGTCAGACAATTTTCCTCCCCCCACTGCTGTAACCTGTGTGTCAACCCGGTCACAATAAAGGGTATTTTTATGCAGCAGTGCCCTTCTCTCTTCCTTGATTGACTTGATCTCTGCCATAGGCATTCATGTGACACAGGAGAGCTCAGATTGCAACTTGTGATTAGACACAAATGAGGGGGGATTAACAGGCTGAACTCTTTAAATACATAAAGGGTGCATTCTTCTATGTATGAATTCAGTCCTGTGCAAGAGTTCCGGTCCACTTTAGCTTTAAGGAGAGCGACTACATGACATAATCAAATATGGAGAAATAATTCATAAGATAAACAGGGAAGAAGAGAGAAATCACAAGTTAGGTCTCATAAAGAGAGATAAACCATGAGTTAAGTCAGTTAAGGAGAGAGAAATCATCAGTTAAGTTTAGTTAACCCTTTCCAGACTTTAATAATTGAAATCTACACCCTGCTTGGGACCGGTTATCCCTGCCAGGGCGTAGATTTTAATTATCATGCCGTGCAGCCCACAGCGGGGTAGCGACACAAAGTGCCTGGGGTACACTGGATTTGAGTCCTCCATCAATTCTGCACTTTTTTTGTTTTGCAATATTTTTATTTATGATGACAAAGTTGTTAAATGTGAATTTTTTTAAATTTTTTTTACTTTAACTACTTCCATACCGGCAGTCTCTGGCCCCTTAAGGACTAGAGACTGCTGATACCGTAAAACGCTGCCTGCCAACGAATCGCCACACATACCCGCCACTCCCAACAGTCACGCCGCTCTTCCATCGCTGCAGGTCCCCCTATTTGCTGTCTTTATGACAGCAGAGCTCTGTGCGCCGGTCAGGAGCTGCTTCCATTGGCTCCTGACCCTGTCCATCAATATAAGCCAATGTGACCGGCTCACATAGGTCTGATGGCAGGGCGAGTGGGTTGCGGTGGGGACAGAATGGCGCAATCAGCGGGACCGTGTGGCGGTGATTGTTGAAATCTATGTCTTGTCAGAGCCGCGCAGCCACTAGATGCAAGTAGATTTCAACCGCGCTGGTCCGGAATCGGGTAACTTAGTAAATAATATAGCAAAAAAAAGAAGGGGGGGGGGGGGAGACAAAGCCCCCAAACGCTTGCACTGTGCAGACTACAGTTATTGCAGCTAATAAGATCTTTCTAGTTTACTATAGTAATTGCATGAAAATCATTTAATTAGATGCTATAAACTATTTAACTTTTCAAACGTTTCTTTAGGCAGCTCCTAGCACAGTGAGTGTCAGTACTTGGTAAATACTTTTACTGCTGAGTCAAGCATAGTCATACCAACAAACCTATAGCAGAGAAAAGAAGCACGTGCATCATGTATAAAGCTCTTAATTGCAGTCATACGTTCCATTATATCTGCAATGGTCATCATGTTGCTTTGCATGCAATAGTTCATTATTTTCATAGTGTAGGTTAGAAATAAAACAAATTAATAGTTTTCGTTCATTTAATTTAAATAAGCCTCAAATTAAGGTATTACATTGTAAATAAAATTAGGTATTTCTAATGCAAAAAAAAATAAAAAATAATATATACATACATATATATATATATATATATATAGTTTTCCACATTTTGTCACATTACTGCCACAAACATGCATCAATTTTATTGGAATTCCACGTGAAAGACCAATACATAGTGGTGTACACGTGAGAAGTGGATCGAAAATCATACATCATTCCAAACATTTTTTACAGATAAATAACTGCAAAGTGGGGTGTGCATAATTATTCGGCCCCCTGAGTCAATACTTTGTAGAACCACCTTTTGCTGCAATTACAGTTGCCAGTCTTTTAGGGTATGTCTCTACCAGCTTTGCACATCTAGAGACTTAAATTCTCACCCATTCTTCTTTGCAAAACAGCTCCAGCTCAGTCAGATTAGATGGACAGCGTTTGTGAACAGCAGTTTTCAGATCTTGCCACAGATTCTCGATTGGATTTAGATCTGGACTTTGGGCCATTCTAACACATGGATATGTTTTGTTTTAAACCATTCCATTGTTGCTTTGGCTTTATGTTTAGGGTCATTGTCCTGCTGGAAGGTGAACCTCCACCCCAGTCTCAAGTCTTTAGCAGTCTCCAAGAGGTTTTCTTCCAAGTTTGCCCTGTATTTGGCTCCATCCATCTTCCCATCAACTCTGACCAGCTTCCCTGTCACTGCTGAAGAGATGCACCCCCCAAGCATGATGCTGCCACCACCATATTTGACAGTGGGGATGGTGTGTTCAGAGTGATGTGCAGTGTTGGTTTTCTGCCACACATAGCGTTTTGCATTTTGGCCAAAAAGTTCCATTTTGGTCTCATCTGACCAGAGCACCTTCTTCCGCATGGTTGCTGTGTCCCCCACATGGCTTGTGGCAAACTGCAAACGGGACTTCTTATGCTTTCTGTTAACAATGCCTTTTTTCTTGCCACTCTTCCATAAAGGCCAACTTTGTACAGTGCATGACTAATAGTTGTCCTATGGACAGAGTCTCCCACCTGAGCTGTAGATCTCTGCAGCTCGTCCAGAGTCACTATGGGCCTCTTGACTGCATTTCTGATCAGCGCTCTCCTTGTTCGGCCTGTGAGTTTAGGTGGATGGCCTTGTCTTGGTAGGTTTACAGGTGTGCCACACTCCTTCCATTTCTGAATGATCGCTTGAACAGTGCTCCTTGGGATGTTCAAGGCTTTGGAAATCTTTTTGTAGCCTAAGCCTGCTTTAAATTTCTCAATAACTTGATCCCTGACCTGTCTTGGACCTGTCTTGTGTGTTCTTTGGACTTCACGGTGTTGTTGCTCCCAATATTCTCTTAGACAACCTCCGAGGCCCTCACAGAGCAGCTGTATTTGTACTGACATTAGATTACACACAGGTGTACTCTATTTAGTCATTAGCACTCATCAGGCAATGTCTATAGGCAACTGACTGCACTCAGATCAAAGGGGCAGAATAATTATGCACACACCACTTTGCAGTTATTTATTTGTAAAAAATGTTTGGAATCATGTATGATTCTTCGTTCCACTTCTCACGTGTACACCACTTTGTGTTGGCTTTTCTTGTGGAATTCCAATAAAATTGATTCATGTTTGTGGCAGTAATGTGAGAAAATGTGGAAAACTCCAAGGGGGCCGAATACTTTTGCAACCCACTATATATATATATATATATATATATATATATATATATATATATATATATATATATATATATATGTATATATATATATATATATATATATATATATATATATATATATATATATATATATATATATATATATATATATATATATATATATATAATATTATATATTGCGGACATATCTTCCTCTGTATATAGTCAGGTCACTGACTGTTCCTCAGAGGGACTCGCAATCTAATCCCTACTACAGTAGTATAATACTACTCCTGATGTGCGGACTTATTTAGAATATTCTACTAGGTACACATCATGCAATTTCTTGTCAGATCAACGGGTCAAATCAATAATTTCCAACATGTCCGATCTGCTCCTGATCGATAACTGGATTAATTTTGTGCAGTAGTGATCTGAAAATCTGATATGTTGTAAATTATCGATTCGACCAGTCAATCTGACAAGAAACTGCATGGTGTGTTCCTTTAGCATAAGAGGAAGAAGATCACTGCCAGAAAAGTCAGCAAGGACACATTTATTTATTTTCCTGACTTCCGATTTCTTAAAACTTCTACTATTACTCGTAATGTGGGAAAAAAAATACTGTGTTTCAAAATACCAACAGGGACTGTAAATGTAGTTTGTATGTGGAGCTTGAGGCTGTGAAAAGGTTAATGTGCGTTTAGACTTGTGGTTGTTTTTATGGTCACAAGGGAAGGTCAGGTTCCTGTAAACAAGCAAATACAATAACATATTTGTGGTAATCCACAGACTCTGAAGTATAGGTGATCCGTATGCTGGTAATAAGCTTCCTACTGTGTCAGTGGGAGCCACACTTCTAATTCAGCAGTTTTTTTTTTCGGTTTTATTTTCATTTTTGAGTAGATGTGTAAACTTTCTGGTGTGGATAGATGGTTGCTTTCTGGATAAAGCATTGTTTTCACAACGTACTGAACCCACTTAAGTTGTGACGCCAATTACAGCACACAATCTTGTCCATGATGGGGTTTCATATTCCTGCATGTGAAAAGCTTGTGCAAGAACATAATGTTCAGCTTAATGGCTCTTGTGTTTGTGGAAGAGGGCACAGTTGTTTTGCTTTTCCCAGAATCCTTAGCAGATCCATCTTTGTGGCGGTGCTGTTTTGGAACGTGCGGCATAGCTGTGCAACGGCCACACTTTATGGGATCACTGCACATAATAATTAATCTGTCCAATTAGCTTCCCTGCATGTGAAATACTAGGTAAATAGACCCAGGGAAGATTTATGTTCTGTGTACACTGAGATCTAGACATGATGAAGGCATTTCCTTCCTGCTGCTGGTGACTGCCTCATTTATGACGGGTTACCTGCCAGGACAAGATAAATAAACCCTGAGGTCTAAGCATGAAATGGTGAAAGCCGCATGTGATAGCCAGTGGTATAGGTGACGCCTGACTGTGACAAGATACCTTTCTTGGAAAGCAAGGTAAAGAGCTGGTTGTAAGGAAATCTGTCTCTAATTCATCTGGAAACGAAAAACCGGAGGCTCTTAAACTGATCAGACCATACTGTGCCACTGTGCTGTGGAAGAAGCGATTATGTAACAGTTGTTGGGTTAGAAATTAGCCAATTAGAGGCGAAGTCCAATAAAAATTGCCAGAAAGCTAGAAAAAGGCACAGGAAGGACTAAACGATCCAGGGTTTGTTGCTTAAATCAGGTGATCTATATTTACAATACACTCACCGATGCCTTTATCAGGAGGTATAGACAATGCTTTGTTTGTTCATCTTGATGAAGGGAATCCCATGTGGACCTGAAACACGGGTGTGTGTATTTATGGAGCAGTTGGAACTTGAGGTGGTAGTGATATGGAGGCTGCCATATGTATTTCCTTTTAAACAATGCAAGTTGCCTGGCTGTCCCTCTGATGCTGTGTCTCTAAAACTTTTAGGCATAGACCCTGAACAAGCATGCAGATCAGGTGCTCTGTCTCAAATCTGACTGGATTGGCCACATACCGGTAACTTGTGTCATGCGTGTAATATGTCAGGGAAGTGGTATTATTGAAAAATATATAAATATGGCAGCCTTTGGTTCACTTTAAGGCATACATTGTAGGCTGTTTAACCCCTGATGTGCTGGCTGCATTTTGACTCTTCCAGCTTTATCCTTGGAATAATCCAGGGCTGTGGAGTCAGAGCCATCTTGGGTACCTGGAGTCGAAGGTTTCATAAATGGAGGAACTGGAGTTGGATGATTTTTGTACTGACTCCACAGCCCTGGAATAATCTCCAGCATCCTAAACTAAGCACCTGACTACTCGAGGAATATGTGTTGCTGTGCTTTCTAAAAACGACATGGAATGTCGTAACATACTTGTTATGTGATAATGATGGGGTGATGACTGTGATCTTGAATAACATTGCGAGTGCGAGTAGTTTCCAGTAACCATGATATTGAACAAACTCTCTTCACACAAAGCTGAAGTATAGGTTCTTCCATGAGGCAAGCTTCCATATGAGCCAGTTCTTATTAGATATTTGTGTCATATATTCACCTTAGAAGATCATGTTGTTGTTAGTTGAAATATAGTCATGTTAAACAGTGCGCTTATCACACATATCAACATGTTGTCCACCTCCCTTAACCCTAATAGAGGTTCTAACTCTTCCCCTGTCTTCCCAAAACCTAAAAATAAGTTGTTTTTGTTAGAACTTGGGTTTAGCACATCATACTTAAAGCCTCCTCTACACCATTCAATTCCAGGTGCGATTGATCGAATTTGATTGGATCAAATTCGATTAGATCGATTAAATCCGACATGTCCGATTGGGATTTGGTTGATTGTGTGATCGATTTTGGCTAGTTTTCAATGCAAATCGATCACACGATCAATCAGGTCCCAATCGGACATGTCGGATTTAATAGATCTAATCGAATTCCATCCAATTGAATTCCATCGATTGAACCTGGAATTGAATGGTGTAGAGGGGAGTTTAGCTTGATAGGTGTATCTACACAGTGTCCACAGTGTACATAGTTCCCGGGGCCCCTGCCTGGTGTGTGCACTATTGTTTTTAATTCTACACAGTGTCCATCCACCTTCTGATGTGACTGAGACCCGGCATCCATTAATATCAAGGGCAGGGCTCTCTCACCCTTTTGTGTCTTGCAATTTGTTATACATTTTATTCACCATGTTACATTTGTCACTGTAATTACCAATTCTGTATTTTATTCCAGTGTCTATATTTGGTATACACCAAAATCTGTAGTATTTTGTATCCCATGTTTGTTTCTTACTTTGTACAGCGCCACAGAATATGCTGGCGCTTTATAAATCAGTAATAAAATTTGCTTGTTGAATCCTTTTAAGCAGCATTACAGTGATGTAGATGGCTGCTTCATTATACATTTGAGAGTCGCATACTTTATCCAGCGGTTTACCATCAGACACTACTCCATCCATATACATCCCAACAGTGCTGCTTAGCGCTCAGTGAAGTGTGATTGGGCGTGCTGTGAGATGCTCTTCACTTCCTGCTCTAGGCTCATCATTAAAGAGGAACTGTAGTGAGAATAACATAGTTAATAAAGTTGCTTATTGTTACAGTATTCATATTTAGATTATTTTAGTCATTGTTTGCCCATTGCAAAATCTTTCCTCACCCTGATCTACATTCTGCAGTGTATCACTGGTAGTGACATCTTTAGTCCTGCCAGGTGATCTGTTTGGAATGTTTGTTACTGAGAGTTCTATGCACAGAAGGAGGTCCGGCTTGCTTGGCAGTTGGAGAAAGCTGTTATTTCCCACAATGCAACGAGGTTCCCAGACCGTTCCACTTTAAGTGCACCCACATTTACAGGGTGGTTGGTCACTTCATAATGCTGGGAATACACAGCTCGATTCTGAGCCATCTAGATGGCTCCATAGATAATTTCAGACATGTCTGATCTCCCGCCCGATCGCTTCGCCGCTCAATTCCGCATTGAGGTCCATGGAAAAAGATAAGAAAAACGAGCAGAAGATATCGAGCAGGGGAATCAATCGGTGGGAGAATCGAGCGGCAAAATCAAGACGTGTATGCCCAGCATAAAGGTTCATACACACACCTACCAACTATCTGCCAAACTTGTCTGTTAAGCCCCATTCACACGCTCAACTGCGGGCTTTTATGCAGCACAATTATCAAACAGCTTTTGTTGTGAAACAAGTTGAAACAACAAAAAAAGGTATTTTGCTATGGTTCAAAAATCTGATGAGACTGATAAGAAGTCAATCCAACAGTTGGATTGACTTCTTATCAGTCTGATCAGCTGTTTGAACCATAGCAACATACTTTTTTTTTGTTGTTGTTTCAAAAAGTTGTATTGGGCTTAACAGACAAGTTTGGTAGATAGTTGGACAGATAGTTGGTAGGTGTGTATGAACCTTTAACCACCATTGTTCACAATCCATTTGTTGCAGGTAGATCAGCTAAACCCAAAACTAGATAATTCTGTGGATTAATGTAAAATAGATTTATTACATTTGAAATTGAGCATTTTAGAAAAAAATAGAGAAAAAAAACTTTGTGATTGGTAATTTTTCCTTCCACTAACTTCCTGATCTCAGTTAAATCTTAAGGTGGCCATACACTTATCCATTTTTCACATCGGTATCCGGTTGATTTGATCACTCTGATTTAATCTACTAGATATCGACTCCGATGCCTGCCGGAACAATCGATCATCTAATGGATTTTTGACCAAAATTGGTCCAAACGTTTGATCACGCCGGAAGGAAGATAATCGATCAGCAGCAGATCGGTAGCAGCATCAGTTCGCCTGCCCCATAGTGTTGCCCTGCATCGGACAGTGCAACGCTGCACTGAAATCTATAAACAATCTATGTGTGTGGCAGTTATAGATGGGGATGATTAATGAGATCAAATATTTCCAAGTTCATGCAGTTTTATGCAAATATATGCAGCTTGAAAATGGACCAACTAAGTCCCACCCAGGTTTAATTTGATTGGTCCATTTTAAAGCTGCATATTTTTGCATAACATTTTCCATAAATCTGCATGAACTCAGAAATATTTGCATCTCATCAGTCATCCCTAGTTAAAGATCCCCTCTCAGATTAGATTACTAACTGGGAGCTATCCGTATATGCTTATGGATGTAGATCTCCACATAGAATCACATCTGGCCCATGAAACAGGCAATCTGTCCCCTGATAAACCGTTTTAACATAACTGCTGATAGATGTTGTCTTGTCCAGTTGTGGGTTTAGTTGACCTTTGTTTTAGCAGTGTTTGCTATATATATATCGCATAGTAGCATGGTTACCTCATCAGTGTTTCCAGACAGAAAATCTGTACAGCAGACTAATCTGTGGGCTTTTTAATAACGCTCTGTATATATTTTTGTATTGCAGAATATGCACACAACTGTACAATAGCGGGATGTCAGCATCACTGTGCAAGGACCATGACCGGGCCAGTGTGTTACTGCAACAGCTCCTTCCAGCTCGCTGAGGACGGCAAGACCTGCAAGGGTCAGTCAGTATTGTATTTACACAACAAGCCCGTGAGTCTGCTCTGCAGGGCTTTAATTGCATAATAAGACCAATCTGAAAAGTAAGAGTAAAATGGTGAGAAAGACTGTAATGCTGAGATCTGCTTTTTAAGAGGAGAAAAAAAGCACAAAAGAAAAGAGCAAATTGTGAAAACTGTCTTTATTTTAGAGTGAGAAATTCAGTTAGTCATATGTGGGAGAAGTGCCAAAATACTGAGGTGGAACTGAGAATGTACAAACTGTTCCAAACGGTCACAGGATTGTGTATCAGCTTCATTATACAGGCAGATCAGTTCAGGAGAAAATATAAACGTTTACACCTATAGAAAATAGATACTGCATTAATTGTGTATGAAAGAGAAGCATATAGCTGCAGCCCAAAGACCAGGAAAAAATAATAACTTCCAGTTCTGAATATCTTTAGTATCTTTATTTCAGCCTTGTGTCCCTATTAGTGATGGTCTTGTCTAGGAGAACTAATAAATTTGCATATAATAAGTTTGGTCAGGTGATCGATAGGTCTCTGATTTGCTAATCATGATCATGTGTTTAAGCAGGATGTGATCACAGGGGTCAGGGAATTAGATCTTTTGAAGTCTTTAAGCTGATCAAGCAAATCACATGCTTCTCCAAGAGTTCTTCTAGACCTGACCATCACTAGTCCCCATCTTTGAAAATTTCCATTGCTTCCTGTCTAGACAGAACCTACAGAAATCTCTTGAAGAATAACAGACAGCAAAAAGTAGAAATGTAGAGTGGAGAAGAATTAAAATTCCCAACTATTTTTTTATTGCTGTCACTCACTTCCTGTCTCCAGGTTCTTCCAGGTAGTTCTTGATGCCACAAAGCCCCATGAAGATTACAGAAACGGGAAGTGAGGCAAAATCTTCCCCAATAGATAAATTGACAGTAAAAAACCCAAGTTGTCCAGTCTTTAGGCTCATACATACGTTCCCCTTACATCTCCTAAAACAGTTATTTGTGATCATTTCAAATACCTTTTCAAGGAGTGTACATGTGTCTGCTGATACCTACTGACTGCTCATTGGTGATTGGACATGTTGGAAAACCTAGTGTCTGCCAAAAACGCTGTCAGTTTACGTGGACAGTTTTTCATACTTGGCAAATGTGGCCCCAGCCTTACTGCAGGTGTTAGCAGCTCACTGCGGTCCTCCTCCCTTCTTCATAGAGTAGAAATGCATCTCGGCCGATAGCCAGACAGCATGTTTTTACATGGAAAACCTGCCAATGGACCTTTTTAGATAATCATTGACCGTGTCCATTTCTTATATTCCACTGCTTATTGAACATGTCCCTTGATTATTTTGGTTTGTATGATCTTAATGCACATAATAACATTTTTTTTTACAGACTTTGATGAATGTGTTCTCTATGGAACTTGTAGCCAGACCTGCCAGAATACTGAAGGATCGTATATTTGTAGATGTGTGGAAGGTTATCTGCTACAACCTGACAACAAGTCCTGCAAGGCTAAGAATGGTAATTATTGCTTGCTTATGCCTTTCACACTGAGCCCATTACAGATAGCTCCAGCAAATCGTTCTGTGGATACAAATTTCCTAACGATTCTATTAGTCTGGTCAGATTTGTTGTCATTTTCTCTTCTGTTGGTGGGCTCGAATGATTAATCAGCACAATCAAATCGGGAAGTAGATCGTTCCAGGAAATTGGATCATTAAAAGAAACCTAAGGTGAGAGACCTATGGAAGCTTCCATATTTATTTCCTTTTAAACAATACCGGTTGCCTGACAGTGCTGCTGATCTTTCTGGTCAGTAGGGTCTAAATCACACCTGAAACAAGCATGCACCTAATCTTGTCATATGTGTCATAGACATCTGTACAGCATGCTTGTTCAGTGTCTATGGCTTAAAGTATTAGAGGCAGAGCATCAACAGGACAGCCAGGCAATGTGCATTGTTTAAAAGGAAACAAACAGGTCAGCCTCCATATCCCTCTCACCTCAGGTTCCTTTTAATGGGCAACTTTAGATATAGAGTGCTGCCCATAATTATTCATATCCCTGGCAAATTTTGATTACAGTTACTTTTATTCAACCAGCAATAAATGTTTTGACAGGAAATGACATAAGTGTCTCCCAAAAGAGAATAAGACAATGTACAAGAGGCATTATTGTGGGAAAAAAAACATTTCTCAGCTATTATTTACAATTGAGCAAAAAATGTCCATTACAAAATTATTCATACCCTTCACAAACTGTCACAATCTGTGGAAAAATCCAAAGATCTATTCCATTCCAAATAGTCCAAGCTGTTCTAAAACATCCTAATTACCCTGATTAATTGGGAACAGCTGTTTTAATCAACTCAACAGGTGAAAAACAGCAGCTCTATGCAGTTGGTTTGTGGACAGTCAGGGCTAAGACAAAGAAGCTCATTGAGGACCTGTGGTTGCGCATTGTGGCTGCTCACAAGTAAGGAAAGGGCTACAATGCCATTTCTAAATGTTTTCCGGTTCCAGTGGCTATAGTGCAAAGTATTATTAAAAAATACAAGATGTTCCGCACTCTGGAAAATCTCAGAGGACGTGGCCAAAAGTGATACCTATGCTGGCCAGGAAGATAGTGAGAGAGGTCAAAAAGAATCCAAGGATCACCACCAAGGTCATCCTGGTGAATCTGGGCACAGCTGGTGGCAATGTCTCTAGGCAGACAATCCAATGGACACTGCACACTGCTGGGTTCCACTGATGCAGACCAAGGAGGACACCACTTCTCCAGATAAGGCAAACAAAAGCTTGCTTGGCCTTTGCAAATTTTCATCTGGACAAAGAAGAAGACTTCTGGTCTTCTGTGTTCTGGTCTGATGAAACAAAAATTGAATTGTGTGGTCATAATGATGTTTCCTACATTTGGTGTAAAAAAGGAGAAGCCTTCAACCCAAATAACACTATGCCCACTGTCAAACATGGTGGCAGGAACCTAATGCTTTGGGGTGTTTTTCAGCCAATGGACTAGGGAACCTACTCACAGTAAACGGCACCATGAAAAAGAGCAAAACATGAGGATTCTCAATGACAACATCAGGCAATCTGCAGAGAAACTTGGCCTTGGGAACCAGTGAACATTTCAGCATGACAATGACCCAAAACACACCGCAAAAGTGATGAAGAAATGGTTAGCAGACAACAACATTAACGTTTTGGAGTGGCCCAGCCAGAGTCCTGACTTAATTCCAATTAAGAATCTGTGGCGTAAGCTAAAGATCAGGGTGATGGCAAGAAGACCCTTCAACCTGAAAAATGTAGAGCTCATTGCTAAAGACGAATGGGCAAAAATACCTGTGGAGACATGCAAAAAGCTGGTCTGCAATTATAGGAAGCATTTGATTGCTGCAATTGCCAATAAAGGCTTTTCTATTGATTACTGAGAGGGGTATGAATAATTTTGGACTGGACACTTTCTGCTCAAATGTAAATAAAATCTGAGAAATGTTTTTTTCCACAATAATGCATCTTGTACATCGTCTTATCTTTTGGGAGACACATATGTCCTTTCTCATCCAAAAATTACTTGCAGGTTGAAGAAAAGTAACTTTAAGTACAAATTTGAAATGAAGAACAACAAACAGAGAGCCCAATATGTTGTAGTATTTCAAGTCGATTTGGTAAATTGAACAAAGATTATCAAGATTTATACTCACAAACACGGGTTACCACTCGGGCAACCACTGGCAAGGCAGGTGGGGAGAATTAGAACCTGACCCCACTCAGGTTTAAGAAGTCACTCTCTGTAGATGGGAAAAAATGGGAATACATCCCACCACCAAGGGTGGACTAGACTGTTTGCAAATTTGTATACAGAGGCGCCAACAAGGGCGTCTTGTTGGCGCTTAAAGAGAACCCGAGGTGGGAATTACTTTTACTATTGGGGCACAGAGGCTGGTTGTGCGCACTAAGACCAGCCTCTGTTGCCCCATCGTGTGCCTCCATGTCCCCCCTGCTCGCCGCTATACCCCCCGCATTGCTGGCTGTGTCGCCAGCTCAATGTTTACCTTGCGCTGTCAGTCAGCGCCGCTCCCCCGCCTCCTCCGCATCGGCGCCACCCGCCGCGTCACTTCCCTCCTATCAGCCGGAGGGAAGGGACACGGGCGGGTGCGCCGATGCGGAGGAGGCAGGGGAGCAGCGCTGACTGACAGCGCAAGGTAAACATTGAGCTGGCGACACGCTGCGTGTCGCCAGCAATGCGGGGGGTATAGCGGCGAGCAGGGGGGACATGGAGACACACGATGGGGCAACAGAGGCTGGTCTTAGTGCGCACAACCAGCCTCTGTGCCCCAATAGTAAAAGTAATTCCCACCTCGGGTTCTCTTTAAGTCAAAATTTGCCAGGGATATGAATAATTATGGGCAGCACTGTACATGTGCTAATCATTTGCTGTTTGAGGTTCTTCTACATTTGCTGTTTGGAGTTCTTTTATAGTGATTGATTGTTGCTGTAATTTACATAGTTTTATTTTATATTTTCCCATTTAGAACCAGTTGATAGACCTACTGTCTTGCTGATTGCGAGCACCCAAAACATCCTGGCCACATATTTAAATGGATTACCTGTACCAACTATTAATCCTACAAGCACCAAGCAGACCACAGCTATGGATTTTAACTACGCAGAGGAGACTGTGTGCTGGATTCATATGGGGGACAGCCCTGCACAAACCACCTTGAACTGTGCCAAGATCCCCAACCTGAAGGGCTTTGTAGAAGAGAGGACCATTAACATCTCCCTGAGCCTGCACCGTAAGTTCACACCTGTGTTTTCATTTCTGAGCTCCACTGCTTATTCATTTCTCAAAATGATTGCCGTTTTGTGTGTATCTGTGCAAATGCCTTGCATTAGCCTTCAGAATATACGGTATTCTTCAGTACCTGATTTTAACAGTTACTAATACTGCATGGAGCCCTGAAATTGCCACCAGTTTGCCGTGGAAAATGACCACTACTGTTGGGGCAATGTGGAAAATATGTGTTTTGGATATCTTGATAAGTGAGTCAATACTTTTGGGTACTGTGGTGCCAATTAGTGTTTAATCAGTAGTTCATGTTAAAGGTAAGACCTGCTCTACAACAAAACAGCAATTTGATTATGTAGCTGGAATACTGAGAAGTATAGTCTGCTTTTTATTGTTTTTCCTACTTTGGGAGATACATAGTCACTACTCATGGACCCACCAGCTGATTGTACAGAGCACAGCCTGACAAGCACCTTTCTCCAATGATAAAGTTTAGTCTACCAATCTGCTTCTATACACTGTTTATATTCACTTACTATATAAGCCTGATTGCTATTAAAATTTGCACTGTTGAATTTAGGGACTAGTTGAGTTTTAAACACAGAAGAGAGCAGCTCCAGTGAGAAGGGATGTTAAAGCTTAAAGTGTAACTGTCGGCTTAAAATCAAAAATCAATTCTTTATTTTTATCTGGTAAACAAGTAATAAGGATGCTAACCAGGCAATCCAAAAGTTAAAATCACTATTACTTGTCTTGTTGATAAATGATCATTCCCCAGTTTACCTGACTCTTCTTTGGTACACACAAAATTTTGTACACAAAAAGGAAGTTGCAGGACATGCTGGGTTGTCCTTCTTTGCTTCTGTACTTCCCCTCAGACTTAACTAATACAGCCTGATTGGCTGTTCCTCTCTGATTGGCCAACATTTATCATGCTGAGACAATGCACTTTCTTTATTGAAGGGAAGGCAAAGCAGGCAGAGGAGAGTCGGGCAGGAAATTATATCAGGATTGGCTTCAAAATAGCCACACTTAAAATGGGAAATGCTAAGAAGGGTTTTCTTTTTTACTGTACAAAAAAATCAAAATGTTGACTGTGCAATACATATGTTATGTAAGTAGAGCAAGTATTTATCTACTTATATATGTGTTTTTTTTTTCTAAGATAGTATGGCTGACCGCTCCTTTTTAACCACCTTAATTTTTTTTAAACACGCAGCTAGCACTTTGCTAGCTGCGTGCTATGTACGATCTCCGCCGATTGCCACCAATCCGCTGCTACCTGACGCGTAACACGCTGCCCCCCCCCCCACCGAGACCCCTGCGCAGCCTGGCCAATCAGTGCCAGGCAGCGCTGACGGGTGGATTGGGACTCCCTCTGATATCACAACGTCATCACGATCGTCGCCATGGCGACTGGGGAAGCCAAACAGGAAATCCTGTTCTGAACGGGATTTCCTGTTTGCTCTGATCGCTGGAGGCGATCGGAAGGGGCGGGGGGATGCCACTGCTCAGCGGCTATCATGTAGCTAGCGCTAGGCTAGCTACATGATTTAACAAAAAACAAAAAAAAATACCGCTGCGCCGCCACCCTGGTGCAATCAATAGAATGCCAGGGTGGTTAAGGATGGACAGCAGACCTGCCCAAAAGATGGATTCCTCTCTGATCGGAATGTGGTTCCGGTCACACACTGCAAATAGATTTAAATATAATTACAGCATGACATAGTTACATTGTTTGGTTTAAAAAAGGACATCCATCCATCAATTCAACCAGGAGGAAAAAAAAAAGTAAAAATTAGGTATATTTCAGCACTTTCACATATTCCAGTTGATCCAGGGGAAAGCAAAAAAAGCTCTACAAATGGTGGTGTTGGGCCTACGGTCACAATCACGACTGGACCCAAGCTCTTCAGGTGGCCCATGCTGCCTCAGTACAGATACTTTCTCCCCTCCCTCTCGATGCTGCCATCACGTTACGCTACTCATAGGGGGCGTGACTGACTATGTACTCTGTAGGGATAGCTTTTCCTCCCCTCCTGCTGGTGTTACTTACAGAGCCTGGCTGGCGGCATTCTTGCTGGCACTGCCTCTGTTTTTGAACTCTGAGATCTCCACAATCATGACTTCTACGAATCAATGCCTACTCTATTATATAGCCAAAATTAGGATATTGGCAGCCACATGGTAGGTCCAAATTACACATCGGCTTGGCCATTTAACCCTTAAAGGGACACTTAAGTCAAACAAAAAAAATGAGTTTTTCTCACCTAGGGCTTCCAATAGCCCCCTGCAGCTGTCCGGTGCCCTCGCCGTCTCCCTCCGATCCTCCTGGCCCTGCCAGCAGCCACTTCCTGTTTCGGTGACAGGAGCTGACAGGCTGGGGACGCGAGTGATTCTTCGCGTTCCCAGACACATTAGCACCCTCTATGCTGCTATATGGTATATGATATATGCTATAGCAGCATAGATGGCGCTATTGTGGCCAGGAACGCGAAGAATCACTCGCGTCCCCAGCCTGTCAGCTCCTGTCACCAAAACAGGAAGTTGCTGCCGGCGGGGCCAGGAGGATCGGAGGGAGACGGCGAGGGTCCCTTTAAAAGGAAAATAATCCTTCCTTACTCCAGGTGGCAGTCAGATAAATGCTTGGATCAACTCTGCTTGAAATTACTTAACAGTTATAGCCATAAATGTCCTTCAATGCAAGGAAAGAATCCAATCTTCCTTTAAATGCAGGTATAGATTTTACCTTTCATATATTTCACATTTTAAACACTGCAACGCTAAAGAATCCACTCCTAAAAAGAAGGAAAGCCTTTTTTTCCTCCATACACAGATCACATACCTTCCAACTTTTTGAGATGAGAAGAAGGGACACTTAAGCCATGCCCATGCCACACCCCTGGTCACGCCCCCACTACGCCCCTAGTCACACATACCATAACGATTTAATAAGAAAAATATGTTTTATAATTCAAACCACACTAGTCCTTTCTATCCTGGTTCTTTTTCCTTCATAGTAACATTTTAAAATTAGTAATATATCAATTTAAAGGATGGAATAAAGTTTAGAGTCAATCAAATACATTTTTACATTTTTAGTAGAGAAATATATATATTTATATAGAAAGAGGGACAAAGTCCTGAAAGAGGGACAGATGAGGGGGAAAGAGGGACAAGGCTCCCAAAAAGGGACTGTCCCTCCGAAAGAGGGACAGTTGGGAGCTAGGAGATCATGCCCCTTGTCCATTGTACAGGCTTAGGGACAAAAAGCTCATCTGCCATTCATTTGTTTTGCTCTCTGATGTATTTATACGTGTTAATCAAGTCACATCTCTTTTTCCAAGCTAAATAAACCCAGTTTGTCCAACATTTCTTGATAAGTGAGACCTTCCATCCCTCTGATTAATCTAGTTGCCCATCTTTGTACCTGTTCTAGTATTTTAGTATTCTTCCTATAGTGTCATGTCCAAAAACGGTATGCTATGCTCCAGATGTGGCATCAGAGGGAGTAATCTACTAGCATCATGCGATTTCATTTCCCGTTTTATGCATCACAAAATGTTATTTGCTTTAGCTGCTGCAGCTTGATCTTGAGTACAGTTGTTTAACTTGATATCCTCCAGTATTTCCAAATCCTTCCCAAAGTGTGATGTTCCCAGCTGTAGGTCATTTATCTTATAGTGTGCTCTACTGTACAAGATTTATGTTCTCATAATGTCACATGTCTCTTCAGGTATCCTTTAAAGCAGAACTACTCAGTACATTTAATAAATACCTGCTGACTGGTATCACGTCAGCGTATTATGCAGGGCAATACACATTACTTGAATTTATTCACATTTGTCCTTGCCCCAAAGCAGATTGAAAGAAAACCGTATTTCTTTTGTCTTACATGATTCGGGAGAATAGCAAAATCAATAAGCAATTTACTTGCATTATTGATTTTGGCTTTTCCTTTGTTACAGGGCAGTAGCAGCCTGGTCAGCTGACCAGCCCATCCCTGCCAGCAAGCTTTTTCTCTTTCTGTGTGCGAGGACACAAACGAGTGTGCGCACGCACATGCACGCACGCACACTCACACACTCACTCACACACACTCACACACACACTCTGATACCATCATAAACTTGTCCTCCTAGACGTTGGGACACTCATCTACTCTTTCTATCAGCAGCAGCAGGCAGGTGCACACCCTACAGTGGGCATCTGATGGGAAAGCCATTTGTACAGTGCAAAATACTTCCTGCACTGCTGATGTCATGAGTAAAGAGAAGGAGAGTGACCCCAAAGGTCTGGGGAGACAGCATTGCTATTTGTATGCCTTGAACTTGAAAGTCATCAGAACAGAGGGGCCCATATGCAACTAAGTTTTTCTCCTGCGTTTTCTCCTAGCTAAGAGGTGTCCAACGGACCATATTTCGGCGCAGGGTGAAGCAGAAAGACGACTACCCTGTTAAAAGTCCAGGGTAGAGTTAATGCTCTTACTCCTCCGAGATGACGATGCTCGAGATGACACATAATTTGGGCGCTGGCTATTGCTGAATTTACTGTTTTTATTGTTTTTTGTTCCCCCCCCCCCCCCCCCCCCCAGTTTGAGCTCCGGCAATTGCTGGCATCCAAATGAGTCACTAAGGACCACTATAGCCATATTTCTCATTGCGGCCTATGGGGGCACCCAAATCATTTTCTTGAGCCAGACAACTGGTATTGTTTTACCACTTAAAGAGGAACTCCAGTGAAAATAATGTAGTAAAAAAAAGTGCTTCATTTTTTACCATAATTATGTATAAATGATTTAGTCAGTGTTTGCTCATTGTAAAATCTTTCCTCTCCCCGATTTACATTCTGACATTTATTACATGGTGACATTTTTACTGTGGGCAGGTTATGTAACTGCTCCTAGCTGTTTTGGCTGTTAGAGACAGCTGTAAACAGCTAATTCCAGTCTGTGAACCTTGTTACATTGTAACAAACTGCCAAAAGTACCGCGGTACTCAGAGCTTCTTGTGGGAGGGGTTTCAGCACAAAATCAGTCATACAGCGCCCCCTGATGGTCTGTTTGTGAAAAGCATTATATTTCTCATGTAAACGGGGTATTAGCTACTGATTGGGATAAAGTTCAATTCTAGGTTGGAGTTTCTCTTTAAGTACCAGCGGTCTCTGCCCCCTTAAGGACCAGTGGCTGCTGGTACAAGAAACAGCGGAATAACGACGAATACCCACGAATACCCACGAATCGCCGCACATACCCACCGCAATCGGCATCCACGCTGCACACTGGGCACCTCAGCCACCCACTACGACGTCTCTATGACGGCAGAGTTCCTGTGAGCCGGGCAGGAGCCACTTTCATTGGCTCCTGACCCTTCCTATCAATGTAAGCCAATGGGAGTTGCTTACGTTGATAGACAGGGTCAGGAGCCAATGAAATCGGGTCCTGGCCCACTCACAGGGCAGCACTGCCGTTATAGAAACGGCAGAGTGAGTGAGCTGTTGTGGGGAGACAGTGGCAAAATCGTGTATTGAAATCTACGCCCTGGCAGCCAGGTAGCCATCAAAACAGGGCGTAGATTTCAGTTAGCGTTGTCCTTAAATAGTTAAAAGGAAATCAATATTTCTTCCTCCATTTCCCTCTCACTTCAAGTGTGCTTTAAAGATCCAATATGCCAGATCTTGTGTGTGTGTGTGTGTGTGTGTGTGTGTGTGTGTGTGTGTGTGTGTGTGTGTGTGTGTGTGTGTGTGTGTGTGTCTGTACACACACTACAATCTTGGCGGATGGGACCCCAAATTGCCTCTGCTGATTTCACTCTAGCATGTGTACAAGACTTAATCCTCTGGCTTCTGAATCCACAGAGAGAGAAAGAGAGGTGTCCATCAACTGTTTAACCACTTGAGGACCGCCCCCAGCCGATGGGCGGCGGCAAAGACTGGGCCCAAACGACCGCAATACGCCCATCGGCGGGGGCGGCTGCGGGAGTGGCTATGCGGCGATCGCGTCATTCGTGACGCGATCAGCCGCCGGGGACTGGCTCCGCCCACCGCTCGTAGTAACCCGCCGGCCGTTCGGAAGCGCCGGCGGGTTACTAGCACCCGGATCGCCGCATGTACATAGTATAATAGGCTTTGTAATGTATACAAAGCCTATTATACTGGCTGCCTCCTGCCCTGGTGGTCCCAGTGTCCGAGGGACCACCAGGGCAGGCTGCAGCCACCCTAGTCTGCACCAAAGCACACTGATTTCCCCCCCCCTGCCCCCTGATCGCCCACAGCACCCCTCAGACCCCCCCTGCCCACCCCCCAGACCACTGTTTGCACCCAGTCACCCCCCTAATCACCCATCAATCACTCCCTGTCACTATCTGTCAACGCTATTTTTTTTTTTATCCCCCCCCCTGCCCACTGCCCCCTCCTGATCACCCCCCACCCCTCAGATTCTCCCCAGACCCCCCCCCCCAGACCCCCCCCCCGTGTACTGTATGCATCTATCCCCCCTGATCACCTGTCAATCACCCGTCAATCACCCCCTGTCACTGCTACCCATCAATCAGCCCCTAACCTGCCCCTTGCGGGCAATCTGATCACCCACCCACACCAATAGATCGCCCGCAGATCCGACATCAGATCACCTCCCAAGTGCAGTGTTTACATCTCTTCTCTCCTCTAAACACCCACTAATTACCCATCAATCACCCATCAATCACCCCCTATCACCACCTGTCACTGTTACCCATCAGATTAGACCCTAATCTGCCCCTTGCGGGCACCCAATCACCCGCCCACACACTCAGATTGCCCTCAGACCCCCCCTTATCAATTCGCCAGTGCAATATTTACATCTGTTATTCCCTGTAATAACCCACTGATCATCTGTCAATCACCTATCAATCACCCCCTGTCACTGCCACCCATCAATCACCCCCTGTCACTGCCACCCATCAATCAGCCCCTAACCTGCCCCTTGCGGGCAATCTGATCACCCACCCACACCAATAGATCGCCCGCAGATCCGACATCAGATCACCTCCCAAGTGCAGTGTTTACATCTCTTCTCTCCTCTAAACACCCACTAATTACCCATCAATCACCCCCTATCACCACCTGTCACGGTTACCCATTAGATTAGACCCTAATCTGCCCCTTGCGGGCACCCAATCACCCGCCCACACCTCAGAACGTCCTCAGACCCCAGCCCTGATCACCTCGCTAGTGCATTGCTTGCATCTATTTCCCCCCTCTAATCACACCTTGAGACACCCATCAATCACCTCCTGTCACCCCCTAGCACACCTACCCATCAGATCAGGCCCTAATTTGCCCCGTGTGGGCTCCTGATCACTCGGCCAAACCCTCAGATCCCCCTCAGACCCCCTTCCGATCACCTCCCCAGTGCATTGATTGCATCTATTTTCCCCTCTAACCGCCCCCTGAGACACCCATCAATCACCTCCTGTCACCCCCCTAGCACTCCTATCCATCAGATCAGGCCCAAAACATCCTGTCATCTAAGAGGCCACCCTGCTTATGACCGGTTCCACAAAATTTGCCCCCTCATAGACCACCTGTCATCAAAATTTGCAGATGCTTATACCCCTGATCAGTCATTTTGAGAAATTTGGTTTCCAGACTACTCACAGTTTAGGGCCCGTAAAATGCCAGGGCAGTATAGGAACCCCACAAGTGACCCCATTTTAGAAAGAAGACACCCCAAGGTATTCTGTTAGGTGTATGATGAGTTCATAGAAAATTTTATTTTTTGTCAAAAGTTAGCGGAAATTGGATTTTTATTGTTTTTTTCACAAAGTGTCATTTTTCACTAACTTGTGACAAAAAATAAAATCTTCTATGAACTCACCATACCCCTAACGGAATACATTGGGGTGTCTTCTTTCTAAAATGGGGTCACTTGTGGGGTTCCTATACTGCCCTGGCATTTTAGGGGCCCTAAACCGTGAGGAGTAGTCTAGAAAACAAATGCCTCAAAATGACCTGTGAATAGGACGTTGGGCCCCTTAGCGCACCTAGGCTGCAAAAAAGTGTCACACATGTGGTATCGCCATACTCAGGAGAAGTAGTATAATGTGTTTTGTGGTGTATTTTTACACATACCCATGCTGGGTGGGAGAAATCTCTCTGTAAATGGACAATTGTGTGTAAAAAAAATCAAAAATGTGTCATTTACAGAGATATTTCTCCCACCCAGCATGGTTATATGTAAAAATACACCACAAAACACATTATACTACTTCTTCTGAGTATGGCGATACCACATGTGTGACACTTTTTTGCAGCCTAACTGTGCTAAGGGGCCCAAAGTCCAATGAGTACCTTTAGGATTTCACAGGTCATTTTGAGACATTTGGGTTCAAGACTACTCCTCACGGTTTAGGGCCCCTAAAATGCCAGGGCAGTATAGGAACCCCACAAGTGACCCCATTTTAGAAAGAAGACACCCCAAGGTATTCTGTTAGGGGTATGATGAGTTCATAGAAGATTTTATTTTTTGTCACAAGTTAGCGGAAATTGATATGTATTGTTTTTTTTTCACAAAGTGTCATTTTCCGCTAACTTGTGACAAAAAAAAATCTTCTATGAACTCACCATACTCCTAACAGAATACCTTGGGGTGTCTTCTTTCTAAAATGGGGTCACTTGTGGGGTTCCTATACTGCCCTGGCATTTTAGGGGCCCTAAACCGTGAGCAGTAGTCTAGAATCCAAATGCCTCAAAATGACCTGTGAATAGGACGTTAGGCCCCTTAGCGCACCTAGGTTGCAAAAAAGTGTCACACATGTGGTATCGCCGTACTCAGAAGAAGTAGTATATTGTGTTTTGGAGTGTATTTTTACACATACCCATGCTGGGTGGGAGAAATATCTCTGTAAAAGGACAATTGTGTGTAAAAAAAATCAAACAATTGTCATTTACAGAGATATTTCTCCCACCCAGCATGGGTATGTGTAAAAATACACCCCAAAACACATTATACTACTTCTCCTGAGTACGGCGGTACTTTTTTGCACCCTAAGTGCGCTAAGAGGCCCAAAGTCCAATGAGTACCTTTAGGATTTCACAGGTCATTTTGCGACATTTGGTTTCAAGACTACTCCTCACGGTTTAGGGCCCCTAAAATGCCAGGGCAGTATAGGAACCCCACAAATGACCCCATTTTAGAAAGAAGACACCCCAAGGTATTCCGTTAGGAGTATGGTGAGTTCATAGAAGATTTTATTTTTTGTCACAAGTTAGCGGAAAATGACACTTTGTGAAAAAAAAAACAATTAAAATCAATTTCCGCTAATTTGTGACAAAAAAAAAAATCTTCTATGAACTCACCATCCTCCTACCGGAATACCTTGGGGTGTCTTCTTTCTAAAATGGGGTAATTTGTGGGGTTCCTATACTGTCCTGGCATTTTAGGGGCCCTAAAGCGTGAGGAGTAGTCTTGAAACGAAATTTCTCAAAATGACCTGTGAAATCCTAAAGGTACTCATTAAACTTTGGGCCCCTTAGCGCAGTTAGGGTGCAAAAAAGTGCCACACATGTGGTATCGCCGTACTCAGGAGAAGTAGTATAATGTGTTTTGGGGTGTATTTTTCCACATACCCATGCTGAGTGGGAGAAATATCTCTATAAATAGACAATTGTGTGTAAAATAAATAAAACAATTGTCATTTACGGAGATATTTCTCCCACCCAGCATGGGTATGTGTAAAAATACACCCCAAAACACATTATACTACTTCTCCTGAGTACGGCAATACCACATGTGTGGCACTTTTTTGCAGCCTAACTGCGCTAAGGGGCCAAAAGTCCAATGAGCATCTTTAGGCTTTACAGGGGTGCTTACAATTAGGCACCCTCCAAAATGCCAGGACAGTGAACACACCCCACAACTGACCCCATTTTGGAAAGTAGACACTTCAAGGTATTCAGAGAGGAGCATAGTGAGTCCGTGGCAGATTTCATTTTTTTTTTGTCGCAAGTTAGAAGAAATGGAAACTTTTTTTTTTTCTTTTTTTTGTCAGAAAGTGTCATTTTCCGCTAACTTGTGACAAAAAATAAAATCTTCTATGAACTCACCATGCCTCTCACTGAATACTTTGGGATGTCTTCTTTCCAAAATGGGGTCATTTGGGCGGTATTTGTACTATCCTGGAATTTTAGCACCTCATGAAACATGACAGGTGCGCAGAAAAGTCAGAGATGCTTGAAAATGGGAAAATTCACTTTTGGCACCATAGTTTGTAAACGCTATAACTTTTACCCAATCCAGTAAATATACACTGAATGGTTTGTTTTTTTTTATCAAAGACATGTAGCAGAATAACTTTCGTGCTCAAATGTATAGGAAATTTTACTTTATTTGAAAAATGTCAGCACAGCAAGTTAAAAAAGTCATTTTTTTTTTTGCCAAAATTCATGTCTTTTTTGATGAATATAATAAAAACTAAAACTCGCAGCAGCAATCAAATAGCAGCAAAAGAAAGCTGTATTAGTGACAAGAAAAGGAGGTAAAATTCATTTAGGTGGTAGGTTGTATGACCGAGCAATAAACCGTGAAAGCTGCAGTGGTCTGAATGGAAAAAAAGTGCCTGGTCCTTAAGGGGTAGAAAGACTGTGGTCCTGAAGTGGTTAAATAGGTGCAGTATATGTGGCGCTCCCTGAAACCTCTACAAAATGGTTAAATTGTAACTGATAGAACTTTTGTGTGTTTTTGCGACATGCATGGCTGCATTCCTTCATCGTTTGGCTTCAGTTCTGCTTTAAAGCTGTTAATTCAGATTTTCTAAACTGTATGTAGAGGTAACTAGCCCTTCATCCTAGGCTATGCATTAATCCGTGTTTGCTCATGTCTATCAACCATGAAACGTACCGGCGTTTAAACTGCGAGTTTACACTAATCATTTGTGTTTAATTGACCATTTGACCATTGTAGCTGTTTGATCTTTGTGACAGCTGTGTAAATCTCGGCGCACGCAGACCTGCGGTAGTTCCGTAATGATCTCAAGTACATCTTCTAAGCTTGTAGAACTGGCTGTAGAGTGGCCACATAGATAAACTGAGGCTGTGACTCAACTGTGAATGATGAAGTAGAGTTAATTGTATGCAGTGGGTGGCTGACTGAGAGCTGGGGATGGAGGGCTTTTCACTGCACTCAGTAGGATGCTGGCTTCCTATTTCACATGTATTTAGCTTTTTATCATGTTTAGATCTACAATAATACATTCTTCAATGGGAAGAAGCCACAGAGTAAGATCAATCCAACAGACTCATAAAATTATACATATAGTCAAATAAAGATGCTGACAGTGATATAAAATGCTATTAAATCATGACCAGATTATTATTATTATTATTATTATTATTAATTTGTATTTTTTTCCTTGTTTTTCCTTTATAGCCTGTTTTTTGGCTGCTAACATTGTCTGGTTGTTCTGCATTGTGAAAGCTTTCCAAACACCTGCAGCATTTTAATCATTTTCAGGAGTGTCAGGTGATCTGGTAGACTCCCATATGAAAGCGGAATGCCAAATGCAGTAGGAGAGGTTTGTAACTGCACAGCAAGGCTAAAGGCTCCTATGTGAATATATGGGACATCTATTCTCGCTCCTCTACAGACCAAGCTTCATCTTAGTAGTCAAGCTGACATTGAGGGGAGGGTATCAGATAGAAGCTGAAACCATTCCAAACTGAGAGTGAATTTTAGCATTCAACAATGGTACACAACATAGTGATGTAACAATATAAGTATAATAGATGAGTCACTGAGTCGATATGACTCCATATGTGGCAGAGAAAAGCACACAGGGATGAGGGCAATGCTAAATAGGCTTATACTCTAAGGGGATGGGGAGAGGGATGCATTATGTAAGTCCAAGGAAGGGGGGTGGAGCTATGAAGATGGCAGGTAGGCAGTGGTGAACAGATAATTAAAGGTGGGGCATACCTGATTGGCCGGGGGGGGGGGGGGATTCCATAGTATAGGGGCTGCTCTGGAGAAGTCCTGGAGCATGGTAAATGAGCATGTGATGAACGGTGTGGACATCAGTAGTGTGTTGGAGGAGTGCAGAGAGCGGAGTCTGGATAAGATCCGAGATGTATAAAGGGGGAGGCATGGTGGATGGATTTCTGTGCCAGGCAGAGCAGTTTACATTTGATTCTGAGAGGGGCAGGGAGCCAGCTAAGGGACTTGTGAAGAAGCTGAAGAGGAGCAGCAGAAGAAGTGAATGAACCTACTTGGCAGCTGCATTCAGGATTGCAGAGAGTCAGTCTGGTCTTGAAAAACCGAGAAAGGATGGCATTGCAGTAGTCCAGATGGGAGATGACTAAAGCATGGGCCAGGAGTTTGGCGATGTTGGGGGTTAGGTAAGGGTGAATTTGACAATGCGGTGGAAATGGACTTGGCAGGATATGCCAGAGTATGGCATTCTGATACCATACCGTGCCATGGTGCTGTGATACTGGAGTGTGGTGTCTGGAACCAGCATGTGGCATTCTGATACCCAGAAGACACTGAAGTGTGGCATGTGGATTCTGGAGTTTGGTTTTTTGGTGCCAATTTGTACAATTTTTTTTATACAATTACAGAACTGAAAAATCTGGATGCTTGTAAAGAAATGTCAGACATAAGCAGAGCAAAGCATGCTAGTGTCTGAGGCGACAGACTGAATTGTGTATTTGTGTGGGGTCAGTGAGGGTGCACCTCCCCTGTCCATGTTAGTTAGGATCATGTTCAGCATCTAGCAGGTTTTCATGTAGCTTGAAGTTTTTATTAACATTATCAGATGTTTCTGGCCAAAAAAGGCTGTCAAGAACAGCTTTAATACAGGGACAAAAAGGGCATTTGCCTAAAGCCACTGGATTTGGGGACATAGAAACAAACATTGCAACTGAGTAAGTGATAATAATGGAGTCTGACTAAAAGCTAATGTTTTAAATAGCTCATAACTGTGTGTTATTGTGGCCTCGAGAGCGGAGAGCTGCCAATGGAGTGACTTGTACACATGTAAATATTCCAGTATGGGAAATGTAGAGCAGCTCCGAGACACAAGTTTTTTTGGACATACGGTACATAGATGAGCCAATTAATTTTGTCACGTCTCAGTACTTACATTTAGGCTGTGTTTCCAGGCCAAGGCCTCCCCCTGCCTATCACGAATGTAACTGCTCCTCTTCACTGCTCAGTATATGGCTTCATATCAGTATGCACCTCTGAATATACCAATAGGCACCATAGTGTAAAACCGTATTACATTATTTATTAAAATTATGATGGAACCCTCAGGCGGTATAGACTTTAAAAACAAGCGCTGAGTTTTAACGGGCTCAACCCCGATCGTGAGGCGTCTGGCTGACTCTCAGCTGCACCGTCTCACTGGGCTCCAGTGACCAAGTGCCACGCTGACCTAACTTCCGCATTGTGTGCTCCAAGTCCGCGCAGGACCCTCTATAAAAGATCTCCTAAGGGTGGATACTCCAAAAAGAACTCCTAAGGGTGGGTACTCCATCTTGGGGGTGTGGTGGTGGTGACTTACTTGGAAGGCTACCCGTATGACGGACTGTGTCAGCTTAGAGAGAGATCCTTCAGGGCATATTAACAGTGGGACGGTGCGGTTTAATGCGATGTTAAAGTCGCAACGCGTCTGCATTTAGAAGTAATGCACTGCAAGCAGTGAGTTACCACAACACAACATTTTTCAACGAGATGTTAATGTCGCACTGTGAACGGCACATAGGATTAGCATTGCAGTGTGGTAAGCTGTGTTATAAGACTTTATAACGCAGCTCCGCAATGTGACACTGTGAATGTGACCTCAGACTAATTTGGTCTGGTTTCTTGCTTATACTGTTCTTCATATGCGTGCTTTGGTCTTTAATATATAGTAACAGATTTTTAGATAAGCACACCACCGTTGTAGACGCTCTCTTTTAGCACAGTGTTTAATATATGTATTGATGCAGATAGTGCTGAGGCCAATTATTGCAATAGCCCCATTGTAATGATGGTTAAGTGTAGTGAGGAAATAACATGATTAAGGCCTTCTCCAACTGTGTAGGTCTCTACCTCCCATATCTTTGTTGCCTTTGCATTCCTAGTGCAGAAGTCTGTGATAGGTGTGACAAATGTTTCTGTCCTACAGCAACTCACTGCGGATGATTTATAGTCCACTAGAAGGCGGCTGTACGTTTGTCAGATTCTCGGCAGAGATGGCCCCAGCCGGCCGACTTGGTCGAGAACTCTTATTCTAGCAGCCTATACTGACATTACTTTTGGTCCTGACCTCTTCCCTATTGGTCACCGATGGTACACATGTTCAAGGGGGGGATAAAATATAGAGAAACCGAGAGCCCAATATAGTGTAGTATGTTAAAACATAAATGAAGTAAGGCAAATCAGTGAGAAGAATATACTCACAAACGTGGGTTACCACACAGGCAACCACTGTATAAGCAGGTGAGGAGATTAGACCTGTCCTCACTCAGGATTAAGAAGTCGCTCTCTGTAGATGAGAAAAAGGGGTAGATCAACCCTCCACCAGGGGTGGACACGATTTTGCAGTAGGAGAACAGAGGCGCCAGCAGAATAAAAGTGGATAAAAGCTTTAAAATTTGCTTGGAGGAAGTGGTGGACTTACCTCCATAAAGCAGACACGAAAGACTGTCTGAAAAGTAGCAATCACATTTATTATATGGTACCCCAAAAGTGCAACGCGTTTCGCAGGCCGAGCCCGCTTCATCAGGCAATAAAGTGGGGACAAAACAGAATTCCAGCAGTAGCAGGTGTAGCGCCTCAGTAAGTAGTGCAGAAGTCTGTGATAGGTGTGACAAATGTTTCTGTCCTACAGCAACTCACTGGGGATGATTTATAGTCCACTAGAAGGCGGCTGTACGTTCGTCAGATTCTCGGCAGAGATGGCCCCAGCCGGCCGCCTTGGTCGAGAACTCTTATTCTAGCAGCCTATACTGACATTACTTTTGGTCCTGACCTCTTCCCTATTGGTCACCGATGGTATACATATTCAAGGGGGGAGACCAAACCCCACTGTACTAAATGTGCAGATAACAATAACCTTTCTATAGAGCTTTCCTCCCATAGGACTCAAAGCGCTTAGGCCCTCTCAGATTCAGTAATTGGTAGTAGGATGAAGTATTAACACAACAAAATTAAATTTCTGCAAATGCCAAACTGAACAGGTGGGTTTTCAGTCTGGTCTTAAACACTTCCAAAGACTGAACTATCCTGATCTGCTGAGGTAAGGAGTTCCATAATGTAGGTGCGGCATGACAGAAGGCTGTGGGACCAAAAGTTTCCAGGTGGACTCTGGGTATCCTCTCTGCAGGTTATGTATCTGGAAATACTGAGACAGTTATGATGCACAGTTTGTGCAGAAGGTGGATCCTTGCTTGTTCACCATAGTTTCTGGTTTTGTGACTCAGCCCCATTAAACGGTTACTTTTACCTTCAACTCCAAACAAAACATTGTTCCCCCCCCCCCCTATTTTTACATTTAATACATGTGTAAAACCATTTTGCTGTTATTTATAGCACTCTAGC
The DNA here is from genome assembly GCF_040937935.1 of Hyperolius riggenbachi. NCBI lineage: Eukaryota > Metazoa > Chordata > Amphibia > Anura > Hyperoliidae > Hyperolius > Hyperolius riggenbachi. The sequence continues at coordinate 136,946,391 of NC_090647.1, read as the reverse complement.
TCTTCTTCAAGGGCCAAGGTTACCGAGTAAATGCATTAGTGAAGTAAATGCACAGGGCTGTACGGCTCCCCAGCTGTGCTTCCTGAACGTCTAAATGCCAGTTCTTATGTGTCATTGGCCTGTGTACTACTGGCACAATAAAGAGACAATCTGTACAGACAGCAGCCGAAGACTTAGGCAATGATTTAAACTGAAGCTTAGTCATTTAGAGTACATTTCAGAGCTTTACACGTGAGTGCAGCCAAAACGGACTATGAGAGGACATGGAGAAGAGAGCAGTCACTGAAGCGGCCAGAAATCTGTCTGCATTGGAGAAAGAGCAAGAATACAGATGCTGATATTCCAGCACCTTTCACTGGGACTGTTTAGAGAAAGAGCATATTCAATTTCACCTACTGGATTTTGTATTAATGTTAAAGATTGCAGTAGAATCAGAATTTCTATTTTGAGGACATAAAGAAGTGATTTGCATATTCACTTACGGAGCAGGTGTGATGCATTGTGGGAATTCACTTAAAGCTGAATAATTGCAGTACCTTCCATTTTAAAGCAAGTCTAAAGCGAAAATAAACTTATGAGATAATAATGAGTTGTATGTGTAGTACAGCTAAGATTAGTAGAAAAGAAAAAAAGTCTCATGATGTTTTTCAGTACAGGACAAGTTAAAACACTTGAATTGTTATCTATGCAGAAGAACTTCTCTGAGCTTTTCCACCAACTTGGTCAGCCCAGTCCTGTTTTCTAAATAGCGTAAACAGCCAAGAAACAATGAGAGACAGCTTGAGATAAAGTGTTGTAGGCTCGAGTATTTCCTTAGCCTTCTGAGGAGACCTGAAGATGCAGCCTGCAGTAGATTTTAATGGGGGTCAGCGGCGAAAAGAGAGGGTTGGGTAAGTATGTAACTTTTCTTTCCCCTCATGTTTACAGGTGACCTTTAAATCTGAAACTCAAGCCAGCTGATGATGGCTGAGCATGATTCATGTAGAATACTGATCTCAGAGAGCTGCCAGTAGAGCATTTCTGCGAAGGGGTTTGCTTTTGAAGATATCTCAGATCTTTTTGCTCAGTGTACCTGAAAGTTGTTATAAAGCCCTGTACACATGCTAGATGGAAGGTGGCCGAAATGGTTGTTTGTAGCCGGCTTTGGCTAGTACTATAGCGTGAGTACAGGTGTCCCCCATCTTTGAACAACAGGGACACTCAAGTCTATTGTCCTCCTCCTTACTCAGCCTATCAGAAGCTGCTCTGTGTTGCACCGAACCATAGTCCCTTCTGCCCCTGCATGTTGCTTTCGGTATACCTGAGTAACCTGTCTGTACAATGCAATGCTGTCTGCTGTATTGAGCTCTGTCCTGACGGCAGGGATGGATCAAGACAAAGTTGCGCCTGGGGCAAGGTCATATTTCGGCGCCTAAAGGTCAGGTTTTGGCGCCTAAACTGCCATTCATTTTGCCGCCTTTTTAAGAATTCAACACACTGCGCCTGGGGCAAGATACCCGCTTGCCCCCCCCTAGATCCGTCCCTGCCTGACGGAGTGTGTGTAGACCTTTAAGGTATTGCAATCTGTGTGTGTGTGTGTGTGGGGGGGGGGGGGGGGGGGTTGGTTGGTTTGCAGCGTATAAAGTGTGGAAAAAGCAGCGTCTACAGCTATGGTTGGATTTTGTTTAGCTTTATGTGAGTGGCGCTGTGACATCAGCAACTAGTAGGGTTGTAGTAGAGAGGTATCTGTAACTGATTATGGAGGAATGCAAGGTTCCCTGCTGCTAGATAAGCCTCATGTGCCTGGATGCCATTGCTGTAATAGATGCCCTATTATAAACCAGATCATGTTTTCATTAACTCTACAATCATAGCGGCTTACTGTTCCTGATTTACATGGACATTCCATAGATTTATAGTTTTGTATATGGTCTTTTTTCCCTAGAAATGTTCCATGACCAGCCACATCTTGAAAACCCCTCTGCTTATATGTAGATTACATCAATGTTTTCAGTTTTTATTGTTGATTAAACGACATCGTAACTACATGGATTAGCTGGCAAAGCATAATTACTGTGAGATGTTGCATGTGACAAGCTTATGGACTCCATCACTCATACAGCAAAGTGTACCTGGAGATGACCCAGTGATGGGAACTTTCCTATAGCAGAAGTTATAAAACCAGTTGGAGCTGGTTTACTCCAACACAGTCTGGGAATCTTACTTTGGCCTCTGATAAAAGAGGGGGAAGCAACACTGTATTATGTATACATGGTCGCCAGGACAAAGTCCTCTAGTACCCAAGGCTGAGACACCAAAGTGCTCCACTCTATCCCTCCAACCCCAGCTGACACACACTGATTGCTATTAGACTAAGGGGTCAGTCCAGGCAGCAATCCAAAGAGTAGTCAGAGTCCAAGCAAAGTGTCACAGTGGTAAACCAAGCAGATGCAGCATTTCCAGCAGCTAGAGAAGCTAACGCTATCATGGGCCGTTAATTCTGAGTTCAAGCAAACTTTTATATCGGCACTCACCTATCAGTGGCTAGCCATGCGCAGTATCCACCAATCAGATGCCCAGTCTCACTTCCTGGTATGCTCTCAGCTGACAGTATGCTACGTATGCCAGCGCCTAGGTGCATAGGCAGAGAGTGTGGCCCTATGCACTTGTCTCCTGGAGCTGTCAGACCGTGCGCATACACCCTGAGCTGTCTTTCGGCTCCACTCTCCGCCCGAATTAGACTGTGCCTTTTTTACTTGCAGGCAGGAAAATTACCCAATCAAAATTGGATTTGTGTACACACCCCAAATGCCTCTCTCAAACTGGATTTCTCATGTACTTCTCCCATCTAGAAGTCCATCCCTAAATGTCTCCTTTTACATCTTACAGTTTTCATTACAGTGGTCCAACTCCTTGTCACCCACCTAAGGCAATAAAAACAGGGGGAAAACGTTCTAACATCCCATTATTGCTGTATCATGAATTGACCAGGATTCGGCTTGAGCAATGATGTTAAGTGCTATATATTATCATTTGCACAGCTAGGTAAAAGAAGGTGTTGTCAGGTTTGCGGCGTATTAATACTATCATACTAGCAGAGTGACTCCAGATCCCGAACGGTCCTAGGCTCAGTGTGACATCCATTTATCAAGCTGGGCTCTTTAGAGGAGAGTGATCGGAATACAGCCGGCTCATGATTTACTACATGTCCCGGGTTTCATTTCCTAATAATGATAGATGCTGATTATGATTTAGGAGTCTGAGTTTTTTTTTTATTGAATCTCTATGAAATTTTCAATCCAGTTAATATGGTGAGTACCGTACTTTTTACTGGCGTTAGGTTTAATACTAAGGCAATAATCATGCTTAGGATATAATTCTCTCCCTATTTATTTTTTGTGATCACACCATTACTGTATGTTCATGGCAAAACTCAGAAATTAAGCTCAAAATGATAGGACTGGGAGATCAAGAAATGGAAGCTAAATACTGTTCCTGATCTCTATAAGCTTCTCTGATTGGCCAGGGGAGTTGACGAGGCACCCAATCTGTACCCCTAGACAAAAATCGGCCTGCCTCCAACCCACGAGTAGTGGGTGAGGCACTGTTTTCTCTGGTGATTACAGTATATTGGCATCAGAACAAACAAGCAATGCAGGGAATTTCACCGCATGGAGGCCTGTCGTTGATCCGCTCCCCCATAGACCCCAATGCTAATTTGCACCTAAGGGGGCACCTGGTGATGATTTTGCATGGGCACTACGGAAATACTGTGGGCACCCAGCAATGATCCAGGCGTGCGGCGGAAATGGAGAATATTATAATGAACAGAGGGATGAGCAGAATCCGCAGTAAATTCACATACGTATCGGTAGTTGGTGTTAGGAGTGGTGATGGGGGGGGGGGCAATTAGTGTTAGGAGTTGAATACTGTATACGTAAAGAAAGAGTAGCGCCGCCACTGCTTCAGTTGCTTTATTCAATAGAAAAGTGGTCGGAACATATTGCGTCAAGTGCATACATCACTAACAGTTTAGACATACTGGAGATTATTGCAAACTGGTGCAGTGGGTGCAGGGGATGAAAAGCCAAGAGTTAAATACTGTAGAGTTAGTGTGAGTAAAGGTGGCCACTAGAGATGTCGCGAACCTCCGATTTTTGGTTCGCGAACCCTGTTCGCGTATCTCCGCGAAAGGTTCGGTTCTGGCTTACTTAGTGGCTGCATGGTGTAATGGTTAAGGGCTCTGCCTCTGACACAGGAGACCAAAGTTCAAATCTCGTTTCTGTCTGTTCAGTAAACCAGCACCTATTCAGTAGGAGACCTTAGGCAAGTCTTCCTAAAACTGCTATCTTGTCTAATTTTTCTCTTGACAACTGTTGAACACAAAAGACAAGGCCATGACTGGCTACATATCTGTAAGCAGTGGCTGCATGGTGCAATGGTTAAGGGCTCTGCCTCTGACACAGGAGACCAGAGTTCAAATCTCAGCTCTGTCTGTTCAGTAAGCCAGCACCTATTCAGTAGGAGACCTTAGTCAAGTCTTCCTAACACTGCTACTGCCTATAGAGTGTGCCCTAGTGGCTGCAGCTCTGGTGCTTTGAGTCTGCCAGGAGAAAAGTGTGATATAAATGTTATTTGTCTTGTCTAATTTTTCTCTTGCATTGAGCATAAATGGTACATGCTAGGCTAGTTTCAGCTACTTTCAGCTAGTAGTGTTGGTGATATAATGGATATGTTAGTTACCTACCATACACTGAGACCTGGGTTCAAATCCCCGTCATGGTATGTAAGCTGTTTTTTGAAATACTGCAATTCCCTGGCAGATGAGACCCTCATGAGGGAGGAGGGGCCCACAAAAGGGCTAATTAAAATCTCCCTAGCAGAGTGTGTAGCAGCGGTCCCTTAACTAATTAGTGTAGGCAGACAAGTGAGTCAAATGGTATAAGGACGTTGCTTGGAGAAGGGGAGGGGGGCGGGCCTCCAGCATTGAGAGCAGTGTGTTTGGCAATAATGTGTCTGTTGACTGTGATGTAGAGGGTCAAAGTTTTGCTCAATAGAGCATTATGGGGCGAATCGAACTTCCGGGAAAGTTCGCCTTTGGTACGCGAACGCGAACCACCGAAGTTCGCCTGGAACCGTTCGCGACATCTCTAGTGGCCACACACGATACAATAAAATGATACGATTTTACGGCAATTCGATAAAACATCGGATTTTTCCCAAAAATCGAAAGCTTTTTTGTTATGTGGTCAAGAAATCCGATTGGATTTTCTGTTTTTATTCGATAAAAGTTGATAAGATATGGTCGATTTTTCTGATCAATTTTTATGAAAATTGAATGGTGTGTGTGTGTGTGGTAGATTGTCAATTTATTACTATATACACCCAATCAATTTTCTCAGAGTTTCAAATCATTTTTATTATAATTGAGGAAAATGTGTGGTACATTGGACAGATTTTTGAAATGTTACAATCAGTCAGAAAAATGTATTGAATGTATTTTTGCACTGAACAAATATTTAAAAAATTGTATGGTGTGTGGCCACCTAAAGGGAGACTGAGGTTAGTGCTGATATGCTAATTATCGGTGATATCCTGTGCCAAACTTATTAATATCTTGACTGAATGTACTCCAAACAAAGGATCCAACCTGGGTCAAAACTGTACATGCATCTGGCCAGGTTTTATGGCTTTGATAATAACCTAAACGTTTTGTCTGATATTTCAAATGAAGATTATTTTTTAAAGCCAGTTAGGTGAAGTCCTCCTTTAAAACTACGGTATGGTTAAGCCTATTTTGTTGAAGTATTTTATATAAAGGCTAGCCCATAATAGTGCTAAATTCCAGGAATTTTTTATAATTTCCAAAACAGATTCTTTCCGGGATAACTTTCTCTAACACCCTCTGGGGAATAAAGGGTTTGCTTTACAAAGCAGGCACACAGCGTAAGCCAAATCTCCTTACTGAAGCCTACGCTGTTACGGGGCAGCTTAGAGGGTTCCAGAGATGCTAATTACCTGCTTTCTCCTGGAAATTCTCCGTCAATCTGCCGCTGCAGTTCCATGACCGCAATAAGTATGCACTCCAGTCTGTTTGCTCTTGCTAAGACTTCTGTTAAGGGAAACATTGTTCATAAAGCAGACCTGAACTCAGCACTTCCTCTCTGCTCTAAAAGATAAGCAACAGCATAATAACATTTAAAGAAAAAACATTTCTTTGTTACAGCTGATACAAATCCTGCAATAATTCTGCAGTGTTTCTACTTCCTGCTTTCATGGAAGCAGACACCAGACATATTGTTAACGTTGTTTACCAATTACCTCTCTGCCGTGGCAGAGGAGATTCCTGAGCTGACACAGCTGAGGGATCAAATTACAACTTTTGTTTAGTCACAGATGAGGCTAATTAGACAGGCTAAACTCTCTAAATACATACAGGGCGCATTTCTATAGGTTTTTCCTTCTGTCCTGTGCAAGAGTTCAGGTCCACTTTAAAATAGAAATCTAAAAATTGTGGGCTGCAGAATGCATGCATCAGTGACATACATGTGAAGTTTCCCATTTTACGTGTTTAGATCACACTTACATTTCTGAGTATGCACACTACATTTTTGTTGACTGAAATAGTGTAAAATGATCAGAATTAGAATCAGAATAATTTATTTCGCCAAGTACAACAGGCGTTGTACCCGGAATTATTTTTGGCACATACAGGGTCGGTGATGGTATGATACAGTATCAGACATGCAGTAGATAGACACTTGAGTGGCATAACACATGCAGAGTAGTATACAAGAGTAGGCATATACATAGCAACAAAAACTAGAGGGGTCCTAGTGCTATGTGAGCGGAGCTGCCACCCTCATTGGCGGCGCTCAACTACTCTGTAGCAACTCGGATGCCCCTGTAATGTCCGACAGTACGTAGAGAAGGAGAGAAAAGAAAGAAGAAAGGGAGAAGAGAGGAATAAAGAGAGAGAGAGAGAGAATGAGAAGAAGAAGGATTGTTAGGCCGGAGAGAGACAGAGTTCAGAGAGTCCTGCTGTCCAGTTGGTTGGTGGTGTGGCTGGTAGATCGCATGACTGAACTCAGAAATCCAGCCCCCAGCTTGCAGCCTAGTGGCATTTTGAGCGGGGGGGACCCGGTGGAGGAGGGCGGGAGGTTCCTTGGGAAAACCCCTTGGGATTGCAGTGTAAACCTGATTGGTTAGTGTCCCTGCGTGTGCTTGAGGTGGCTCCCTGCCTTCCCTGGTAGCGGCGGCGGTTTTGTCCCCAATGCGGAGGTCTGGACCACGTGGGTGGCGGCCTCAACTGATGCTGGGACAGCTACATGAAGTTGTGCAGCTCCGGAGGTGGCTGGGCGATGGGGTACCTTCCCTAGTGGTGGCTGCCACACTGATGGTGAGCAGGGCGCATCTGGAGGAGCGACGGCATCTCCTCTTCTGTGGCTGCCCTGGGAGTAGAGTGCTGTGGGTGGCGGCATCAGGCCCTCTGGTCGCGGTGGAGGAGCGGCCATGTTCCTATGGTGGCTGGAGTAGTAGCAGAGATCAGGCTGCCTCTGCTCGTGTGGTGTTCCCCATGCTCCGTCTTGGCATCTGGACTCCTAGGCAACAGCAGCGCCGCAGCCCACGTGGTGGAGGGGATCCAGCTGCTTGGATGGTTGGGTCAGGGTAGCGGCAAACAAAACGGGCTAGCGGGGCGGCCAGCGGCCTGCATGGTGAAATAAATGTCTCAGTACTACTTAGAACTAGCTTGTGCAGCATCATTCTTTTTTGTCATTGTGAAAATTAAGAATCCAAGGCTGTAAATGACAGTTCCTGTGCAGTCAGGGCCGTTGGACTATAGGATAAAGCCTTGTAGACATTACACAAAATTTGTCTGAAATGACCATGAGAATTAGCTCTCCCAAGCTCATTTATAGATCAGGCTTGCCTGATTTGCGACTAGAAAGTTGTCTTTCCAACCCCCTGTATTTTTACACCCTAGGCCTCATTCACACCGTGCGCTTCTGTAGGCTTTTTTTCAGCACATCAATGTTACAGATACATGTTGCTTAAAAAAAGCGGACAGAAGCGGACAAAAGCTCACTGGTGTCAGTGAGGCCTAAGCCCTCGTTCACCTCATACGCGCTTCCCTGTGGATATGGAAGCGCGTATGATGTGCTGAAACGCAGGAACGGTAGAAGGGCATAGACTGCCCTTCTACCATTCACATCTATTGCGCTGCGCTGGGAAGCGCTTGCGTACTGCTGTCTGTATTTTGCCCGGAAGCGCAGAGCTGATCCCATCACTGTCATGGATGGGATCAGCAGGGCAGCGGTGCAGATGGCGTGTGATCGGATGCACTGCGTTCGGATCGCACAGCCATCTGCGTTACTAGATGTGAATGAGGCCTAAGTGTCTTTGGGGTCCCCTCCATTATACCGCTGTTTACTGCAAAAAAATCTATGATCCGACTTGTTTCCAGGCTACTGTGAATGCGTGGTTATGACCGCACGCCTCCATGAGTTGCACTCCCAATGCCGGTAGTGTCCTGCACATGTGTGGTTCACAAAAGCATTGTACAGCGCATGCGTAGAATACTCCTGGAGTATTCTACAACAGGAGAGTGATGGATGGAGGTGTGCGGGTGGGACTGCGCATGTGATGTTGCCCCCGATCTTGCCAGGTTTACAGATTTTTCTGTGGTGGTCAGGGGCTTCCAAGTGTAAGGGGGGCTGGAAGAAGCTCCAGGTAAGTAAAAGTCCACTTTTGTTTGTCCCATTTCATGTGTGCTTTGAACTGAAATGGATGAGCATGTTGCTCCCCTCCTTACCCCACCTTTCAGACGCAGAACTCTAGTGATTGTGTCCTGATCCCAATGGGTTGTAGCTATTGACAGTGTACGCTCAAACTCCTGTGTTTCAATACTTCTGATAGCTGCAAACAGATAAAAAGTTCAAGATCTTTCTTTATGCAAGCTGAAAAATCATTTATAGAACTACCCTTGTGTACCTGATATAGCCCAAACCTTAAACCTATATTTTTACCATTAAGGGCCGGTTTATATGGGCTTCTGCTGGCATCTCATCTAAGAATTTATTGGTGTGCAGCATTTTCCACCCCTGCTGGGGGACATGGGAAAGCGATCCTGGAAGCTACATGTTGCTTCCAGTATCGCCTAAGTGCGAGGCAGATGGCGTGAAAAATAGAGATAAAAATGCATTTGGCAAACAACTGTACCAGCGCTGCCCATTCAAACTAATGGGCAGAGCTTAACGACTAGCACGGTGGCCAACGTTGACAGCCTGGGAAATACAAAATAAGAGCATGAGATTCCAGGAAAGTCCTATAAAGGAGCAAGACTATAGATGCCCAGTTCCTTATACAAGTGTTCGCATTATCTCATTTATTTTATTTATTTATTTAAGTAGTTATATAGTGCAGAGTGTATTGTCTCTTGTCACAAACTGTCCCTCAGAGGGGCTCACAATCTAGTCCCTACCATAGTCATATGTCTATGTATGTATTGTGCAGTGCATGTATCATAGTCTAGGGCCAATTTTAGGGGGAAGCCATTTAACTTATCTGTATGTTTTTGGGATGTGGGAGGGAATAGGAGTGCCCGGAGGAAACCTACTCAGACACAGGGAGAACATACAATGTCCTTAAGATGTTGATCAGTTTATTTGCATTTTAGGTTTGCTTAGTCCTGTACTGCATGTTTCTTTCATGTCAGCGGCTCTTTATGTAGTGAAACTGTAGGGCAAACACAAGTTTTTCGTGATGTGGAGATTCTGATGTTAAGATTTAAAACTGTAAATCTAATTGGTGCTGCGTTGAGTTGAAATCATTGTGAGATATTACAGCCAGATGTTGTTTCAACTGCTATTGCTGCTGTGTTTGTGAAAATCAAACATTCTCAGCATAACTGGAGTATTCCTTTAAGGCAAGGATTTTTGTGATAGTTGCCATATTTTGTCCAGTAGTGGACCACACTAGATAGCTACCCTGGAGCCTCAATACTGTATCTGAGGATGCTGTAGAGTATTACAATTTCATGCCTTGCGGCTACAGGCGTCAGGTCATCGGTCTAATTCCCATGGTGCATTGCACTTGCTGCCTCTGCCAGATAACGTACACATAGCAAATCCTTAGTTATTGCATGGCCAGCATCCAAATATGCATTGAGGCCTCCAATAATGAACTTTGACTATCTCTGTTTACACCTATTTTAGGTTTTGTATAATTTTCCATATTGAGGATTGGTTCTGTGTATTTGTCGGCTTACTACAAACACTATAATCCTTTGCTTAAGCACATACTTGAAATTGGAGACACCTTGCATCCAGCTAAGTGTGCTGTTACAATAGATAAGATCTGTGAGTTCTCTTTTGCCTCTGGATAATTTACTGTACTCTCATTTGGCCTCTCAGCTATAGTAGGTCACCCATCACTCACAAATCCTATAACTGCCGGCAGCTGCGACATGACATTGACGAGCTCACAATATCACATCACGTGCTGCATGTGTGAGGGGCTGGGCATATTGATTGAGGAACAAGATTTACGTATGTAGAGGGTGCGCATAAATATAGACGAGGCATGCAAACAATAGCACATTAAAGCAGACCTTGAACAGAATTTCTATTTCTATTAATGTACTTGGAAAAACTTCAGTGGATTCTCCAGGCTAGGCTGTTGATCACTAAGGATCACAATGATTTCAACTCAACGCAGCACCAATTAGAGCCTTCTGTCATGCTGCCCCTCTTTGGAACTCCCTACCACATCCAGTAAAGACAGCACCATCCCTGGAGCTATTCAAATCCAGACTGAAAAGCCACCTGTTTAGCCTGGCATTTCCAGATTTATAAAATTCTTCCTCTGTACCACGATGGTCGGAGCCATGCTTATGCGCTTTGAGTCCCACGGGAGAAAAGCGCTTTACAAATGTTATTTGTTGTTGTTGTTGTAGTAATGTAAACTCACTAGGTATAGAGGACCTCAGAAGTGGCCCTGGACATCCCTCGGGATCCGTACATCATATTCACCCAATCATTATGCAGATCTGCCGAGATCTATACTGAAAACCTGCTACAGTAGCAGACATGTCACAGAAAGAGAGTTATTGTTATTATGTACACATGCTGAGAGACTGCTTCCATGCTGCAGGAGGCTGATAGAATGTTGAGAAAGGAGACTGACATACAGGTATTTCTTCCATTGATCGATGTGCCTTCAGTGCCTTAAAGCAAAATTATAAGCCATAGTTAAGAGAAAAAAGAAAACTTGCAAATCAGAAGATAAATACAACTTTGACTTTGCATAAAATGTATTTTGTATTGTCCACAGTCTTGTTTGTAATTTGATCTTTTCAACTGTCAGCTCAGGAATCTCCTCTGCCATGGCACAACTGCTAATTTGTAAACACAGGGTGTTAACAATAAGTCTGCTTCCATGAAAGCAGGAAGTAGACACACTGCAGATTTATTGCAGGATTTGTATCAGCTTTAACAAAGACATTATTTTTTCTAACAGTTATTATGCTTTTGTACAACTGGAGGAAATTGGCAGCGCTTCCAAATGGAGGCTGCACTCTAACTGACCAGCTGCATAGATGTGCAGAGCCCAAAACATGGGCAGATTACACAACTTGCATTCAAAACAGATGCAGCAAATGGAGGACGTTGGCTTCCAGAAACAGTTTGCATGCAGATTGTTCAGTTTTAGACTCTTTCACGACCTTGACGTGCCCTCATGGAAGAGACCTAACCACTAGCTAACAAAACCTAGTTTAAACCTGGGGCAGATAGCCAAAAATAATCTACACATTTTCTAAAGAACAATTTTTTGGCTGTTCTTTAGAAAAGTTTATTATGCTGCATATCTTTTAGAGCAGAGAGGACGTTCGGAAATCAGGTCCGCTTTAGGGCTGGTTCAGACGGACGTTCAGAGGCGTTGCGTTCGTTGGCGTTGCGTTCGTGATGCGTTCAGGCTTTCAGCAGCGTTCGCGTTGCGTTCGCATGCGGTCACGTTTTTTCTTCCCCTAGGGGGACATTACCCGTCGCGGTTAACCGCCCCTGGAAGCTACATGTAGCTTCCAGGGGCTCCTTGAACGCCAGGGAAAATCGGGACCCGAACGCCGCGTTCGTGTAAACGCGCGTAAAAGCTTGGTACAAACGCTCCCATTCACTTGAATGGGAGCGTTTAACGCCAAGCCCCAAACACTGGCAGTAGACGCTGCACAAACGTCCGTCTGAACCAGCCCTTAAGATTTCCAGCCACACAGTCGGGAACAATGGCTTTTGCCGAGGGAAATTTGAAATGACTACAAAGCTAGCAGAACACGTGTACAAACATTTCACTGTGGCTTGTAAGGATCACTGGTGGCTAGAAAGGATCACTGGTGGCCACTTCAGGTGGCAAGTGTTTAAAGTCTGTTACCGGACTGCAGTGTATCGCAGAGATAGTAGAGCAGTATGAAGGGCAGGAGAAAAGGCCGTTTTCAGCCAAAAGAAATCCTACACTTGTAAGGCAGAGCATTTGTCTTGCCATTACTTTTCTGATTTCATGGTCTTTAGGTATAATTGTTACTTCCAATGCTAGCAGGGCAAATAATAATCCCTTGGCCGTCTGTCTATGCCAAGCAGTGTTTGTTTGCCTAGGCTGAAAATGCTATCTGTAACATTTGTGCCCTGGCAGACACCTAATTATAGGAGTAATTAGACACGTTTTGGAGTCTCTCCACGCCAATGAAATCCGCCTGTAATAACGGTGCTCTTGTTTTCTACTTTTGGACCCCATAATCTGACTTGCGCAGCAAAGCGGCTTAGCAGGAAAAACGAAAATCTGGAGGCTGGCACTGTTCATTAAGCTAGGTGAAAAGTAGACACAGGAGAGAATGAAGTGTACAGCGCAGGCTGACAGACTGTCGCTGGCTTTGCCACTCACTTCACCCCAGATGACAACACAAAATCTGTCACCTGCAAAAGATTACCTCATGTACAGCAAAAACCTGTTCATGTAAAGGAAATGTATGCTGATTCATTAATCCTTCTGTTGAATTTAGTATCAAATGATATGTTTTTAGAATACCGTATGTATTTATTTTAATTAGGAAAATGTTTAAGGTCACAAGTGAAATTGGGATATTTGTTTAGAGCGCCGCCTGCTGGTTTAATTGGCTTTGTACATAAGGGAAGGTTTTTGTTTTACTGCTGCATCATAAACAAACTGTAAGATTTGTGCAGATGCTAAAATATAAAGTCACCCTGTCATCCTTTAACCTTTTCCCGACCTTGCTAATTGAAATCTATGCTTTGTTTGGGACCTGCTATCCATGCCAGGGCATAGATTTCAATTACTGTGCTGCAGCCTACCACCAATCTCTGTGAGCCAATCACGATCTCAGGGTCTGGAACCAGTGAAATCGGCTCCTGACTGGCTCAGGGAACTCTGGGAGGAACCGGCGAGAGAGATGGGTCCATGCGGCGTAACGTTGGTGAACCCCGTTTTTTTTCATCCTGAAGTCTCCTTCAGGCTGTTTTCAAAGTGGGACGTTACAGGCGCACATTAGTGCAGCCTGTAACGCAGCCCAACTCACAGTAATGAAAAATCAATGGGCTGTTCTCTAGACTAGAGAAGATTTATGCTAAACGATTGCTAAGCATATAAGTACAGAAGTACCCAAACTTGTACTCAGGCACCGCCAACATTTCATTCCTTGTGGATTTTCTCTCCAGAAGGAAGCCGGCGTAATCACTAATTAGCTATAGTGTTTGTCCTTACAAGTGAAGAGCCACAAATCACGCAGTGCTGGCAAAGCTGGAGGGCGTGTCTGAGAATTTCTGGGTTACAGATCTGGTTATGATAGGATCAGTAAAAGATCTGGACATAGAATAGGGTTTTATATTGTTTGAAGGGTAGAGAATATGATTAATTAGGCATAGATGACTGCAAAGGGAATTTATGTATTGCAACTTGACACACATTACCGTATGTATTTTTAAAGCGCCTACATATTCTGTGCAGAGAAAGAAACTTTGTTAAAGCACACCTTAAGTAAGTGATAAATGGAGGCATCCATATTTATTTTCTTTTAAACCAGTTGCCTGGCAATCCTGCTGATCTCTCGAGTTGCACCAGTGTCTGAATCACAAGTACACGGCTAATCCAGTCAGACTTCGTTCAGAACATCTATTCTGCATGCTTAATCAGGGTATATGACACCTCATCTGCATGCTTAATCAGGGTATATGGCACCTCATCTGCACATGCTCCTTCAGGGTATATGGCACCTCATCTGCATGCTTAATCAGGGTATATGGCACCTCATCTGCATGCTTAATTGGGGTCTATGACACCTCATCTGCATGCTTAACCACTTCGCATCCAGACCTTGTTTTCAACTTATTGACCAGAGCTGTTTTGACAGTTTAGCTATGTCCCTATTTAATCAGAAATAACTTTATCCCTACTTATGACACAGAAATAAAATATATATTGTTTTCTTCAAGACAAACTAGGCTTTCATTGTATGCCATTTTTTTCCCTCAAACAATTTTGTTTTCTATGAATTTTAATTGGAAAACAAAGAAAAAATAGAAAAAAACATGTATTTCTCAGTTTTACCAATTCCAGTTTAAAAATAAAAAGTGCTACTGTAGATAAAAAACACAAATTTTGTTTGGCTATTCTTACTGCTTATCACAAAACTTAGATTATGTTCCGGTCACAATTTATGGTGAAGATATTTGATTCTGAAATAATGCTACAGAGTGTGTTTTTCACTATGAAATGAGAAAATACAAGTATTTTTAATAGTAAAAATCAATCACATTAGCTCAGGAAACTTATATTCCCATTCACCAATTAGTCCTGCATCAGATAGTACCAAAAATGTGCACAGGAGCAAGCCCAATCCTGCACAGCACTGCTTCTGCTACAAGACGTATATCTACTGACCTGTGGCTTAGATGAAGTCCCAGAGGACGTGTATCTACTGACCTGTGGACGAAGTGGTTAATCAGGGTATATGGCACCTCATCTGCACATGCTCCTTCAGGGTATATGGCACCTCATCTGCATGCTTAATCAGGGTATATAGCACCTCATCTACATGCTTAATCAGGGTCTATGGCACCTCATCTGCATGCTTCAGAGCCTATGGCACCTCATCTGCATGCTTCTTCGGGGTCTATGGCACCTCATCTGCATGCTTCTTCGGGGTCTATGGCACCTCTTCTGCATGCTTCTTCGGGGTCTATGGCACTTCATCTGCATGCTTCTTCAGGGTCTATGGCTAAGAGTATTAGAGGCAGAGGATCAGCAGGATGTCAGACAACTGTTTTTTTTGTTTTTTTTTAAAGAAAAAAAACAAAACATGAAAGCTTCCATATCCCTCTCAGTTCAGCAGTCCTTTAACCTCCTTGGCGGTAATCCCGAGCTGAGCTCGGGGTATGCCGCCGGAGGTCGCCGCTCAGGCCCTGCTGGGCCGATTTTAGTTCTAAAAAAAGCAGCACACGCAGCTGGCACTTTGCCAGCCGCGTGTGCTGCCCGATCGCCGCCGCTCCGCGGCGATTCGCCGCGTGCAGCGGCGAAAGAGGGTCCCCCCAGCCGCCCGAGCCCAGCGCAGCCGGAACAAACAGTTCCGGCCGGCGCTAGGGGCTGGATCGGGCGGCTCTGACGTCAGGACGTCGACTGACGTCCATGACGTCACTCCGCTCGTCGCCATGGCGACGAGGAAAGCGAAACAAGATAGGCCGCTCATTGCGGCCTATCTTGTTACTTTCGATTGCCGGAGGCGATCGAAAGTACGGATCAGGAGCGCCCTCTAGTGGGCTTTCATGCAGCCAACTTTCAGTTGGCTGCATGAAATATTTTTTTTTTTTATTAAAAAAAAACCACATTGCAGCCTCCCTGGCAAAATAAATAAACCGCCAGGGAGGTTAAGAAACGCTTTCTTTGTATATACTAAATTCCTATAAACACTTATAACCCAATCTCTCTAAGTTGGGGTTGCCTTTTGATTCCATTTTTTTCACAGTTTGTTTTCTGGCAAAAAAAAATAATAAATAGCTCCACATTATTTTACTGCACGATAGTAAAGACAAGATGGTTGCATAAAGGACCACGTGGCATTAAGTAAAGGGGCTTTTAGAATACATTTCACTGCCTACAAAAATCTTAATGATTACCAATTCTCCATGATGTAACACATTCCTACTATGAAAGTTGTTTTATTCCTTATTCAATAAGGGAAGCATGACCATGCATTCCTAAAATGCAATGCACCACTGTGGGTTTTTTCTTATATATAGGGGTATCTCCACTGATGTTATCGCTGGCTGATTGGATGCGTTATGAAGCAGTTATGTGGTCTGAACTGAGCAGTCTTGGTCTGAATATGGGCACCATCATTTTTTTTTTGACTGGTAGTAAGACATACTGTATACTTCCTATTGGCAAACCATGCGTTCTCATTTTACCTTAGATGCCTGTTTTTTTCCCCTCCTGTCCGGTATAAATAAGCGGAAGGTGTGTGCGATACATTTCCTTGATACGAAGCTTGTAGTAATTTAAAGTTTGCAAGATAAGTTGGCTGTGCGCCAGCAGTAATCGTGCCCTGGAGCCTTTTGATGCAAGTTTATGCTTTGAATTCTTCAGCTCGGCTTGACTTATCTGCCCACGCAGACAACAACACATCCTGCTTCCATGTGTGCTCAGCACAAGGGATCTGACAGATCTAGGCTACTGATCAGATCTGTCACGACAGAACAATTTCATCTGTCCTGGATACAGGCAGATCTGATTACTGATCTGTCCTAGGCCCATAGACCGAAAATAGAAACAGAATGACTTAATTTGCCAGACAGAGCTGAGAGTGCCAAAAGTTTCCTTAAAATCAATGGATTTCTGCTGTGCAGGTTGTAGCTTTGATCTAAATATAATTTTTATACCACCGATTATTTATTCTTGTAAATATCACTTATACTAGTGACCGGGCCGGATTTATACTTTTTACTGCCCTAGGCCATCTGTCACCAGCCGCCCCCCCTTCGCCTCATACACATACCAATACAGAAATTTCAAACCCCCCCCCCCCCCCCCCCCAACACGGAGCCCGAAAACACTACAGACAACTTCTTACATCCCACCGTTCTAGCACTGGGCCTCTCTGCTCACATAGGTTTCTTCATTGTGCAAGCACAGGCGTGGGCGAGAGTGACTGCACTGGGCATGCACAAGTATGGTCTGCGCATGCCCAGTAGAACGAAGGCACCTGTGCAAGGTTTTGTTTTTTACCCTGTGCACATGCACTTCATTTTACTGGGCATGTGCAGACCTTACCTGCACATGCCCAGTACAGGTACACTCACCCACGCTCGCTTGCTTACTTACTGAAAAACCTATTCAACCAGAAAGGAACCCAGCACTGGAAAGGTGGGGTATAGGAAGATACAGTAACCCCCTGGACTATCCTCCCATTCCATAGAGGCACCACAGCTCCCAGCAAGACCTACCTCCCTTATAGAAGTACCACATTTCCCAGCATGCTCCTTCCCTCCATAGAGGCACCACAGCTCCCAGCATGCTCCTTCCCTCCATAGAGGCACCACAGCTCCCAGCATGCACCTCTACCATAGAGGCCCGACACTTCCCACATAATATTGGGTTGTCTCCCAGGGCCTCAGAGATGGCTGCTGGGCCCCCAGGCCTCCTCCAGTGTGAATAGTGGTCCCTCAGGGCCCTTACAGAACATTTTCAGTGGAACGCACTCACCTGGCTTGCTCCTCTGTGTGCTTCATCCTTGTGACCTGACAGAATGTACATATTCAAGTGGTCACAAAGCATGCAGAGGAGTGCACCAGCCGGACAGATGTCTGTGTGCACTGCTGTGGAAACTCAGAAGCTGTGGGGGGCCCACTATTTACTTTGGAGGTGACCAGGTGGTACGCCAGCTGGCTCTGGGGCCCTGAGGGAAAACAATACTATATGGAGCAGGAGGGGCATGCTGGGATCTGTGGTGTGTCTATGGAAGGGGGGAAACATGCTGGGAGCTGTGGTGCCTCTATGGAGGGAGGGGGGCATGTTGGCACCAGTAGTACCTGTATAAAGGGGGGGGACTTGCTGGGATATGTGATACCTCTATTGAAGGGAGAAGGGTTTGCTGGGGCCCGGGGCAGTGGTACCTCTAGAGAGAGGAAGTGGATGAATGGACATGTAATGCTGTGGGAGAGGGGATGTCAGAACTCATGTACTCACATGCATGCAGGCCAGGGTGACAGGGACATCGGATTCTCCAGCTTCCTGCTGTTGCCAGTGAAGGCTGCACTGCATCTCCCCATGTTAGCTGAGGTGTCCCATTAGGCTGAGCACTCTCCCCTTCCCCCCTGCTTTGCTGTCTGGAGTCCTCAGAGGGGAGGGGAGAAGGAACTAACAGCTGCCGTGTGATCCTGGTCTCTGCACAGTGCACAGCAGGAAGTTCTCTGAGGCAGGCCATGCTGTTGGCTGAGCTGCAGGCTGTGTGGTAGCTGCCTTTGCCTGCTGGGCTCTTGTGCCAGCGAGTCCAACCCGGACATTCAACCTGCCCATGCTTTTCCTTCTGCAAACTCCCCGTCAATGCACCTGCTGCCCGACCCGCTATGATTTATTCCAGCCCCGACTGTACTCTCCTCCACGCTTCACACTAGTAAACACTGCTGGGCCCCCAGGCCTCCTCCAGGCCTCCTGAGGCTGTCATGGATTCATCAGCCCCAGCGGCACCGCGAGACCTCCCTCATCCTAGTGTTCTGGCCAGCGCTGTGACGTCACACACTGATTGACAGCGTGGGCGCCCTATAGATGCGCTCTCCCCGCCGGCGCCAGTTAGAAGCTGAGACTCTGAGCAGCTGCCTGGCTGGGACTCACTGGAGACGAGCGAAAAAGTCTGCCTTGTGGCCACTGATGCAGAAGCTCGCTCGAGTCCAGGCCAGGGCAGAGGGGGCAGCAGCTTACCTCCCACCACCATATTGCATGGCTCTGTCCTCCGACTCCACCATCTCCTCAGTCATTGGCCCTGGGCTCCGGCTCCCGCCCGCCTCCTGCTCGTAACTAGGCAACTGCGGCCGCCTCCTCCAGACCTGCCTTGCCTCTGCTCAGTCAGATCGCACTTGCACAGAGCAGAGCGGCAAGCGGGCGGGGGAGCGGCTGCGGACCCTCGCGGTGGGTGGATCAGCTGACAGGTGCACCGACCGTGCATTCAGTTAACTTGTCACCCGCGGCCGCCCCACGGAAGGCAGCATATAAGATCCGCCCTAGTCCTGTGCCTTGGGGGCCTGCCCACAAATCCGGCCCTGACTAGTGATCAACAGTATCACCACTACAGGTTTTTGGGCGCCCGGCGGATCGCTCAAACCCACTCTTATCAAACGAACGATAGTCTGTACACACGCCCGATTTAGCGGGGGAACGACGGGACATTTAAACGACCCGTCGTTCGTGGAAATCCGACGTGTGTATGGGCCTTAAGGCTTCCTTTTTTGCCGTACTTGCGTCTGTAATCTCTAGTCAGAACAGTAACCTCTCTTTGGGGTTGAGTTTAGGGACAGGAAGAAGCATGGGGTTAAGTATGGAGTCAGGCAGAAAGAACAATGGGGTGAGGCAGAGGGATAGGGTTGAGGTTAGGGTTAGCTAGAAGGATTAGCTTCAGGTTAAGGTAAGGCAGAGTGATGTGGATGAGGGAAGGTTAGGGTTAGGTAGAAGGATAGGGCTAAGATTAGGTTAAGGCACTGAGTTAGGTTTGAGGTTAGGGTTAGCCAGAAGGATGAGGAGAGGGTTAGGGTCAAGCACTGAGATGGTGTCCGTCTAATACATATCGATATGTGATATCACTGCTTAGCTACTTCTATTTAAAAATTGCATTTCTCCCACTTGTTACATTTGGTATTGCTTGCATTCTTCACTTTTCAGCTCTCCTGAAATGTTTCGTACAGTTCAGCAGTACATGAGGGTTCATCATAAACACAGATCTAGCCCTTCACTGCTGATAAGAGAAACTTTAGCCTATGCTGGCTTTGCTATATGCACAACCTGCATCAACATTTTGCTAGGAATGCTAGACATATACGCACACAGAATTTGTAACTGTGGAAAATGAAAGTAATGGCAGACAGGGTGGCAACAGTTGAAGATTTGCTTTATTGTCTTTTTGAGAATGCTGGCATTCTTTCGGTTAATTATCAGTCACTGTGAATGGAAAGAAGAAAAATATTCACAACTAGGATGTTGATTTTACATTTTCAACGCAATTCATTTTTATTAAGCAGACACTCCACTTACTTGTTTAGACTCATCAATGGATTGTTTTGACATTGTGTTCACAAAGTGATGTGCTGAGTTCATTTAACACTACAACTCCTAAGTAGTACTAACTGAAGTGTTAATCAGTATCCATTTCACTGCGTCGTACTAATCTGTATAAACAATACACAAAGAATACATCACTTTTGGATAGGATTGCCTGTTTGTTCCCTCTCTCTTTCAACTTACATAATTTGTGGAGTCTTTCACCTCTATGGGTGAAACAGGAAACATTAGCTATGTACAGTGGTGTAGCTGAGGAGCATGGGGCCCCGGTGCAAGTTGTACATGGGGCCCCATGCATTCTATTAATATGAAGCCTCAAAACCTACCAAGGACAGCTGCAGTGTCAGAGAGGTGTCATCAGAGGAAACGATTTGAATTACCACTATTCAATGCACATATAGAGGTGTTCATTATCAGCATAGCACTAATAAAAAGCTAATAAGATGGATGAGAAAGGGCCCCTCTAGCCCAGGGGACCCAGTGCGGTCATAACCTCTGCATTCCCTATTGCCACACCACTGTCTCTGTATGACAATGTATAGCTTGGCTGTGCTATTTTTTGTAATGCAGATTTTATACACCTTCAGGTGCACCAGTGATAGGTTTTCAGTAGGCATTGCATCCTTGCTGTAAGATAATGCTCTATACACAGATTACTTGCTACACAATAACTGACATTTCACATTGTTTGTAAAACATAATGTACTTGTGCCATTACTAAACATTTTTATATTTTCCAAAGAACTTCCCTTTGGAAACGTCACATGACCCAGAGATCTAGCATAAAGAATAGTGCTGTTGGTAAAGTGCACAAAACTGTCAGATGACCCTACACACTGAAGGTGGCCATACGTCGCTATTCGATCAATCTGATGTAGCAGGCAGCATGATTGATCGTTTTGCTTGATTTACATCTGAAATTGGTTGATTGCTCCTGGATGAAGACTATCGATTGGCAGGTCCAAAGAGGATAGCATTGTTTTGAATCGCAGCACTGTTCAATCTTGTGCAACACTGTGGTTCAATAGATTTTTAATGGCTTTCATATTGAAAAATCTATTAGAAATCTGTTCCAACAGTTTATAGCCACCTTAACACACTTTCTCTTTTACACCTTTCTATGGAAAGGGAGGGGGCAGGATCTGATCTGTGTACACTGGAAATGACTGGCTGGTGACCCCACCCAGAGCTCCTTCTGACTTACCTCCTCTAAAGAGTGATTGGATAGTGGGTGGAATTTTGAGAGCTCATAGGCTGTTGAGTCCGGTCAGCCTGCATATAACTTAAAGAGGAATTCCAGTTAAAATAATGTCATTAAAAAAGTGCTTCATTTTTACAAGAATTATGTATAAATGATTTAGTCAGTGTTTGCCGTTGTAAAATCTTTCCTCTCCCTGATTTACATTCTGACATTTATCACATGTTTACATTTTTACTGCTGGCAGGTGATGACAGTGGAAGGAGATGCTGCTTGCCTTTTTGGCAGTTGGAAACTGCTATTTCCCACAATGCAACAAGGCTCCCACAGTGTGATGTCAGAACCATGGTACTGACATCACACTGTGGGAGGGGTTTCACCACAACATCAGCCATACAGAGCCCCCTGATGATCCGTTTGTGAAAAGGAATAGATTTCTCATGGGAAAGGGGGTATCAGCTACTGATTGGGATAAAGTTAAATTCTTGGTTACGGTTTCTGTTTAAACACAAGATGTCAGCACTCCAAACCTAACCTGCTGATAATTAAAAATCCTCTCCCCGTCCCCCTACGTCTATTTCATTTTGGCGCCGGTGAATTGGGCGCAGGGTGAAACGAATGACGGCTCACTTTGCTGCCACCAAGATCCCCAGCAGCGTTAAATACGATTATCCGTCCTTGTTGTAGCAACTTGGAGGGAGAAGTAATTCAGGTTCCAACGATCACCGGATCCCCGATTACCCGTGCGGGGGACACGGACTATAGCAGCCCAAAGCTTGGGCGCCACATGGCCTGCATTGTGCACTGAGCACAGGCGCTTCGCTGTCCCCCTCCATAGCAATAGATTTGTTGCTGTGCTGTAGTGAAGTGATCATCTATACAGGGATTTACACTGGAACTGTCACCAGAGGGACCAAATACCTACCTTTAGGATGTGTAAGTACCTTTAGAGATTGTTTTAAGTGGAATTCAAGACCCCCTTCCACCAGAGCGGAAAACTGATAGGTTGGTGTTTCCAGTGTGCTTATTGGAGAGAACTTCTCTTACTTCCTCTGGCTGGGACAGTTGGCTCAAGGCTGGATCCGATCGTGAGGATAATCTTTACAGTTGATCCTCTCTTCTGGGGACAGTTGTGGAAAATCACATTTATTTTCACTTCAGGCAGAGTTTTTTCACTTTTGTCTCTAACCCCCCTGGGTATACAGATATCGGTAAATGCTTGATAGAATTGTTACCCTTTCCCACTTAGAGTATTTTTGTCACTAGCATATGTGTAGCCTCCTTGGACTGAGAAAACGTTTCTATTTGTTTATGGAGAACATATTATTATTATTATTATTATTATTTAGTATTTATATAGCGCCGACATATTACGCAGCGCTGTACAGTGTGTGTGTATATATATATATATATATATATATATACATATATATATATATATATATATATATATATATATATATATATATATATATATATATATATATATCTATCTTGTCACTAACTGCCCCTCAAAGGAGCTCACAATCTAATCCCTACCATTGCCATATGTCTATATTATGTAGTGTAAGTACTGTAGTCTAGGGCCAATTTTTAGGGGGAGCCAATTAACTTATCCGTATGTTTTTTTTGAGATGTGGGAGGAAACTGGAGTGCCCGGAGGAAACCCACGCAGACACGGAGAGAACATACAAACTCTTTGCAGATAGTGCCCTGGCTGGGATTCGAACCAGGGACCCAGTGCTGCAAGGCGAGAGAGCTAACCACTAGGCCACCGTGCTGCCCACATCATGCTTAGGATGTCAGATCTCCCTTGTGTCCCCATTGGTAGATCATAAGGAATAGACTGATAAAAGCAACAAGCTGATACTGTGCTCTAGGGAGGATTTATGACTTTGTGGGGTCTGTCTAAGGCAAGGATGAGTTGTCAGCTCGTGTGACATGAAATGAAGCAGAGTTCTGTATATGACAGC
This sequence comes from Hyperolius riggenbachi, assembly GCF_040937935.1. Lineage (NCBI taxonomy): Eukaryota > Metazoa > Chordata > Amphibia > Anura > Hyperoliidae > Hyperolius > Hyperolius riggenbachi. Next base: position 136,922,916 of record NC_090647.1, on the reverse strand, counting down.
AAGCTATTTTTTGCTTTTATCTTTCAGATGTAGAACAGATGGCCATAGACTGGCTGACGGGCAACTTCTACTTTGTGGATGACATTGACGACCGGATCTTTGTTTGTAACAAAAATGGCGACACCTGCGTTACTCTTCTGGATCGAGAGCTGTATAATCCCAAGGGCATTGCTTTGGATCCCACCATGGGGTGAGTTTGGGTGCTTGCTTAAAAAATCAGCTAGCCCTATCAGGATGCATTATGTATAAGTAGCACATCAGATTAAAAGGATCTCAAAGAGATTTATTATACATTTGTGTAATTCCATATAAGTCTGTTATATCAGCCCTTTGAAGAAATATTTCAAATGTGATATAGTAGCAGACTGTTGTACTTTGTCAGTTATTGCTAGAAAATAAGGAGTTTAATGATGCCTATTAAAAGCTAAATCAGAGGCGCTTGGCATAGTATCAGAGCTGTTTTTGTATATGCTCCATCTTCTTGCCTGAGGAAGCTGGTCACTCCCGCAAAACGCGTTGTATTTTACCGTAGTATGTAAATAAATGGTTTTGCTGAAAATTAATAGGCATTTTCTTGTGTCTGCCTGGAGGCGGTAAATACACCACTGACTCCTCATTTTTAAACGTTTTAAATCTTGTTATTCTTCTATAGCCTCTATATCCATACTACATTATACATATCCACTCTTGGTGGAGGGGTGTTACCCCTTTTTTTCCTGATCTACAGAGAGCGACTTCTTAATCCTGAGTGGGGACAGGTCTAATCTCCCCACCTGCTTTTACAGTGGTTGCCTATGTGGTACTACTACTACACTATATTGGGCTATCGGTGTCCCTCTTTTTGTTTCTCAAAGCTAAATCAAACTCAGTCATATAAGGTTCCAAAATGTAACACAGTATAAATTGCAGGCTGAATTGTTTAATCGGGATTTAATTCTTGCCAAACAATCTCAAACTGACAATATTTCAATCAGAAATATATAGCTACACACACAAAAGTGTACCTGTGTTAAATAAGTGCCCCAAATGGATACTTACCTCAGTAGATGGTTCAGAGGCTTCCCCAATCGTCCTCGCCTACACTGTTCCAGCGATGGTTACTTCTACCCGCTGATGGTACCATGTCTCTTATTGACATATTTTGAAATGGTCCATAGCCATACATTGGATTTTCAATTTTGCTTTACATTCAAAAGCACTTACTGACCGGCAGTAGGGCAGTTTAGGTGCCAGATTTGTGTGCACAAGGCCAGAGTCCATCATTGGATACATTGTCACGGAGTGGTTATAAAACAAAGAATGTAACTGTGAGGTTTTTCCATCAGGACTAGCCCAAAAGCTGTCAGTAGAAGGTTCAGAGCCCTCAGATTAATAATGCGATCTATAAGTGAACGCTATGCATGTGTATGTATTTTACATGTTACAGCTTTCATTATAGTGATCCTTTAAGCTGCATTGTTTGTCAGAAAACTGTGAGATGGGCTCCCTTTTGAAGCTGAGTAGAAGCAATGATACAAACGAGTATGTAGTTATTCTTATTTATGCCCAATATATAATAAAAACAAACTGGCTAGTCCCAATGAAGAATGACCCTCCTACAGAGATTGTGACCTAGAGTGGTCACATGACTTCAGCATTGCCTTGGTCACATGACTGCAGCATATACTTAGGCTTGTGTTTTCTGCTAGCATACTGGGCATCAGTGGCCAAGCATGAGGATAATCTGGCCTCAGTTTTGCTGAGCCCAGAGTTCAGCTTTAACATTTATCATTTTGACAGCGGTCTCATTACTTGGCCGTCTGTGGTCATAACCAACAACATTCCCTAATACCAAGATGTACATATCTAGTCTGGCATCTTGCCTCATACATTCCCACTGAATTAATAGAGCTGTTTTTGAGTATGTAGCACATTATGGAGTCAGCTGCGTAGGTGATTGCTGCTACTTTCTGCAGTATCCATGTTAAAAATGATACCAAAAATCCAGGATGACTTTTACTCTTACAATAAATGAAGTTTTATCTTTTAATTCAGTTGGCTTTAGGTGTTGCTTTTTATGTCTTTGATATTAAGCAATTATTCTGTATTAAGCAATCCTAGGTCAACAGTTTAAAAAAAAAAAAAAGACTTTTCCAGCAGTTTGTGATTTGAGTCAGATGGGCTGACTGTGCTGACTGGTTAAATCTGGTCAGTATTTGCAGCCAAGACCTCTGTGGTCAGAGGAAATGATCCATATGATAACATGTCAGAAGACATGCCCTAGGTAAAGTGGAAGAATGATGACCTACAGGAGCGCAGAAATCTTACGAACCAGAATTCTTAGGAACAGTTTCAAAAATAACTGCACATCTGTTTCCCCGACCATCACATACCGGTAGGTTCAGGTCTGCCAAAATTAATAAAGCACAAATACTTTTCTTTGCGCCTCAAAATAATGCTGTGCTAAATGTGAAAGCTGGGTGCTCAAGTTCTGCTGCTTAGTCGCTGGTTGTGACAACTCTGCATAGGGCAGAGTGACATCGCTACAGTGACATCGCTAAGGCAGTGTGGCGCTGTAAAATAAAGCCAGTACGAAAAAATCTGCTGTGGCCCGATCTGCTACAAGATCAGACTTGACAACCAATGAAAGAAATGCAACATTTTATAATGTGCATTCAAATGGGAACTTTGCATGAGGAGTTTCAATTTTATTGTTATCATTCCAGTAAATGCAGACATATTCACTATTAGACTTGGTAAACAATTGGTATCTATCTGATATCAATTATTTACCACACAGGTGTCTGACTCCAGTCCCCACGGGGCATATCTCGCTAGTGCTTAGGATGAACTATTGGGTTTACTTTATGGGCCACACCTTTTCTGATTCAGTCCCATCAATTAATTTGAGCTGTGCCAAAAATGTGTGAGGACCTCGGCCCTTGAGGACTGGAGTTCGACATCCCTGATTTACCACCTTGTCACTTCTACCACACATACACACACAGCACATCAATTTTAATAGATTCCAGCAGGGAATCTATTGACAATGGACTAAACCACTGTTCCATGTAGTGCCCGGCAATGTCACCCCATTTACAATCTACACAAATCTTCTGTCCTGTCCAATTGGTCCATTTTCTGTAAGAATTGATCGAAATCTAATTGATGGGACATGTTGGGGCAATAGTTTTCTGGCAGATTCAATCAGTGATCGACTCTGCCAAGAATCGAATGGGAAAATCTATAAGGGTATGGCCATCTTTACTAGGATTTGCTGTTGGTGGCATGCATGCATGCAGAGCCTACGTGCAGCCTCTTTATATGCACAGTTAAGTGAAACTGCATTGACGTCAGGCATCCAGGTTACTGTATATACTCGCATATAAACCGACCCGTCTATAAGCCCAGGTACCCATTTTCCCTCAGAAATCAGGAAAAATTGACTTGCATATAATCCCCCTATCCAGTAAATCTCCCTCCACAGTAGCCTGTTGTGGTTGTGCCCCCAGTGAAAGTCAATCCCTCTCCCCGTAACTAGATGTGCCCCAAAGATGATACAGCTGTGTCTTAAGACACCATAGATATGAGAGACAGCAATTGCCACACAGGACGAACACCCGATCATTGCACTGATGGCACGTTGCTTGCATGCTCTGCTCCACAAGACAGGGGACACAGGTAGTCTTGAGCCATCTGCACAGCATGTTGCAGGGGATAGGGGGCATGGACACAGCAGGGAGCCAGCTGACAAGAACAGGGTCCCTAGTGCACAATCCTTAAGCTTCTCTGCCAGTAACAAAAACCTGCTCCACCATCCGTTCTGCACCACTGACCCGCATATAAGCCAAGGGGGTAACTTTTCAGCACATTTTTTTGTGCTGAAAAATTAGGCTTATACGTGAGTATATACAGTAAGTGCAGAAAACCTTCCCTGCACACATTGTGCGTAATATTAACTCGGTCTGACATCACTGCTCTTCCCTGTGCATCTCCTTTACTAAATAATATCGGTGGCTATTGTTTTTTTATATTTGTTGGCAGACATTGGCGGACACAGCTAATGTCTTGACTACAACAGTCTGACCATTGGTCTAGCGGAATTTAGATGTTCTGCTTCCTAAAATCTTGTTTTTAAAGCTCAGTGAAAATAGAATAGTCTTTGTTTTTCCTTTTTATTGATTACTCATAGTACACTTTATAGCTATTCCTGGAAAAATGTCACAATAGTCCGCACTTCCCCAAATCTGGAGACCTCAGAAATGCGTCACAATATTTCTTAACAGAAAACATCTGCTTCCCTTTGAACTGATTTTTAGTATTCCGTGGAATAGATAGTTTCCATTAAGCTGAGTCCATTAAGCTGTTGCTTCAACCGATGATCAACAATACAAAAATATTTTTTGTTTTTCTTTAACTTGAGCTATAGGCAACCGAAGAGCTGTAGAAACAGGACATGTATATAATTGTTTGCAACAGATGAACACACATAAAAACACATTTATTAAAGAATTCTCGCAATTCAAACATACCAAATTGTCACGTTGAGACGACATAATAGACCATGAAGGAAACATTAGAAAGTAGTAAAGCGACTTTAACAGTTCGTCTCCACCCCCCCTCCATAAGTCTAACTGGGCAGAGTGTCATGAAGTTTAGGAGGGAGGGAGGTGCCCCTAAAAAAGGTAAAAGCCGTTTAAAAGATGAGATGTGCTCATCTCAGTTACACAGTTTATTTGTAAAAAACAAAAACAGATGATGCATTTCACGGGAGTCAACCTGCTTCCTCGGGTTACTAAATCATGTGTTAGGGCAAGCATCGCACAGCTTTGAGCACCTCGCAAGTTGCATTACGACCCACCACCGGGATGTTTATGAGTCCAATCTGCAGAGTCTCCCTGGTCTCCCCCATTTGGTGACCAAACTACACTTTTTTTTCTGGAGGGCCACCAAACCATTTCGATACTTATTCGTCCGCAAAGGTAATTTGATACATCACATCCAAAGCTTGTATACAGTGGTTGCTGTTCTGCAACCCAGGTTTGAGTATACCGCTTTTATTGGTCTTATTTATACCATTTACATAACATACTACACCATACCAGGGCTCCTGGTTTCTCTTGAGCTTTTTTTCCCCCTTTTTCTGAGATCCCAGAGCTCCGCTGTCATGGACTTTGGTCATTTTTCTGTCTGTACTCTGTGTCCTCTGATAGGCATTCAGCTTTCCATGTACTATCCAAAGTAAAGTTTCATGTTTGAACAGCTTATTTTGGAATGCACAGTTGTTTTGCTTCACAATTCTTTTCCCCATCTTACAACATCTTTGGCACATTTCTGTAGTGAAGATGACATGGGCCACTATAATTCTTTTTCTTCCTATGTTGATGTGGCCAGACAGGAGGTGCTGTGATGTTGCCCTTAAAATTATTCATCTCTGCTGTTATACGGAGGAGAGGGAAACGGGCACAATTTTTTATACAATATTAAGCTGGTGTACAAGATACAGAGGCGTCAAAAGAATAAAAGGTAATTAAATGAACTTAAAAAACCAACTGGTTAAACAGAGGAGGCAGCGGTGGTCTTACCCCCTCCAAACAGACACAGGCAAGGACTGCGATTCAGACAGTCAACAATGTATTCAGAACTCCAAAAAACAATGCAACGCGTTTCACGGGCCATACATCCCGCTTCCTCAGGCAAAATACAGTCGGAGTCACAGCATCTGTATTATATCAGCGAGCTCGGCGCCTCTGGGTGGAGGGTTGTTACCCTATTTTCCTGTCTACAGAGAGCGACTTTTTATTCCTGAGTGGGGTCAGGATTGTTCTCCCCACCTGCCTATACAGTGGTTGCCTATTGGTAACCCTGGTTTGTAAGTATAATTTTAACTTCTCATTTACTTTGTTGTCCCCAAGACGAATTACACTATTGGGGCTCTTGGTGTCCCTCTGCTTTATTTTCTTTCTCTACCCTTAGCAAGGAAACAATATTTTCCAAAACTTAAGATCGGAAACTCCTTTTATAATCGGTTTTCTTTTTTTATTTTTACAATCACTACTTTTAGGACTTTGGAAAATTAGAATCGACAATCATTAAAGGCAAATAACATACATTCATAATTTTGGCAAGTAATGTGCTCAGTAGAGAAAGTGTAATGAATTTGTGTGTTTATCTGTAAAAGTATAAAAGTACTTCATTTGTAATTTTATATATATATATATATATATATATATATATATATATATATATATATATATATATATATATATATATATATATATATATATATATATACATATACATATACATATATACATATATATATATATATATATATATACATATACATATATATATATATATATATATATATATATATATATATATTCGGATTAAAGAAAGTAAATTTACAAAAATGTTTGAAGGAAGGCTCTTTACAATCATTACCCAGGAATGGTTCTTTCTTGCTTAGATGTAGCTGGGAATTTGATTTGTGGTAGTGAACAGATGCAGCCGTGAGAGGAATTATCAGATTTAATTCAACATATAGTGGAGCACGGTGGTGAATGATAGTTGTCATCTAGATATCAGTTTCCCACGTCTGATAATCTATACATGCCTGAATCCATTCAGGGTCTACATCTTCCCACAACTTTGTTAGTCTAGCTTGCTTTACAGGAAGGAAGAAAAAGCTGCAGACCTATGATGTCCTATCAGGAGGCTGGGGAGAGCCGGCTAATTTTGGTGCAGCGCTGAGCCGATGATTTGGTTGCCTCCATTGCCCGTAATGAGAATTATGGCTATAGCGGGACTCGGTGACTAATTTTGGGGTCAGCAATAACGGGAGCTCAAATTATCAAAAAGACTAGGTCATTTGGCCGGTGCCTGAATTACGTGTCCCCCAAGTTTCTAGAACTTGGAGGGGGAATAGTATTGGGGGGCAAGAGTTGGGCTGCAGTAGGGTGAGCAGGCTTTCAGGTTCACCCTGCAACCACATTTGCCCGTGCCATTTTTTTTAATTCTCGCAGTTAGGGAAAGGACTGTTATTTAGTTGCAGAGTTGAGTCACAGAACAAGCTATACAAGCTATATTGAGTTGTTGGGCCATCTAAATCACAGGACCACATAGGTAGAATTAAACAATTTGCCGAGGCATTTCGCATGTACAGGCAGTCCCCTACTTAGAAACAGTTTTTTTTTATTGTTTGTAAGTTGAATTTGTTTGTAAGTTGTGCTAAACATAGTGAAATGCGGGTAAATGATTTACTTTTGAACACATAGTATAAACTATGTTTTTTGGTTGTTTTACATCTGCTTTTAAAATGTGTTAAAGTGGACCCAAGTTAAAAATACAAGATTTCAGAAATAAAATCTATTTTCTAAATTATAATAATAAATAGCAGCCTTTTTTCAGCTGCATGATGACAAATATAAAATATTTGACATTTATTGGAGGAACCCCTCCCTTCCTTTCATATAGAAGAATCCGGCAAACTGGTGGAGTAAATGGTGTCCGGCAAAGGAGGAATTGCTAATGGCTGCCACCTGTATAACCCTAGTTATGAAAAGAGAAGGGTGAAAAGCATGCACTGAAATGCTCATAGGCTTGAAGGAGTGTTTATTTATCTTTGTATGTGTCAGAGTGGTGCAACTAAATATTTTAAATTAAAAAAATGTTTGGTTTGGGTCCACTTTAAACTACTTATAACTGTTTATACAATACTATAACAAAAATATGTAATAAACTGTATTGTATATTTTGTACATGAAGACAGCTTTGTTTATCTCTGAACTGTTGTAACTCGAGTAGTTGTATGTAGGGGACTGTCTGTACAGTATAAAAGTGACACTGAAGCAAAAAACAAAACAAACAACATATGATATAATGAATGGTACGTGTAGTACAGATAATGAATAGAACATTAGTATCAAAGAAAAGAGTCTCATATTTTTATTTTCAGTTATATAGTTTTTTTTTTTTTTTAAGATTAAGAATAAGATTGCATCATTCTGTCACAGTTGCACACTCTGGTCTATATGCAATTCCGTTTTTATCCTAGGAGACAAATTTTCATCTTTGATTTAAAATAACTTTTTACCACTTTCCAAAGAAAACTATCAAAAAGTAGTTAAAAAATACTATCAAAATGATGTTGAGCATTTATTTTGCTTGCTGGTGGTTTAAAAGGCATTGCAAATATCACCTAGGAGAAAACTCAGGAGAAAAAGCTATTGCATATGGTCCTCTGTCTGTTCAGCTATAAAACAAATCAGAAATAATCACCCTTTGAACTTTCTTGCAGTAAAACCTTATCTCAAGCTGTCTCTCACTGTTTCTTAGCCGTTTAAGTGCTTCAAAAAACAGGACTGTATTCGACTCAGTGGGTCGATTAGCTCAGTAAAGCTCTATTGCATAGATAACTGATGTTTTTTTTTTCCTTTACTTTTCCTGTACTGGAAAACAATATGAGAATCAGTTATTTTCTGCTAATGTTCTATTTGTTAGCTGTACTACACATACAATTCATTATCTCATACGTTTATTTTTGCTTCGGTTTGCTTTAAAGGGAACCAGAGACGAAGCACCCTCATGTATTTTACCATATATATCAGTGGGAACATTAGAGAAAACGCCTGCCCTGCTCTCTGTTTCATTATTTACTGTTCAGATTGCTTCTTATCAGCCCTGATAAAATCCCCGACTGACCATTCAGTCTGGCTTTGTTCGGGAATCTTTATAGCTGAGTCTTCTGTGCTGTCTTTTCAAGCCCAAGCCTGCCCTCTTGTGGCTCTGCTCAGGAATCATTATAGCTGAGTTATTATAGCAAAGCCAGACTGAATGCTCAGTCGGGGATTTTATCAGGGCTGCTAAGAAGCAATCTGAACAGTAAATAATGAAACCGAAAGCAAGGTAGGGGTTTTCTCTAATGTACCCACTGATATATATGGTAAAATATATGAGGATGTTTCGTCTCTGGTTTGCATTTACTGTTGCTGTCTGCCTGTATAGTTAAGATATCTGAATCACAGGACGGAATATACCGAATGAAAACTGTTCTGGTAAGAGATTTTGTGTGGACAGTATTTCAGCTACAGCATGTATTTAGCTGTCTGCCTGTAGTTCACCTTTAAATACAGCTTTGAACAATTAGAATATAAATGTATTTACGGTAAGCCCATTCTGTCAGTTAGGGGGGCCATGTGAAAGCCACTAGTAGCAATAATAGTAATAATAATGGATTTCAGTGCCTTCCACGATTGACTGCTGATGGGATAAACCAGCACTGCGCATCACACTGATGTATTTCTCACTTGGCTGAGCATAGTTTGTGACCTTTTTTTTCCAGACTCCTTCCCAATTATTAAAGCCTCTTTTATATTCATTGATTTTAGCCACACACTTTAGTCACAGATGGAGAAGGTTTACTTACATTTTTAGCAATTAGTTGGTTCTGCTAACTGCATTAAGCATTAGGAACTGAACTGTGAATTTTATCATTTTGTACCTGTTAGAAATTTTAAATGCGTTTTAAACAGGAATCTGTAGGATCCTTTTTAATGTAGAATGAAATTGATAAGTATTCATACTAGTGCAATGCATCCTCCATGACTAATGGAATACAGAATGTATTTAGCACACAACATATGCAGCTAAAATGCTAAAGACATTCAGCTGCTGAAACCTATAAAGGAAAAATAACATTATCTACAAAATACAAAGCCAAAAATACAGTAAGCTTCTCCCCCTAATTAACACTACTACAATCCAAAATTCAAAGATTGGGGTTTAACGGGAACCGGAAGCGAGAAGTATAGGGAGGCTGCCATATGTATTTCCTTTTAAACAATGCCAGTTGCCTGGCAGCCCTGCTGATCTTCTTCTTCTTTTTTTTTTTTTTTTTTCAATACATTTTTATTGAAGTTTTGAAAAAAAAAATCAACATAGAGATAACAGGTAGCCATATAGAAATAGGTGATTACCATTGAACAGAAAAAAATACAATACAGAAAAGTATGCAATAATGTCAAATAATACATTTTAATGAAAGCTTTTGTAGTAAACCGCTAAAATGTAGTTATGTAGTACACTGAAGCATACATATGTTAAGGAACAAAATGCACGGAATGATAGTAAGACAACAATAAAACAAAAGTAATAACATAAATAACTAAAGGGAACTGAACAACACATTGGTCCCACTGAGACTCAGACGCCATCAAACCCCAATTTACATGTCCGCTCTGGGCTTCGGGGAGACAGTAGATCTATCTCTCAGGCCAAAAAATAAAGATATTATCACTAGTTTGTTCTTGTAAATAAAATAAATAAATAAATACATAAATAATTGTATATCAGTAAGTTAAGGAGAATAACAAAAGATAAAGGAAAAAAAGGGAAACTTTACGTGGGAAGTATAACCCTGGGTGATAATACGGAGTATATTTTAAAAATCTTAATTGACATTGTATTTATAGTGATATTTATACTGGTAGGGCTAATACAGTGATACCACAATCAAGATGTATAAGTAAAGCAGACAGTAGGAAGTGAATCAATCAAGTCCATTCATATTATTAACAGTGGACAATGATTGGTTGAAGGGGATATCTGATGTTAGCCCTGCTGGTCTATTTGGCTGCAGTAGTGTCTGAATCACACCAGAAACAAGCATGCAGCTAATCTTGTCAGATCTGACAATAATGTCAGAAACCTCTGATCTGCTCCATGCTTGTTCAGGGTCTATGGCTAAAGGTATTAAAAGCAGAGGATCAGCAGGACTGCCAGGAAACTGGTATTGCTTAAAAGGAAATAAATATGGCAGCCTCCATATTCCCTCTCATTACATTTGCCCTTTAAAAAAACAAAGATCATTACAATTTTATAAAATTTAAAAACTTAAACTTACATGGGGGGCCCTATATCATAGGGAACCCCACAGATAAAATGCACCTATTAAAATGTCCCAGCAGGATAGAGAGAATGGTTCCGCCCGTCTCCTTCCCGACTAGTTTCACTCTCTGGCGTCCTCAGGGAATCTAAGTAAAACACTACTCCAAGTTTTACTATTCCTATAAGAAATAAAGGAATTAAGTAAATCCGTACTCTTTAGATATTTTCTGTGAAGGTAAATTGATTCAATGGTGGTGGGTCACCCTGAGCTGCTTGGGTATTCTCTAGCAGACTAGATTAGCGCTCATCAGTGTATGTAACTTGCCCTCACGGAGGAGTAGTTTCATCTTCTTTATGTGTATGTGTGTGGCGTACTATCACCAGTGCAATATAGTACTTTCTCCTTCATTATAACTGTGTATTACTATTCACTTAAAGCATATTAGTGATTCTGCGATTAGTTTCAATTACTCTAATATGCATGTAATTGATAGAAGCTGAGGAAAATGAAGCCGCCTCGCATTCTGTATGATAAAAGATTCTACATCCACATATCATGACGTTTAAAATCACAAAGGCAGCCATCAGGAGTCCAATTCATAGAGGGAAAAATTCACTTGTCGTAGCTTGTCGTGTGCGTGCGTGCATGCGTCTGGATTTCCATGCACTTGACAGCACATATAACAACAACAACAACAAATAACATTTGTAAAGCGCTTTTCTCCCATGGGACTCAAAGCGCATAAGCATGGCTCCGACCATCGTGGTACAGAGGAAGAATTTTATAAATCTGGAAATGCCAGGCTAAACAGGTGGCTTTTCAGTCTGGATTTGAATAGCTCCAGGGATGGTGCTGTCTTTACTGGATGTGGTAGGGAGTTCCAAAGAGTAGGGGCAGCATGACAGAAGGCTCTGTCTCCAGATTTTTTGAGGTGCACTCTGGGAGTGACCAAGTTTATAGAACTTGCTGATCTGAGGTTGTGAGAGGTGTGGTGCAGCTTCAGCAAGTCCTTCATGTATCCAGGGCCCAGATTGTGCAGGGATTTGAATGTCAGCAGTCCAATCTTGAAGAGTATTCTCCATTCTACTGGTAGCCAGTGCAGTGAGCGAAGGATCGGTGTAATGTGACAGTGGCGAGGCTGGTTTGTTAGCAATCTGGCAGCAGCATTCTGCACTAATTGCAGGCGACGCAGGTCCTTTTTGGGGAGGCCAGCATAAAGGGCATTGCAGTAGTCCAGCCGTGATGTGATGAAGGCGTGGACTAGGGTTTGAAGATCCTCTGGGGGAATCAGATGTTTAATCTTTGCAATGTTCTTCAGATGAAAGAAGGAAGATTTAACTACAGATGAAATTTGGTTTCTGAAACTCAATTCCCCATCGATTAGTACGCCAAGGCTGCGCACAAGGTTGGAGCTGTTTATGTCTGAATTCCCAATCCTGATTGGTGTTGCTTTAGGATAGAGCTGTTTTGATGGCGAGCACTGGCTTTGGACAAACAGGACCTCAGTTTTGTCAGCATTCAGTTTCAACCAGTTATCATTCATCCATGCCTGAAGCTCAGCTAAGCAAGAGTTTATTTTTGGGGTAGGGTCTGTTCCACCAGGTTTGAAGGACAGGTATAGCTGTGTGTCATCGGCGTAGCAGTGGTACGTCAGGCCATGTCGTTGGATAAGTGTACCGATTGGCAACATGTAGATTGCAAACAGCAGAGGGGATAGGATTGATCCTTGTGGCACTCCGAATTGTAGAGGTGCAGGTTTGGACATTATAGGTCCTAGGGATACTCTCTGTGTTCTGTCAGTCAGGAATGATCTGAACCACTGGAGGACTGATCCACTGATGCCACAGTACTCCTGCAGTCTGTTAAGCAGGATTTTATGGTCAACTGTATCAAAAGCAGCTGAGAGATCCAACAGGATTAGGATGGAGCATTCCCCTCTGTCCCTTGCCATGAGCAGATCGTTGCAGACTTGGATGAGGGCTGTTTCACAGCTGTGGTGTTTCTTAAAGCCAGATTGTAGAGGGTCCAGGATGTTGTTTACTGACAGCCTGGTTTCAAGTTGCAGACAGACAGCCTTTTCAATAACTTTACCTAAGAAGGGGAGGTTGGAGACAGGTCTGTAGCTGCTCATAGCATCTGGATCCATGGAAGGTTTTTTAAGAAGGGGCTTGATGATTCCTTCTTTTAGAGAGGTAGGAAACCTCCCTGCTTGCAGAGAGCAATTTACTATTTTGTGAAATGCTGGACCAAGCAGGTCAGGGCATTTCAGCATATGTTTAGTTGGTCCAGGGTCCAGGTCGCAGGTTGTCTGGCGGAGACGACACAGGATGTCTGAGATCTCTTCCTCACTAATACTTTTGAAGTCAGTCCAGGGTGTTAGGTTGTTTTTGCAGCTATTTCCATTAGTTGCATGGGTCTTGGGTGCTGTGGACTGAATGAGAGACCGAATAGAAGATACTTTGTCAGCAAAGTAGCAAGCAAATTTCTCACATAGCTCCTTTGAGGGAGTTATAGTGGGTTTTAGACAGGATGGATTACATAGTCTATCAACTGTGCGGAATAGTTGGGCTGGTCTGTTGGCGGCCTTTGCGATCTCCTGTGATAGGTAGGAGGATTTTTTCTTGGTGATCGCATTTTGGTAGCTTTCCAGGTGAGAGACAAGGGTGTGTTTATCTTTTGAATTCTGAGATTTTCGCCACTTCCTTTCTAGTCTGCGCACTTCTTTCTTTATGTCCTTTAGTGAGCTGTCAAACCACCGTGCATGGTGAAGTGGTGTAGATCGTTTGATGCGAACTGGAGCGAGGGCGTCATAGGCAGATGACACTGCATGGTTGTATATCAGGACCATGGAGTCTGGGTCTGCGCAATGATTGGTTAATGCGTCGAAGTTGAGGATATTCTGAACGTGCTGGGGTGAGACATCTTTCAGTGAACGGTATTTTATGAGTTCTTTCCCTCTGTATTTTATCGCTGGTGCTGTCAGAGAGAAGTGGATGGTGTGGTGATCTGACCATATCACTGGGTTTATATCCATGTGTGATATTAAAAGTCCGGAATGAAATATAAGATCCAGGGTGTGCCCTTTCGTGTGGGTGGGGAGGTTGACAGCCTGAGAGAGACCCAGTTCACTCATTATGAGAAGTAGTTCACTTCCTAGCTGGGAGTCGTGATCATCCACCCATGCATTGAAGTCTCCCAGGATGATCCATCTAGGGTGTTCCACTGTTACGCAGGATAAGAGTTCAGATATTTCCTTAAGAAAGGCTGGACCATTTTTTGGGGGGCGGTATATGAGCAATATGTTGATGTTTACTTCTGCTGACAGTTGAGCTGCAAGACATTCAAAGGTTTCAGTGGGGCCTATGGGCAGGGGCCTTATGTTCAAAGAGGATCTGAAGCATATGGCAACCCCCCCACCCTTGCCGACTTGTCTCTCACAGTGCAAGATTGAATAATTGGCCGGCACGGTTGCTTCAAGAGTTGGGCCTGCATGCTTCCCAAGCCAGGTCTCTGTCAAAAAGGTCAGATCAGAGAGCTCTATTAGGTCATGTATAGTTGCAGTCTTATTATTTATCGATCTGGCATTGCAGAGTGTAGCTGTGATTAAGCTTTTCTGAGGGCAAATATGTTTTTTATACTTGGATCCACTACCTCTCCGCCCCCTTCTGCATTTCCTGAGTATCCCAAAGGATTTTAAGCGGAGAGCTAGTGAGGTGTTAATTTGTAATTGTTCCTTGGGAGGGCAGGCAGAGAGAAGGTCCTTTGATGAGTATTTGTATGTTGACATTAGAGACAATAGACTTGTTCAGATAGCTTGTACTTCTGGAGTCCTGCTGAGATCAAAGGGGATCTGTGCAAACTCCTTTCATTCCTACACAGAGTTGGATCATAGATTTATTTTAAGTAAAGTTCCTTGTTTTAGAGTTAGATGATAAATGATAACATAAATGTGGAAAATAGTCACTTGGTGCATATGCCTTGGATAATGAATAAAGGATTACTCACAGGGTGGAGTGAGGGCAATCACAGGCAATCAAGTCTTCAGAGAGGTTGAGGGTCTTGTTTCAGGTCAGCTGTTAGAAGGCTTGGTGTGTTCAGCAGAGGTAAGCTTCATGGAGGATTTCAATCCAGTTTAAATCTCTGCCATCCAAAGTAATCCGATTGTTCTGGTTGGTTGTAGTTGTAGTCTTGGTCGTGGTGGGTGGAATTCCTCTGTATTTTGAGTCCAGTTTCAGCACAAATAGGTTTAAAGGTGTAGAAATCTGAGACAAGGTCTGGAGCAGCTTAAGAGAGCTGCAGCCCGGCTGGGCGCGCTCAGTTCATATGTAGTGAATCTGCCTACTGTGCGCAAAACCAGTAGCAGACAGCCTGTTTAATGAATTGTTTGTCCAGTATTCATGGTGTGGGTTCCTGTTAATCCGTGTATTATTGTTAGAATTGTTGTTCGCAGTATAACCAGGGCTGGATTTACCATAAGGCACTG
This sequence comes from Hyperolius riggenbachi, assembly GCF_040937935.1. NCBI lineage: Eukaryota > Metazoa > Chordata > Amphibia > Anura > Hyperoliidae > Hyperolius > Hyperolius riggenbachi. The sequence continues at coordinate 136,907,563 of NC_090647.1, read as the reverse complement.
TGTAGGCACGCGCCTACAGGCGCCTGATGATGAAGGGGCGGCTCACTCTCCTCCCCTAGTGCCTTTCTACTTCCCTATGCAGAGTCCTGAGCAGAGCTTAAATGAGAGTTTAGTAACCTGGCTCTCGGCATTCCACTGACAAGATCTCCCTTCAGTCGGGGCACCACTAGCTGGCTACCTAATGCTAAGGGACACTGATAGCTACCTATGACTGGTAAGGGCCAGCACACTTGTGGTGCGGTTCAGCGGGGGTTTGTGGGTTTCTGGAGGGTGAAGTTTAGGGTGCCTGGACATCTGTGCCTATAGGCTCCTGTGATGTAAATCCAGGCCTGAGTATAATGCATGCATATTACTCATTCGTTCTACCTTACCAAGCACAATTCTTTAATGTCCAACTCCCACAATCTGAGGACACTACAACAGTATAATTTTACATTTGCGGGAGGCAGTTACCCTGCTAACCATGTGCCTGTCACATGTGCCACTTGTGGATACTGGGAAACCTGTGCCACTGGTCTCAAGTAATCTGTGCCTTGGTATCTTTGTCTTCTGAGCACCTGATATAGGCTGTACTAATGTTCATTTATTACACAAAAGCACTCCATGCACTGTATGTTAATTAAGTACCAGGAAACCCCGATTCTTAAAAAGAATTGCGTGTACACCACACCTGCTGCACTAAGCCTTTGCCCACAACTGTGATGCCAACACTAAGCTGCTGCCCATGGTCCCATGCATATTTACAACCTTTGGCTAGTATATAGGATACATATATGAGATCCCTTTATTTGCCTGCAGTTGCTGCTGCTGCTGTTTATAATTTTTGATTTATAAAATAGCAGCTTCTTCTTTCATCACCTGTCATGCTGTCTAAAAGTTACCTACATTAGGAAACAGCAACTTGGAATTGTTGACAGACCATTCTGAACCCAGACTGCTATTACTGAACATTTATGATTCTTGAGCATTTTTTTTATTTTTCAGCTCCCCATGGCCAACTTCTGTCCTATATAATGCATATCACTGTAATTTCTCCTTTCACCAGTTCTTTTATTTTTTTTCTTTTCTTCTTTTTTTTTTTTTTTTTTTTTAGGCCAACTAAACCCACAGGCAAATTCTGATTGCAATCAGATCGATCCAGAAATGCAGTATATAAAAACAAAGTCGTGGATGTAAGGCCTGATTGACAGACCATATGTTCTTGGAAAACTGTGCATAGTTTACTTCTTCTCTGCTCTGGATTCAGTCAGTGGGTAGGCCAATTAAGACCATGTCACAAAAAAGCATAATAAATGCCCACTACATTTACCAGCATCCCTGCATTAAAGTAAAAGGCCAAGTGCTGTGTCAGGAGGCGGGCTTGTAGTTCACAGTAGTTGGATGAAAAGCAATTGTAAAACGTCACTCTGGTAGCAGAAAACTATTAAGACGCTATATACTGCATATTTAGTTATTCATATTTGAAAAGGTGACTTCCAAAGGTAATAAATGTATAATTGACACTAATAAATACCTTGTTCAGTTTTGGGTTTAGTTGGTGCTTTAAAGAGGAAAGACTCCCTTGCTCAGGCTCTGCTCTGCTCTGATTGATGCAGCAGTATTGTTGCTGCACAAGACCTGCCAGAACCACTAGTGGACCTGGGTTCTGGGTGGTTTATACAGAAATCTGGCTTTTTTTTTTTTATATCTTAACTGTTTGGAATATTTCTGTATGTTATTGAATGTCTGTCACCAGCTTCTTTGATGCATTTTCAGTAATGACAAAAACACTTTTTACAGCAAAGTTTTCTTCACGGATTATGGGCAGATCCCTAAAGTGGAAAGGTGCGATATGGATGGTCTGGACAGGACTAAACTGGTAGACAGCAAAATTGTCTTCCCACATGGGATTACTTTGGATCTAGTGAATAGATTGGTCTACTGGGCAGATGCGTATTTGGACTACATCGAGGTGGTGGACTATGAAGGCAAGAACCGGCACACCATCATTCAGGGCCTCCTAGTAAGTAATGATCTCCTTTATACCTGAGCTTGCTTTCAGTGTTTTCTTGTCTTGAAATCAGATGCATTTTCATTGTTCCAAGCCTATATTATTGTTAGTATAGATGTGTGAGGTTATTTCTAGTAAAATTCATTTTTTAAGTTACCTTGGGGAAGACATGGAATTTTTGAATTTTATTACCATCCTGTTAAAGTTGGGTAGTGAGTTCTCTTGACTTCCTGTGTCATTGACTTGGTCACCATAAACAGGAGGTTATGGGAAATCTCTTTGGTTACAACACATAGTACAGTAATAACCTTTTTAATAATGGGGAGAAGAAAGATGTTTTATTGCTCCCTGTGTCTCCAACAAGGAAAAAAAAAACTAGTTACAGTATATATTTTAATACATTCCTAAATTCAAAATGCACAAAGCTGATCACTCTCCCATTAGAAAGATGGCACCATCAGGCTATGAATGATTGGCAGATTGTCATGTTCTCATGTGCTTTGCTGTCTGGGTCTCTGGTAGATGAAGTCTGGGGCAACCTCTTGATATTACCTAATGCCTCAAAGGGATTTGCAGGGATGTTTCTAGGTAAGTCTGCTCTCTACTTTATCCTTTGCTATTCATCTTGGGATAAGAACTAAGAGTAGACCTGGAATCCTTAAAGCGGATCCGAGATGAAAAACTATAACAAGTAACTTGTGTATATATCTTATCTAAAGTTTAGATAGTTTACACAGCATATCTAGCTGCAAAAGTTTAAAACGTGTATGACTATTTATTCCTGTGATACAATGAAGGCAGCCATGGTTTTTTTTGTCATACTGTCACAGGCTAAGGGCTGGAGATGGTATCCGTTTTCTTGTGTGTAAATTCAGTCCCCTCTCTTTCTCCCTCCTCCCCTCTGCCTCTGAAATCAATGGCTAGCAACACCTCCCCCTCCTCCTGCCCAGACTGAGCGCCTGTAAGCCCTTGCTGCTGTTTGAAAATGCCTTGGCACTCTGAGGGCTGTGGGCAAGGCTTGTTTAGTTTATAGGGAATTAAAGTATTAAAACAAAAACAAAAAAGTATTTGGCTTGAAGAATGCCCTATAAACTACAGGAAAGGAACACAATAATGCAATGAGTAAAAGTTCATCTCGGATCCACTTTAAATCCGTCCCACTCTGAAACAATGAGTTCTAAGCATGCCATACTTTATTTTTGCAGTGGCAGGTACTCACTCTCCCAGTTTGTGTTGCACTGCCGAAGCCTTCCACTTTAATATTCTAATACAGAAACGTTAAGGTTGCAAGACTTGCATATTATTATTATTATTATTATTTTTTATTTATATAGCGCCAACATATTCCACAGCGCTTTACAAAGCACAATAAGACGACAAGGGGAACATAGATATACTAACAAATTGTAAAACAGAGTTCCAAGCAGCACAAATATTGTGACAAAAACAGTAAACATTAGGAGGAGGACCCTGCCCTTGCGAGCTTACAATCTAGTGGGTAGTGGGGGACACATTAGGTAAGGGGGTGGAGGATGGATGAGGCAGTGACCCTTTGCCTCTGATTACATTGTGTCAAATAAGTAAATAAGGGCTATAGAATTGTTATAAGCTTGTCTGAAAAGGTGTGTTTTAAGAGTGCGTTTGAAGATGTCCAGGTTTGGAGCATGACGTACAGGCTGGGGAAGAGAGTTCCAGATAAGAGATGATGCTCGTGTAAAGTCTTGGATGCGAGCATGAGAGGAGGTGATCAGCTTAGAGGCCAGGAGAATTTCTTGGGAGGAGCGGAGGTTGCGGGTGGGACAATATCTTGAGATTAGTGATGAGATGTATGGAGGGCACAACTCATGGAGGGCTTTGTATGTTAGAGTCAGGAGTTTGAACTGGATCCTCTGGGTAAGAGGTAACCAGTGGAGAGAACGGCACAGTGGGGCTGCGTTGGTAGAGCGTGTGGAAAGGTGAATGAGGCGGGCCGCTGAATTTAGAAGGGATTGGAGAGGTGCTAGCCTTTTTTGTGGTAGCCCACAGAGCAGGGTGTTGCAGTAGTCTAGGCGGGAGATGATTAAGTCATGTACAAGCATTTTGGTGGCCTCTTGTGTGAGGAAGGGAAGGATATGGAATATATTTTTGAGCTGGAAATAGCAGGTGGTGGTTAATGAGGCAATGTGAGGTTTAAAGGAGAGCTCTGAGTCGAGTATAACCCCCAAGCAGCGGGCCTTAGTGGTTGAGGTCATTGGGGTGTTGTCTACCGTTATGGTTGCAATTGGTGAGGGTGTAGATAGCGATGGTGGAAAAATCACAATTTCCGTTTTAGTCATGTTGAGTTTGAGGAAGCGGGAGGACATAAATGCAGAAACGGCACATAGACAGTCGGGGACTCTAGATAGTAGTGATGACAGATCAGGAGCTGAGAGATAGATTTGGGTGTCATCCCCATAGAGGTGATACTGGAAGCCAAAAGAGTTAATAAGTTGTCCCAGGCCATGAGTGTAGACTGAGAACAGAAGTGGCCCAAGAACAGAGCCTTGAGGAACACCAACAGACAGTGGGCGTGGGGAGGAATTGGTGTTAGAGAAGGACACAGTGTAAGAGCGTCCAGAGAGATAAGAGGAGATCCAGGAATGTGCTTGTCCCTTGATTCCTAAAGATGACAGTGTCTGCAGAAGCAGAGCATGATCAACCGTGTCAAAGGCAGAGGAAAGGTCAAGGAGTATTTGAATGCAGAACTGGCCTTTGGATTTAGCTACCAGTAGGTCATTAGCAACTTTCGTGAGGACAGTTTCGGTGGAATGGTGTGTGCGGAATCCAGATTGAAAGGGGTCAAGTAAGGAGTTGGTAGAGAGAAAGGCAGACATTTCTGAATGGATGTGACGTTCCAGCAGTTTAGAAGCAAAGGGGAGGAGCGAGACAGGCCGGTAATTGGATAGAGAAGCTGGATCAAGAGAGGGTTTTTTGATAAGTGGTGTGATAATAGCTTGTTTGAATAAGGAAGGAAAAGTGCCAGTGGAGATAGAAAGATTGAATAGAGTTGTTAGAGCGGGATTAAGGGAGGAGGAAAGCTGGGGGATTAGATGGGAGGGAATGGGGTCCAAGACACAGGTAGTGAAATGAGCTGTGGAGATTAGTGATTTCTCTTAATACCATAACGGGTGAGGAATCGGTAGTCTGCGGAGTGACAATGCCAGAGTGGCAAGAAGGGACCTGGGGATTGAGGACCTTTTGCAGGTCGACTGAGGTTTATTTAATGTATTTGTGCCGGATTCAGTGGTGCGATATAATGTGCACCATTCCACCAAAATTAGTTAAAACAGAGCTTCAGGTATAATTTTGAATATTTTTATTGTGTATAAAGTGGTAATAACGCTGTGCAATGAATAATGGGGAAAGAATTACAAACCTGCATGCATAAGAAGTACAGACTATGAAGAGGATGACCAAGAGGCTGATCTCTCTCTGATCAAATCTTATCAGAAAGATGCATTGGCTGCCCATACAAAACAGGCCAATTCCTGATTCATGAAATCTCTCGAATTGGCTTTGTGGACTCCACATTGGCTGCCTCTGGAGCTACTAAGAGTGAATGGAAAAGCTGAGGGGCTACAGGGGCCATGTGGAAACCATTGCAGGTATGACCAGCTCTGATATATATATATATAGTTCAGGTGTGCTTAAAGCACAGATAACAGGTTATGCCACTGGGAAGCTCACACAGGGATGGGTATTATCTCTGCTTGGTGTTTGACTTCAGTCTGTACACTCAACTCTGCTATTTTGATTTGCATGGCTTGTTTTACACACTCCACTGCTTCTTTCAATGTTATTAAACACGCTCAATACTATTGAATCCATTCTTCTTCTGCTGCATTTGACATGTGCCGGTGATAATGGCTGGTAATAATGGCAGGACTGGGATGGTTGCTTCAGATGATGTTGCAGTTCCCTTTCCCTTCTCCCATATCTTCAGTAAACCAGTTGTTAGCTTGCCTCATACTGCTTCTGCCTCTTACATTTTGGGAGCTGAATCAGAACTGTCTTGCCCTGTGTTATCTGGATGTAATGATACTCATGCAAAAATAAGAAGCAAATTCATCTTAAAGCCCATGTTTTCCTGCTGCTCAGCTAATAATGATCTTCTTGTTACCTCCTCCCTATAGAACGCACTGCACAGCTTTAAATTCTTTAGCTTATGTGGGGGTATTGACAAATGTAATTTGCTTGCTGCCCCGGGCTGAAGGCATTGCTCAGTACCTATACTGTATATTCACAATGTGCCATTTATCTGGCAAAGTGGCAACGCCGTGTCTGAAATGTAGCAAGGGGCGGCAGCTGTCATCTGTTGCATTTTAACAGAGAAAGTACCACATGGCATAAAGTGCACCGCAAACCCGACAATTGTGTGTTGTTATTATTATGTGTAGTGTAATACCTGCCATGGTGTTCATAAAGAAGGCATTCCCACTGAAAGGCAGGATAATGGTGCCAATAAATCCAATCTACCCTGATAAAAACAGTGGGCCTTATTTATCCAAGTGTTTTGTATGAATAACTTCTTAGCTTGCTTAGTACTGATAGACAGCGCTGTGGAGCCGGATTCAAAGCAGTTTTTGGGTACTCTTGGGTACTTGGGTTCTACTTTTGGTTACTTAAAGTGAACCCGAGGTGAAAATAAACTGATGAGATAAACAATTATATTTATCCTCCTACTCCTAAAAATGACTTTTAAAGACATCCCAGGATTTTATTTTATATTTAAACATTTAGAAAGTAGATTGAATGTTTTGTTGTCTCTGCTCAGTTGCAGTCTATTAGGTGTCCCTAAATGAAAATACATGAACTATATTGACCCTTTCTCTCTCCATCTGCTCTCAGAAATATGTAGAAAATGTATTTTGCCACAAACAAACTTTTGTGGTTGTAATTTGTTTATCAGTGATGTTTACCATATTCCTGACAAGGTTCTGACAAGACAAAAGTTGTCATTTCAAGCCTTAAAAATTAACTATTTCAGGCAGCAAAATAAAACAAGTAAAACACCCTGGTTATTACTATGTTTAGTACTGTACATACACATGTTTATCTCATCAAGTCACATGTCACCTCGGGTACACTTTAAACTGAGGAGTCGGATGATTTTTCTACCTACTCCTTAGCCCTGCGTGGGTTGTGGATTTGGAGTCGAGGAGTTGGTGTCAGAGCAATTGTGGGTACCTGGAGTCGGGGTTTCATAAGCTTCGGAGTCTGATGATTTTTGTACCGACTCCACAGCCCTGCTGGTAGAGATAGAAAGATATACGGACACCGGGAGGCCATTTTTGCCTGATAATATATAAAGGTAGTAGGTAAAAAATATACTCACGATTGTGTGGGCTGCTCTGAGAGGCAACCACTCGTATGGGTATGTGGGGAGGTACCTAGTGGTGCTCAAATACCCCTTTTCAAAATTCGAGTTAGGTCGAATTCGAATAGTAAATTATTCGAGGTCAGTCAAATATTCGAGTCGAATAATTTTTACTATTCGATTCGACCTCGGAATTCGAGCTCACTATTCGAGTCGGTATTCGAGCTCATTATTCGAGCTGACTATTCGAAATGGCCTTAAATAGCTTCCAACACTTGTTTTGAGGGTGAATGATGCAAGAAACCTCTTTTTTTCCAAGTAACAACAGCAAGTGATTATGTGGGGATGTTCCTTTAAAAAAAAAAAGTTGAAAAGAGAAGTTGTGTCCAGAAATTTGTTCAGTACTGTATATACTTCTTCTTCTTCTTCTTTATCTTCTATATCTTCTTCTTCTTCTTCTTCTTCTTCTTCTTCTTCTATATCTTCTTCTTCTATATCTTCTTCTATATCTTCTTCTTCTTTTATATTGTCTTCTTCTTCTTCTTCATCTTCTTCATCATCATCTTCTTCTTCTTCTTCATCTTCTTCTTCATCTTCTTCATCTTCTTCTTCATCTTCTTCATCTTCTTCTTCATCTTCTTCATCTTCTTCTTCATCTTCTTCATCATCTTCTTCATCTTCTTCATCTTCTTCATCTTCATCTTCTTCATCTTCTTCTTCATCTTCTTCTTCATCTTCTTCTTCTTCTTCTTCTTCATCTTCTTCATCTTCTTCATCTTCTTCATCTTCTTCTTCATCTTCTTCATCATCTTCTTCATCTTCTTCATCTTCTTCATCTTCATCTTCTTCTTCTTCATCTTCTTCTTCTTCATCATCTTCTTCTTCATCTTCTTCATCTTCTTCATCTTCTTCATCTTCTTCATCTTCTTCTTCTTCATCTTCTTCATCTTCTTCTTCTTCATCTTCTTCATCTTCTTCATCTTCTTCTTCTTCTTCATCTTCTTCATCTTCTTCTTCTTCTTCATCTTCTTCTTCTTCATCTTCTTCATCTTCTTCTATATCGTCTTCTTCTTCACTTATTTCTCTTTTCAAATTTTTTTTTTAAAGAAATGCAGCTATTTTTGAGCGTAACAAATAGCTGGTGGCGCACGCATGTTGGAAGCGCCATTGTATGTGCTCCCTGGCAGTGGAAACACACAGACAGCAGGAGGTAAATTCAGCAGCAGGAGGAGGAGGATGAGTGTGTGGCAGCAGGCAGTCAATGAGGCAGGCAGCGTGACATAATAGCCCTGGTACCTAGCGGTGATACCAGGGCTGTAAATAAACACAGCAGGCAGGAGGTCCCAGACAGCGGTCGTGCAGCCCACATTGTGTCCAATACACAACTGGGACAACACAGTTTTCAACCCGGGCACCTCAGAAAAATTAAACCTTTTTTTTTTTTTTGTTTTTTTTTGTTTTGTTTTTACAACAAATTACACAGATATAGCTATTTTTTGACGTAATAGCTGGTGGCAGAGTGGCAGCAGAAGGTAAATCTGTGTACCCTGGCAGTGGGAAACACAGACAGACAGCAGCAGCAGCAGGAGGAATGGAGGAGTAATTATGTGTGCAGCTATTGTTTGACGTAATAGCTGGTGGCAGAGTGGCAGCAGAAGGTAAATCTGTGTACCCTGGCAGTGGGAAACACAGACAGACAGCAGCAGCAGCAGGAGGAATGGAGGAGTAATGTGAGCAGCTATTGTTTGACGTAATAGCTGGTGGCAGAGTGGCAGCAGAAGCTAATTCTGTGTACCCTGGCAGTGGGAAACACAGACAGACAGCAGCATCAGCAGGAGGAATGGAGGAGTAGTGTGAGTGTGGCAGCAGGTAGGCAGCGTGACATAATAGCCCTGGTACCTAGCGGTGATACCAGGCCGTAAATGAACACAACAGGAGGTCCCAGACAGCGGTCGTGCAGCCCACATCGTGTCCAATACACAACTGGGACAACACAGTTTTCAACCCGGGCACCTCAGAAAAATTAAACCTTTTTTTTTGTAATGGTTTTGTAGTTTTGGTTTTACAACCAATTACACAGATATAGCTATTTTTTGACGTAATAGCTGGTGGCAGAGTGGCAGCAGAAGGTAAATCTGTGTACCCTGGCAGTGGGAAACACAGACAGACAGCAGAAGGGCAGTACACAGCAGCCCACTGTAGGTGTAAAATGTGTGGCTGCAGGCGACGTAATAGTCAAAGTGAACCAGGCTGGCTTAGTGAGCAGGAGCCAGGAGGTGGTAAAGGGTGGTAAGGCACATTAACAATGGTTCTTAGCCAGTTCATGTCCCCCTCTCGCCGACAACAGGGGCCAGGAACTCGCCTTCCACCCACGCCTGGTTCATCTTGAGAAACGTCAGTCTGTCCACAGACTTGTGAGACAGACGTGAGCGTTTCTCGGTGACCACACCACCAGCTGCACTGAAGCAGTGCTCGGACAGCACGCTGGAAGGGGGGCAGGACAGCACTTCCAGGGCGTACTGCGCCAGCTCGCTCCAGATCTCCAGGCGCTTGACCCAATACTCCATGGGATCAACAGGGGCATCGCTGTCAAGCCCGTTGTAGGACCCCATGTAGTCAGCCACCATGCGGGTCAGGCGCTGGCTGTGACCGGTGGAGGATGCTGCTGCATGCACCTCCTCTCTAGTCACTGCTGCCGGAGCCTCTACAGTCCTGTAGAGCTCGTGGCTGAGAGACAGCAGGTCTGTGGGGCGCTTGCTGCTGGATGCAGGCACCTGCTGCTGCCTCTGTGCTAGCTGCTGGACAGTGGGTGTGGAAGGCTGGGGGAAGGCTTCCTCCAAGCGCTCAACAAGGGCCTGCTGCAAGCTCCTTATTTGTTGCGCTGGGTCTCCTCCTGCAGGCGGCAGGAACTGGCTCAACTTCCCCTTGAGGCGTGGGTCCAACATCATGCTGATCCAGATGTCCTCCCTCTGCTTCATCTGGATCACCCTGGGGTCTCTGCGCAGGCACGTCAGCATGTGCGCTGCCATTGGGAAGAGGCGGGCCACGTCTGCTGGCACATCGACGGCAGTGCTGCTGTCCTCATCCTCCTCCTCTGCCTCGTCAGCCTCATCCTCTCTCCACCCCCGCACCAACTCAGCTGCACTGTGCTGCTCCCCCTCATCAGCAGCAAGGTCAGGGACCTCCACCAAGTCCTCCTCCTCCTCCCCCTCAGAGGTGGACTGTGCAGCTGCTTGCCGCTCCTGCTGGTCCAAGGCTGCCGCTCCCTGTTCCAGCAAAGCATCGAGGGCCCTGTTCAGCAGACAAACCAGGGGCACCCACTCGCAGACAATAGCCTGGTCCCTGCTCACCATGTTAGTGGCCTGCAGAAAGGGAGCCAGCACTAAGTACACCTGCTGCATGTGCCTCCAGTCATCATCGGGGACGATGGACGGGATGTTGCTGGTCTTGTCCCTTCTCTGAGCGGCGGAAACAGTGGCCAGGGCAAGGTACTGTTTGACAGCGCGCTTCTGTTCAACCAGACGCTCCAACATCGCCAGGGTGGAGTTCCAGCGAGTCGGAACGTCAAGGATCAGCCGATGGTGTGGCAGATCCAGCTCCTTTTGCACGTCTTCCAGGCTCGCACAGGCTGCAGCCGAGCGCCGGAAGTGACGCACAACGTTCCTTGCCGTTTCCAGCAGTTCGCCCATCCCCTGGTAGGTGCGCAAGAACTTCTGCACCACCAGGTTCAGCACAAGGGCAAGACAGGGGATGTGGGTCAGGTTTCCCCTGTCTATTGCGGCAACCAGATTGGCCCCATTGTCGGCCACCACCTCTCCGACTCTGAGGCCTTTGGGGGTCAGCCAAATCCTCTCCTGCTCCTGGAGTTTGGCCAACACATGGGTTGCCGTCAGCTTGGTCTTCCCAAGGCTGACCAAGTGCAGCAGCGCTTGGCAGTGGCGGGCCTTCACGCTGCTGCTGAGGCGGGGGGTTTGGCCAGGTGTGCCGGAGGATGGCAGAGGATCGGAGGAACCTGCTGCAGTTCCCCTGACCCTGCGGGGTGGCACCACCCACTGTGTTGCTGCTGCTGCTGTGCCCGCTGCTGCTCTCCCATCCTCACCCCCTTCCACCAAGCTGACCCAGTGGACAGTGAAGGACAGGTAGCGGCCTGTCCCGAAGCGGCTGCTCCAGGAGTCCATGGTGACGTGGACCCTTTCACCAACCGCGTGCTCCAGCCCTCGCTCCACATTGGCCATCACAAAGCGGTGCAGTGCAGGAATGGCCTTGCGGGAGAAAAAGTGTCTGCTGGGGAGCTGCCAGTCTGGGGCTGCGCAAGCAAGCAGCGCACGAATGTCGCTCCCCTCCTGCACGAGCGTGTACGGCAGGAGTTGGGAGCACATGGCCCGTGCCAGCAAGCCGTTCAGCTGCCGCACGCGACGGCTGCTGGGAGGCAGAGCCCTAACCACCCCCTGGAAGGACTCGCTCAAAAGGCTCTGGCGTGGCCTTTTGCTGGCACGGGAATCAGCAGACACAGCGGAGGAGGCCACTGAGGACTGGCTGCCAGAACAGGCCTCAGTGTCGGCGGCAGGAGTTGCAGAGGGGGGAGGAGCAGTGCGTTTCCGCACTCCTGCTGGTGCTGCTGGAGGAGCAGGAGGGCGGGTGGCTGCTGTTGCTGCTGCTGCTGCTGCTGAAGGCTGTGCAGTGATGGGTGTGGTGCCACTGCCAGCACCAGATGCCTTCAGCCTCTGGAACTCCTCATGCTGGTGGAAATGTTTCGCAGCAAGGTGGTTGATGAGCGAGCTGGTGCTGAACTTTAAGGGGTCTGCACCTCTGCTCAACTTCCGCTGACAGTGGTTGCAAGTGGCGTACTTGCTGTACACAGTGGGCATGGTGAAATATCGCCAGATTGGTGACAGAAACATCCCCCTACGGCATGGAAGCGCTGCTGCCTTTCTCCCTGTGGTGGTTGGGGGGGGGGGGGCTTGGGTGCGGCTGGTGGTGGTACTGGCAGATGCTGCTGCTGCTGCTGAGCCTGAGACACCAGCAGGCTGTGGGACCTGCCTACTGCTGCCAATGCTTGCAATGATGCGCCTCCTTGCAAGGCCCACAAGCGCATCCTCCTCCTCCTCCTCAGAGCTGCTGAGGACGACATCCCCTGGAGGTGGTGGCACCCAGTCTCTGTCTGTCACCGGGTCATCATCATCCTCCCCCTCCTGAAACAGGTCCTGCTGGGATGATGACCCCCCAAACTCCTCTCCTGATGCATGGATGGGCTGCTTGACTGTCGCCACAGTCTTGCTGTCCAATCCCTCATCCCCCAAAGTGCCCATCAGCATCTCCTCCTCAAGATCACCAACAACAGCAGACAATTTACTCATGATGCCTGGGGTCAAAAGACTGCTGAATGACAGGTCGGCGAGTGACGGTGAACTGGCCTCCTCCCCAGACCCTGCTGGGCGGCTGCTGCGAACAGGGGTGGTGGTGGTGGTGGTGAGGGTGGAGGCCTCGGATGCAGAGCTGATGGCGGGCTGCTCATCCTCCGTCATGAGTTGCACCACAGTGTCTGCATGCTTTTCCTCAATGGGACGTTTCCGACCCGGCTGGAGGAAAATCGGAGCAGGTGCTACACGCTGCTGCTGCTGTGTCTCTGCAGCGTGAGTTGCAGATGCTCCTGCTGGGCGGCGCCCAAGGCGTCCACGGCCAGTGGCTATGGGAGGAATCTTAGCCACTGACGCTGCTGCTGCGGAACTGTGCATGGTGGCGCGGCCGCGGCCTGCCACAATGCTGCTCCCTCTCCTCCTGATTCCCTTGCTGCCCTTCCCCTTGCCCAAACCGCGCTGGCTGCCACTTCCAGACATCTTCGATGTTTTGGGCGTATAGACAAAAGTTTTTTAAAAGGGCGGGTGAAAAGTGGGGTACTTTAATGGAGTGGGTTGGTGGGTGAGGTGACTGAGTGAGTGTCCCTAGTACAGTAAGTAGTAACAGTCAGGAAGTACAACTAGCAGTTACAATAATCAGTAGTAATCACAAGTAAATTTAGTGTGTGTACACTACAGACAGTGAGTGCACGCACGCGCAAACACGCGCAGGAGCTAGCCTATGAACAGTGACTGAGTGAGTGTCCCTAGTACAGTAAGTAAGTAAGTAAGTAGTAACAGTCAGTAAGTACAACTAACTAATTACAATAATCAATCAGTAATCAGAAGGAAATAGAGTGTGTGTAGTGTGTGTACACAGACAGTGAGTGCACACACGCAGGAGCTAGTAGCCTATGAACAGTGACTGAGTGTCCTAGACTCCTAGTACAGTAAGAGTAAGTAGTAACAGTAAGTACAACTAACTAATTACAATAATCAATCAGTTATCAGAAGGAAATAGAGTGTGTGACTGTGTGTAGTGTGTGTACACAGACAGTGAGTGCACACACGCAGGAGCTAGTAGCCTGTGAACAGTGACTGAGTGTCCTAGACTCCTAGTACAGTAAGAGTAAGTAGTAACAGTAAGTACAACTAACTAATTACAATAAGCAATCAGTTATCAGAAGGAAATAGAGTGTGTGTAGTGTGTGTACACAGACAGTGAGTGCACACACGCAGGAGCTAGTAGCCTATGAACAGTGACTGAGTGTCCTAGACTCCTAGTACAGTAAGAGTAAGTAGTAACAGTAAGTACAACTAACTAATTACAATAAGCAATCAGTTATCAGAAGGAAATAGAGTGTGTGTAGTGTGTGTACACAGACAGTGAGTGCACACACGCAGGAGCTAGTAGCCTATGAACAGTGACTGAGTGTCCTAGACTCCTAGTACAGTAAGAGTAAGTAGTAACAGTAAGTACAACTAACTAATTACAATAAGCAATCAGTTATCAGAAGGAAATAGAGTGTGTGTAGTGTGTGTACACAGACAGTGAGTGCACACACGCAGGAGCTAGTAGCCTATGAACAGTGACTGAGTGTCCTAGACTCCTAGTACAGTAAGAGTAAGTAGTAACAGTAAGTACAACTAACTAATTACAATAAGCAATCAGTTATCAGAAGGAAATAGAGTGTGTGTAGTGTGTGTACACAGACAGTGAGTGCACACACGCAGGAGCTAGTAGCCTATGAACAGTGACTGAGTGTCCTAGACTCCTAGTACAGTAAGAGTAAGTAGTAACAGTAAGTACAACTAACTAATTACAATAAGCAATCAGTTATCAGAAGGAAATAGAGTGTGTGTAGTGTGTTTACACAGACAGTGAGTGCACACACGCAGGAGCTAGTAGCCTATGAACAGTGACTGAGTGTCCTAGACTCCTAGTACAGTAAGAGTAAGTAGTAACAGTAAGTACAACTAACTAATTACAATAAGCAATCAGTTATCAGAAGGAAATAGAGTGTGTGTAGTGTGTGTACACAGACAGTGAGTGCACACACGCAGGAGCTAGTAGCCTATGAACAGTGACTGAGTGTCCTAGACTCCTAGTACAGTAAGTAGTAACAGTAAGTACAACTAACTAATTACAATAATCAATTACAATAATCAATCAGTTATCAGAAGGAAATAGAGTGTGTGTAGTGTGTACACAGAAAGTGAGTGCACACACGCAGGAGCAGCTAGTAGCCTATGAACAGTGACAGTGAGTGTCCTAGTACAGTTACAGTATATAACTACAATACTAATACAATCAGTAGTAAAGGACAGCAGAAATACTGGTATAGAATAGAGAGAAATAAACAGAGGACAGGAGGACAGCTGCCCACACAGGCAAGGCCCTGAGGCCTAAAGCTGTAAGCCTGCAGCAGCTGGCCTGTCTCTATGTAACACAAAAGCTACTAACTAAAATACAATGTCTAACTAACTAACAACAATATAGGTGTGTATAGGAGGTGTATGTGAGCAAAAACGTTAGGTAAATGACCACAATAGAGCTCTTGCTAAGCCAAAGCACAAAGGAGCAACTCTCTCTCTGTACAAGTCTCAGGCAAGCACGGAGAAACCTAACATGGCGGCCGCTATTTATAGGGTAGGGGCTGGCCAGGGTCCCCCTCTGTGATTGGCTGCCGTCAGAGGGCCTGGGAGCCCTCTGATTGGCTCTAAGGACATCAATCTGGGCTATGACGCTATTCGAGCTCGGTACCGAGCTCGAATAGCGCCGTTTTGCTCGAATAGCTCGAATAGTGAATGGGCTATTCGAGTGTACTCGAATAGCCCATTCGAATAGCTACAGCTATTCGGAGCTCGAATACCGAGCTCGAATAGCTGGAAAAGAGCTTGAATATTCGAGCTACTCGAATATTCGAGCTCTGCTGAGCACCACTGGAGGTACCAACCCCACGCAGCCTTTAAGAAGGATGTATCGGTCGCTGCTCCAAAAAGGTTCATGCCACATCCAAGTTGTGGGATTAGTTCCCTACCAATGTAGGGTATTTGAGGTAACAAAACGTGAAAGCAAGAGGCGCCCAAAACCAGAATTTACTGCAACTCTCAAATTCAAGATAAAAAAAATACTGGTCCTACCTTAAGAAGGAGGCTCACAGTAAAAGTTATGTAAACAGGTTTAGACTTTTATTTAGCACTTAGGACAAGGTGCCCAGGTTTTTCTTTATTGAACTGATGGGCACATTATTTGACCTGAGGAAGCGGATTACACTGTGTAACGCGTTGTCCTAAGAGCTATATAAAAGTCTAAAACTTTTTATACAAAATCTACTGTGAGCTTCCTTCTTGAGGTAGGATTATTTATCTTGTATTAAAAATGAGTGTATTCTGCTTTCATGTTTTGTGTTCCTAGCTTGCTACAGACCTAAATCTGTCACATTTCAACCAGTGGGAAGCAAAAAGGATTGGGATGAAATCAGCAAGGTACAAGCCTCAGCTTCTTCCTATAGCCTTTTTGGCAAGTTGAGGTAGGAGAGTGGTCAGATAAAGTGGCAGATGGGTCTTTCGATGCCTAGTAGGCCCCAAGCTGTTGCCTAGGTTGCCTTTTGGATGACCCTGCTCTAGTGGGAAGGCAGCCAGCCCCAGTGCCCCTCCCACAGCCCAGCAGTGAGTATGTCACTGAATGGAGGGCAGCGCTCTGCATATGACCGCGTTGGCGCACTCTGCCGCAGGGACATATTATTATTATTATTGATTTATAAAGCGCCGACATATTCCGTGGCGCTGTACAAAGTAAGAAACAAACATGGGGTGCATAATAATACAGACAATGTTGTACACCAATATACAAGATACATAATTAGTGACAAAATACAAAGAATGATACAAAATACAAATTATCGAATTGGTAATGACAGTGATAAAATTAACATGCTGAATAAAATGTATAATGTGACTGTCATTTTTTGCGTTTCTATGCTGCAGGAGCATTACAATGCAAATAATTAAACGGCCTTATAATCTTGCATTTTCTGACCATTTTACATGCAGGTTTAATTCTGATCATGTAGCTTTCATTGTATGCTTCTTTTGATTTTTCCAGTTTTGTGACAAGTTTGCCTAAAGCAATTTTTTCCTTCTTCCTTTTTTTTTTTTCTTCCCTCGTTCTTAGATTGAACATCTCTATGGCCTTACAGTTTTTGAGAATTATTTATATGCCACGAACACTGATCATGCCAACGCACAGCAGAAAACCAGCGTGATACGCGTCAATCGCTTCAACAGCTCAGAGCACCAGGTGGTGACGAGGGTGGACAAGGGTGGAGCCTTACACATTTACCACCAACGCAGGCAGCCAACCGGTAAGACTGCACACTGCTGATTCTCAAGCTTGTATACTGGGCACCTTGGTGTATCTTTCATCTTGCTGCTCTGTTCCTTTCAGTTGCTAAAGAAGCATCTGTGGTACGGTAATGCATTACGCTACTTACCTGACACGCTACAGTGGGTCAGTCATGTGCTGTGGATCGCACTAATTGCATAACACATGACACACCGCTGACAGTAGTAATGGTAAAATTAGTGTGTGCTACCTGTCCACCGCAAGATTATCATCAACCTCCTATGTGCCTTTTGTGTAGTTTTCTGATTAACTTAGATTGCACACATTTGTTGGGAATGTTTATCAATGCCTTAGTATAAACCCATACGCTTCTTTTGAAGAACCGGTATTTTTTAATGTTTGACTACTGCAGACTCCTTGAATATTCAGATGGTTTGAATGTTATTTTCCTTAAATTACTGGTCTGCATTTGTATGTTATTGCCTGACTTATCCATTACTTACACTGCATTTTTCCCACACTCGCCATCATTTAGCTTCACCACTTGACTTCATACAATTTTCACAGGATTAAGGGACACACAAAACATAAAAGCTGGCACTGCCTGGATAGTGTAATAGTTAAGGGCTCTGCCTCTGATACAGGAGACCTGAGTTTGAATCTTGGCTCTTTCTGGTCAGTAAGCCAACACCTATTCAGTAAGTAGTCCTTTGGCAAGCCTCCTTAACACTTCTACTGCCAACAGAGTATGTCCTAGTGGCTGTAGCTCTGTAGAAAAGTGTGATATAAATGTTTTGTCTTGTCTTAGTAACACATTTAGGACCATTTAGGACCCACTTGGCCTTGTGGATAGTGTATAGTGGTCACAGCTCCAGAAGGAAGGTTCACTCTGAGAGTGGTTACCCCTGTTCCGGCGTAGTTACTGGCAGTAGAAGCATTCCTGGAGGCACTCAACGTTGTGTACATATCTCAAAGCAATGTATATAGAAATAGATGGAGAGATCCTACCAACAATAAGTAGATCTCACGTTACAAGGTTAAAAAATTATATATATTTTATTGAGTACTTGTAGACATCTCATTTCTCTGCGCTTCCTCAGATCAAATATCGTTCCTTAGGGCAGTGAAGAGAAGTTCCAGCTGTCAGAGTATAGGATCTATCTGTTCTGTCTCTATCTGTATCTATTTCTATATACTTTGCTTTGAGATATGCACATGTTTTTGGGGGTGCCTCCAGCAATAGTTCTGCTGATATTTAGCACCTTATAACCCTCACCTTGCTCCTGATCCCCTACTGTTGCCAATTTTAGATCCTCACTCAGTTTCTCAGATGACCTCTTGGTTGTTGTGTGACCTCTGAAACTTTGGAGTCTCAAAGAATTTATCAAGTTAGTTAGTTATAACTATTATGTCCGCTCCCCCGCCTGCCACACAACTGTGGGAACCTACCTATCTAGCCTAAACTGCGGGAACCTACCTATCTAGCCTAAAGCCGGGAACCTACCTATCTAGCCTAAAGCCGGGAACCTGCCTATCTAGCCTAAACTGCGGGAACCTACCTAACTAGCCTAAACTGCTGCAACTTACCTAACTAACCTGAACTGAGGGAACCTACCTATCTAGCCTAAACTGTGGCAACCTGCCTATCTAGCTTAAACTGTGGGAACCTACCTACCTAACTAACCTAAACTGTGGTAACCTACCAATCTAGCCTAAACTGCGGGAACCTACCTACCTATCTAGCCTAAACTGAGGGAACCTACCTATCTAGCCTAAGCTGTGGGAACCTACCTAACTAACCTAAACTGCGGAAACCTACCTAACTAACCTAAACTGCGGGAACCTACCTAACTAACCTAAACTGCAGGCTCCTGCCTATCTAACCTAAACCGCGGGCACCTACCTATCTAACCTATTCTGCAGGAACCTACCTATCTAACCTATACTGTGGGAACCTACCTATCTAACCTATACTGCGAAAACCTACCTATCTAAACTAAACTGCTGGAACTTACCTATCTAACCTATACTGGGAGGAACATACCTATCTATCCTATACTGCAGGCACCTACCTATTTAACCTATACTGGGGGAACCTACCTATCTAACCTATACTGCAGGCACTTACCTATGTAACCTAAACTGTGGGAACCTACCTATCTAACCTATACTGCACTCCCCTACACATCTAACCTATACTGCAGGCACCTACCTATCTAAACTATACTGGGCACACCTACCTATCTAACCCATACTGGTGGTAACTATACGGGCTACCCTATACTGGGGTCACCTACGTAGCTAACCTATACTGCAGACACCTACCTATCTAACCTATACTGGGCGCACCTACCTATCTAACCTATACTGGTGGCAACTATACAGGCTACCCTATACTGGAGGCACCTACATAGCTAACCTATACTGTGGGCACCTATGCCTGGCTCCATCGGGGTGGGGGGGGGGGGGATTTTTACACCCTCGCCTGGGTGAAATTTAGCCTAGAAACTGCCCTGTATAGGACCCAGAGGCTTTTCCTCCCCATAGGTAAGTATCTGCTTTGTTTTTGTTTTTTTTACTTCGCTTTACATTGGCTCTAAAAGATACCAGAGCCCAATCGGTTTTGTAAAAACAAACATGTTGTGCTGGAGGGAGGGGGTCCCTTGTCACTTACGCTGCCTCTTTTTGTCGCTGCGTGCCTCCGTTCTCCCCATTCCCGGGCCTGTACTGGCTCCCGACCTGATCAATCAGTATGGAAATGCTCTGCCCCGCATGCTCAGTATTCCCTTTCTGCTCCCGTGACCGCGCTCCTCTGACATCACTTAAATGCACATGCTCGCTCCTGTCTTGCTGGCATCCCAGTGTGCGCACTCTACTGCTCTCTCTAGTTCATGCTGTGGAGATGGCAGCACGCACGTGTCTTAGTGATGTCAGAGGAGCGTGATCACGGGAGCAGAAAGGAACTACTGCACATGCGAAGCACAGTGTATTACATACTGATCAATAGGGTTGGGAGCCAGAATGGTCCCAGGAATGGGGTGAACAGAGGCATGCAGCGGCAAACAGAGGGAGGGGTAAGTGACAATGAACCCCCTCCCACCAGCACAATATGTTTTTTAACAGAGGCGGTTGGGCTCTGGTATCCTTTAAGCATTTTTTTTTAAACCAGTTTTTTTCATTGTGCTACATAATGGCAACAAAGTTCTTGAACTTGATTTAACACACATGATAAGTTTGGTACAAAGTTCACTTTCATATGTGTATCTACAAGCATAACACAAAGCTGTAGTTGTCATAAAAATAACTCCAGTGCCTGCACTGCATACTTTCATTCACATAGCGCCTGTGACAGAACATGAATCGCCATTGCGAGGCAGAGCCACCACCATATAATGTGACATGGCATATCTTTATTAGCAGATATGTAAGTCATTAAATAGCCTTTGTTGGAGCAGTTGGTACACAGAGCAGTTACAGGAGTGTGGAGTGTCTATAAAGTACATGGAAGTCAGTGAAAGTCATTAGTGCCTTTGTGAGCGGCTGTTTCCTTTTGTCATTTGCTGACTTTTGTTGGGCTGATGGGTATTCACTGCCTCTGCTGGCTGTGTGTAATTAAACAGCTGCAGAGCCGCACAGCAGATCATCCGCTGGACTGTGGACTACGTACAAAGTGAAAACAGGAGTGATGTGCAGAAAGGACAGCTGAACGTATGGAAAGTTCCTGCGTAATTAAGGGAAGTCTGGAAGGGCTTAGCAAGTGCAGATAGTTAATGAAAAGCACATCCGCACACCGTCCAACATAAACCCAGAAATAGAAATATACAGTTAAAGCGTGCAATCAAAGTTCGTTCAAAAATGTACACAAGGCATGCGAAGTAACGTCTACATCAAGCTGATCACTATCTTGTGTAACGCTAAAAACAGGAAAAATACTGCAGCTCTGCTTTGATCTAGTTTTAAAGGGATTCCTAAACTTATGGGAAACTCCACCTTGTGGGGAAAAACAGCAGTCTTTTTCCACTTTATCTCTGTACGTTATAGATTATAGCAAACCTGAAGTGGAAAAACAAGATTCCATCTAGGACATCCCTGGAATCCTATAGTCTTATTTTGTACCTGCGTTTAAAGTCCTGACTGTCTCATGCATGAGTACATTTTTTTAATGTCCTTCAGGTCCCATACAGACAAACTTTGAACTATTGAGCATATTGGCTGCTTCCAGCCCTCAGATGTGTTTTTCTCAGCCACACGAGTTTGCAACCTCTAATCAGCTATCTGTGAATGTTACACCACAGTCTGACTGTTAAAAACTTGTCACTTAGAGCCCTGGATTCTTCACCTTTACAGCGAGAAAAAGAAGAAAAAAGGAGCTCAGGGCCGTTCTTAGTAGCATTGGGATTGTCCATAGACATGGTTAATTTATCCACCTTCAGTTGCTGTGACAACATCATCGCATTTGCAGGGCTTTTAATGGCAAAGAACCAATACTAACCGGGTATGGTAGCTTATTTGCTCTGGGTCTTTGCTTAATTCGTATGCAAATAAACTATACATGTCCCCACCTTTTCAGTGAGCTTTAGGTTCTGTCCAGGATTATCAGTTAAAGTTAGACTGAAATTGCAGTTAGTTTGAAAGTTTTTGTGAAAATACAGTAGTATAGTATAAGTATAGTATAGAAGGTTTTGGGTAAAGATAATGTTAGGATTAGATCAGTAAACCGTTTAAAGCCATGCACACAATTAACCTCTTGACGACCAGCTAACGCCGATCGGCGTAAACTGTTTGTCTACGGGTTTCCATGGAAACTCGTACGAGCGGCCGTTTCATGTCAGTTCACGGAGGGTGTCTCCGTGAACTGCCTGCGAGCCTCCGATCGCGGCTCGCAGGCGAAATGTAAACACGCGGGGAAGAAATCCCCGGTGTTTACATCGTACGGCGCTGCAGCAGCGCCGTAAAGGAGATCGGCGATCCCCAGCCTCTGATAGGCCGGGGATCGCCGCCGTCTGATAGGCTGAAGCCTATCAGAGGCGGTACAGGACGTATCACCGTCCTGTACCGCACACAGAGCCAGGGAGAGAGAGGGAGGAGGGAATAGCGCTGCGGAGGGGGGCTTTGAGGAGCCCCCCCCCCGCAAGGCACAGCATAGCGGCCGCGGTCAGACCCCCCCAGCAGGACATCCCCCTAGTGGGTAAAAAAGGGGGTAAATCTGATCGCCCTGCCTGCAATACGATCTGTGCTGGGGGCTGAAGAGCCCACCCAGCACAGATCAATGGGAAATCATTTGGTCGGCAAGTGGTTAAACTCTGCCAAAATGGCAAGAATAAAAAGCATGTGTGTGTACGGGAGCCCTCTGAGGTCTCCTAATGATTCAGCATGCCGGACTTGTGCATTGTGCAACTTACCAGTACTTTGTTCTACTACTCCTCCCACCCACCAGAAGGCACCTCATTGGGCAGCACGCATCATCCCTTTCCCCCACTCCATAGTAACAGTACAGACACTAGCTAGCCTCTATGCACGTGATGCATGTGTACAGAAGTTATCTCCAAACTCTCTCTCGAGGCATTGACTCCCCATCACAGCAGACAACAGCCCTCACACTCACTTGTACGAAAAACTTGCATGTGTTTTCACACACTTTTTTTAGACACCACACATTTGCAATGTGAAGAAGATTTCCCACAGATGCTGAACAGTAGAAAAGCGAGCGCCATTTGAAAAAAAAAAAAATCCAGGATGCATTTTTTTTCTCTACATGCATTGATTTTCATGGGCTGTCAATTTTTGTATTGACTTGCATGGCCTGTCAGCATTTTGTATTGACTTGCATGGGCTGTCTATTTTTGCATTATCTTGCATGGGCTTTCGGCATTTATATTAACTTGCATGGGATGACAGTATTTGCATCGACTTGTATGAGCTGTCAGTTTTTGCATGGACTTGTATGAGCTGTCAGTTTTTGCATTTACTTGCATGGCCTTGTCAGTATCTACATTGACTTGCATGGGCTGTCAGTATCTACACTGACTTACATGGGCTGTCAATATCTACATTGACTTACATGGCCTGTTAGTATTTGCATTGACTTGCATGGCCTGTCAGTATTTGCATTGACTTGCATGGGCTGTCAATTTTTGCATTGACTTGCATGGGCTGTCAATTTTTGCATTGACTTGCATGGGCTGTCAATTTTTGCATTGACTTGCATGGGCTGTCAATTTTTGCATTGACTTGCATGGGCTGTCAATTTTTGCATTGACTTGCATGGCTGTCAATTTTTGCATTGACTTGAATTGGCTGTCAGTATTTGCATTGACTTGAATGAGCTTGTCAGTATTTGCATTGACTTGCGTTGACTCACATGACCTTGTCAGTATCTGCATTGACTTGCATGGACAGTCAGTATTTGCATTGACTCCCATGGCCTTGTCAGTATTTGCATTGACTTGCATGGACTGTCAGTATTTGCTTTGACTTGCATGGGCTGTCCGTATTTGCATTGACTTGCATGGCCTTGTCAGTATTTGCACTGACTTGCATGGCCTTGTCAGTATTTGCATTGACTTGCATGGGCTGTCAGTATTTGCATTGACTTGCATGAGCTGTCAGTATTTGCATTGACTTGCATGGGCTGTCAGTATTTGCATTGACTTGCATGGACTTGTCAGTATTTGCATTGACTTGCATGGACTTGTCAGTATTTGCATTGACTTGCATGGACTTGTCAGTATTTGCATTGACTTGCATGGACAGTCATTATTTGCATTGACTTGCATGGGCTGTCAGTATTTGCATTGACTTGCATGGGCTGTCAGTATTTGCACTAACGTGCGTGGCCTGTCAGTATTTGCATTGACTTGCATGGACTGTCAGTATTTGCATTGACTTGCATGGACTTGTCAGTATTTGCATTGACCTGCATGGACAGTCATTATTTGCATTGACTTGCATGGGCTGTCAGTATTGTGGCCTGTCAGTATTTGCATTGACTTGCGTGGGCTGTCAGTTTTTGTATTGTCTTGCATTGTCTTGTCAATTTTAAAGTGATTTATCATTGCAGAAAAATGCTTACTAACATGTCAGTTGTAACCATTGCTTACATTTCTCTAGAGACAAGAACAACTTTTTTTTTTCTAGATTCAACTGCTAATACACAAAGCACCTGCAAAGTTTGTAATGACATATAGGCCTTTATTTTGCTTGTAGATTTTCTTACAAAAAAGTTTGCAGTAACATGCACAGCATACATACACGTGTAAACCTATTCTGGTTGTCCTGCTTATGTCTAAATTACATTGTCCCCACTTAATCATGCATGTATCCATTTTCATAGATGGAATTACTTCATCATCCACTATAATAAAAGGATGTACTATAGAGATACTACTAGATGTGCTTTATTTTCAATGGGACTTTTACCTATAACACTTTTTTTTTTTTGTGCACTTCAGTGCTGTTCACCGATTGATTGGACTTGTAAATTCTACCCCTGAAATGTGATATATCTCCAGATTTCTCCCTATTTGTTCTTTTCCATGCACTGATCAGTTGCCTTTTTTCCTCTGCAGTGAGGAGCCATGCTTGTGAACTGGATCAGTACAAGAAGCCTGGAGGTTGCTCAGATATTTGTCTACTTGGCAGCACTCACAAAACCAGAACATGTCGCTGCAGATCTGGGTTCAGCCTCGGCAGCGATGGGAGGTCATGCAAAAGTAAGTATATTATTATTCAAGTTTGTTTTAGTTGTGTTTTGTTTGTTTTTAGCAGTCCATTCTACCATTTCAATTCCATTCCACAATCAAGTACAAAATGGAATTTCATGTATGTAAATATAACTAGACCCAAGCACTTCATTTTCATACCTCACATTTGACCCTAAGATAGTTCTCCTGTGACTCCTACATTTCCTCCTAGTCATTAATCTGGTCCTAAAGGAGGGGAGTTGTGTCATATGTTCAGGATGTAGCATAGAATTTAGAAACCAAGGGGCATGTCATGACTCAGGCCTACCTCATTTTTTTATGCAGGTCCTAGATCCAGGCAGAAGCGTTCTAGAGCGGTCATGTGACCAACACTTTGCATTAAAGAGTAACTGTCGGGCATAAAATCAAAAATCAATTCTTTATTTTTATCTGGTAAACAAGTAATAAGGATGCTAATCAGGCAATCCAAAAGTTAAAATCTTTATTACTTTTCTTATTGATTAATTATCATTCTCCAGTTTACATGACTCTTATTTGGTACACAGAAAATTTACTACACAAAAGAGTTGCATGGCATGTTGGGTTGTTTTTTTTTTTGCTTCTCTACTTCCCCTCAGACTTAACTAATGCAGCCTGATTGGCTGAAGCCTCTTTCCCTCCTGTTTTCCCCTCCCACAATGTTCCTCTCTAATTGGCCACAATTTCTCAGGCTGAAACAATGCACTTTCTATAGTGAAGGGCGGGCAAATCAGGCAGAGGAGACTAAGGGCGGATATTACATCACAACTGGCTTCAAAATAGCCACAGTAAATATGGAAACGGTCTAGAATAGGATTCCCTACTTCTCCTTTATAAAATTCACAGGAATCATAACGTGGACAGTGCAATACATATGTTATGTAAGTAGAGCAAGTATTTATCTACTTATATATTTGTTTTTTTTCCTGAGATAGTATGGCTGACAGCTCCTCTTTAAACCTTACTTAAACTTTCCTTGGACTTTCCCATTGTTCATGAGTTTCAACAGACAAAAACCTGCTCTGCCTTCCCTGTGTCAGGAATACATTGACTGTTCTGTTAGTCAGAACACATGGTCTGCACAGGGTGCTATGTATTGTTTCTGGAGCGTTTAGTCAAGTAGCTGACTACATTAGTCTTATGGTGGCCATACATGGTACAATTTTTTCATCCAATCTTACCATTTCTATGTAGTATAAGGGTAAATTAAGTGAATATACTGAAATAATTTAGGCAGTTCCCTTATATTGCATAGCAATGGTAAGATTGTATGAAAAAATTGTACCATGTATGGCCACCATTACAGACCTATTTGGAGAGCTGAGCAAAAAATGGGTTTAGGGGAATATAAAATCATTTACATGTGATGACTATTAAAGTGAACCCGAGATGAAAGGGATATGGAGGCAGCCATATTTATTTCCTGTTAAACAATACCAGTTGCCTGGCAGCCATGTTGGTCTATTTGGCTGCAGTATTGTCTGAATCACACCAGAAACAATGGTATTGTTTGAATGGAAATAAATGTGTCAGCCTCCATATCCATCTTCCCTCCGGTTCACTGCAAAATAAACTTTTTGCAAGGTGTTCATTGCAGTAACTGATTCCCATTATAAAATCACGAAGCAGTTTTGACAGCCATGGGTGTTCTTCAATGCAAGGAAAGCATCAGAGCTTTCTTTAAATTTCCACATTTTGATCACTCTTACTCTAAAGGCCCCGGTTCCTCAATAGGTGGCAACTTTGAAGTTATTAAATTGCTCTCTGGTTAATTAATAGGTGTTAGATATTCTCTTTTTTTTGTAAGCCAAGCTATTTCCATTTCCATTGTGAATTGTGAGCTGGCGACCTGCATTGAGTAAGAGGTTGTCTCTTTCAGAGCCAGAGCATGAGCTCTTCTTGGTTTATGGCCGTGGACGTCCCGGTATCATTCGAGGAATGGATATAGGAGCCAGTGTCCCTGATGAACACATGATACCCATTGAAAACCTCATGAACCCCCGAGCTCTGGACTTTCATGCCGAGAATGGATACATCTACTTCGCAGACACCACCAGCTACCTGATCGGGCGGCAGAAAATCGATGGCACCCATCGAGAGAGCATTCTCCTAGAAGGTGGGCCTTCAGTCATCACACAAATGATTCTGCTATCTGGTCCTTGTGAGCCACTGTCAGGGTGAAATACTGAGCACTACCACAGAGTATAAAGTTGGTTTCTATCTGTGACAGAATATTATTTTAAATGTTTTTCTTTTCCTACCAAAGAAATGTAGATGTGTAGTTCCTTTCTTTTCCTCCCATGGGAACAACATGTATCAGCATCATAAGAATTCGTTAAATATATTTCGCTTACAATGATTTACTTTTGACAAGGGGTCACAGGTGATTTCAAAAATCCCTCAGCTTCTGCTGTTTTAGCTGCATTCATGTATATGATCACTCACGTTTTATGCCCAATACAGCAGTGAAACCATTTTATTTATTTCCTGCAGTTCTGTAATGTAATGTCTACAGAGAGATTTAGATATTGGTTTTTAGAGTCCATACATCTGTTCACATCAGTTCCTATCTCCACAGGATGTCAATCTCCTGTCTTTCTTTACACATATGCATACATCAGAAACACTACCTAACAGTGACATAGCTATGGAGCCCCAGTGCACATTTTACATTGGGCCCCCCAAGCACTTTATACATAACAATTAATATGGTGCACCAAAACCTGCAAGGACAACTACAGTGCAAGAAGGGATGGGGAATAGTTTGTTACTGATTACTACTATTCACAGCATCCCAGCAAAGGAGGCTCCCTCTAGTCCAGGGGCCCCAATGCAGTTGCAACCTCTTCATCCCCTATTGCTACGTCATTGCTACCCAACCTTTGGGCCTTGAGAAGAAGCCAGGGCACCTTGATGAAACCCATACACTACAATGACCCTGCATAGCAACTATTCCTGTCTGAATGCCTGGATTTGGGTCTAAGTTGCACTGTAAAGAAACCCTGTTCCTGAAAAGAAACGTATGAGCTCATTCACAGTATTTGTAGTAGCAGGTCTGATATTCTCATTCTCAATTTAATGGGTTAAAGTGGAATTTTACTGAATATAGGGTAGCTTAACCACTTTACCCCCGCGCGTACGTATTTCTCCGCCCCTTTTTCCATCCTTTAAAAACCAGGGACGGAGAAACACGTACTTTCCGCGTTCCCGACGCTGTCCGCGCTCCCGCTCGTAAACACGCCGCCCGCCGCTAGTAAAACCGCCGCCGCCCGCTCGCCCGGAGATCAATGAACGGGAAAATCCATTCCCGTTCGTTGATCTAAGCCCCACAATGACCCGCTGCTCTCCTATGGGCAGCGCGATCATTGTGAGAAGAAACTCACGTGTCCAGCCTCCTTATTCTTCCTCCAAGCTTCCGGAAGGAGGCTTGGAGGTCGCAATAAAGCAAAAAGTTACTGTGGCCATCTTGTGGCCAAATAGTAAACTACACCCTACACATTTTTCACATAGAAATAAATGACTTTTACACAAAAAATTAACTCATTACCTCCCACACTCCCCATTTTTTTTTTTTTTGTAATTAAAAAAAAATTCAAAAATTTACAATTAAAAAAAATACATAATTAGTTACCTTAGGGACT
The DNA here is from genome assembly GCF_040937935.1 of Hyperolius riggenbachi. Classification (NCBI taxonomy): domain Eukaryota; kingdom Metazoa; phylum Chordata; class Amphibia; order Anura; family Hyperoliidae; genus Hyperolius; species Hyperolius riggenbachi. The sequence goes on along the minus strand of NC_090647.1, from coordinate 136,879,192 downwards.
GAACTTTTTAAATATTTAAGTCAAGAGGGTATAACACTGTTACTTTATAAACTATGGGCTTGTAATTAGGGATGGACGCAAAACTGAAAAAAATGCACCTTTATTTCCAAATGAAATATTGGCGCCAAACATTGTGATAGGGACATAATTTAAACGGTTTTATAACCGGGACAAAAGGGCACATAAATTTCATGGGTTTTAATTACAGTAGCATGCATTATTTAAAAACTATAATGGCCGAAAACTGAAAAATAATTTTTTTTTTCCCCACATTTTTCCTATTTTCCCATTAAAACACATTTAGAAAAAAATAATTCTTGGCATAATGTCCCACCTAAAGAAAGCCTAATTGGTGGTGGAAAAAACAAGATATAGTTCATTTCATTGCGATAAGTAATGATAAAGTTATAGACGAATGAATGGAAGGAGCGCTGAAAGGTGAAAATTGCTCTGGTGGTCAGGGGGTAAAACCCCTCAGTGGTGAAGTGGTTAATGAATACAATTGCTTATTTTTAACAATATTAGTTTAGTCATTGTTTGCCCATTGTAAAACCTTTCTTCTCCCCACTTTACATAGTTAAATTTATCACAGGTGATATCTATACTGCTGTTAGGTGCACCACTGTGGAATGTGTGTTCAGAAGTCAGTAGAAATAACACCTAATCTCCCTAAATGTCCTGGGAGGAAAATTCTACGTAATTAATATCATGGGAGGGTGGGGTTACATGCCAGTATACCGCGATATATAGATATACAGTAGATAAGTGGTTCTGATGTTGAAACGAGGATAATGAGCATAAAGGTGGGTTGCCTGAATATTTTACTACATCCTACTATATGTCACTATGGTGCCTTTTTAAATGTTTAGGTCTGAAGTGTACACATCAGTGTAAAGGTGACCACACACCATACAAATTTTTAAATATCTGTTCAATTAGATAATTGCAATAAATTTTTCTGACTGATTGTAACATTTCAAAAATATGACCAATGTACCACACACCTATGTTACATTTTTCCCCAATTATGATAAAAATGATTGGAAACTCTGACAAAATTGCTAGGGTGTGTATATTAACACACACCATACAATCTTTAGAAAGATTTAATAAAAATATCTGGCATTCCGGATCGATAAAAATCGAAGAAAACAGGAAATCCGATCGGATTTTTCAGTAGAATTAAAAAAAAAAAGCTTTCGATTTTTTTCGGGAGATCCGATCGTTTTTATCGAATTGCCTTAAAATCGGATCATTTTATTGTATCGTGTGTGGCCACCTTAAGTGTGAGTTAAACTCTGCTGGTAACAGGATACCGTTGAATTCCCAAGTTTACTTTTCTATGTGTTGTATTATGTGTTGCTCATATGCTCGTGCTTGTCTGGTTAACGCTTTCTGAAGATGTCCACAATGTTGTACATAGACTCTGCCTATTGTGAAGAAATTAAAGAATACAGCCAGTATTGTGCCAAATTATTCCCCCTTTTCGTCCCCCTTATTCCCCAAAGGCTTCCGCGCTCTTTTATGTGTGTGACATGAGCTGTCCAAGCGGGTAAAATGCAGCTAATTAGCTCAGTGTGGTGCTCTATAGATGTCTGTCTGTCTGACATTGCAGCTGTCACTTAAATGAGGGGTGATGATATGAGCCTTCACAGCTTATTATTTATAAGGCTTTTATTAGATCATTGTATATATGCAATGGTTTTTCTATTATCTCTATGAATAGGCCTGCTGGACACATTTTCTAAAATTCATGTGATTTCAGGCATTCTACATTTTAGAAAAAGTTTGCTCGATGTTCTTGACACTGCTAAATGTATTGTTTAATGTATTTTTCTTTACATAGTTGTGGTGCCTTATTTGCTATGTATTTGTGGCATATTTATGCATAATAATAGTGATGCCACGTCATGCAGTAGTGCTCACAATGAGAACAAACAGGGCAATTGTGACTGGTGGTGTTGAATACCTGCAGGTGTTGGATGGTGCTGACTTTTCAAGACAAGTGCAAAAGTGGAACAGTTTCCCATAACTCATACTCACGTTTTTATGTTATATGAAACCCAGATTCGGATTGTTTTTTTATTTATAATTCTTTTATTTTTTTGTCAAGTTTTCATTAGTCTTAATAAATCAGCCTTGATATGTATGCATCATAAGGGGACTCTTCTTTGGCTTTGCATTTTCTATACTCCCTGCCTAGTGTTTCATATGGGAAGTTAGGCCATGCAGCAACAAAACGGAGGTAATGATGCAAATGGCAATGGGGTGCAGGGTGTTTACTTTGGGCACAGGCGCTTTACTGGTTTCATCTGTATACACATCGTATTATATAGCCGAGCGCCATCTCTCAGCTAGTGCTCAGCTGCTGTGTAGCTGATTGTCATATGTTGGGTACTGTATTGCTGCAACTTGGCTATTGTATAGCTGAGCTTTGGCTAGCAGTGCTTTGCAATGACTGCCTGAACAAGCTGATGGAGAAGGAAGACAACAGGGAGGTTAGCATCGGCTTGGGCCACAGGTCCAGGTTAGGCGTGAGTTTAGGAGGGTTAGTGCGAGAGGGTAGGTTAGGAGGAGGTTTGAGTCATTAGGGTGGGGAGGTTAGGTGTAGGCATTTAGATAGTGATTTGCATTGAGGGTGAGGTTAGGGTTAGGCTTTAGGAAAGAATTCCTTTTAGGGGAAAGAGATTACACTGGGGTTGGTTAGGAGTTCGGAACCAGAATGACTTTATTTAGTGATGGCTAAAAGATGAGAACCGTGCCGAAAACCCTGATAAAAGTATCATTACAAAGCTGTTAGTAACAGTAAAATCACATTACAGAACTACTGTTATCGCCTGACACCAAAATGAATGCACACCATTGATATACATGCTATCTATCATAATCCTAGCATATTTATACGTAGAGTCTCAGCTGAAGATGCAGTATAGTGTGTTAACAAATGCTGCAGCAATACAGCAAACATTATCTGCTTCCTGTTGTGTCGGCTCTTGTTTTGTTCTGTGTCAGGGTGCATACAGTCAAAAGCGGCGCCTGGAAAAAATGGCGCACGGTTCGGAACGCTCCTTAAAACGCTATTTAGCGTTTTAGACTTTAAAACGTAGTTTTCTGTTTTAATAAGGCTCAGGCTGCCTGTGGTATTACAGTCAAATTTATGGGAGCAGGAAAAAATGGCGCACAGCTCCACCAGAACATTATGGCGCCGTCAATTTAATGTAAAACGCTAATTAGCGTTTTGAAATTGTAACAGTGTTTTAGCGCAGCGGTATAGAACTGAACTGTGGTTATATTTTGTGCAAGGTGCAGGTTCGAATCTAGTCAATGATCTCTTTTTTAATTATTTTCGTTTGATACATGCACTGCTATCCGAGAATTAATAAAAGATTAGTTTAAAAAATACTTTTTACGAAGTCAAAGTTTTGTGTTTTTAATATCCCAGCTGCATAACATACAGTATGCAAAGGAAGTGGGAAGGCAGAATAAAGCTGGGATATCAAAAACACAAAACGTTTACTTCATAAAAAAAGTATATTTCAACTAATCTTTTACCAAGGCACAAATAGCAGCGGTATCTCTGTCAATGAAAGAAAAAAAAAAAAAGTAACGTGCACAGATTCGAACCTGCAAAATTTTCTTCAAAGACCTGTACTTTACCACTAGGCTATCATTCCTTCTTGCAAAACTAGCTTAACAGTGCTTAGACATTCTGTTATAACACTATGCTGAACAGCACCATCTACTGGTTATAAATTTGCATACAGTCAAAAGCGGCGCCTGGAAAAAATGGCGCACGGTTCGGAACGCTCCTTAAAACGCTATTTAGCGTTTTAGACTTTAAAACGTAGTTTTCCGTTTTAATAAGGCTCAGGCTGCCTGTGGTATTACAGTCAAATTTATAACCAGTAGATGGTGCTGTTCAGCATAGTGTTATAACAGAATGTCTAAGCACTGTTAAGAAGGAATGATAGCCTAGTGGTAAAGTACAGGTCTTTGAAGAAAATTTTGCAGGTTCGAATCTGTGCACGTTACTTTTTTTTTTTTTCTTTCATTGACAGAGATACCGCTGCTATTTGTGCCTTGGTAAAAGATTAGTTGAAATATACTTTTTTTATGAAGTAAACGTTTTGTGTTTTTGATATCCCAGCTTTATTCTGCCTTCCCACTTCCTTTGCATACTGTATGTTATGCAGCTGGGATATTATAAACACAAAACTTTGACTTCGTAAAAAGTATTTTTTAAACTAATCTTTTATTAATTCTCGGATAGCAGTGCATGTATCAAACGAAAATAATTAAAAAAGAGATCATTGACTAGATTCGAACCTGCACCTTGCACAAAATATAACCACAGTTCAGTTCTATACCGCTGCGCTAAAACACTGTTACAATTTCAAAACGCTAATTAGCGTTTTACATTAAATTGACGGCGCCATAATGTTCTGGTGGAGCTGTGCGCCATTTTTTCCTGCTCCCGTCAGGGTAGGTTGTCAGTTGTGATCTGGTGCTGAAGGTTCGGGGTTTATATTCTATCAGCCTATACTTTTATACTTTTTTAGTTTACACTTTTCTACAAAGAGATCCATGGCAACTCACTGCTTGTTTTAACTTTAATATGCACATCAAACAAATGTTTTGAAATATTTATCAAAACCTGCCTGCTTAGTTATTTATAGTATTGATGAGCTGCCTACTACACCATGTATTTCCTATAGCAAGTTGTTTTCTTTTCATACAGGTGCATTTTCTGTATTGGTCATGAATACACTGTTGATGGTCTGTTGAGATCCACGTCCTCCAGTATTGGAAGAACACAGATCCGTGTTTTGTGTTCTGTCTATCCTTAAAGGGGAACTGAAGTAAGAGGTATACGGAGGTTACCATATTCATTTCCTTTTAATCAATACCAGTTGCCTGGCAGCCCTGCTGGTCTATTTCTTTGCAGTAGTATCTGAATAACACCAGAAACAAGCATGCAGCTAGTCTTGTCAGATCTGACTTTAATGTCTGAAACACCTGATCTGCTGCATGCTTGTTCAGGGGCTATGGCTAATAGTATTAGAGGCAGAGGATCAGCAGGGCTGCCAGGCAACTGGTATTGCTTAAAAGGAAACAAACATGGCAGCCTCCATATACCTCTCTCTTCAGTTCCCCTTTAAAGAGAAACTTTAACCAAGGATTGAACTTTATTGCAATCAGTAGCTGATACTCCCTTTCCCATGACAAATCTTTACCTTTTCTCTAATAGATCGTCAGGGTATGGCTGATATTGTGGTGAAACCCCTCCCACATTGTGATGTCAGGACCAGGGTCCTGACAGTTTGCTGTCTGTGAACCTCGTTGCATTGTGGGGAATACTGTTTGTTTGTTTTTCCACTGAGCAGTAATATCTCCCTCTGGGCATAGAACTCTCAGTAACGAACATTCCGTAGAGCTCAACTGGCAGAACTAACGATGTCACCACCAGTGATACATTTCAGAATGTAAATCAGAGATTGGAAAGATTTTACAGTGGGCAAACACTGACTTACTAATCTACAAAATGTATATTGTAAGCAATAAGCAATTTTATTTGTTTTTTTCACTACAGTTCCTGTATTTTCTTTTTTTTTTTTTTTACTCACATTTTTATTGAGAAGTAAATGCATGTTACAATATAAACATCACATTGTGACTGCAAGGTACAGTATAATTGAACATGTTTCAAAAATAACAATGAGCAACACAATGCGCATACTTCCAGGTTATCATATGGATGAGCAACTATTTTATGCTAATCAGAGTGAAATGGTTGGGAGAATTTAAAAATCCCCAATCATACAACCAAACCAAGATCTGATATCCAGTTCCTGTTTTTTTTAAAGAGGAGCTGTAGTGGAAATACTGTAATGAGTAAAATTGTGTTTTTTTGTTTTTGTTTTTTGTTGTTTTTTTTACAATATTGATTTAGAAATTATCTAGTCCGTGTTCACTCATTGTAAAATCTTAATTCGCCCTGATTTACATTCTAAAACTTATCACAGGTTGCAACATCTTTAGTCCTGACAGGTGCAGCTCTGCAGAATGTTTGTTTCTGAGGATTCCAAAGCCAGTGAAAATAGTGCCTGGTCTCCCAGAATGCTCTGGGAAGAGAATTCTGCATAGTTAACAGGCCAAGTATCACTGTGAGAGAGGGGCTACATTCAATATACAGCAATATACTGTATATTGTGTATATAATGTATAGAAAGTGTTTCTAATGCTGAAACCAGGAAAATGACTGTAAAAGTGGGTATGCTGAATAATTTACTGTATTCTACTATATGTCATTACAGTGTCTAAGTATATGTCTATATATGTCACATACGTGCTATGTAGGCATGTCAGGAGTAGGTATTGTTGTTGCAGGTCCCCATATTGCATTGTGGCATATGCTATCCTTGTTTACTTGGTGGCTTTCCATCTGCTGTTGAGTTTACTCTGTGTTATTTTTTCTATATTTACTGAGCAGATGGAATATGTTATCCTGAATTCTAGCAGTAAAGTTTATTGACGTTTCGATTTGTTTTTGCTTTGCACTTTGTAACCTCATTGTGGTAGGCCCAATAATGGCTGCTAAAAACGGAACCAATAAGTATTACTTTCCATCAGCATGTACACAGTGTACCTATTTAAAGAGCAGAGTCCTATTGGTTTAAGGTGTTGTAAGCTTGGAATCCGTCACGGATGATGCCCTGGGCATTGCTGTGTATTTAACCCAGGATGATTTCTGAAATCAACAGCTACAACGCTCATTGCTGCAATCAGCCAGTATAGTGTGAGTGTTGCGGGAAATATGTATAATGTGTAGTATAAATACTGAGACATGCAGGCTGATTGTTGATCAAACAACATGACCAAATTACATGGTGAATATCAATCATTTCTTGATCTCTCTTCTTTTCTGTAACTTCTCACTTTGCAATGTATTGATTTATTTTCAGTTTTTCCCCTTTTTTGCTGAAGTTCCTCTTTAAATTCCTCGTGAACTGGTTCCACAGGCTAGCCCAGGCATGGACAAACTCGGCCCTCCAGCTGTTACGGAACTACAAGTCCCACAATGCATTATGAGTCATGACTGTGGCTGTCAGACTCCTGCAATGCATTGTGGGACTTGTAGTTCTCAAACAGCTGGAGAGCCGAGTTTGCCCATGCCTGGGCTAGCCAATAGTGTACCAGTAGGGAAATCCTCTGGTGTGATGCTACATGCTGTGTGTTCATTCTTCAGGACTTCCTCTGGGTTCCTCTTAACTAAAGATGGACATCCATCCATATAGTAGATGTGATGCACAATCCATATCTACCTGATCTACCTTGCCACAGTCCCTCACTAGATATATCAGATCTCAGCAGTAATCTCATCTATCATTCCTCTCTCTGTTTTAGTTACACGCTTTCTATTGCTCCTTATAGAGCCCCATCTACTACCACACCCCGAGAATTCTACCCCTGCTCAGCCAACACCAACAACCCCCCCCCACCTTTCCCAATGGATGGCCTGTTCTAATCAATGTTGGCACAACAAAATGACTGTTGGTTGAGGAGGCTTGATTTTCATTTTTTAAAATCTATTTTGTGTTCATTTAATGCAACATAACATCTATAAAAAGATTCAGAGTAAAAGGCCAATGGAAATCCATTTTTGCATTTCACCAATGCTTCATTTTTTTCCCTTTCTTCCAGGCAATATGCTGGCCCTCATTATCAGGCGATTCACTGACAACTGCATATTTCACCTGACTCAACCCATTTAATGTCTTTCTGTTTCTCTCCTATAAGCTGCACTAGTTGGACCAAATTTAGCTGAAGTCAATTAAAAATAGGTGTTGCTCTTCCTTTCCTGAGGATAGATCATAATACAGAGCAGGTATTTGACAGCTAGTAACATAAATCACTAGAAAACATGCTATATCTGGAAGCTGTAATTCTCAGATGTCCGCATTCCAGGGAGATTTAGCGCTTTTTCCCCTTTGTGCCATGGCATTTTTTGGAATATGTGCCAACCACTGCTTATGCTCATTTGTTATCCGTTATTACTAAGCTAAACCAGTCTTTACAAGCCTATTTGTATAATCACAATATTTTTTTCACTATATTTTAAAGGTATCCACAATGTGGAAGGTGTGGCTGTGGACTGGATGGGAAACAACCTGTACTGGACAGATGATGGACCTAAGAAGACCATCAGTGTGGCTCGTCTAGAGAAGGCATCTCAGACCAGAAAAACCTTGGTAGAGGGCAAGATGACCCATCCTAGAGCTATTGTTGTGGATCCATTGAATGGGTAAGATTTCTCTAGTACCTGGACAGATGTTTAGCCCATGTAAATCTGCTGGTGACATTAATATTTTATATATAGAGACAAGGTATGCTATTCAGAATTGGCACATGGTTAGGTGGGACTACTTTCTATAGATTTCAATATACTGTACAAATGCACTCACCAGCCAGTCACTAAGAAAAATTAGACCATAGTAAGGTCGAATTAAAGCAAACCTGGGCTAAAAATAAACTGAGATAAACAATTATATCCATCCCCCTACTTGTAAAAATGACTTTTTAGAAAATCATAGTTTTATTTTAAATTTTAAAAGCTCAAAATGTAAGTTTCATGTGTTACTGACTCAGCTGAAAGGCACAGTCTTTTGCACAGTCTAACAGTCTTAAAGAGAACCCGAGGTGGGTTTGAAGAATATTATCTGCATACAGAGGCTGGATCTGCCTATACAGCCCAGCCTCTGTTGCTATCCCAAACCCCCCTAAGGTCCCCCTGCACTCTGCAATCCCTCCATAAATCACAGCCACGCTGCTGACAAGCAGCTTGTCAGAGCTGGCTGTGTTTATCTCTATAGTGTCAGTCTGCTGCTCTCCCCGCCTCCTGCAGAACTCCAGTCCCCGCCTGCATCCCTTCCCTCCCTGCTGATTGGAGGGAAGGGACGGGGGCAGGGACCTGAGCTCTGCAGGAGGCGGGGGAGCAGCCGAGACTGACACTACAGATGTCAACACAGCCCGCTGTGATTTATGTCTGATTGCAGAGTGTAGGGGGACATTAGTGGGGTTTGGGATAGCAACAGAGACTGGGCTGTATAGGCAGATCCAGCCTCTGTATGCTGATAACATTCTTCAAACACACCTCGGGTTCTCTTTAAGAGCCACAATCTATGAACTATTGACCTTTTTATACCCATTACCTGCATTCAGAAGCTTATTTCTTCCAGGAAAGAGTTTTATGGCTGTAATTCCTCATCAGCAAGGGTTGTAGTTGGGTTAGGTCACCGCAAGAGAAATTGTCCCTTGCATACCTAAATGATTAACTCTTTCAGGCAGAGAAAAGAGCACAGCCTAGTTATTTTCAGGAATACACATGTATCTCATCATGCCACATGTCCTAAAAACTATACAGATGTAACAAAACAAAGCACCTCTTTGACAGACTAAAATGTCAGTCATGTTTCAGTTAGGTTATGCTTTAAAAACCAACTTGGCCATTGAGAAGAAAAATCCATTATTTTAACCACTTGAGGACTGCAGTGTTAACCCCCCCCCCCCCCCCCCCCTAAAGACCCGGCCATTTTTATCAAATTGGGCCACTGCAGCTTTAAGGCCACTTGGCACACAAGTGATTCCCCCCCCCCCTTTCTCCCCACCAACAGAGCTCTCTGTTGGTGGAGTTTAATCACTCCCCCAGTGTTTATTTTTTATACAAATATTTATTTGTTTTATTGTTAAATAAAAAATGTGTATTTTCCCACTGTCCCCTTCCTCCCTCCCCCACCAGCCTATGACTGTGATCGGCTGTCGTAGGCTTCAGCCTATGACAGCGGATCACCCCTGAGCCAATGGAGGGGAGAGCCGTGTCCCACGGCTGTCCCCAGTACAGAGCTGCCTTAGATCGCAGCACTGTATAGGTCTGGTCTATTAGACGGCAAACTCGTCTAACAGTCTCTGAGCGGCTGTACTCCGTCATTCATGCCGAGATGCGGCGCATCAGCGCGTGTGATCTCCTGCAATCCCCGCCCCAAGGACCTTACGCCAATCGGTGTTAGGCAGTCCTGGGGCTGCCGCCGCATCCATGCCCATCGGCGTCACGCTGTCAGCAAAAGGTTAAGTACCCCTGAAATCTTTAAAATAAACCAGATGGTGGACTTTATTACCTTTGCAGAATTGGCCCGGCACTGCTCTTCTTCGTCTCTTCCAGTCAAATATGAAAACCTGGAGGCTCCCCTTAGCAACAGCTCATGAATCGGAACCACACAGGTGCGCAAGTTCCGATTAACGTAAGCAGAGAAATGTCAAGCGTTCATTCTTTCACTGTGTAGGTGCAGCTTGAAACTTGTGCCTTCTCACTTTACAATTGCTCTGTGCTGCTTGGAGGAACTTCAAAATAGTGCAGGGGGGAGGGGGGTTGAATGCGGGTTGGTGGGCTTGGGGGCTTGGGGGCTTAATGGCTCTGAGCAAAACCAGGCAGCCTGTCAAGGGCTTTATTCAGTTGATTTTACCCAGGTTCAGAGGTACTTTGAGGAGTTTACACAAGACTTCTATAGTTCCATTTTCCGGTAGCCAGGTTTAATGGAGTTGTGTAATCATGACTGTCCTTATTGTCTGTATTGATTGTACTTCCTATTGTCTATATGGTCCTAGAGTGTGACAACACAGCGTTACACTTCATACTGCATGTGACTTTAGTTTTCAGCAACATTTCTGTGTGTTTCAAGGTGGATGTATTGGACAGATTGGGAAGAAGATCCGAAAGACAGCAAGCGAGGAAAAATTGAAAGAGCCTGGATGGATGGTTCCAACCGCAACATTTTTGTCACATCCAAAGCCGTTCTGTGGCCCAATGGGCTAAGTATTGACATTCCTAACAAAACTCTTTATTGGGTAGATGCCTTTTATGACCGCATTGAAATGATCTACCTCAATGGAACTGGCCGCAAGGTTAGTAGCACCTTTTTCTTGCCTTTCTTTTACCTGCATTTGTTAATAGTTTAGATGAATTAGTGGCAGGGGGTTCTGTGGGACTGGGCTAAATAGTTTGCTCCTAATTATGTTAAATACTGAAGTTTTAATGAGGATAATAAAACAAATACAAAAAATAGATGTGCATATATGGTACCTAGTCAAGTTTCATCATAATTTCTCTATCTTGACATGAAACGGGAAATTTAACCACTTCAGCCTTCAGTCGTTTTCACTTTATGCATCCAAGTAATTTTCACCTCCCATTCATTAGCCTATAACTTTATCACTACTTATCACACAAAAACTGATCTATATCTTGTTTTTCCGCCACCAATTAGGCTTTCTTTGGGGGGTACATTTTGCTAAGAGCCACTTTACTGTAAATGCATTTTAACAGGAAGAATAAGAAAAAAACTGAAAAAATTCATTATTTCTCAGTTTGCAGCCATTATAGTTTTAAAATAATACATGTCTCCATAATTAAAACTCACGTATTGCATTTGCCCATATGTCCCGGTTATTTCACCGTTAAAATTATGTCCCTATCACAATGTATGGCGACAATATTTTATTTGGAAATAAAGGTGCATTTTTTCCGTTTTGCATCTATCACTATTTACAAGTTTAAAATATATAGAAATATTTCATCTTCACATTGATATTTAAAAAGTTTAGACCCTTAGGTAAATATTTACATTTTTTTATTGTACTGTTTGTTTTAATTTTTATATTAAACATTTTATGTGGGTATTTTTTGGGAGGGTGGGATGGAAACAGTAGTCTTAGAGTGTAAATGTGTGTTGAGTTTTATTTTTTTTACTTTTAGTTGTAGTTTTACTTTTTGGCCACAAGATGGCGGCCATGAGTTTGTTTACATGACGTCACTCTAAGCGTAACATACGCTTAGAGAGACGCATGGGGGAGGCAACAGCCAGAAATAGTGAAGCTTCTGAGAGATCGGGCACCATAGCCCGATTCACTGATTGCCAGGCTAACAAACTGTGGGCCGGGAGCGCGCATGCACGCGCGGAGGCGCACATCTCCTCCTGGGCGTAGCTAGTATGCCCAGGAGGCCGAAGTAGTTAATGATGAATCAGTATGAAGTGGGGTTGGGAAACTGTTTTTTATTTTATTTTTTTGAAGAATTTATTCACTTTCTATTTTTATCAAGTGAAGGCCTCAAGTACTAGTTGCACTTATTACTGTGAGTTTGTTTCTTACATTATTGGCTTCAATTCACTAACCATTACCGCATTTGGGGAAGCAGAAAACAGCTGATTTTACTGAACATTTTGTGAAATGTCAATTAACAAAGGCCATTACCACAGATGACAAAGATGAGCGTGTGGTAAAACAAGTGAGATATTCGGTAGATGTCAGTATATAACAGCCAGCCATGAAATAAGGTGATAGATGAGAGAAGGCAGAACAAGGAAAAGGTGAAAATAATAAAAAACATATTTCCTTATTTCCACAGTATTCTGATCTAAAATTATAACTAAAATGGTTAATAAGATACTAATGTTTTTGAGCTGATACTAATTTTATGCACCTTGGATTTTCCCTTTACTTGTCAGTATACTAAAAACAAAGGTTTTCTGTATCACATCTTTCATCCATTCACCCTGCATTGCAATGATCTATCAAACACTGAATAATGGCTACTTGATTTCTTAAAATACAAAATGAAATCCCGCATGAGGTAAAGATCTTAGTGAATTTGTCATTAAGTTTTTAGTAAATTAACAAACTATTTACCACATGTGTGAAAATCTTAGTGAATTTGGGAAAAATTTTCTAAAATACAAAATGTGGTATTTTACTGAAACTTTAGGTTTTTTTTTACCAAACATGTCTTGTCTTTTTGTTGCCTTATTTATTAGTATTGTCTCTTGAGAAATGAAATATTTTGATATTTTGTGTTTCTTTTTCCCCCTCTTATTAGGCAGTGTATGAAGGTCCTGAGTTGAACCATGCATTTGGTCTTTGCCATTATGGTAGCTTTCTCTTCTGGACAGAATACAGAAGTGGCAGCATCTACAGGCTAGACCAGAACGTAAAAACCGTTACACTTTTGAGAAACGAGAGGCCGCCAATTTTTGAAATCCGAATGTACGATGCTCAGCAGCAGCAAGGTGAGTTTCTGTAACTGTCAAAATGCATTGAGGATTATGTTTAGCACAATAAATAGGTAATTTGCAACCTGTCTGGTATCTATACCAATAGTGCCCCACACAGGGCCAGATTTAGGCCAAGGCCCCCTAGGCCATGGCCTAGGGCACCACAGGAGCAAGGGCACCAAAGCAGCAGGCTAAACTGGTGTAGCATTTGCAAGCTTGCAAATACTGCAATGCAGGGAAATCAGGCGAGCGCCTGGTCGTGGTACTCAGCTGCTAGCCACCTGTGCAGCAGCCATCTTGCTCTCTGTGCACGTTTTCATTGTGGGGCTGGTCAATGGCACGTACAGAATTCCAAGTTCAGTGAAACCTTGGATTGAGAGTAACTTGGTTTAAAAGTGCACATTTCCCCATAAGGATTAAAGGAAACTTGGATAATTTGCTCCACAACACAAAAGCGTTTATAGAAAAATATTTAATACACAGTACTGTACTGTATAAAGTAAAAAAAAAGACTTTCACTATAACTAACAAAATCCTTGCTATCTGGTGGCTCACACAAACTTTTTTTCTTTTTTGTGGCTTTAAAAGGGACCTTATCCAATAACAGTTGCTTTTGCCTACATTTGAGGATTTCATATAAATGTGACATTGTACAGTCCCCACTCTCAAATTAAGTACAATCTCGCCACTTTTAAGAGATAACCGTCGCCTTTGTTGTGGTGACGTGACGCGTGTGCACGTTCCTTGCTTGTATATCAAGACGTTACTTGCTTGTCAAGATAAAATTTCATAAAATATTTTTCCTGTCTTGCAAAGCACTTTTAAACCAAGTTACTCTCAATCCAAGGTTTCACTGAACTTGGAATTCTGTACATGTCATTGGCCAGCCCTACCATCTGGTGACAAAAGCATCTTTCCAATAGCAAAGTTACACAAGGTTGCTTGCTATAATTATTTGTGCAATTACAAGACAAGAGCACCTAAACAGCAAAACTGCCTTACTCTACATAGAATTAAAATAAAAAATATTAAAGTGAACCTCCGGACTAAAAATCGACTTAGCAGCACTGAAAAGGCTTGGTGTTTAACAGTTTCACAGCATCAGAACTTTGTTTCTCTTATACAAGCCTCATTTTTAGCTGCACAGAAGAAAACTGCCCGGGCTTTTTTCCCCTGATGCTGTGCAAAGCATGATGGGATTTCTGATGTTGTTGTTCTCGGTCTGCTGTTTTGGTGCAATTTTTTTTTCACATTTTGAATTTGACATTTGAAGCCCAGCGCATGCAGCTGGGAGGGGTTATCAGGACACAGGACAGTTGGAACTGTGTCTCCTGCTCCTTGTCACCTCCTTTCAACCAAAAAGATGGCTGCCCCCATGACAAAGATGGCAGCCCCCATGAATCACAAACATTTGCCTGTTCTTTTAAAACCTATATATTCTAATTAACATAACTAATGTAACTTGATGATCGTATGTTTGTTTAGGCTGAAGTTCCCATTTTTAGATGTATGGTGAAGCTGCAGTTTCCTATGAAACAGCAGTCCTCACAATGCAACACACAAAGCGGCTGATGAACACTTGGATGTGATTGGCTAGGACACTGCCCCATACCTCCACATAGATGCAGTGGGCCAGATTTATTTATTTTCCGACAGGTTTTTCTTCTTAAACTGTTCTAACCAGCAGAGGAACTGTTCTGCATGATAATGAGAAACTTCTCAAATCCTATGTAATAGCAGCAGTTTAGCGTGGATTTCTAGAGCTGCACTACAGTTAAGAAAAGTGCAAATCCATTCCTAAACTGTCGAAGATTAAAGGTGGCCCCACACACCATACAATTAAAAGATCCAATTTTTCATCATTTCGATCGGTTGACTTGAAAAATTGAGAGCTTTTCTTTGGTTTCGATTGAAAAATCCGATCGAATTTCCCCTTTTTTTTTTCTTCCGATTTTTGGACATGTTGGAAATTTCAGACCAACTTTATCAATAATTGTATGGTGTGTGTGATGGATTGTCAATAATTGATGTACAGTTCCAATCAATTTTTTCTGAGCTTTCAGTTATTTTGTTTATGATTGGGGGAAAAATGAACATAGGTGTGTGGTACATTGGTCAGATTTTTGAATTTCTAAAATCAGTCAGAAAAATTGATTGCTATACTTGAATTGAACAGATATTTAAAAAAAATTGTATAGTGTGTGGCCACCTTGAGACAATTCTGCACAGATTTCTAAAAACCTACTAATATTTTGTCTGAGACACTCTTGATAAATGTCCCCTAGAGTGTTGGGGCAGATGCCAGCAATGCTCAAAATACTGCTAAAAAATCTGTAGCAATGCAGTCAGCCTGTTCAAGCCAGTTTATAATGTGTGGGTGTGTGGGTTGAGCACAATTGGTACATCCTGTACATCCAGAGTACTTTTTACAGTGGGCTACACTTCTCCATTGAGCAATGCCTGTGATGGAACTACACAGCAATTTCCTGTAGGGCATGCTGACTTTCTAACCTGCCTCTCAAGAACATCCTGTGCTATTCTGAAGCAGTCAGACACACTACAGTGCAGTGTAGTCATTACTATCATAGCATTTTCCAAGACATTCCTTAATACTGTATATTTCTTTTATCAAATCACATTACCCAGTGCTGATGCTACCTGTATAACTCGTGTGACCAAACTCTGCTTGTCCCCATACAGTAGCTCATACACAGACTGCTATGGCTACGATAATGTTCTTGCATACAAGTTATGGTGGCTAAAAGCCCTGCAGAGATAGCAGATTTCCAATTCTGTAATAGCAGCTGATTGGGGTGTGAAACGTACGTTTCTCTACACTTCTTATCAGTACAGGACAGATTTCATTCTGAAAGATATGACAGCCCACCTGTGTGCTGCCAGTTCATGATCCTCACTGAACGATGCAATTTATTTTAACAAAGTGAAAATTGCTTTTGCAAACGCCCCAGCTGGGAATTTCTTGCATATGACCCTGACATTAGTGGAAATGTCCTCGAGCTATGCTGAGAAGAATATAATGAAAGGAGATGACACTCTACGTTTACTTTCATCATGTCTTCCGGGATTTACGGTAATTTGTGAGTCTAACACCAATAGTCTTGATGACCTCATGAAGGCAGTGCCCTCTAGTGTACAATTCCATCTTTATCCAGGAAGGGATAGCTATTTTTATGCTGTGTAATGTGAAAGAATAAGAATGACCATGAAGGTATTGTTGTGTTTTTCTGTTTTTCCTTAAACTCCTCTAATATATCTGTGTTTGTTTTGAAAGTGGGTTCCAATGCATGCCGAGTAAACAATGGTGGTTGCAGTAGCCTCTGCCTGGCTGTACCTGGGAGCAGGAGGTGTGCTTGTGCAGAAGACCAGATTCTCGATGAAGATGGTGTGACATGTAAAGGTAAGACATATCTGATATGGAGACACATTTGACCCTGACATGGAGACACATCTGTGCATAATATGGCAACACATCTTCATCTACATACAAAGTTTCCTATGAATTGTTCTTTGACATAAAATATATACCAGAGTATGACGATTGTCATCGGGAACTGTTCTGTGGTTTGACACATATGTTCAGCATTGCTAATTTATTCCCTAGGTACTTGCAGCACATAGAATTCCTATTCATCTTAATTAGGATACAGATATAGATATTTTCAGAGCTTCATGTATAATATTTTGTTTTTTCTCTAGCCAACCCTTCGTACATCCCTCCTCCTCAGTGCCAGCCTGGGGAGTTTGCCTGTAAGAACAGCCGCTGCATCCAGGAGCGCTGGAAGTGTGATGGAGACAATGACTGTCTGGATAACAGTGATGAAGCCTTAGATCTCTGCCGTAAGTGTCCTGCTCAAGAACTCATTACTGTTCTACAAATACTTAAAGTCCATCTAAAGGCAAAATACAAAAACTGATGGCATGGCTGTTATACAGGGCTGCCTTCAAGGCATCAATGGCGGGACTGTAGTATGGGGCCCGAGTGAGTTAGGGGCCCGTTGAACAATACCACAAATATGGGCCTCAACTGCAAGTCTGTCACAGAATATACAGACTGTCAGTGAGTGTGGCTGTGTTTGCCTTGGCCAACCAATTATGCATTGTGATTTTTTTTTTTTGTAATGAATTTGCCATGCTTGTGCTCATTTGAGTGAATTAGAATTGCATTGCAATCGCTGATAAAATGCTGCATGCAGTGCATTTGCGATTGCTGTTTAACCACTGCAGTGAGAGTAATCCTGTAGGGTGACCGGTATCACAGCACTAGCTGATTTCTGGCGATCACCTTCAAGGGGACTCTGAGCTCTAACTAAAATAAAAATCTGAACTTAACTGGGGCTTTATCCCGCCCACCATAGGTCGGGAGGTCCCTCGATGTCCATCAGGCTCTTCTCCCAGGGCCTGGTCAGAAATGGCTCCCCGGCGACACTGGGCCCGAGTGTCAGGCTCCTCTTCCTGAAAGCTGACATCAGTCGTCACCACACTGGCCGCCTCGTGTCATCATGGTGGCCGGTGTGACAGTACTGCGCATGCGCGGTTTAATCGCGCAAGAGCCGTCCTGTCACGCTGGCCGCCGTGGTGACGACTGATGTCAGCTTTCAGGAAGAGGAGCCCGACACTCGGGCCCAGTGTTGCCGGGAGCCGCCGGGTAGCCATTTCTGACCAGGCCCTGGGAAAAGAGGCAGATGGATGTCGAGGGACCTCCCGACTTACGGTGGGCTGGAGAAAGCCCCAGGTAAGTTCAGATTTTGATTTTAGTTAGAGCTCGGAGTCCCTTTAAACATAAGGTCTTCACCTTAAATATGGGGGGGGAGTTGAGGGGTGTGTAGGATTCTCCTTTCCCCCTACCTGCAATTTTGGAGTGGGGTAGAAGCTCTGCTTGATCAGTAGTTGCATAGCTGTGCCGAGCATTAAAATAACACTATCGATGGACATGTTCTTTTAACCTGGGATTGAGAAAGTTCCTGAAGTGCTGGTAAATAATAATGTAATTTTAAAACACTTGGTTTGATAGTGTTCCTTTAAGTAATACAAGGCTAGGGGCAGTGGCGGTGCATATGATATGTTGACATTTTGTTAAAAATATATTTTATAGATACAGCATGTCTAAAAAAGGTTTTCACTGAAAGACCACACAGAATCAAAAGACGGTTTGTAATAAATGAGCAATGTTAAGTAAAGGAACACTATCGATTAACATTTGTTTTTTATTGATATAGGAAATGTTTGGGAAGAGCTGCTAAGTACTGGTGTATACATTTGAGTCCTTCTCTTTGTTTACTGTTCTCTAATTCCTTTCACATTTTTCTAAGGGCAGTCTGCTGTAATTCTGAGGCCAGAATGAGCCATGAGGGGAGGGAGGAATTACCTCACAGTGTATCTGTTAACTCTGTGTGTGCAGAGAGCTCAGTCAGAGACAGGCAGAGCTTTCTCTCTGACAGCAGACTAAATGTATCTTATGTGCAACATAAACATTTTGTAATTGTGTGTGTGAAACCTGATAGGCTTTTGTTTTCATATAATTCTGCTTCCATATTACACTGTTCTTAGCATGTCAGACTGCAGTGATTCACCTATGCAAATGAAACATTCCAAACGTAGCTAAAATCTACACACAATGAATTACAGCTTTTGCCTCTGATATTTAACATGAAAAGTAGGAAAATGATTACACAGCTGCTTAGACGTTATTTGTATATTGTCATTTTAGAACACCTGGGCATTGATAGTGTTCCTTTAATAAAGATTTTGTATTATTCTGTTCTTCTATTGATTGGGGTCCTAATCAAAAGTGATAATCTGAACGATCACTATTTGTATGCCTTTTTAAGGCAACTTCATATTTGTGTACCCGTTAAACATCTACTCATATCCATCAATATACAGTATTTTGAAAAACACACATATATGTTTGAAATTCTCTGACCGTTAATCACAATTATTGAATTAATTGTATCTATGTAAGTAAAAAAAAAAAACTTCTATTTTATAAGTTGTTAATTTGATATACGGTTGTCAGCTTAACATAGTTTAATCAGCATTATAGAGATTCAGTTAAACTCTCCCATTACACTTGATCAGACATGTATCAAACACTTCTATACAATTGATTTAACCTGTTTTTTTTTGTTTTGTTATTTTATAAATACCGTAAATTAAGCAATTGAAAAATGTAGTTGTAGGCTGCAGGCCTTTCTTTACATTAACTCAGCATTCATACTCATCTCAACAGTAGCCTGTAAACCTAAAGGTGGTCACAAACAATGCAATAAAAAGATCAATTTTTACAGCTATTTAATAAAAATTATCTTTTTTGTGTGTTCAAGTAAGACTTTTTTTTATTTTATTTTTTATTTTGTAATAAAACTTGCTCAGGAGTGTAGAGAGGTATTGACTTACACAGCTTGCACAGTTGACCACTCGATTCTGTTAGGAGGTTGAGATCTTACCAGTATGACAGGCATTTATGACTTTCTGACAGATTTATGATAGGCTATGGATGGTTTTTGCATGTTCTGAGTTGCTGTAGCTGTAATAAGCATTCAGTCCGGTTCACGTGTTTCCTTTCCACAGATCAGCACACTTGTCCATCGGACCGATTTAAATGCGAGAACAACCGATGTATTCCCAACCGATGGCTGTGCGATGGTGACAATGACTGTGGCAATGGAGAGGATGAATCCAACTCTACCTGTTCAGGTGGATTTTCCTTCCCCACTGAAACGCTTTAATACATTTAACATTTGAATACTCAGTGATGCTTGTAAATGTTAATGATTTTACTTTGTCTATCCTTTCCACAATAAAGTTATCATCTTTTCTACTGGAAAAAAAATCACTCTCCGCCTCTCCCCTTTCTTTCTTTCTACAGCCCGGACTTGCCCGCCCAATCAGTTTTCCTGTGCCAGTGGCCGATGCATACCAAATTCATGGACCTGTGACCTGGATGACGACTGTGGTGACCGCTCAGATGAGTCCTCTACATGTGGTAATTTCTTATACTACAGACTTCTAAATCTCTGGGGTGAATGCCTTGTTGAATGCTTTCTTCTGTTCCACACTGATCATATGCTTTTCTACCCTGGGAATGTTCTCTAGTCTTGGGATTTTGATTATTAGTATTAAATATTTATGTATCCCTGACCAATTTTCCGAAGTACCATAAAATCAGTCAAGCAATTGACATTAGTCGCAGTAATACAACATTTCTTACCCTGGTGGCCATTCATACCTATCTGGGCAGTTGGGGTGGATTCCAATTAATCTACCAAATAACCTACTTGGCCAATGTGTGCTGCCCAATTGAGATGTTAAGGCATTTTTTTCTCTTAAGTCTGGTGTTTGTGAGTGTATTTATGGGCCCCGGTGAGTATTCCAACCAGTCACCATTCTTCAATCTAATTTTCTCCCTTCTTTTTAAGTGCTGTTTTGGCAGTGGTGTTCACACATAAACACTTTTGCCTCTGAGTTATGAATGCCCGGCTATGGAATGTAAGCTCGTAAAAACAGTTACAAAAATGGTAATCATTACAGAGCATTCTGTAAGTACGGAAAAGGTTTCCAAACATTTCACGGATCTTGCATACATATTTGTCATACTGCTGGGGTATTTTAATAAGGAAAACTCCTGTTAAACCTAAAATGGGAAAAAAATATTTTTTGATAAAGGGGGACTTGTCTTTGTAGATTAATTTTAAGTCTGTGATGTGAGATTTCTTATGTCAACATTTCAAGCTCACAGAAGTTGCCCATAGCGACCAATCAGAATTGAGGACAGTTGTAACCATACACTCATATTGTCCAATTATAGACTGTAAAAGTTCCCTCTGCTCTCCTTCTAACAGTTGACTCAGTAATAGCCTGTGTGTCCCAGGATGGCTCTATCTATGTGTGTGTACCAGGGGAAGGCTGTCATGCAGATGGCAATTAGCTTCCCCATTTTTACCCACTCCAGTCCAGCAAATCAAGCAGATCTAATTTCCGGGAAAGGTTTATCTGTAGCTCTACGCGGCTCTCTTGTCTCATTTTAATATGCAGTGCTCAAGGGAGGCTTTTGTAATGCTAATGGTCTCTCTGTTTAACATTTGTGTTATTTTTTTGTGTCCCCCTGGAATGGGCCTCTTCTGAAATGTACCAGAATCACTTTGGCTTCCAGTTGAGTTGGAAGCTCTGGAAGTCTCCTGCAGGCGTTGTTCATTATTTACAATAGAAAGTGGATACTGCATAAGTTACTGTTCATTTATTTTATGCTTCAAGGCCATCTATTCACTTTGTCTAGACCGCTAACTGGAATTAAGAAGCTGAGAGATTTATCAATGATCCTGAGAGCAGAAGAGAATGCTCTTTGCAGTCCATTCAGTTTATTATTTTGCTCTCAGTAATTTTCTTCTTTGTCATAACCCGTCCCTAATTGGTTATGTAGTGCACCAGTAACACTCAGACACATGAGGAACTACAATTCCAGCGTGACAGTCTGGTGGAGCATGCTTTAGCGTGGAATGATTTACTTGTATGATTTAACATTTCATATACCTGTCCTGCATTGGTTTCTGCCACTAAATCTATCTAGTTATAGTGTTGCATTTTTGGAAAAAAGTTAAAGGGGACCTGAAGCAAGAGGTATATGGAGGCAGCCATATTTATTTTCTTTTTTAACAATACATGTTGCCTGGCAGTCCTGCTGATCATCATTCTGGCATCAGTCATGCCTGAATCACACAGCTGAAACAAGCATACAGCCAGTCAGACTTAAGTCAGACACATCTGATTTGCATGCTTGTTCAGGGTCTATGGCTAAAAATGATAGAGGCAAAGATTGCCAGGCAACTGGCATTGTTTAAATAAATATGTCAGCCTCCATACCCCTGTCACTTCCGGTTCCCTTTAAATATTCTCCTACTGTTATGGGTAAATGTGGGAGTAACAAGCTGCCAACATTTTTCCTTTGGCGCTTCTTTAAGCCATGTACTGCACTGAACACCACCTCTTATACATGTAACCAGTCTAAATAAGGTGATGTTGTGGGGGAGTTAGTATTAACAATGATGTTTTGAAATTCTGAATGCCATTTAAGACTCAGACACATGTATCATTTTTCTAACAAAATAAAAAAAAACAAAGCAACATTCTTTTTCAGGGTTTAGTTAGCTTGGTGGCTGTGACTCAGTTTACATTTATATGTAGAAGTGTGGAAATCATAAATGAGGGCGTGGCTACAACTCAGAATGTCGCCCCCTACTGTCACTGCCATTGAGTCCTAATGACTTTATCATCCATCGAAAAAAGAGAATTCTGCAACATTTTGTTCTTAAGAACTTAGATGAAAGCACATTCTTTAGAAATTAAAACTGAACTAAACCCAAAAGTGAAGAATTAAAATAATAATTCTAATCATAATAAACATACAAGAGTGCCGGGCAGAACACCTGTTTCAGGGGCCAGATGTTCTTGGCAAATTACCCAAAATAGGAAGAACACCAGATGCCAGACTACTGCAGTACAAGCAATGTAGCTGATGAGGAGGCAGACTTGTATTTCACAGGAAGTAGTTGTTCAGGAATTGTAAGACTTGTGTCTGCGAACAGGAAACTATCCAGGCTGTAGATGTCTTAAGCATGTATGAATAGGTGCACAGTTGCAGGCAAGCACACCTGCAACAACTAACCAATAGTTTTTTTAATGTAATAATTAGAGGTAGTCCTGAATGGATCAGCTAAAAATAGCGCTAATAGATTTGGGTGCGGCTATATTTCTAATGTTAATTATCGTTTTTGTAAATATACACTCAATTTTGCATATGTTTGGGCGCAAGTGCCTAAAATCGATATTTTACGTAAACCGATAAAGTAAACTCGGTAATATTCCTAATTTTGTTGTGGAATCGGTAATATCGGTAATTTAAAGTTTATGATAATATATCAGAACGAATATCATAACGCTAAATAAAGAAAAACGATGTCAGTCATAACGATAACTTAAAAAGTCTTTTGGTGTAATAACGGTAAATGAACATATTTAATGATGGAATGTAAGCAAATTCTGTCCAAATACATATAATTTTGTAATTACGAAAATGTAACATTCACTGTACAGATGTAATAACGATATTTGACATTTCTATTTACGATAATATATGAAGTATTTATGATAATTTAGGATTAGACACCACCAGGGGGGTGGTTAGGGTTAGGCACTATCAGGGGGGTGGTTAGGGTTAGGCACCATCAGGGTGGTGGTTAGGGTTAGGCACCACCAGGGGGGTGGTTAGGGTTAGCCACCACCAGGGGGTGGTTAGGGTTAGGCACCACCAGGGGGGTGGTTAGGGTTAGGCACCACCAGGGGAGTTTTAAGGTTAGGCACCACCAGGTGGGTGGTTAGGGTTAGGCACCACTAGGGGGGGTCTAGGGGTTAGGGATAGGTACAGGGAGGGTTCTGTGTCAGAGTAGGGTTAGGTACATTTAGGGTTAGCCACTACCATGGAGGGTTAGGCACCACCAGGGGGGTGGTTAGGGTTAAGCACCACCAAGGGAGGGTTCTTTGTGAGAGTAGGGTTGGGTTAAGCTGTGTTGTTGAATTACATTACGATATTTAACATTATTATTATTATTATTATTATTATTATTATTATTAAGTATTTATATAGCGCCGACATATTATGCAGCGCTGTACAGTATGTATGTATATATGTATATATATATATATATATATATATATATATATATATATATATGTATATATATATGTGTGTGTATATATATATATATATATATATATATATATATATATATAT
The DNA here is from genome assembly GCF_040937935.1 of Hyperolius riggenbachi. NCBI lineage: Eukaryota > Metazoa > Chordata > Amphibia > Anura > Hyperoliidae > Hyperolius > Hyperolius riggenbachi. The sequence continues at coordinate 136,855,285 of NC_090647.1, read as the reverse complement.
ATATATATATATATATTGTCTTGTCAATAATAACTAATATATTTTCGTTTTCATCTCACATCTGTTTTATACCTGTAATAATAATAATCAGAATTATCGATTTAACATTACAAATACCGTTAAATTATCGATCTTTCTAAATTACGATATTTTTCTTTTCCTGATAAATCGCACCTAAATTTGACCACGACTTTTTTAAATGTACGCAGTCCTGAAATGCTTAGGTCTGGGCTAGCTAAGTTTTCCTTTGTCACATCCTCATAAGTTGTAGATGTAGTATAGTGTGTTAACAAATGCTGCAGCAATACAGCAAACATTATCTGCTTCCTGTTGTGTCGGCTCTTGTTTTGTTCTGTGTCAGGGTAAGTTGTCAGTTGTGATCTGGTGCTGAAGGTTCGGGGTTTATATTTTATCAGCTTATAATTTTATAATTTTTTAGGTTTCACTTTTCTACAAAGAGATCCATGGCAACTCACTGCTTGTTTTAACTTTAAAATGCACATCAAACAAATGTTTTGAAATATTTATCAAAACCTGCCTGCTTAGTTATTTATAGTATTGATGAGCTGCCTACTACACCATGTATTTCCTATAGCAAGTTGTTTTCTTTTCATACAGGTGCATTTTCTGTATTGGTCATGAATACACTGTTGATGGTCTGTTAAGATCCACGTCCTTCAGTATTGGAAGAACACAGATCCGTGTTTTGTGTTCTGTCTATCCTTAAAGGGGAACTGAAGTAAGAGGTATACAGAGGCTGCCATATTTATTTCCTTTTAATCAATACCAGTTGCCTGGCAGCCCTGCTGGTCTATTTCTCTGCAGTAGTATCTAAATAACACCAAAAACAAGCATGCAGCTAGTCTTGTTAGATCTGACTCTAAAGTCTGAAACACCTGATCTGCTGCATGCTTGTTCCGGGGCTATGGCTAATAGTATTAGAGGCAGAGGATCAGCAGGGCTGCCAGGCAACTGGTATTGCTTAAAGGAAATAAACATGGCAGCCTCCATATACCTCTCTCTTCAGTTCTCCTTTTAGTGAACTGGATCTGGCAGGACTTGGACTGTGCAGTTGCTAATACATCACATTAGTGTTTATTGTTCGTTGCCCATTGTTGGAAGGCATGCTATGTAAAGGTAGGTACACACATCCAACAGACATGACCCACCCATGACAAACCATTTACACGTCTTATATTTTTTGCACACCAACTGAAGGACCAACTCCTTAACATGCTGTGCGCGCAAATAAAATGACGGACTGCACAACATTGCTGCATTCAAAACAAGTACGTAGTTCAAAAAATGTACACACGTGGCCTACTGCACGATATCAGCCGATAACAGTCATGTGAGTTGATCTTCAGGATGGATCGGGCAATCCACCTGCTATCAATTGCTCGTCTAGTTGTTTGCCAGGCATGCACATGCCTGATTGCCATCCACCACGCCAAAATCAGACGACAATCAGGCGGTTTGGTTGAGCGAGTGTACGGGCCTTAAAGAACAAGCGACACCCATGCTAACCTAGAAATAAAAACACATATATAAGTAGATAAATACTACTTCTACTTAGATAAAGATGTATTGTGCTATCCATGTAATGATTCCTGTGAATTTTATAAAGGAAAAGCAGAAAATCCTATTCTAGGCAGTGGCCATTTTGCCAAGCTAATGCTGACATCATATCCTCCCTGACTCTTGTTTTCCCCCCTCCCTTCTCTTGTGTATTCATTAGCTGCCCTCCTCCCTGAGTCTTCAGAAACTGCCACTGAGGTGTATACTAGGGACTGCACTGTCTTTTTTTCATTTACTCCTCCAGTCGCTGAGTCACCTCAGCCTTGCTTGTAAACACAAGTGATCAGAGGGTGTTCCTGATAAGCAGCTAGGCAGGGAAATAAAGGGAAGAGGAGGAATATATTATAGATAAAAAGAACCACCAGCATGCAACTGAATGGCAATGGCTACTAAAGGCCCAGTGCTCCTAAAGTATATGATAACTCCAAACCATAACAGCAGAAAAAGTTTAGCAAGTTTTGAATGCAGGATTAGCATCTTTATCACTGAATACACTCAGACCATTGCTGTTGAAATTTGATTTTTATGGTGACGATACCACTTTAATGGTGTCCAGTAATGGTACAATTTTCACCAAATGTGATCTTTCGATGCGATATGAATGATCGTCGTAACTAATCGGAAGGCAATTATCAATTGTTCACATTTACTGAACTATTTCTTCAAATGCGATCATAAAATCCAACTTTCGGATAAACTTTATCCTATTTAGCAATCAACCAAAGAATCGTTTTCTGTACAATTCGATAATAAAAAAGTGAATCGAAAGATTGCATTTGGTGAAACAATTGTACCCTTAATGAGCACCTTTACCTCCCTGGCGGTATGCAGTTCCAGTGGCTGCGTCCGCGGGTGGGATTTTTTTAAGTTAAAAGTGTTTTTTATTTGTTAGCTAGCACTAGTCTAGCGAACTATGTGCCCCAAGTTCCCCGGCACCACTCTGAATCCCCCCCCCCTCCCCCCGATCGCTGCTGGCTATATTTACCTGTCCGCAATCCCGCGAGAGCCACAGCTTCACCAATTAGCTTCACCAACGATCAGACATGATGTCATGCACAGTTCCGATTCTCCCCATAGCGAAGCCGGGTGCTGATTGGGAGGCTGCGCCATTGCGGGATCCCTGGGGGGTACGTACGGGGGACTTGGTGCACATAGTTAGCTAGTCTAGTGCTAGCTTAACAATAAGCAACAGATTTTACTTTAAAAAAATCCTCCCAGGGCGACGTGATCCCCTGCGGCGGCTAGCCGGAACGTAGGTCAGGCTTACCGTCAGGGAAGTTAACAAGGTTCTGGAACACATTGGTGTGATCATCACACAAAAAGAGAACACAATGTTGTGTGAACTATATTATGGAATATACAAAACATTAAGAATCCTGTTTTTCTCTTCTCTTCTTGGCACTTATTTAGCTACTGATATATCTCATATGGGAGGCTAACGTCTTAAGTAAGATGTACCCCGTGATTTTACAACTTGCTGTTCCTTCAGGCCTCAAGGAAATACTTTGTTAATTTTCAGTTTGTCTCATTTTATTCCAGCAATTCATTCACACAAATGTATCTTTTCCTCACAGCTTACCCAACATGCTTCCCTCTTGCACAATTCACCTGTAACAGTGGGCGGTGCATCAACATAAACTGGCGCTGTGATAACGGTAGGTACAGTTGTTTTGCTTCTCCAGAACTTGTTCCAACATGGCACTAACCCTTGTCAATTAGTCAGCTATGAAAATGTAATGTCAATTGAGTTGCTAACACTAAACTTTGCAGTCTATGGCGATGCAAAAGTGTGCATGAACGGTTGCGGCCCTGCGCACATGCGCAGAGCAGTGGTACCCTGCACACTCGGCTGCAGGGTAATGTGTACGGGGGGGATGGTGTGCTCCAATCGTCCTGCTCCAGGCTGTCCTGCTACAGGACAATCACACCGCACAATATGTGAAATTAGCCTAAGCTACTCATAGCCAGTTGTTAATGGAAAGATCAATTTTAATAAATTACTAAATGACTTGTGTGTTGGTGATCCCATTTTTTTATTATTTTACTTTTAAATATAGTATATTTGAATGAATACCATTTAAAAAAAATGTAATTATTATTACAGTGACTTCGATGTTCTGGACTTCTTTTTTTACTTTCAGTTTTACTTTAATGTCCACAGATGCACTCTCCCTATTTCTTTCACAGATTACATTTGAAATTTTCCCTATGCGCTTTATCAACCATGCAAATGAAAGGCTATTAATCTACACCACTGCTTAATGTCCATATAACAAATGATGTGGTCTTGTGTAGTTCTTCTTTCATGTGATAGAATGTTTATTAACCTACTTTATACATATGTTATGGCAGGTTTTTTTTATATGTTTTTTCTTTTCCCTTCTCATGATTTTCATTGTGCTTGGATATCATTTATGTGTTGATGGTAACATTCATGTAGCATAGATGTTTGTCAATATGGGTCTGATTCAATATAAAGCTCCAAAAATCCCGCTTTATGCACCAGTCAGTATTATCCGCCTGCATTGAACACATGCCTGAGTCGTTATATTAGTGCTTGCGTTGCCAGAACACCAGAAATATTTACATCGTCCACAAAAAAAATGAGCACGCTGCATTAAAACTTTACGCACAGCATGGTGTTCTCCTTGAAGATACTAATACACAATTTTTCATGGTTTTTGGCAAGCATTCCACATATTGCCTGTGGTATGAAAACTTAAAATATTATTATTGTTTTACATTTATTGTTGATGAAGTTTATAACCTCTTTTATGAAGCAGCCTTTGCAGGTGTTGAGATCCTTCCAAAGCTTAACGGAAACCTGAGATAAAAATAAACTGATGAGATAAACCATTATACAGTATATATCCTCTTACTCCTAAAATGACCTTTATCCCACAATTTTATTTTATATTTAAATCTTCTTTTTAAGTTTTTACTGTTTCAATGTCTCTGCTCAATGACACATTCATTGAAGCATGTCCGAGCTAAAATCTATGAACTATTGACCCTTCATATCTCTTGTCTGCTGTAATGCTAGGTACACACGATGAGATTTTTCAGCCGATTTACTGTCCAACCGATTTTCTTTTCTTATAAATTTCTATTGCTATGAGAAATCGATCAGAAAAACAATCGAAAATAAGACATGATGGAAATTATCTATCGGACCATCTATCTGCCAAACTATCTTATGGTGTGTACCTAGCATTAGAAGTAGGAATGAATTTTATGGTTATAATTCATTATCAGTGAGGATTACGCTATAGTTTGACAAAGACAGAAGCTGTGAGTTGCATACCTGATGTTTAACTCTTTCAGATAGAGAAAGAAAAAAAGAAAGACAGTTATTTGTGTGCTTAGCACTGTACATACACTTGTCTATCTTATCATGCCACTTTGTGTATCCTTTAAGTAACCTTTTTTTTTTTTTTTTTTTTTTTTTTTTTTATAGCATTATGCTGAATGCTTTGCTATTAAAGAGAACCCGAGGTGGGTTTGAAGAATATTATCTGCATACAGAGGCTGGATCTGCCTATTCAGCCCAGCCTCTGTTGCTATCCCAAACCCCCCTAAGGTCCCCCTGCACTCTGCAATCCTTCATAAATCACAGCCACACTGCTGACAAACAGCTTGTCAGAGCTGGCTGTGTTTATCTCTATAGTGTCAGTCTGCTGCTCTCCCCGCCTCCTGCAGAACTCCAGTCCCCGCCTGCATCCCTTCCCTCCCTGCTGATTGGAGGGAAGGGACGGGGGCAGGGACCGGAGCTATGCAAGAGGTGGGGGAGCAGCTGAGACTGACACTACAGATGTAAACAAAGCCTCACAGCACGGTTGTGATTTATGAGGGATTGCAGAGTGCAGGGGGACCTTAGTGGGGTTTGGGATAGCAACAGAGGCTGGGCTGTATAGGCAGATCCAGCCTCTGTATGCAGATAACATTCTTTAAACACACCTCGGGTTCTCTTTAAGATCACTTATCATTACAATAATGGTTATTGAATCAGGCCCTATATGTCTGTTCTGTGTAATTGTATTCTTCTCTTTTGTTTTACGTCTTTAATGTCTTGAATGTCTTGTCTTTGGTTGGTTTTTCTTTGTTGCAGAAAAGGATTGTGGGGATGGCTCTGACGAAATGAACTGTCCAAAGTCTGCCGGTTAGTGCATAGGTCAACATGCACCATACAACCAGCTAGGGCTAGCATCAGCTTGCTGCGGTGGTATTGTGTGAGGGCAGATGGAGTGTGCCTTGCATTGTAGCAGGAGATGTATCTGGGTGTTGTACCTGTAGTTTTTGTGGCTCATCAGCTTTGCACATTTGCTGTTCCAGGAGTAAAACATTTTAAACCACTGTTAAGCTGTCCATGCACTTTAGTAGTCCAATGTTTAATATTAGAATAATTACCGTTACCTTTGCTTGAAATGAAAAAGATTGTTAGGTTATTAATAGTCAGTACCCTGATCAAATTTGAATTGGTGCCAGTCTGAGAATAGAGGGATAGTCAGACTATGTCCGTTCAGTTGGACAGTCCTTTAACTGATGGTACACAATGCATCTGTTTGGTCAAATGAGTCATGTGATTTTTCACATGCTACAAGCCATCTTTCCAAGAAACCATGCCTTGGAATATTTAACCCTCTCATAAACAAATGGCCATGATTGAAGACTAGGTATTGGCCAAGGAGCATTTCCTTTAAATGGAAGGGCTGTTTGGTCGCTGGTAATAGCAGACCCCTCAGCAGACACATAGCCGTGAAACGTTTTCACTTTACCATCTTATAGCTGATTAAGATGTTCTTGTAAGAAGCTGATGAGTTGAGGATGATGTGCCTCATTGTATCTTTAGAAAAAAAAATGTCAGCATGTTAAAGCATTAAAAATGTGAGTACCTCTTTGTTAATAAATCCCTTAGTAATTCCGACCCTTTGATTCTAACAAGAGCTCTTTCAGTAATCTTGTAGTAGCGGCTTCTAAGCCGCACTATGCAGTTATAAACTCTGTGAAGCCTGACAGTTTTGCATCCAAGTGAAGCATGCATATTTTATGCAATCCTGGGAATTCTCATGTGGACGACTCCCCATGGAGGCTCCAATGAGCAGTCCACATATTATTTAGCTGGCCAGCATTTGGGCGAAGCTGAAATGCCTGTTTTTGATGGATCAGACTGTAGATGTTTGAGATTTATTGTGGTTCAGGACACTCGTATATTTCTACCCAGTTGTTGTAATTGCAGTTATGATTCTGCAATAAATGTAGTGACCTGTTTTATTGAAGTGATTCATGGAAACTATAAAGAATAATCAGATTGATTGAGAAGGAATAAGTCATTCATGGTGAAAGAAGACCGCTTACAGAAAGAAATTGCCTACTGTTGGCTGTAAATCCTGAGCGTTCAGTAGACAAGGTCAGCTTGCCGGTGATATAAAATAGTTTGTGATTAAGGCTCGCCCATGCATAAAATTGTATGACTTTGTTTCAGATATGGTGCATGTAGTGATCTATGCAGTCTCTGTGTTCATTCTCTCTGTAGATGGTAGAGCTTGCTGTTTCTCTGCCTATTTCTGCTTCCTATGCGTTATAATAACCCCAAAGCTATTTTTAGTCCTCTGATGTGATTTGAAAGGCTGCCACTCATTTACTTTAAGCCAAAGCATAGTAGAAGCTTGTTACATCAGACCAGGTGAATGCAATCGTTTTTTAGTAACTATTGGAGAGTCTGAGAGGTCTGCAGAGGGACTCTTACATGAGAGTCAGAAGTTTACCATGGTACCTCTGCTTGAGAGGCAGGGGTCTGCCATGGAGTCTTTTGTAGAGAATGAGAGTTCTACCATGGAGCCCTTTCTCGAGAGTCAGAAGTTAATCATAGTACTTTTCCTCTTGAGTCTGTGGTCCACGGAGCCCCTACTTGAGGATCAGAGGACTGCCATGAAGCCCCTACTTAAGAGTCAAAGGACTGTTATGGAGTTCTTCCTTGAGAATCAGAAGTCTACCATGGAGACAGAGAGGTGACACTGAAATTGACACTACTTTCCTATGGTTGCTTTAAGCCCAATCTACACGATACGGTTCTTTGTACGATTCGATTGCGATTCTATTTACGATCCGATTAAATCCGACATGTCCGATCAGAATTCAATTCAATTCGATTAGCCATTGTTTTGCAATGGCAAATCGAACTGAATTGAATCGAATCCTGATCGGACATGTCGGATTTAATCGGATCGTCAATAGAATCGTAATCGAATCGTACAAAGGATTGTATCGTGTAGATTGGGCTTAACAGGCAGATCACGATAGTTTGCATAAAGGAAAAAAAATGTATGAATATAGAAATCCGTGCCTATGTCTTTTTCTCCTGAAATGAGCAGAGCCAGTGCACTCATTGATTGGGAATTCACTGTGACACTGCTAAGTAATGAGAATGATTCAAGTTATAAGTAGGTAGATAAACCTGCTACACAAAATCATTTGCGATTTTGATTTTGTGTTGGCTTCTGTGAAAGTTCATTTCTTCCCCTCAATTTCTTTGTAGTTTTTGTCTTCTTTATAAGCTTTAATTGCACATGCTCATCTGTCTCCTCACATAGCTTCAGCTGTGCTTTTCCTGCAGTTTCTGTGCTGGAAGTCATTGTTTAGATAAATGTACACTAATTACAGTAGCAAAAGTTTCCACGTGTCTAAGCTTCCTGCGCTTCAAAGATCAGGCATTCAATAAAACTGTACTAACGTTTTTTAGCTCTGCTGCTTCAAATCCCTACGAAGGAGTTCCAGACAAACTTCTGCTATCACTCCTGTCCTTCTTCTTGTCAGAACTTGGTTTTTGGCCTCCTCCAGTCAATGTGGAATTCCCAATGGAACAGCATGGTGTGGGGAACGTGAAAAGGAACTTCATTGCATTGAACCTAAAATGGCTGGGAGACTGAATAGTTATATATAATTTTACCTCAAGCCAACTCCACCATCAAACTTGTCTAAAAGAAAAATGAATGGTTGGGGTTTAGTCTTTTTCCAAGATAGTCCATATGTCAATTCCAAGCTGAAACACAAATCTTATTTTATTTCCATGAAGAAAAGCCATTTCCCTTTTTCCTGTCTGTAGATCTGTTTGCAGTGAGGCATGCATACATCCAGGAAGTACTAGTGCTGTAATCAAGATATGTTTTTTTGTTTGTTTGCTTTTAGAAAATCTGTTTGTTTGTTTTTTACTACACTAGTGCTTTCTGTAAGCCTTTTGCAGCTGTTTTCATTTGAGCAAGCTTGTCTTCTTTTGTTCTTTTTTTGTTTGTTTTTGTTTTGGTTTTTTTGCCTGGAGTAAGCTTTGACTGCTTCCATTTTAATAACCATTAACCTTCACCTTCAGACAATGACTGTGGAGACAACAGTGACGAGGATGGCTGCAGCCACTCTTGTTCCAGCACCCAGTTTAAGTGCAACAGTGGCCGCTGCATCCCAGAGCATTGGACATGTGATGGGGACAATGACTGTGGAGACTACAGCGATGAGACCCACGCCAACTGCACCAATCAAGGTGAGAACAGCAAGCTACAGTATGTTCTTATGCAAGTGTTTTTTAAACTAGACATCTTAGGTCAATACAGTATTGTATGTATTATCTACTGCATCTATTTATCTTTCTTTCTATCTTTCTATATCTTTAATGAAAAATGAGAGTAAACAGGCTGTCAATGTCATCCAACATTTTTTTTTTTTTTAAATGCAATGCAATTCCAGATTAGCAGGAAGAAAACACACAGAATGACCCCTAGCTGAAATGAGGCCTTAAATACCTGCCTAAGATTGGTCACCCAGTCACAGTCCATGTCTGGACTCGGCAGTCACACTACAATATACAGTTCTCACATCAGCCATTATAAGATCACTGTTATGCCGCTTTTCACACTTTGTTTTTAATGATCATGTACTTGTCCTGTGTAGCACAGATGTGTGCAGCTCTCTTAAGCCAAGTACCCATGGCCAGATGGATCGGGGATCTCTGCTGACCTGCAAATGTTCCCTGATCCATCTGGCTGAATCTGCCAGCGTCGTTGGCGCTGTCAAAAACAAACGATCGTGTAAGAGATTGTTTACATGATCGCTACAAAACCCGCAAAAGTCGATGAGGATCGGAATGATGATCCAATATTCAATCCAGTATGGCGGTCGTTCAAAAACGAACAATCACCATGGGTGCCGTGGGTCGTGAAACATCATTTAACACATTTTTGTTAACCATGTTGGGCTATATCGTGAACAAAAATTCTGAAAAAATCTCCTCGGGGGTTTGGGCCTTAAGGCCATTGCCTCAAGTTCCAGCTGGAAGATATCTTGCAAAGGTGTTTTATTTTACCATACATCAGGATCTGAAGACCCTTTCTCACAAGTGACCTTCTGTTTTAGAAGTGCCCTAGTGTGGCTGGTTCCTGACCAATGAGGTCTTCTATTTTTAACTGTACTGTGTATAACCCTATTGACTTGTCATTATTTTGCACTTTTTTATATACCTTTGGTGGTTCTCTTCTGTGGTCAGACTGCACTATTTTGAGTTTTTGCTTGGTCTGTAAGACAGCATGGTGCTGCTAACTATGCAGTAAAGAAAATAGAATGAATATGACTCCTGAAATGAATACGAAATTACTATAAAAACACTATATTTTTATTTAGCAAGTAAGTGTATAATGTATTTCATGTTATTTGAAATGCAAAACATTTGTTATGAAACTTGCTTGGTTTACGTCTAGTTAAATGTAAGGTGTTTATCCTTCAAAATGCTAATTTTTGTCTTCCACCATATGAACAGCTACCCGACCCCCTGGTGGCTGCCATACAGATGAGTTTCAGTGCCGCCTGGATGGACTGTGCATTCCCAATCGCTGGCGCTGTGATGGGGACACGGACTGCATGGATACTAGCGATGAGAAGAACTGCGATGGTGTGACACCTGCATGTGACCCAAATGTCAAGTTTGGCTGCAAGGACTCTGGTGAGTACAGCTCCTCAAAGGGGTCAAAAACGTTCACTGCTCAAATAGCAGTTTTTGCTAACAATGCTACATTTACCTATTCTAGTTATAGGATAGGAAGGCCCATCAACTTTGCTATGCTTAAAGTGTAACCAAACTCTTTCATAACATACAATGAAAAAAAAAGTCTTTACTCCACATATAGTTGTTGAAGAATCCTCCACTGCTTTTTTTCTGTGTTCAGTTTACCTGGACCATCTTGTTTAATTAGTTCTTATCAGCAGCTGTGAATAGACTGCAGGAGCACTGTCCCCTCTCTCCTCATACTGTAAACCTCTGCATAGCATATGCTCTGGCGTAACTTTAGAGTAGAGCGTGAATTCTGAGTTCAGTTCCACCTTAAAGAGAACCTAAAGTCGGAAAAAAAAAACGAGAGGAACTCACCTGGGGCTTCCCTCAGCCCCCTGCAGACGATCGGTGCCCTCGCAGCTCCGCCCCGATGTCCCAGGACCCGCCGGCGAGCACTTCCAGTTTGGCCGTCACCCCCTATGCCGCAATAGCAGCATAGGGGGTGATATACAGGCTGGGAACGCGAACAATCACCATGCCAAACCGGAAGTGCTCGCCGGCGGGTCCTGGGACATCGGAGCGGAGCTGCGAAGGCACCGATCGTCTGCAGGGGGCTGATGGAAGCCCCAGGTGAGTTCATCTAATTTTTTTTTTGTGACTTTAGGTTCACTTTAAAGAATCCAGAAGCAAACACAGGTAATAGGCACTCTGCATATTATAGAAGACCTAATCCGTGTATACCTACAGTAATTGCTGCTTGCGCTTCACGTGAGGCACGACGTGTAGCACAAGTAAGTGCACTGACCCTGTCCACATGTCTGGGTCATGGGCGTCCGCAGAAAATTTTCCGGGGGGGGGGGGGGGGGTAAAAAAGGTGGGAAGAAAAAGCGCCGAAAATCTGGGGCGGTGTTGTGTGGCGCGCATAGAAAAATGGGGCTATGTCAAAATGGGTGTGGTCATGAACCAGAATGTGGGTGTGGTCGTGGGTGGAGACAAGTTTACATGAACTAAGCAATGGTGGGACATTAGATTAGGACAGTGGTGGCGAACCTTTTGGAGGTCGAGTGTCCAAACTGCAAAGTCACTTTACTATCACAAAGTGCCACCAGCAATTTAAACTAAATACAAACGTTTTAACTCATACATGAACATTATGGAAAATCCAAGTTGAAAATAAACTGTGAAGAAAAACAATTTCATCCATCCTACTCCTGAAAAATGTATTCATTTTTTTAGAACCTCCCAGTTTCATTTTCTGTTTTAAAAAGCGGAAAAAGTAGGTTTAATGCTATTGTCTCATATGATGATGATTCAGCTTTTTCCGTAGTCTCGCAGTTAGCAATTATGTGACCCCCAACAAGACAAATTCAGCAATCATGAGGCCCCCCCATCAAGACAAATTCAGCATTCATGAGGCCCCCAACATGACCAACTCAGCAATCATGAGGCCCCCAACAAGACAAATTCAGCAATCATGAGGCCCTCAACAAGACTGTCAGGAACCGGCCCGCGGCACGCCTGCGTATACGGTTCCTGACTGCGGGTTTGACCACATCGAGAGGGGAAGCAGCCTTCGTCAAGCTAAAACAAGGCTGGGACCCCTCAGAACACCTCTCACTGCCACCACTAGCGGTTCGCTAGACACTTCCACTCTGCTGTCGAGTCCTCAGCGCGCACTCCGCGTTTTCGTATTCGGGTCAGCTTTGCGCTTAGGCCGAATACGGGAACGCCACGCACCCACACACACACACACAGTTGCAATCTTACACAGTAGTGAAGCAAAACCACTAACAGTCGTTCCGAATAATACTGTTAGCCACTCAGCTGTTGAGCTACTCGCACTGGCGTTGGGTACGTTAGGTCAGCTGCGCGCTTTAGGCCAACGTATGACAAACGCCCCACACACAATGCAATTACAATCTTATATAGTAGTGTCGCCCAATCATACAATCAGGCACGGACTTATACACACTTCAATTTCTTCTAGGCTATGAGTGTTAGTTTAGTACAGCAGAAGTCAAGCTTATTAAATAATAATTTAATATTCCAGGAAAAATAGAAGTGGAACAATGCAGAACAGAATATATACAAAAGATTACAAAAAACAAAATAAAAAGTTACAAAGATAAAAGTTACAAAAATACACACAAAGCGATTTTGCTTACCAAAATAAATGGGGAAATAAACGTACCAGTGTATCGATCTGGCGTTGTTGCGGGAGTACGCACTTCTGGTCAGGAACTAGGTTAGTTCTAGCTGTGTGGACTACCTCCAAGAACTACAAGTTGTGGCTATCCTAGCTTCGGTTTTATACTATGAAATACGCCTGGAGGCTGCAACTTCCTTGGGGAGGGGAGGAACTAGTTTTTAATTAAATCTCAGACATATTCCATTTCCAGGTAAAAGTCTATACATCAAAAGATTGTGAAGTGAGGCTTTCAACTCCAGGTGAAAACTTGATTAACCTGCTGAGCGGTCTGGACGAGCTCAGCTCGTCCAACACCGCCAGAGGCTGCCGCTCAGGCCCTGCTGGGCCGATTTTTGTCAAATAAAAAGCAGCACACGCAGCCGGCACTTTGCCAGCCGCGTGTGCTGCCTGATCGCCGCCGCTCTGCGGCGATCCGCCGCGAGCAGCGGCGAAAGAGGGTCCCCCCAGCCGCCTGAGCCCAGTGTAGCCGGAACAAAAAGTTCCGGCCAGCGCTAAGGGCTGGATCGGAGGCGGCTGACGTCAGGACGTCGGCTGACGTCGATGACGTCACTCCGCTCGTCGCTATGGCGACGATGTAAGCAAAACAAGGAAGGCCGCTCATTGCGGCCTTCCTTGTTTATTCTGGGCGCCTCCGGAGCGCCCTCTAGTGGGCTTTCATGCAGCCAACTTTCAGTTGGCTGCATGAAATAGTTTTTTTTTTATTTAAAAAAAACCCTCCCGCAGCCACCCTGGCGATTTAATCAGAATGCCAGGGTGGTTAAGGCTTCCTCCCATTATTCCCTAGCATCAAAGCTTTCCTGTCTCAGCCCTTAAAGTCTGCAGAGATTTCCAACCCCCTTCCAATAGATGTAATTTACAGGGTATCGTTTGCACCTCCACCAATAATTCAATTTCCACAGGTAAAAAATGGTATCAAAAGGACTTCACCCCTTCACCCATTTCCAGTAGGCTGTCATGTACATTTCAAACATTCCTGTGTTTGTCTCCAGACTCTTGCTTTGTGTATTGAGACAATGGGCCGTCTCCTGAGTTCAAAAAGCCAGGCAGATAATCCCATTAGCAGGGAACCACTCTCAGAGGAACTGCATACAGAAACTCAAAGTACTTCATGGTCAAGACAATCACCCATTTCCTGGCCCCAAGCAACTCAAGGCAACAGCTCCCTTCTAGCAGACCTACACGGAACACAGGCAGAAAAATGAAAGAATATGTTCCTTTATTATCCTTAACATCATCAGCACCCCAATATATCACCACAAAGACAAATTTAGCAATCATGAGGCCCCCAACAAGACAAATTCAGCAATCTTGAGGCCCCCAACAAGACAAAGTCAGTAACCATGAGGCCCCCAACAAGACAAATTCAGCAGTCATGAGGCACATAAATAGACAGCATTTCACATAAATAGGCAGAATGCCCCCTTAATATGTAGACCCCTCTCACCTGGCAGAAGTTCCCCAAAATACACTCAATCTGACAGCAGTGGTTCCCCAAAAATAGGTAGCCCCAGGTCTATAGGTGTCCCCAGAATAGGTGGCCAGCGGTACATAACTGGTAGCCAGGGGTAGAGATGTCCCCAGAACAGGTAGCCAGGTGTATATGTGCCCAGTATATGTAGGCAGGGGTATATGTCCCCAGTATATGTAGCCAGAGGTATATGTGCCCAGTATATGTAGGCAGCGGTATATGTGCCCAGTATATGTAGTCAGGGGTATATGTGCCCAGTATATGTAGCCAGAGGTATATGTGCCCAGTATATGTAGGCAGGGGTATATGTGCCCAGTATATGTAGGCAGGGGTATATGTGCCCAGTATATGTAGCCAGAGGTATATGTGCCCAGTATATGTAGGCAGGGGTATATGTGCTCAGTATATGTAGGCAGGGGTATATGTGCCCAGTATATGTAGGCAGGGGTATATGTCCCCAGAAAAAGTAGCCAGGTGTGCCCCAGCAGGAGGGGAGCAGCGCAGAGAAGAGGGAGAGCTATGGGCACTCACCTTAGGGGGCTCTCCCTCCCTCTCCCCTCCAGAACGAAGTGGGCAGCGGGCGGAACTTACCTCGTCTCGTCGCACGCACCGGATGGATTAGCCGCTACTCTGGTCTGGTCCAGACCAGAGTGTGGCACCAGAACTTCCGGCGCAGGAGCGAGACGAGGTAAGTTCCGCCCGCTGCCCAGCTGCTGCACACTTAGTTCTGGAGGGGACAGCGAGGGAGAGAGAGCCCCCTAAGGTGAGGGAAGGGGGAGGGAGACGTCCGCCCTTCCCCACTGTGCCCATAGCTCTATCTCTTCTCTGCGCTGCTCCCCTCCTGCTGGCTGCACAGGAATGCGGCGGTGGGGGGGGGGGGGGGATTTTGCGGGCGGCCAGGGTCGGGCAGATGCCCGGTTTTGCCATATGTGCGGACGCCCATGGTCTGGGTGCTGAAGTGTGTTGATGGGCGAATCCAGGTGTCTGAATCTCAATAAAAGGAATTCAAAGACCAACACTACTTGTAAGATGAGGAGGGTGGCTTGAAATTTTACAGACTCTGCCAGGGTATATAAACTTATAAGCGCAAATGTCTTTATGATATACAATGTGGAATATCACCTCAGTATTTGTACTTTAATACATTCGATATGATTTTTCTGCAGCACGATGTATTAGTAAAGCCTGGGTGTGTGATGGTGATAATGATTGCGAAGACAACTCCGATGAAGAGAACTGTGATAAGTTAGTGTGTAAACCTCCGTCTCACACGTGTGCCAACAACACCTCCATCTGCTTGCCTCCCGAGAAGCTGTGCGATGGCAATGACGACTGTGGAGATGACTCTGATGAGGGAGAACTGTGTGGTAAGTGTGATAAGCAGATTTTCCATCCCTTTTTTTCCCCCAAAAAATATTTAATATTTTTTCAAGAAAGCCGTTCTCAAAAAAGAAATGCTGTGCACTTTCTAAACTAGTTGCAGAACAATGTGCCAGTGCCATTAAAAAGAACAGCAATCCCATACCTCACAACTTTTTGAGTTAAGAAAGAGAAACACTTTAAGACACGCCCTTGCCACACCTCTAGTCATGCCAAGCCTCACCCATAGTCACACATATCACAAAGAATTCATAAACAAAAGCTGTACTTTTATTATTTACAACACACTGGTCCTTTCTATCATCATTAGTTGTATTCCATAATAACATTCAAAAGTAAGAAATATATTAATTTAAAGGATGACAATAATGTTTAGAGTCAATTTAAAACATGTTTCAGGAGAAAATTACATATTTATATAGATCTGTACATCAGTCCTGATGAGGGATTTGGCTCCCAAAGAGACACTATCTCTCTGAAAAAGGGACAGTTGGGAGGTTCTGTTTTCTAGCCAGAAAACAGGACCTGAGCAAACTTGCAGGTTGTAGTAGAAGGTACTATCACACAAGCATTTTTTTAAGGTGTAAGGTACTAAAACTGCATTTTTTTCCTGCCCCCTTTGGGATAGGGGATGACATTTTGCCCTGGTGACACTGAACTCTCACTCTTTCTCCCCCCCCCCCTTAGTCATTTAGACCCTGATCTGGTCAGTGGTGGAACTGACACATGTTACCTACTTATTGCAGTGTGTTGCTCCCTTGTGCTCTGGTCACTAATGGATTAATATGGAAGTCCACTCCTGTGAAATTGAAGCATCAGTAGGGAATTAAGTTTTCATTTGTTTTCCATGCATTTAGGAAATGCTCAATGCCGCCATAGACTTGATCATTTGAAAGATCTGTCGGGTTAGGAATTTTTGTCAGCTAGGATCTAATAAAAAAAAATGTATAGATTACTCTTCAGACAATAGTTTTCAGCCACTAGAAAGAAATGTGATTGCTTAGTACAGCTTAATTAAATCACCCTATATGTGATCAGCACCAGAGACTCATTTAACCGATTTTTTTTAAATAAAATTTCCATAAACATAGATCATTGCTACCTCGTTATTTTTGTGTTATTAAGAACTACCTTTACATTTCAATTTGCAACTAGCTGAGAATTTTCAAAACGATTCTTTGCCACTTTTGGCATAAGGACTCTTAGTACTCTGGGAAGATATTGCCATGAGATTGTCCAGAAACTCCCACCTTGCTGCTGGAAAAAATAAGCTGCACAGAGCAGGAGACTGTGTAACACCTGCACTAATCCAGAGACTAGCAACAACCTCTGACACACCTGCCTGTCAATTTTGTTAGAGGCTGTGGGGAGTGGCAGAATTTTTTACGCTCATAAAAACCAAACTACCAATCAAGCAGTAATACAGCAAGGAAAACTGAAAGTACTGAGTTATTCTGAGCATAAGTGGAAATTGCCTGAAGCGCAGTAACCCATTCTATCTTATCAGTTTCCATGTATTCCTTCACATGACTCACATTCCATTATACACCTTATTCCGTTCTGTATGTGCCTCATGGTCTTTCCTCTGTATCTACACACTGTAGCAAGCACTGACAAACCTGTTTCTGCCCGTCAACGGTTAAACCCATTAGCGTCATGCACTGTCAATCATAACTTCTTCAATCAATTTTTCACATTACCAAAAGATGTTCGAGTGTCTCTGCGTACAGTACATGACCCAGAAATTCCAGCTGTCATTCCCTGATTGATGATATCTGCTCTTCCCTGGATCTGGCAATGCTTCCTTATTTGTTACTTTGTCCTTTCTTGATATTTTCTCCAAAATTTCCATGGCTTTGAGGGTCTTCCAGTTTTACTTTCATACTGTTCAGCATTTTCTTCCATATGTTGGGCTCAATTCTCACTACAATGAAACTGCACCACATCTGTTTTGGGTGCGTGGAATGTACTGCTTTGGGGGTGCACTATGGTCATTGGATGCATAAAAATGCAGTCCACTGTTTTAAAAAAAAATCATACTGATGGGGATTCTTGTTCTGGCGTGCAATAGAATAAAACCTACATGATAAAATGGATCCATGTGAATTTGTTCATAAATAACCATTGCAGTCTTCAACCCATCCATTTTCAGCCTGCTTCCTGTTACGTCAAAATGCATACACACATTCAATTCTAATTGGCCAATGACTGAACAAATTACCACCTCCATGAAGTATGAGAGCTTACCTACACAATCTTCATTCTTCAATCTTCTACTACATGGAAGTGGTAAAATTGGCCAATTATTAGACAATCAAAATTGGATGTGTCTACACACCTTTTAAGCCTGATACACACCTCAATTTTGATTGGGCAATCACTGACCGATTTTACTACCTCCATGTAGTATGAGGGTCAACAGATAGTGAATACTATAAGCAGACTGTGTAGGGAAACCATCATTATACATGGAGGTGGTAAAATTGGTCAGTGACTGACCAATCCTAATTGAATGTGTGTACCAGGGTGTAGTGTGGATAAGCATAGTACAGTATGACTCTGGCATCCATGGAAATTCTTTTATCTCCCTGTGTTTTACTCAAATGACATTTAATTTAATTTCAAGTCTTTCTTCTGGATTGAAGATGACATTGGGTCACTGTCACACCACCGCCAAGCTGCAGCTACAAATTATCCCCCTATTCCCAGCAATCTCCTGCTGCAGATTTATGTAGGGAGTGAGGGTTTCCAGGTTATTCAGTTTAAATATATCATTTACCCAGAGATTATTAGATGGCTATTACTACTTATAGGCAAGCATTTGCAGCCTGAAATTTCTCACATGCTGTGGGCTACCTTTGGATATTGCTGTGATCTGAACTAGTTGAACTTTTCTGTTTGTATAAAGTGTTTAGTTTACATTCTAGAAGTGCAGTTGGGGTGCCAAAAGTTGCCCAGTAATTGCACTTTACACTAGCTCATTTAATGGTCGTTTTCTCTCATCTTTTCTCATACATGCCAGAATATACGGTAACTTCTTGTGTTACCAATATAGTATTTTGACTCTTTTATAGTCTGATGTTTCCCTTTATGAATAAGACGATGTAATAGCAAATACAATATAAATTTTCCTTTTGAATAAGAAATAAGTGTGGACCTAATGGCAATCAAAGCTCGCTATAAAACGGTTTTAGCACTAAATACAAAGCGATTTCAGGGAATGCGACTATGGACCCTGCTTTCCCTGAATGCAATCACTCTGAAAATGCTGCAGGCACCCTGGTTGCAATTTTGGTAAATCGCAATCGCTCCTATGGAATCACTGCTATTGTCTTGCATTAGCTCAGTGCTTTGGGAATCGCCAGCTATATCTCGAAAGCGGAAAACGTGACTAAAACCCCTTAAGTGGGCCTCGGCCTTATATGTCATATGTGTCATTTAAGCCGGCCATACACTAGCCGATTACCCGCCGATCGACAGCAGATTCGATCACTGGGAAGATGCCAGCCGGGAGCCGATGCAGAGAAGATGCCCGGGACCAGGCTTCAGGTAATGTATGCAGGGGGAACAGGCGACAGCGGCAGCTCAGCAGATGGTGAATCGGTTTTTAGGCTGAAATCGATTCACAATCTGTTTGCAGTAAAGGCAGCCATACGATCCCTGTCTGATCAGATTTGATCAGAGAAGGATCTATCTGTTGGTCGAATCTGATGGCAAATCGACCAGTGTATGGCTACCTTAAAGGTCCAATGTATGATAGATAGAAATCGCTTCAATGAATGTATTTCACCTGTGTTTAGAAATATTCTCGAAGTCATACATTGTAGTGTAAGGCAGAGTTACCCAACCCTGTCCTCAAGGCCCACCAACAGTGCATGTTTTGTACAAACCGACACAGGTAGTTAATCGGCTCTGCTGAGATACTAATTACTCCACCTGTGAATGTTTGTGGTTTCCTGCAAAACATGTACTGTTGGGAGTACCCGAGGACAGGGTTGGGGAGCTCTGGTGTAATGCATGTCGCCTAGACTCATTGGAGTAATTGGCTGTGGAGAAAGTGGTAGCAGAGTCTGTGTAATACCTCTGGCAGGCAATGTCTGGTTGGTAAAAAGACATTTAATTCCTTGTATGTGGTAAACACTCTAGTACTGCAGAAAAAGAATCATCATGGCCGATGAACATGTCTAGCTTTGACAGTAGTTTTGCCTAAAATATATTAATTGTGATGGCCATGTCTAGGAGAACTCCTGGAGGAGCATGTGATCACTTTGGTCAGGTGATAGATATGCAAGTCTCTGATTTGATAGTCATGATCATGTGCTAAAGCAGGATGTGATCACAGCAAATAAGACCTTTGGAAAGCTATCAGCTGATTAAGCAGGTCACAAACTTCTCCGTGAGTTCTCCTAGACATGGCCATCACTATCTATTAAAAGTTAACACTGGGTTTGCAGCTGGTTCGAAACACAGTTGCTGCTTTGCTTTCTGTAACTTCCTGTGCCTAATACACTTGTGGTCTTTTGAACAGATCAGTGCTCACTCAACAATGGTGGATGCAGCCATAACTGCACAGTGGCTCCTGGAGAAGGTATTGTGTGTTCCTGTCCACTGGGGATGGAAACCGGTCTTGACAACAAGACATGCCAGATCAAGAACAACTGTGCTAAAGATCTTGGCTGCAGCCAGAAGTGTGAACAAGATAAGTTTACTGTGAAGTGCACCTGCTATGAAGGCTGGGTTCTGGAGCCAGACCAAGATACCTGCAAGAGTTTAGGTGAGTATGTGAACAAATAGATAATGCATTACCTTTATTGCTTTTTATTGCATACATATACAGCATCTCCCTGTACATTCTTGTCATAGAAGGTTTTTATTTCAATAAGACGTGCATCATGTGTATTTTGAGATGAACCTCACAGAGTGTTTCTTATAGTCAGATTATGAACGCTATATAATGTGTTAGAATTGACTTTAATGGCAGGCGAACATCTAAAAACATTAGCAGTTCATAGCAAAGTACATGCTGGAATCACCCAGTTTGGATAGTATGTTAAGGAGAAGGGTATGTTAAGGAGAACAGTGGGATCAAGAGGAACATAAAGAACTTATATGTTTTTGACAAAATCAATTTGAATACTTTAAAAAACAACATAGAAATCTTGTTTTTTTCTGCCTCCAGGCATCCTGTCTTTCTAATAAACCTTGTTTGTTATTTTATTATACACTCTGAGTCAGGCGCGCTTAATGTGAATTACGGCTATAGTGGCACTCAGTCAGTAATTTGGGTGCAGTTAAGGCTCATACGCACGCTCAACAAAAGTCTTTTAAATGCACAATTCTCAAACAACTTTTGTTGTTGAAACAAACCAAAACAGTTGTTTGCTATTGTTCAAACAACTGATAAGACGCAGCTCAAGTCAATCCAACTGTTGGGTTGACTTGAGCTGCGTCTTATCAGTTGTTTGAACAATAGCAAACAACTGTTTTGGTTTGTTTCAACAACAAAAGTTGTTTGATAATTGTGCATTTAAAAGACTTTTGTTGAGCGTGCGTATGAGCCTTTATGCTGGGAATACACCATGCGTTTTTGCAGCAGATAGATGGTTTGATAGATAATTTCCGACATGTCAGCTCTCACGTTCGATCGGTTTGCCGCTCGATTTCTCATAGACGTGAATGGAAAAAGATAAGAAAAACAAGCGGAAAATAAGAGACTAGAGTGGAGAATCAAGCGGCAAAAACGATCAAGCAGAGAATCAAGCTGCAGAAACATATTGCGTGTTCCCAGCATTAGAAGACTGAGCCCAAATTACCATAAAAATTTAATTGCATCTCACCCCCAAGTCAATGGCGGCCCTGGAGGGGGAATAGTATTTAACGCCGTTGGGACTTTTGCAGAAGCAGAGGAAGCTGGTTTTTGGCCAAGTTTCCCAGCGCCTTCATTACATGAGCGCATGCACCCTGCCAGTGCCAATCCTGCATGCTCTGTTCTTTGAACCCTTCTTGTCCTGATCCTACTTTTGTTCACTTGGAAGCAATTTCCCCCTGATTTTTGAGCTGGCATTCTTCAACCTGCCTCCAGCAACCCTATAGCTGAATTGTGTTCCACCCACAGTCATCCTAAGTCATCCTAAGCCTGTGCTGATCATGCCAGCCTTGGTGTTGGTTATTGGCAGGCTTATTCCTGCACTTCCCTATTGGTGACACAGAATGTTTACTATGTAGGAGCAGTAGAGTAACGTCTTGCTTTTACTATGTAGGAGGCAACTATGATCATATAATGAATTTCCATAAAAGACTGATATGAACCTATCTCAGAACCGTACATGTTACGTTGGAGTGTATCTCTGTGTGTGTGTTTGTGTGTGTGTATGTATGTATATGTATTTGTGCGCACACAAAGTATGTGTCTGTGTGTGTGATTGTGGTATATGTTTTTGTGAGCACACCAAATATGTGTCTGTGTGTGTGTTTGTGTTGTGCGTACATGTGAACATACACACATATAGAGAGTATCTGTGTGTGTTCGCGTGCGTGCAGAATTTATCTGTATATGTGTGTGTGTGCACTGAATGTGTTTGTATAAAAAGCTCATGTTACTTCAAAGTGAATTCCACCATTTTCTGTATTTGGCATCCTGCTCCCTGCTCAGCCTTATTTCCTGTGTTATGCTACTGTGATATGTCTAGCACTTTCATACATATTGACACGAGCCATCGTCCTCTGGCTCAGACCCCTGCTTTCTCTACATTTATGGACTTGAGAAGTTCAGCGTTATTGATGGTACATCCAAGGAGTCGTTTTTACAGACTTGGCTTCAAGTACGAAAAGAAAAAAAAGAATCTACTGCAGCTGTTCATTTTAATATTCCTGTGACCTTTATTAAATGGTCAAACCTTCCAAGTTTTGTGGTCTAGCTTGGATCTTTCGGCAGGGAAACGTGAACAAACCTTGCCCACACTAAAATGTTTGCTATTTCCCTTAAAAACACAGTAATGTTTTGACATTTCATTTTTCAGAGCGGCAGTGACCCAGTTTGTGCCTGCAATAAAGTTTCTATACATGGGGGGATCTTTGTGTATCCCATGACCCGGGATCACTGGTACTATCCAAATGAGTTCAGTGTGCTCCAGACGTGTGCCAAAGGAAACAGTGACACAGCCATTCATCCAGTTCTTGTCATCCTCAGAGAGGCGCAGTCAGCATATTAACAGGCCCTTATAATAGCCCCGTTGTGCTGGGGACTGGGTGCCAAGATCTGGGTTTTTCTGTTTACTCAGAAGATGCGCAAAGCAATTTTTTTTCCTTCCCAGTATAACCCTTTCAGTTCTGCAACAGTTCCATCTGCTAAAGCTTTAAACTGCACCTTAATCCACATATTTCATGCAGACCTAATATCTCTTTGTTTAAGGCTCTTGTTTATGCACATTACGAAAGTGAGTTGGAGTCATAAGAATATCCCGTTCTTTGGGCTCCAGCCGTCATTGTGTTGAGTCTATTGCTTTTGGAAGATGATTGAGCAGCTAGAATTGCGTTCATGCTCTTCTTCTTTTTCAAAGCGCTGTGGGGATTTGTGAATGCTAATAAGTATGTTTTCCGACCTTATCCCTGCTCCAGTCTTGCATAACATAAATATTTTCCATAAACCTCTGAACTTTACCCTGGTCCAACCAATGCCCATTATGCTTTGACTAAGCTGGGTAAATTTAATAAGCTATAATAACTTCCTGTTTACATGCCTAAAATACTGATACATTTTTTTGAACACAAGGACTCTTGAGTGTAGCTGTTGGAGCTTGAAAATCTGTTAAAGGACCGCTATCCCGAATAAAGTAGATTCGACAGGTTTTATGCTGGGTACACACGATGAGATTTCCCGTTCGATTTGCGGATCGATTCGATTATTTCAAACATGTTCGATTGGATTTCGATCGTTTTTTTCATGATAGGTATGCAAAATCGACGGAAAAAACGATCGAAATCCAATCGAACATGTTTGAAATAATCGAATCGATCCGCAAATCGAACGGGAAATCTCATCATGTGTACCCAGCATTAGGCCAGTCAATCGCCGCATGGGGAATTCAATTTTTCAACAGCATTTACTGAACAGCAGTTGCAAAGTGTAACTGAAAAAATAGTGTGTACGTGAGTAGGGAGGCTGGCTGGTATCTTACTATTTTGGCAGTTAAACCGCTGTTCAGAAAATGCTTTTGAAAATAAAAGAAAACCCTGAGAATCTACCATGAGGAGATGGACTGGCCCAAAACCTGTCAGTTCTGTCTGTTTTTAACTGCCTGCTTTTTCACGATAGTGGTCCTTTAAGCAAATATGTTTCAGGCCAACACCTACAGTAGTCTGCTTTTCTCTTTTTACAAAAGGGTGATGCTACTAGGATGGGTCCATCTTCACTCATAAGTGATAGCGAATTTCTTCTGAGTGAAGTTTTTGTAAATATGGTTACCTTTCCATCAAAATGTAAAGGTGTCCACACAAACCTGTACAATTTCCAGAAAAGAATCACCCAAGTGATCAGATAAATGCCATAGTATTGTCAGAGTAAACCGCTTTGGTTTCCCAAATTAACTGTGAATGATTCTAATGGTGACCCCTGTGCTCACAGCTGGATTCCATAACCAAATACAGAGTTGAGTTCTGGAACTGCTCGACTTCTGTCAGGGGGGAATCTTTTGTTTTTTTTTCCCCTTGTTGAGTAAAACTTTTAGCTTGGACACACCCCTTTTTTGCTTGTTACTATGATGATGTCACCACACCTACCCTGCCCTGGATCTACACAGGAAGCACTCCTATGTAGATGTGATGCACTATGGGAAGCTCCTTTTACCTGCATCTCTGAGGCAGTGAAATTAATTCCTTCGCATCCTACATAAACGTTTTGCCCAGATTACAATTTCTGCCAGATTAGGGGCTAGGATTGCGACAGCCAGAGGGGGAGGTGGAGAGGATGAAGGAAGGAAAGAGGTATGCTAATAATTAGGCTATATTCCTCATATGTGACACCTAAATGACTAGCTCTACTCTATCCTTCCCTTTCCTAGATGAGACCATTATCTGACCAGATTCAGAGAAAACTGGGGAAAAATGGATCAGTAACCTACAGCAACCAATCCAAATCTTTGTTTCATTTACTGGCTGAAACTGGTCTGGTTCCTCTGAGCAGTTGCCCACATTGTACTGTAGATCTTGTTATACCTGTGTTAATAAACCGGTCTTATGCTAGGTACACACAGTGCAATTTTCTGACAGATGTACTATTTCTAACATGTCCAATCTGATTTCCGATCAATTTTTGTGAACTATTTTTCATAGAAGTGAACGGAAAATTGATCCCAAATTTGATCAGAAATCAGATCAGACTTGTTGGAAATAATAATTTTGACAGTAAATCTGTCAGAAAATGTCATTGTGTGTACCTAACATTACATACCCCTGTCCTCCTTCCTTATTCTGAGGGCATTTCATTAGTTGGTTATATTCATAATTGAATGCTTTGGTCAGTCAAGAAACAGATTTTGAACCCCTTTCTTGGATTTAATTAGCCTTTTTTATTTTCTCGTTAATTACATGACTGCATTTATCCATTTACCACATAAGTCTAACGGCCTAAATACCAAGCAAACAAATGAAAATAAAACATTCTAGTAGACAACAAATACTATGTTTACTTGTATTGCTGAATTCCTTTTTCAGGTAACCTATTTGAAAAATAATATATTTTCTGTCTTAACCCCTACAGATCCCTTTAAACCTTTCATCATATTTTCAAACCGCCATGAAATCCGCCGGATAGATCTGCGTAAAGGTGACTACAGCGTGCTGGTGCCAGGACTGAGGAACACCATCGCACTGGATTTCCACCTGAGCCAGAGCACTCTCTATTGGACAGATGTGGTGGAAGACAAGATCTACCGTGGAAAGTTGTCTGAAAGTGGAGGTAACTGAGGTGTAACGCCCTAACATCAAATTGTCTTCAGCTGGAAGCTTTAGCCCCACCAGATTCATTATCTCCTATATGAAATGCTGTATATACTGTGCTGCCAGTATCAGCACTTAAGATGTGTATCGGTAAAAAAAATAGTGAACGATAACATTTATGAATATTCACTATTTCCCAGATTTTTCCACTTTCTTTCCTTTGCCACCACCATTCCTCCATATGCGGTAAACTTACAGGCAGCGCTGTCACTGCCCGAAATTGCTGACATGCAACCTGTCGGCGATCTTGATTTGAAGGGGCGTCTATTGCAGGAGAGGCACTCCTGCAAAACGCCTCCTGGGGTGTTCCTACCGCCCCTTTCCCAATTCTAATTGGGCAGCTCTGCCACTACCCCACCGCTCCTCCACCTCCCTGCGCTCTGCTCTGTGACGAGACACACCGAGCAGAGCTTGCAGCTCCTCAACCCCTGAGCACATTGTTCTCCTAATTATGCCATGTCCCAAAAGCCGCCCCGTCATGCCCCGCATGCCGTCACCTTTTCCCACTTCAGAGCAACAAATGCATCACTAGTCTCTAGGCTAGTGACATTGTACAGATTTTAACTTAATTGAACAGAAAGTTGTATGTGTAGCAGCAATGGACACCAGCTTTTCTGAACCTTCAATGGTTTGTCTTAAGAGTGTCAATGACACTCTTTAAATGTTATGGCAAGCATACAGTTAAAAGCTCCTTCATGGGATTCACTCCTCCATGACTGTTGAACAGTACACTTGCATTTGCCACGACACCACTTGCTGTGAGGAAACATTGAAGAATATGCTGGTCAAATTGCAGGTTCAAAAATGATGGATGCCATCCAAAAACACCAGCGCAGCAGTCCCATGCGTAGCTCCCTGAAAAAGAAACCAGGACAGTATTAATAGATTTCAGTCAGACCTCATAATTTACACTACTAAACCTACACTAGCAAAGACACACGGACATCGGGAGCCAGGTAGGCTGTAATATGGCCTGGTAATGGGTAAAAAATGTGTGATGATGGAAATATACTCACAAACGTGGGTTTCTTCCAGAGGCAATCACTCATATAGACATGTGGAGAAGTACCGTCCCTACTGCCTTTCAGGAGGAGGTTGTGGAGTACCATATTAATACCCAAAAAGTAAAAAAAATATCAGTATAAGGTAAGGAATACCCAATCCTACCTTAGAAAGAAAGCTCACCGTGAGTTTTGTAAAAAGGTTTCAGAATTTAACTACTACTGGTCGGACAACGCATTTCATGGCATAAGCCGCTTCCTCAGGTCAAGTACGTGCCTTGAAAACAAATAAGTGTTGGTGCTCAGAACCAGACACAAGATCCATATCAGTGATAAAATTGTAAGACAAACATCTGGCGTAAAACAAATCTCATAAAGAACACATAAACAGCCAGTAGGACTTACATAAGGCAATTCACATAGCGTTCATATGTGCACAATACAAGCTTCCTTTTTAAGGTAGGATCAGGTATTCTTTACTTTATACTGATATTTATTGTTTTACGTTTTGGGCGCCTCCTGCACTTGCTGTCAGTCTATCCCAGGCATGGGCAAACTTGGCCCTGCATTGTGGGATTTGTAGTTCCTTAACAGCTGGAGGGCCAAGTTTGCCCATGCCTGGTCTATCCACTACTAATCCTAATTGCTTTTCAACATTTCCTTGTCCAGTTTTGGTTGAGCATTGAAGGCTAGAAGATAAGGCTATTGAAATGTATCCTCCCTGTAGCATGGCTATGATGAAATGTGACATATATATTACTGTCCTTCTGGTAGATCAGTGAGTTTCCAGCCAGCCCATGTAGGGTAAAATTGGTGGTTACATAAACCACGACTGTTTAGGAGATACTCAGCGGTGATGATGAAGCCTCTGAGTCTGTTGCAGCAATTTAGCACCCTGCCTAGAGAGATGTCTGGTCTGGATTGCACATCGTGCTCCTCTTAATGATACCCTTCCTAGCCGGAAAACATTCATCATGATACAAGAGTTAATTAGCATTCATTGCTTGTTGTTAATGTTAATTATAGTCTGATGGCAATTGCAAGGAGGAGGGTACAGGGAAAACAAAATGCTAATTCTTCCTTAGCCTTGAACAAGTAGGTCTGCTGAAGAGTTCACTGATGATGTGCTTTGTGATCCAACAAAACACTTAGGAAAGGTATGCAGCTAAGTGCAGAGACTCAATGGTTTTTTTTTGTTTCTCTTTTTTTTTATATAGACCTGCCTGACTTAGGCCCCCTGCACACTGCATGCGATTCCGATTTTTTTAATCATTTTTTTACATGCAATTAGGATTTTTAATCATTACGGCATGCTGCGTTTTTTCTGCATTTTTCTGTTGATAGCATTTAGGGAAAATCGGAAACACAAATCAGAATCGCAAATCGGATTTGCGGTGTGCATGGAGCCTTAAGCTGCACAGTGTGCAAGAGAGCAGCTGGGAAAATGACATAGAAAACATTTTGAGTGTTACTGGACTAAACTTCAGACAGACAGCCATCCTGTGCTCGTGCATACCTGGAACACTTATGTTTATTTATGAAACAAAATGCACTTGCCAAACTATATAACTTTTAGTATTTTGTTTGAGAAACGTTATCAGCAAGATTAGCTATTGCATGTGGAGTGCCTGACAACATGCAGACAACAAGCTCTGTCTGATTAGCTATTGCCTGTGGAGTGCCTGACAACATTCAGATAACAAGCTCTGTCTGATCAGCTATTGGCCTGTGGAGTGCCTGACAACATGCAGACAACAAGCTCTGTCTGATCAGCTATTGCCTGTGGAGTGCCTGACAACATGCAGACAACAAGCTCTGTCTGATCAGCTATTGCCTGTGAAGTGCCTGACAACATGCAGACAACAAGCTCTGTCTGATCAGCTATTGCCTGTGGAGTGCCTGACAACATGCAGACAACAAGCTCTGTCTGATCAGCTATTGCCTGTGAAGTGCCTGACAACATGCAGACAACAAGCTCTGTCTGATTAGCTATTGCCTGTGAAGTGCCTGACAACATGCAGACAACAAGCTCTGTCTGATTAGCTATTGCCTGTGGAGTGCCTGACAACATTCAGATAACAAGCTCTGTCTGATCAGCTATTGGCCTGTGGTGTGCCTGACAACATTCAGATAACAAGCTCTGTCTGATCAGCTATTGGCCTGTGGAGTGCCTGACAACATGCAGACAACAAGCTCTGTCTGATCAGCTATTGCCTGTGGAGTGCCTGACAACATGCAGACAACAAGCTCTGTCTGATCAGCTATTGGCCTGTGGTGTGCCTGACAACATTCAGATAACAAGCTCTGTCTGATCAGCTATTGGCCTGTGGAGTGCCTGACAACATGCAGACAACAAGCTCTGTCTGATCAGCTATTGCCTGTGGAGTGCCTGACAACATGCAGACAACAAGCTCTGTCTGATCAGCTATTGGCCTGTGGTGTGCCTGACAACATTCAGATAACAAGCTCTGTCTGATCAGCTATTGGCCTGTGGAGTGCCTGACAACATGCAGACAACAAGCTCTGTCTGATCAGCTATTGCCTGTGGAGTGCGTGACAACATGCAGACAACAAGCTCTGTCTGATCAGCTATTGCCTGTGAAGTGCCTGACAACATTCAGAGAACAAGCTCTGTCTGATCAGCTATTGGCCTGTGGAGTGCCTGACCACATGCAGACAACAAGCTATGTCTGATCAGCTATTGCCTGTGAAGTGCCTGACAACATGCAGACAACAATCTCTGTCTGATGAACTATTGGCTTGTGGAGTGCCTGACAACATGCAGACAACAAGCTCTTTCTGATGAGCTATTGGCCTGTGCAGTGCCTGACCACCATGCAGACAACAAGCTCTGTCTGATCAGCTATTGGCCTGTGGAGTGCCTGACAACATGCAGACAACAATCTCTGTCTGATGAACTATTGGCTTGTGGAGTGCCTGACCACACGCAGACAACAAGCTCTTTCTGATGAGCTATTGGCCTGTGGAGTGCCTGACCACCATGCAGACAAAAAGCTCTGTCTGATGAGCTGTTGGCCTGTGGAGTGCCTGACCACATGCAGACAACAAGCTCTATCTGATGAGCTATTAGCCTCTAAAGTGCCTGACAACATGCAGATAGCAAGCTCTGCTCAATCAGCTAATGGCCTGTGAAGAGCCGGACCACATACAAACAAGCTCTGTCTGATGAGCTATTGGCTTGTGGAATGCCTGACCACATGAAGAGAACAAGCTCCGTCTGATAGCTCTGAGTGTGGGTTGCTTTGTCAGATTTGTTCTGTTCTGGTATGCACAGATATACACAGAAGTGTGATACTGGATCTGGATCTTTCAGGTATCCCTAATAAACACACAAATCATTTGAAAAGGGTCAGTTAGACATGACACTTGTGAAAAAACCAAAACAATAGCATCCACATAGGAGTGATGGATGCATTCCTTGCAATTGCATAAATGATATGCAGCTCATTGCGCTCTC
This sequence comes from Hyperolius riggenbachi, assembly GCF_040937935.1. Classification (NCBI taxonomy): domain Eukaryota; kingdom Metazoa; phylum Chordata; class Amphibia; order Anura; family Hyperoliidae; genus Hyperolius; species Hyperolius riggenbachi. The sequence continues at coordinate 136,825,144 of NC_090647.1, read as the reverse complement.
TATGCCCATCTATGTACTTCAGCAACCTGAATGATAGCAAAGAGCAGGGAATTCTGCTGTTTTCAAGATCATGGGCTTTTTATGTTTTGTGAAACAATAGCCACAGGGGGCCGTTGAAGTTGCCATACCACATGCTGTGGAGTCCTATTGCAGTCACTTTGTTGCCAAGATAAATCCACCCCATTGTAAACCAGCAGACTTTCTGCAGAGATTGGTTTTGGGTTGACATTAATTCAGAGTACATCTGACTGGCATCAGGATGGGGGAGGGCTTGTATTTCTGATTGTGTAAAATCTATTCTAATTGTAGAGATTTTGTACCAATAGACACCATTTTGTTTTGTAGCGCTTACAAGTTTTGAAGTAATCATCCAGTATGGACTTGCAACTCCTGAGGGTCTGGCTGTGGACTGGATTGCTGGGAATATCTACTGGGTAGAGAGTAATCTGGACCAGATTGAAGTGGCCAAGCTAAATGGTACCATGAGGACAACTCTTCTGGCTGGAGACATTGAACATCCACGCGCCATTGCTCTGGATCCACGCAACGGGTTTGTATTTGGACTTTTCTTTGTCGTCTGATGACCTTTTTTTGTTTTAAAGTACAAGGCTTGCTTCTTAAACATAGAGAATTTGCATGTTATCACTACGCAATGTGTTCCAGTGGCAGTTGGGTTGGAAGTTATTATGCATTGGGGTTTTAAGGTGGCCACACACTGGCTGATTTTTTCCATTGATATCCAATTGATTTGGTTATTTGATAACATTTCCTTGAAATCTATGCCCCAATATGCTTGCTCCACCGACTGTAGAATCCATTTTCAGCTGATTTGGTTGATCATACCAGATGGAAGATATTGATTATCGGCAAGTCAGGAGCGTTGGTAAATTGATGGTCCATTGTGCATTGAATAGTGCAACGCTGCGGTTAGATACATTTTTAATAATTTCACGCTGAAATCTATTATTGAAACCTATGTGCAGCGTATCCCTGTCTGATCAAATCCTGATCTGAGAGGGATCTTATCTTTTGGCCATATTGGTCAGTTTATGGCAAGCTTTTGAGGGAATGTGTAGATGGATAAATAGGACAAAGACTGGAATAACAGTTGTATGCCCTATATATAGTTTAAAGTGGACCCAAATTAAAAATACAAGATTTCAGAAATAAAATCTATTTTCTAAATTATAATACTAAATGGCCTTTTTCAGTTGCATGAACAAACAAGTTGCAAACACAGGCTGCTACTGATGATGTCACAAGAGAGGTGATCTCAGCTTGAGAGAGATTTCACATAGATTATGCCCCTGTGAGTGAGGGTAGCTGATGACAAACACACCCATGATCTAAAACCTCCTACTAAGATCAGAAATAATGGCTGCCACCTGTATAACCCTAGTTATGAAAGAAGAAGGGTGAAAAGCATGCACTGAAGTGTTCACAGGCTTGAAGGAGTGTTTATATATCTTTGTATGTGTCACGGTGGTGCAACTAAATATTTTGAATTAAAAAAAATGTTTGGTTTGGGTCCGCTTTAATTGCAAAATAGGTCTTAGAACAGCAACCTAGGGATGCTGACCACTTCTATACTGCAGCTGTCCAATTGTAAATCGGTTGCAGATTAAAAAAAAATCCCTCCTATGAAATGTTTTTTAAGTCCCTTACGCACGCTCAACTGAAGTCTTTTTAATTGTCATGTGCAAAAAATGTAGCCGAATGACACGGTGAGCGACCAATATCAGTCATTTTGCCCGATCCATCCAGTGGATCAGCTTGCATAACTATTGGGCAATATCGTACAGCTGGCCCCTTGTGTACAATGTTGATTGAACATCGTTGTTCTACTCAATGACAACATGTTGTGCGTACTGTCGTTTCACTTGCATGCACAGTATTTAAAGGACAACTGAAGTGAAAGGGATATTTATTTCCTTTTTAAATAATACCAGTTGCCTGGCATCCTGCTGATCTATTTGGCTGCAGTAGTGTCTGAATCACAGCAGAAACAAGCATGCAGCTAATCTTGTCAGAAATGCCTGATTTTCTGCATGCTTGTTCTGGGTCTATGGCTAAGGCCTCGTTCACATCAGCGCCGTTTCTGTGCGCTTTCCACAGCGCACTGCCCTGTGCGATCAGCAAGGTATTTATTTTTCCATGTAACTAAATGTAGCTGGTTCACATCTATGCGCTGCGCTGAGCAGCGTTACAGAAACGTAGTGTTGCATGCATTTCTGTGCGCTGAGCTGTAAAGCGCACAGCAATGCAAGTGAATGGGTCCGCTTTTTTAGCGCATAGAAGCGCGTACAAGCGCATAGAAGCGCATGCGTTTTTTACCCCTAATTGGAGAAAAAAATACATTTACATACAAAAAGGAAGTTTTATTGACAACTGCTGCTGCTACAGTAAGCAAAACGTGCTTTAAAGAAGCGCAGCGCAACGCATAGAAACGCGGACTAAAGCGCGCACAAGCGCATGCGTTTTTTACCATGCGCTTTAACACGCAGCAGATGTGAACGAGGCCTAAATGTTTGAGAGGTAGAGGATCAGCAGGACTGCCCAGCAACTGGTATTGCTTAAAAAGAAATACATATGGCAGCCTCCATATCTTTCTTGCTTTAGGTTCCCTATAAATGAGTTGTTGGTTTGCAATATCTGTGTGTGGGGAAAAATATCTGTGTGTGGGGAAAGACTTGTCATTTCAACAACATCGCCTGTAAAGTCGTTCCCAAGGCATTGTTTATGTAAAAATTTTTTACTGCGACTTTTGTTTGGCATCTGTACAGCTTTTAAACATTGTGTATCTGTGTATCTGGAGATCCTGGGTGCAGTTTTTTTTTTTAAATAGGCTTTGAGAAAACAGACTTTGGAATCTAAATGGGTCCATTGGTTACCTATGGAAACTTTTAAAGTGGGAGTTCTGTTGTGCAGCATTAAGATTTGGACACATGAGGAATATTAAATACAGTACTTTATTAAAATATGTTTTAGTTCAGACTTACCAGTATTTAATTTTCAATGCACTTTGACCCTTATGCAGTTATATTTTCTCCTGAGTTTTCTCCTAGGAAATATTTTTTCAACCTCTAAGAAAAAACTGTTGGTAAGAAATAAAAGTTGGTAAAAATTAATATTAAACTTTTGCGTATTTTCTTGCTTGCTGAGAGATGTAAAGGTATCTTATGGATAAGGTGTAAAATATCTCCTGGGAGAAAAGTTCATTTTTGTTTGTCGAGAAAACTTGAGAAAAGTTACCGTATATACTCTCATATAAGCCGACCCGAATATAAGCTGAAGTACTCTCTTTTTCCTCAGAAACAAGGAAAAAGTGATCCAGTATAAGCCACCTCCGCAGTATAGCCCCCTCCACAGAAGCCAGATGTGCCCCCAGTACAAGTCAGCCCCCATCCCCATAGCCAGATTTACCCCAAAGATCCCATAGCTGTGTCTCAAGATGCCACTAGATGGCATCATAGATATGAGATACATCGATCGCCACACAGGAAGATTCCCCGCTAATTGTAGCGCTGACACATTGCTGGCATGTTCCGCTCCACAAGCCAGAGGACACAGATAGTCTTGAGCAGCACACCATGTTGTAGGGGATGGGGCACGGACAGAGCAGGGTCACTAGGGCAAGATCCTTACGGTCCACCGCCAGTAACAAAACCTCCTCTACCATTTGTTCTGCTCCACAGACTCACGTATAAGCCGAGGGGGTAACCTTTCAGCACTTTTTTTGTGCTGAAAAATTAGGCTTATACGTGAGTATATAAGGTAATTGAAAATATCATCATGTGCATTGGACACAAACCATTTTTGCAGTATTAGTGTTTTACTACTGGTGTTGCTGGGTCGGCAAAACCATTTTCTTTTGTCAATGTCGGATGCATCTTGAATAGACTAAAGAGCAGGTGAATGGTGAATTGTCCAAATTGGTCTACTTATGGCATCATCATCTAAATGAGGTAGTCAGGAAAGAACTGGGATGGAGCACTTGTAATCATCTGACCTCTTCCACTACCTTTTTGTGGCTAGGACACAATCTCTGCAGAGCCCTACAGGGCCGGGCTGAGGCATAGGCTGGAGAGGCTCCAGCCTCAGGGCGCAGTGTAGGAGGGGGCGCACAATTCATTCAGCTGTCATTCCTAATTGTGTATTAAGCAGAAATAAATAAAAAAGGGGATACATAGCAGAGACTGCAAGCCAGATAACTAGATATTAAGGTGTTGGGTAGGTTGTGGGCCCTGTGGCCCTCTTAGTCTAATAGCAATCAGTGTGTGACGGCTGGGGTGGGAGGGATGGAGGGGCGCACTTTGGTGTCTCAGCCTTGGGTGCTGGAGGACCTTGTCCCGGCTCTGGAGCCCTATGACCAAAACCTGTCTAGCTTCTCCCTTCTCTGTGTGTAATAAAAAATGTGCCCTTTCCAGCTCCTCTCCAACTAGTTATGATGGTAATCTGTCTTAGCAGTGGGAGAGGGTGGGCTTGATCAGATGATCTGTTTTATTCTGGCAAAGGAACTCCAACCCTACTTGCAGAAAGGAGCTACTGGATGTAGCCAGTCAGAATTCAGACAGGAACTTTTATTATATTTACTGCAAAAAATACAGCTGTGCAATGCCAAAAACGACGTGAATTGCTTATTAATTTAAATTTGCTATTATATGCATTAAAAACTGTGAGGTTGAACTAAAGCTTTAAAACATTTCTATCCAATTAACACTTTGGCTGCTTGTCCATCTGAACAATACTCAGGCTTTGAAATGTTGTTGTTGGCTATAGGTTATCATTATTTACAGCGCACAATTTCTTCTGCTGACGTTTTGGATTTTCATCTCAAAGCTCTGTCAATCAGTATTTGAAATGTAATTTTAAAGTTACTTGGCAAGTTTAGGTATGAATAGCACAGTCTGTGCTAAGGGTTTTCAGTTGATTGGTTCATTATATAGAACCTGTCAGATGACCTCTTACATGTATTAACCAAGATTCCTACCCAGTATTGTAAGTTATCATCTGACATGGCATTGGTGTTTGGCATCGTACCAACTTGGAACAAGCTCTGGCTCTGTGGCATGGATGATGGCAGCTTCAGCCTCTGGTGTTGACCTTGAGCTTTGGCCTGAAGACATTTTGAACAATAAAAATGACAACTTTGTCTGTCAAAGTTAGAGTAGTGGAAAATTGAAGAAAGAGACCAGTGAAGTATAGAACACTGTATGCAATATAAGAGATGTTTTTTTCTTACTGATCTTTTGTTTCTAAACCTATTTATAATAATTCCTCTGCAGATTGCTTCTGCAGAGTGATGCTGTCCTTCGCCAAGGATTAGGCAACAAACACTTTTCTGTACATGTTGAGGTCATGTTCTGGTTAATAGTTGGCTTATGTGCCCTTCTCTCATTGTTTATAAAGGCCAATCCGGTAAATTTCAAAGAATTCAACATGTCCAGAGTTCAAGTTCCCTTTTTGTTTACTTGTTATGTAAACTTATTGCAAAAATATGACATTAACTCTGCTGAGCATGGTCAAATTTATAACAGATTGAGAGAAACACCATGTGTTGTTGTTTCCTGTCGTAGGTGGAGGAGATTGGGAAAAGCAGTCTTTTGTCAGACGTATGTGGTTTAACCATGAATTCCAGTATAATACTGGCCTAAATGACATTTTTTCCAGTAAACTAGTCCAAAGATAAGCTTTTGGAACTCTAATCAGTAAAGTTATTTGACCTATTAAATTTGAGCTTCTTCCGGGACTTACGAAAGCTAATGCAAATTGTATGTCAGATGTTTTATTATTTTAGCAGTGTATTTATTTAAACATTCAATTCACTTTTTCTCCTAAGTTTTCTCCTAGGTTATACTTCCACATCTTACCAATAACCTAGTTTTAGGCATATCAGCATTAGGGTTAGTGTTGGTGTATCACCAGGAAGGTTAGTTTTGGGCATATCAGTAGGAGAGTTAGTGTTGGATGTATTGGCAGGAGGCTTAGTCTATGGCTATTTTATACGAGAGTTACTGTGAGAGGATAGGGTAGGGGTGGGTTAAGCTAGTGGTTAGGAGTATTGGTAGGTGGGTTAGATTGGAGTCAGCATTTGGCTTTTACATAGCCAAGTTTATATCATAGATATCATCTGCAAGTTGGAACAGTTTGGATTTGAGCTCAATCTGCATTGATTAGCTCACTCATTTTGATTTTGTTAGAACTAAAATGTTAATTGAGTACATGAGATATAATTGATTACTTGTTACAGGATCCTCTTCTGGACTGACTGGGACTCCAGCATGCCACGTATTGAAGCTGCATCCATGAGCGGAGAAGGTCGAAGGACCATTCATAAAGAGGTTGGATCAGGAGGCTGGCCAAATGGCCTGACTGTGGATTATCTGGAAGAACGCATTCTGTGGATTGATGCCAGGTAAAACAGCAGCGTCCTTCCATTTTTCTCTAATGGGCTTGACAAAAAGAGGTTTATCCTGCTAGTGAGCAGTCCCTAGAGATGAGCTGCACATTGCCCATAATTCTAGACAGTAGCATTGCTAAGAAGAACAGAAGCAATGTTCCTCCACTGCAAGCCAAAATACAGATGGAAACCAGTGAGTGGGGATGAAGCATCTATTCCATTGCTTTGTGTACATAATCCTGTATGAAATCAGGATAGTTTGGAAAGTAAAACAATTTTAACACAGTAGTTTATTTTATTACTAAAAAGGAGCTTTTAAAGGATACCTGCAGCGACCTATTAAAAAAAAACAAAAAATCATACTGACCTAAGAAGAGGGGAGGCTTGGAATCCCTTTAGAGCCTTCCTGGTCCTCTGTGTCCCCTCTTTCCACCACCGGGCTCCTGTCGCAACGGTCAAACTTTAAAGTCTAAGAAGTCTTTGAGTCTTCACTGAAAGCTTCAGAAAGGTCTTCACAGAGGTCTCCTAGTACTTCTGAAGATGCAGTACGGAGACCCGAGTACTTCCGAAGCCTTCCAAGAAGACCTAAAGATGCATTAAGTTGGAAATTTGAATGGGGGAAAGTGGGGGAGCGTAGCTTCTTTTTCTTAGGTGGCTACATGTATCCTTTAAATTCACACATCTACGTCAAATATGTATAATTTTTGTAGTATTTTGTTTCAGTAACATTTTAGGAAGTGGTAGACAAATGTGATCTTTGATGTTCACATTTTTAGATTTGTTAATATGAAATAACATTTGTTTTTGAACAGCTTTAGTGTTTTGAATGTTTGAAACTTTGTTACTTAGCTCTGGTTACTCCTCAGATCAGATGCAATTTACTCAGCCAAGTATGATGGCAGTGGGCACATAGAAGTTCTAAAAGGCCACGAGTATCTATCTCATCCGTTTGCGGTTACATTGTATGGTGGTGAGGTTTACTGGACAGACTGGAGGACCAACACCCTGGCAAAGGCAAACAAGTGGACCGGTCATAATGTGACAGTTGTACAGCGCACCAACACTCAGCCCTTTGATCTTCAAGTGTATCATCCCTCCCGGCAGCCTGAAGGTGAGCATATTCTCTCTGCTGGTTTCAGTTTATATGAAATTCAGAACACACAGCAAACCAACTTCTTCAGTGTATATGTTACGGCCAGAACTCGAAGTGTGGCCACTTTGCATTCTGGCCAGCCACTTCGGGTTCTGGCCGGCCAATGTGCAAAGTGGCCGCAGCGCAGCGGCCAATGTTAGAAATGGAATGTTACGCCGTCTCGCTGCGGCCAAATTTATTACAACTTGCTTAATTTAATGAAATATAGCCGGCGGCAATGTAATAGATGAAGCCGCCGGCTTTCCCACTGCCTCTCTCCTCCCCCCTCTCTCTCCTCTCCCCGCCTCCCATACAATAAGTAGCAGCCGGGGACATGCAGCCGGAGAGTCGTTCGTCGCAGCAGAGCGGGGAGGCTGCAGACATTGCTTCTGCCAGCACCCACTCTGCAGGAACGGCAGGATTCCACTGCTGCGACGAACGACCCTCGGGACACGCGTGTCCCCGCCGGCTGCTACTTATTGTATGGGAGGCGGGGGGAGGATCGGGGAGAGGAGAGAGGCAGTGGGAAAGCCGGCGGCTTCATCTATTTCATTGCCGCCGGCTATATTTAATTAAATGAAGCAAGTTGTAATAAATTTGGCCTCAGCGAGACGGCGTAAACATAACATTTCTAACATTGGCCGCTGTGCTGCGGCCACTTCGCACATTGGCCGGCCAGAACCCGAAGTGGCTGACCAGAACGCGAAGTAGCCACACTTCGGGTTCTGGCCATAACCTATATATACCCTGGAAGCAGTTTTGAGCCAAAACTACTGGCAGAAGTACCCCATCTAGTACAATTTTAGGCTAGACTCTTTGCCTGAAATGGTTAATAAGACTTAGTTTCATTTACCTCCCCTGAAACCTAATCACCTAAATTAGCCAACAGGAATTGAACCCTTTGAGCTTTTGCTGTGAGGACTTTATTCTGAAAAGTGAGTCTGTGTGACTTGCACACTGATTGAACGCAGCAGAATTCTAAGTGTTTCTTGACATCACCATCACATGCGCAGCTATAAGAATTCACATGCATAAAGCAACATTTTTATTTATTTTTTTCTTGCTGCTGACCGTCCATCTTTTTTCCCCGCGCGCAAATTTGGTGGCAGTCTATTGATTACTATAAGCTGCATTTCCCCTCTGAATTCACTTGTGGGGAAACACTGAATCGAACCTAGTGAAAATGAGCCCATATGTTGAATGGAATTATTGCCAGGTATTGGCACTGTAAGCATGTGCACAGAGGTGCTGACTGACGCATCACTTGCTCTGGCAGACATTTCCTGCTGTCTCCTATGGAGGTCCAGAGAACGCCTGTCAGCCAGACTTTTAGCAACTCCAGTCTTGCCATGTTTGCCGTATGAATATTTTTGTGTTTTAACAAAAATTACAAATATTCTTTCAGCTCCCAATCCATGTGCAGCCAATGATGGGAAAGGACCCTGTAGTCATTTGTGCCTCATTAACTACAACCAGACATTTGCCTGTGCCTGCCCACATCTCATGAAGCTCTCTCCAGACAAGAAAACATGCCTTGGTAAGTATGTTTATTTATCTTTTTAAAGTGAAGCTCAAGCCCTGCCCCTTAAACTTACCGGTACCTAGGATTAAAATATTTTGCTTTACTCTAATAGATCATCAGGGGGTATATTGTGATGAAACCCCTCTAACAGTGTGATGTCAGGACCATGGTCCTGACAGTTAACTGTGTAACCTTGTTGCATTGTGGGAAATAACAGCTATTTCCACCTGCCAAGCATACAGTATCTCTTTGCAGAATGTGCCTTTACTGAGAATTCTAGGCACAGAGATCACCTGCCAGTACTAAAGATGTGGCCACGTGTTATAAATGTCAGAATGTAAATCAGGGAGAGGAAAGATGTTACAATGGGCAAACACTGATTAAATCATTTATAAATTAATATTGTAAAAAAAAAAAAAAAAAAAAAAAGGCAATTTTAATAATTACATTATTTTCACTACGGTTCCTCTTGTAGTCACCCTCCAATCACAACAATTTTTTTTCTAGGGGTTGGGAATATTTTCTAGCTTTTTATTTAGTCAGGTCACATGATGCTTCAGACATGTTCTTCCTGCAGGGTTAACTCTGGGCTTTTTTAAATAGACCTGAATTTACATTTCAATGAAAGCAGTGTGTACCAGGTGGTAACTGAAGCTGCAGCTCTCTACCACCTTCTAATTAAGCCCCCTACTACAGATGTATTCTGCTTCTTTTACCTGGATGATTATAGAAATACAGATTGTTAAACATTTTGCTTTAGTGGTTCTTCAGTGCCTTAACATATCAAAAGACTAAGAGCCACGCTTAACCACTTAACATCTCAGTCGTTTTCAGCTTATGCATCCGAGCAATGTTCACCTCCCATTCATTAGCATATAACTTTATCACTACTTATCACAATGAACTGATCTAAATCTTGTTTTTTCCGCCACCAATTAGGCTTTCTTTGGGGGGTACATTTTGCTAAGAGCCACTTTACTGTAAATGCATTTTAACAGGAAGAATAAGAAAAAAAAAAGAAAAAAATTCATTATTTGTCAGTTTTCGGCCATTATAGTTTTAAAATAATACATGCCTCCATAATTAAAACCCACGTATTGTTATTGCCCATTTGTCTCGGTTATTTCACCATTTAAATTATGTCCCTATCACAATGTATCGCGACAATATTTTATTTGGAAATAAAAGAGCATTTTTTCCGTTTTGCATACATCACTATTTACAAGCTTATAAAAAAAAAAAATAGAGAGAAATATTTCATCTTTACATAGATATTTAAAAAGTTTAGACCCTTAGGTAAATATTTGTGTTTTTTTTTTTTATAGTAATGTTTTTTTTTTTTTTTATTAAACATTTTATGTGGGCATTTTTGGGAGGGTGGGATATAAAAGTGTTTTATTTGGGGAAATATTGGTGTATTGTAATGTTTATTTACATTTACTTGTAGTTTTACTTTCTGGCCACAAGATGGCAATCTCGAGTTTGTTTACATGACGTCACTCTAAGCGTACAATGTACGCTTAGAGGGACACAGCTTCAGAGAGAGCGAAGCTTCCGAGAGAAGCTGACGCTTTTTCAGCGGGGGAGAGGAATCAGTGATCGTGCTCCATACCCCGATACATTGATTCCGTGGCTACCAAATCCGCGGCCGGGAGTACGCGTGCACGCGCGCGATCGGCCGCGGGAGCGCGCCTGTCCTCCTTGACGTTTTTATACGTCAAGGAGGACAAAGTGGTTAAAGAGACACTGAAGCGGAAAAAAACATATGATATAGTGAATTGGTTGTGTACTATGAATAATTACTAGAAGATTAGCAGCAAAGAAAATATTCTCATACTTTTATTTTCAGGTATATAGTGTTTTTTCTAACATTGCATCATTCTATAATATGTGCAGATTACACAACACTCAGCATTCAAAATGAGTCTTTCAGAGCAGTCTGTGAAGTAATGACCTCTCCTCTAGCAGAGAAAAAGTAAACAGTTCACTTACAGTTGAGATAATAAAAGTCAGATAACAGCCCTCTCCAGACTTAAGGCCCATACACACACGTCGGATTTTTGCGAACGACACGTCATTTGAACATTCCGTCGTTCGCACGTCAAATCCGGCATGTGTACAGACTATCGTTCGGTTGATAAGACTGGTTTTCAGCGATCCGCCGGGCGACGGAACGTTCAAACGACGGGTCGTTCGCAAAAATCCGACGTGTGTATGGGCCTTTAGTCGGAGAGTTAAGCAGGCCATACACTGGCTCGATTCACGGCCGTTTCGACAGCAGATCCGATCCTGGGATCGAATCTGCTGCCAATCGCTTGCGCTAAACGCACCCGCCGATCCGATTCCCTCCCGAAATCGGATCGGTCCGTCGATCGCGCCGTGCGGCAAATTACCCTCGATCGCCCGGCGGTAGGAGCGCGTCGCTTGCGGCGTACGATTCGGGCCCGATCCGAGCATGTATACATTACCTGAAGCTGGCTCCGGGGTCCTCTTCTCCTCGCTGCACCGCATTTCCGCATGTCCCAGTGTACGCTTATACTTCCTGTGTCACTCCGGTGACCAGGAAGTTGAAATAGAGGGCGCTCTATTTGAACTTCCTGGTCGCGGAGTAACACAGGAAGCGCCGGGATGGAGCAAGAACAGCGGTGCGGTGCAGTGCGGAGAAGACGCCCGGGAGCCAGCCTCAGGTAATGTATACGGGGGGGGGGGGGGACAGGCGGCAGGAGCAGCTGAACAGATTGTGATCGGTTTCAGGCTGAAATCGATTCACAATCTGTTTGCAGTAAAGGCAGCCATACGATCCCTATCTGATCAGATTCGATCAGATAGGGATCTGTCAGCTGGTCGATCTAATGGCACATCGACCAGTGTATGGCCACCTTTAATGGCTTGTTTGCATAGAGATAACAACTGGAGTTTCTTAACTCTTCCTGTACTGGAAACAATTAGACTGATGTATCTGATCTTAATGCTTTATTTCTTAGGTGTACTACACATACAAATCATAATATCATCATTTTTTTTTTCGCTTCAGTGTCTCTTTAAAGACTGTATCTTTTATTCAGGCTGACATCTAAATATATTGGCGATTTCTGATTGTTGCTATTATTATTATTATTATTATTATTAGCTTTTTGTTTATCCTGTGGTATAATATTTGTACAGATCAGTAGTACGTTTGAAAAGAAGTAAACCTATCAGTTAGAACTAGAAAGTTGATTTTACAAACGGAAGTCAGAGAATCCTCCAACACCAAGAATAGATAAAAAAAAAGTTAAATTGCTTAAAGTGAACTCGAGGTGAGAGTGATATGGAGGCTGCCATATTTATTTCAGTTTAAACAATACCAGTTGCCTCGCAGCCCTGCTAATCTATTTGGCTGCAGTAGTGTCTGAATGACAATAGAAACAAGCATGCTAATCGTGTCAGTTCTGACAATATTGTCAGAAACACCTGATCTGCTGCATGCTTGTTCATGGTCTGTGGCTGAAAGTAATTAGAGACAGAGGATCAGCAGGACAGCCAGGCCACTGGTATTGCTTAAAGAGACTCTGTAACAAAATTTTGAGCCTTATTTCTTCTGTCCTATAAGTCCCTATTACTGTTCTAATGTGGTCTGTCTTACTGCAGCCTTTCCTACTTGCACTGTCTCTGTAATAAATCTTATCTCCTTTCCTCTGTTGTGTCTGTTGGGCTGAGGCTGGAATGTGTGGAATGTGCAGCACTGCTTGTCATTGGCAGAAGCTTTACACACCCCCTCCAAGCTCTGCATGAGTCACACAGTAAGCTAGTTCTCAGCCTATGATACTCTGGTTAGAAGCCAGTCTTTTGTTTGTAAACACTGCCTAAAACTGTTAATTACAAGCCAGGATTGCAGCAGGGAGTGGCAGAAACAGCACAGAGGGGCACAAGAGAACATAAGGAATAGAATGGTATGCTTTTTATTGTAAGCATTTTAGAGTAGATTCTCTTTAAAAGGAAATAAATATGGAAGCCTCCATATTACTTTCACCTCGGTTCACTTTAAATATGAGAGCAGTTAATACATTATACACACATAGGAAAACCAAGGAAGTTTGTAAGTATTTGGACTAGCTGTGTGAATACTCTAAAGTTAGCCACCTTTGACCTCATCAGAGATGTTCTCAGAATTCTATTATGCCTTTCCCTGAAATATGTAAAAAGTGTTTGTTTTTCTTTTGTACATTGCTTAATGTGATGTCTGAGCACATAACAGAATGTGCTGTAATTTTTTCTGTGATCTCTGTTGTTTTCTTAATAGTAATGGAGGATAAGAGGTAATTGGACTTCTTATTATCTGATGCCGGTTTTGCCAGCACCACTTGGGGTTTTTGTGGGTGGGGCAGAAACAGTTAGGGCCAGGGTCAACTAGAGTATACACACTAGATCAGCGATGGCTAACCAGTTGTGACAAAACTACACATCCCATCATGCCTCTGCCTCCCCGAGTTGTGCTTAGAGCTGTCAGACCATTGCAATGCCTCATGGGACTTGTAGTTCCTCCACAGCTGGAGTGCCAAGGTTAGCCTTCACTTCTCTAGATACTCAGCAGGGGTGGCCCAGATCACATGTGTACAAAGCTTATGTGTAATATCTGCTGTCTGGAATGCTTGTCTTATCTGGATCTCTACATGTGGGGATGTTCCATCTATTCTTGTCTTTTGTAACCTACTCAAATTACATGTAAACAGAATTTGCAAAGTAAATTCAGTAAGAGCTTAGCAGTTAAATTTACTTGCATCTGTGCAACCACCTGGTGGCCATTGGCGGTACTGTCAGTTTTCTGCTTGGGGGCAGTATTCTTTAAAATATAGGGAGTGAAGAATTTCAACCATCTATCCCGATGTGTGGAAGCTCCTTCTTGTTATATTTGTTATCTGAATCCACCTGAGGAATTTAATGATTAATACCAGAAATGTGCTCACAAAATATTTTTTGCCATTTCTGCAGAGTCTAGGAAGTTCCTGTTGTACGCTCGTCAGATGGAAATCCGAGGGGTAGACATTGACAACCCCTATTACAACTACATTATCTCTTTTACTGTCCCGGATATTGACAATGTCACCGTGGTGGATTATGATGCATTAGAACAGCGTATCTATTGGTCAGATGTCCGCACACAGACCATCAAAAGGGCTTTCATCAATGGCACAGGGGTGGAGACCGTGGTGTCTGCTGGTAAGAACTTCTTGTTCCACTAACGTATTATGTGACTGTTCAATATTTTTTGTATAAATGTGCACAAACACATTTACTGTATATACTTTAATGTGACAGTCTATAATATAATGCTTTTGCAGCTGGTGTTTATATTGGCAATTTTTTTCAATATATGACTTAAACTTGTAGATCTACCCAATGCTCAGGGATTGGCTGTTGACTGGGTGTCCAGAAATCTCTACTGGACAAGCTATGATGCCAATAAGAAGCAGATCAATGTGGCTCGTTTGGATGGATCCTTCAAGAATGCAGTTATCCAGGGACTGGATAGACCTCACTGCCTTGTGGTTAATCCACTTGAAGGGTATGTTTTTAATCCTGTTTGTTGGTCTTAGTAACCTTATGAATAGTGGGTAAAAAACTTGAATTTTCTATTACTATAATGTATTCCTGCTTCTAGATTTCCTTTACTAGTACTTCTAGTTTGCTGCCTGAATGTCCCATTTTGAGGATCTTTCCAGCCTTATCTGTCTCTGTCTTCATCTTTATTGTTTAAACCTACAAACCTTTGGGGAATCCCGAATACCCAAAGAGACAGAACAGACACCATATTCTGATGTTCCTTACAATGGGATCTTTAAGCCGGCTTAAATGATGCACTGTGGCATTGCTTGGAGGTATTGCAAGTTTTTTTTTTTTTTTTTACTTTCGAGTATTTTTTGTGTGTGTATATTTGTATATTGAGTTGCCTGCCAGTAGTAGGTTTTAATTGTTGGATCATCATTAGGGAGAATCGTGTTTTGGCAAAATATAGCACCTTTACAGCTGTCATACACTGTCCTTCAGTGAATAGACATGAGGGATCACTACGATGATAAACAATTGCTTATCGGGGTAGCAGAGATTGAGAGTTTGTACACCGCTTTAGGGAATGTATTGCCCCAGACACGTTTTCTTTTCACATATTCATTATTTGTCTTAGTTGTTATTTTAGTTGTTGAGAAGTTCCTTTATATGAAGTTGTTATGGCATCTGAATGGGGGTATATGAAATGTCAGACCAGCATAGATCGATTCCTGTTCTTTTTCTTTAGACCATTCTTGAGATCAAGCTTTTTACCTTAGCAATGCCTGTCTGATCCACACAGATTTGTCACAGAACTGTATCCACAAGTAGTTCCACAAGTGCAGTCCATTCCTGCCGCAGAAGGCAAGGTCAGCATGGGCTAGCCCCTACCAGGTCGCCCCACCTGGACAACGTAATGCCAAACTCCACTTGGGAAAAAAAATTCTGAATGCTGAAGGCTATTGCAGTAACAAACTGTATTGACTACAGATGACACACTATTTATTACTTTCCCTTCAGACCTTCCTCATGTTACGGTCCCATCAAACCTTCCTCAGGTGTACCTGGTAACAAACTGTATTGGTGACAGATAGCACACTACATGTTATGGTCCCTTCAGACCTTCCCGAGGTATACCCAGTAAAAAACTTTATTAATGACACATGGCATACTACATGTTGTGGTCCCCTCAGACCTTTCTCAGGTGTACCTTGTAAAAAATTGTATTGACCACAGATAGCATACTACATGTTACAGTCCCTTCAGACCTTCCTCGAAGATCTGAAAAGACCATAACATGTCGTGTGCTATCTGTCGTTAATACAGTTCGTTGTTGCAACAGCCTTAAGTGTGCAGCCTCATTTTTCCTAATTAGTCACAGAGCTGTCTAGGACAGTTTTCATACTTCGTGGCCTGGACACTGCTAGGACATTTTATTTTTTCTTCTCTCATAAAAAAGTGAGCTACAGCTCTAATGATGTTCATGAAGACAGAGCCTTTCCCAGTAGTATTAATTTTACATGTGCACATGGTTGTATCTGCAGAGTTTCATCAGTGATGGTAAGTGGCGACAATTTCCTGTTCCAATCTGGCGGCTTCTCTGTCCCTGGCTGGCCTGCATGTGGGGGTGGACTCTAGCAGCTTCCAGTAACATCGACATAAGCAAAGCCATCTGTGTGGGAGAGTTGGGTTCATTACGGGAAATTAATGTGAGGATGTGGTGGATCAGACATGGCGATAATGTCACGTAGACCTCAGTTCAAATCCAAGAATTCGCTGGCTGCCCTCAAGAAGCTTGTCTTCGGTAGAAGTTCAGCCTAACCCACCTTAGTTCACTGAAATGCATACAGAAAACACTGAAGCCATATTTTGGAATTGTTTTAAAGTGTTGGCATTTACGCATGAGTGCATGACCTGAAATGTTACCTCTGGTGCACATAGCGGATATAATATTTCAGATTTTTTTTTTGCCAAAGATCTTATTTTAACAAAACAGATTTTGAACTGAAACTCGAGGGCAATTTTAACAGCCAAATCTATTTGTTAATGTACTATCGAGTTAAATGAAGGAGAACACACAAGTGGCCAAGTAAACATCAGTCTGATGACTGTCAATGCTGTGTTGGCTCTGTGTATTTAGTTATAGATGATAAACCATAAGCACTATGTATTTTGCTTTGGAAATCTCAAAGCTTTTTTCCTTGCTGTACATCATATTAAAATGAAAAGATCTGAGTCATCGGCAGAATACCAGATGGAAAAATAGCCGTATTTATGAAGATCTTCAGGGTGAATTTGAGATATGCCTGGTCTAAGCAACCACAATGTTTCTGGGTCATGACAAGCAGCTACATTTGACTTGACTTGAATGAAAAGACCTCTTTTATTTTTGTGTAAAACCTCTTAAACCCTTTAGCAGCCAATTTATTTAGGGACTTGCAAGTGCTTTAGGCCAATTTATTTCAGCACATTTTTTTTATTTCTTTTTTGTTATATTTTCTTGCTACTAATTAATACTGATGTAATGTGTATGTTTGGCCACTTGCCACTAGGGGGCAGTGTGAGGCAATAACTTCTGCTTTGTTTCTACATCCTCTGCTAGCAGAAAGACATCAAAGCATTCCAAGAATTTACAGCACAAGTTCTGCCAATTGAGGTCAAAAGCTGTGCACTTATCTTAAATTAGATAATTCATTTGAAGCTGCTAATGGGTTAAGTACTTCAGTACTTCTAATGGGTCTCATATACCGATCTTCCCAGTCACATGTGTGGCAGCTTCTACCGGCACCGCTGTGGGGGAATTTCACAGAAAATCACTCCTGTTCCCAAACCTGCTAGGACCAGCTTTGGTGTATTCTGCTGATCGCTAGAGGAGCAGTAATGCTGCTAAGTATCAGATCAACTGCTTCCTTCTTTCTATTTGAGGACAAGAGGAGAAATGTGTGTGTGAATACCAAGCAGTATTTCATTTCTAACCCAATTATCCCACTCCTTGCAGAGAACCTGATGTCAGCGAAAAACAGAAGCTGCCATCTTCATTCCTATATAAACAATGCCAGTTGCCTGGCTGACATGCTGAGTTTTTATTTTTATTGGTCTTTGAGTCTTACATCTACAACAGGCATGCAGCCAGTGGAGTGGGACCAGATCTGATCTGCATGCTCATGGTAGCCTAGTGACTTAAAGTAATAGAGGCGGAGCATCAGCACAGATATCGGGCAACAGGCATTGATTGTTTAGAGAATGAAAATGGCAGCCTCTGCATTCCTCCCACTTCAGGTTCCCTTTGACCTGGGAGTGGGCATGGACATCTCTTATGTAGCAGTTAATCGTAATGTGCTGCATTTTGCACTTTATTAATCACTGTTTGAGGTTTGGGTTTTTTTTTTTTTTTTTTAATATTACAAACACAGTACATCCGTAAGCAAGTTTTTGTACACAGCGGAGAAAAGCAGCGTTACTTGAAGAGGCTCTGAGGTCTCTAAAAAATCCGTTTTTTATTACAAAATCGCCTTTAAAGAGAGTCTGAAGCAAGAATAAATCTCGCTTCAGACCTCATAGATAGCAGGGGCACGTGTGCCCCTGCTAAACCGCCGCAATCCCGCGGCTTAACGGGGGTCCCTTCACCCCCAAATCCCCTCGTTTCAGCGGGGGATCGCTTCCTGGTTGGGGCAGGGCTAACCGCCGCAGCCCTGCCCCACGTGCGTCTGTCAGCGCGTATCTCCGCCTCTCCCCCGCTCCTCTTAGTCTTCCTTCACTGAGAGGGGCGGGGGAGAGGCAGCGATGCGCTGCTGATAGACGCGACTGGAGGCAGGGCTGCAGCCGTTAGCCCTGCCTCCAGGAGCGACCAAGTCTGCGACCAAGTGTTGCAGTGGGGGTTTTGGGGGTGAAGGGACCCCCGTTTAGCGGCGCTACAGCGCCGGTTTAGCAGGGGCACATGTGCTCCTGCTAACTATGCGCTCCGAAGCGAGATTTATTCTCGCTTCAGAGTCTCTTTAACATAATAGTCCTACCTAAACTGCCGCATCCCCGCCGCTCTACGCTAACTAAATCCCCCCAAACTCCCCGGGGGCACTCCAGGCAGCGCTGCCTCTCCCCCGCCCCTCTCAGTCTTCCTTCGCTGAGAGGGGCGGGGGAGAGGCGGAGATCCGCTGCTGACAGACGCGTGTGAGGCAGGGCTGCAGCTCATAGCCCTGCCTCACACGGAAGCTAATGCTGGCAGCAAAATCCATGACCAAGAAATTTTGCAGGGGAGAGGGAGGGCGACTTAGGGTGGATTTAGATAGTGTACAGCGGTGGGGATGCGGCGGTTTAGTTAGGGATAATATGTTAAAGAGGATTTTGTTATAAAAAATTGATTTTTTTAAGAGACTTCAGTGTCTCTGTAAAGGAACTCTATCAAACCATGTGTTCTAAAATGACAATGTACAAATAATATTTAAGTAGCTGTGTAATAATTTTCCTACTTTTCATGTTAAATATCAGAGGCAAAAGCTGTAATTCATTGTGTGTACATTTTAGCTATGTTTGGAATGTCTCATTTGCAGAGGTATGAATCTGTAAGAATATCTGCAACCTGACATGCTAAGAACAGTGTAATATTTCAGCAGATTACAGGCCTTTGTTTTTATATATCGGGTTTCTCACACACAATTACAGATGTTTATGTTGCACATACAATGCATTTCCTCTGCTCTATTTGAGAGAAAGCTCTGCCCATCTCTGACTGAACTCTCTGCACACACAGAGTTAAGGATGCACTGTGAAGGAACCCCCCCCCCCCTTCCTCATGGCTGAGTCTGCCTTCAGAATTTCAGCATACTGCCATCAGAAAAGTGTGAACGGGATTAAATAACAATAAACAGAGAGATAAGGATTCAGATGTATACACCAACACTTAGCAGCACTTCCCAAACATCTCCTATTTCAATTGAAAAAAAAAACATGTCAATCGATAATGTGCCTTTAAGACAAACTGCATTGAAATGATTAGCTGCATGAGTGTGCAGAGCCTACTTATAGACAACATATACACCCTGCATTCAAATCAGATGCACAAAATTACCATTGCAGGATGTTGGTTTCCATAATAGCTTGCAAGCAAATTATCAAGTACTTGACCTTCCCACCACACGTATGCATAACGTGGGTGCGACACCGTGTCGCACCCAGGGTATGCATATGCATGTTTTCTAATTTGGTTAGAGGTAGGGCACCTCCCGCAGAGGATGACCTCATCTTGGTAGGAGGGTCAAGTACTTAATAATTTGCATGCAAGCTATCATGGGGCTCTGCACACTCATGCAGCTAGTCATTTGGATGCAGTTTTTACTAAGTAGTGCTGCCTTTCTCCACTGTGTACAAAAACTGTAAGTTTATTTCTATGGTCAGCTGCTCCAATTTAATAGTTCGCAACTAGTGCATATGCAGAGCTTCTGGGTTTGGGTTCAAGGTTTGTTTGTTTTCTTCAACAGTCAAGTCAGCACCATCGGATAGTAATTAAGCTCTTTTATTGGTACAAAAAACAGCACAACAAGCATTACAGCGACAGCAGCGCTGTTTCGGTCCTCAGACCTTTCTCAAGCTGTATCAAGCGATGTTACATCGCTTGATACAGCTTGAGAAAGGTCTGAGGACCGAAACAGCGCTGCTGTCGCTGTAATGCTTGTTATGCTGTTTTTTTACCAATAAAAGAGCTTAATTACTATCCGATGGTGCTGACTTGACTGTTGAAGAAGACGTTGGAAGTTTCTGAGTGTGCACAGGCACTGCAAGTTCCAGCACATCACCTTTTTCCCTCCGTGGGTGCTTGCTACACACTGATCTACCAAGGTTTGTTTGTTGTCTCTGGAGGGGCTCAGCACATTTCTGTTTGTACCCAATCAGAGGTGGACTGGTGATGCGCTGATCTACCCTTTTTTTGCATCCGTAAAGAAGTAATTACAAGATTCTGTATAACAGTGTGTGGGCTTAAGCTGCAGACATTTTGACCTGAACATCTTGACATGAAAATTACCAGTTTTGAAATGTCTTTAACCAGTGGCAGTGCTCCGACATTTTGTGAATTTCGGTTTTCCTGGTTCATGACGGACTTGATTGAAAAAAATCAATTTTCGACCCTCTGCGTTATTGAGGTACAGAATATTCTGTGCTACATCTCTAGAGGATATTAACCTGATTACTCTCCAAGCAGTGATTATCTCGCTTGAATATTTAGCCTGTGGATAAGTTCGTTTTAGGTAATTGCCTCAGGGTGAAGCATGTCTTGTTCTGGGCACACACTATGTTAGTCAGACATTTAATATTCAGTATGCTTCTTCCAGGAAGATGTACTGGACAGATGGTGACAACATCAGCATGGCAAATATGGATGGAACTGAGCGACAAGTCCTCTTCGTTGGTCAGAAGGGACCAGTTGGTAAGCAAGCTTCACAATGTGTAACTCCCTTGTCCATACACAGTTATGCACCTCAATCTGTGCAATCAGGGCAACCGAGGTGACATGTGATATGAAGATATAGTCCTGTGTATGCACAGTGCCAAGCACACAAATAACTAGGCTGTGTTCCTTTTATTTCTTTCTCTGCCTGAAAGAGTTAAAAATCAGGTATCCAATGGACAGTTTGTGTCCGGGTTGGGACCGGGTTGGACTCAGTCAGACTATAGCATAACCTCACTGATAAGTAATTACAGCCACAAAATCCTGTCAGTGAATGGCTGAGATAAAAAGGGTCAATATTTCATAGATTTGAGATCTGGCATACCTCAATGAAGGTGTCAGATCAGAGACAATGAAGCAGTAAAAACTTAGAAACTAGATTTAAATATAAAATAAAACTGTGGGGTATCTTAAAAAAAGGTAATTTTTAGCAACAGGAGGATAGATACAATTGTTTTTCACATCCGTTTATTTTCACCTCGGATGTCCTTTAAAGCAGTATCTGCTGCTGTACTTACTGATATAGATTTATATTTAATTCACTGTTTGACATTAATTGGGGACACCAAGAGCCTGATATAATGTAGTATGTACTGGCTGTAAGGGATGAAGTAGGTAGAGTAAATATGTTGTACTCACAAGGCAGGGTTACCTCAACAAGGCAACCACTGTAATAGCAGGTGGGGAGATTAGACCTGACCCCAGAGGACAGAGGCACCTGGCTCTGCTACAGACCTACTTCGCATTTACTCCAGTCTATTGCCTGAAAAAGCGGGGTCACACCTGTGAAACGCATTGCATTGTCCCCTGGAGTATGTAAATAATAAAAGGTAAGTCCACCACTACCTTCTCAAGTTTTAAACTTTTTAGTTACTTTTATTCTTTTAGCGCATCTGTATCCATACCATACTGTTTGACATAGTTCTTTAAAAAAAAAAAAAAAGATCCTTTTATCCTAAGGTTTTTTTTAAAGGGGGTACATTTTTTTAACATCTGCTTTATTGAGCTGAGGATTGCCAGGTTTGTCACAACATGTTTACTCACTTTGGCTATAGCCCCCATCTCAAAGCAATATGTCTTAAAGGACATCTGAGGTGAAAATAAACTGATTAGATATACAGTTGTATCTTTCCTCCTTCTCCTAAAAATGACTTTTTTTTAGATATCCTACAGTTTTATTTTATAGTTAAATCAAGTTTTTAAGTTCTTACTGTTTCATTGGCTCAATTACACATTCATTAAAGTATGTCAGAGTCAGGGGCGTAGCAATAGGGGGTGCAGAGGTTGCGACCGCATCGGGGCCCATGGGCCAGAGGGGCCCTAAAGGGCCCTTCCTCATCCACAGTATTAGCTCTCTATTGGTCCTGTGCTCATAATAATCACTTCTATAGATACTTTGAATAGTGGTAATCATTAAACTGTTCCCCATCCCCTTCTTGCACCTCTGACACTGTAGTTGCCATTGGCAGGTTTTGGTGCGCTGTATCAATTGTTATACATAAAGTGCTTGGGGGGCCCCATTGTAAAACTTGCATCGTGGCCCACAGCTCCTTAGCTACGCCACTGGTCAGAGCTAAAATCTGTGAACTATTGATTGTTTTATCTCTTTCCTGCTCTCAGAAGCTATTTACTGCCAGAAAAGTGTTTTATGGTTGTAAATCCTTATCGGTGAGGGTAACGCTATAGTCCGACCCAGACAAAAACTGTCACTTGCATACCTTATTTTTAACTCTTTCAGGTAGAGGAAGAAACAAAGGAACACAGCATCATCTGTCACAATCTCATCATGTCACATGTCACCTCAGTTGTACTTTAAGATAGGGGCACGTATTCATGAACTAAGCTGGCAGACAATAATGAACATTATTACATTGTAAGGGTTAAGAATCCAGGGTTTTAAACTGCCATTTTTCTGCAGTCAGACTGTAGCATGACGTTCACCGATCAATAATTAGAGGTCTCCCTCGCATCTTGAAAAAGCGGGGTTATACCCGCGAAACTAGTTGGTCCGTTTGAGGGGACCTTCTGCCTCTCTCTGCCTCCGCTGTGCCTGCCTCCATCTTCATCTTGCTGGGCTAAGTATTGCACTTTTTCTTCACTACAGGCTGCTCCCTTGCTTTATTCACTGGTCCTGCCTATCTCTTATGCTCATTTATATCACAGTCATGTTGGGAATGAATACTGATCACTGTTTATATAATCAAGAGTGTTGTTGTTTTTTCAAGGTTTTTCCTAGGTTTATTGCTTTTGTCTTTCACATATGACAGGTAATAGCTGTCTCTTATCACAACAGTACTGAACCCGGGTTCTATCCGAGCAGGGCTCATTTACAGAGCCCTCTGAGGATTTACGAGACAATTTCTGAATTCACACAGGAGGCTACTATTATTATTCTGTGTGTACATACATATATACTTTTGCACATTGCATTTTGCACAGTGTTATTATGGCAGAGAGAGATTTTGGGGTTTGTGCCCCATCTTTTAATTGTTTTTAATTCATGAATATTATGTGAAGTGCACTATATTATCATTTTGACACAATAAAGATATGTATATTTTTTGATACTACATAAATTTGTCCTGAGTGGTGCTGTATACAGGGTTTCTTTTTTCTCTCTATCCTTTGCATATTGTATCAACCCTAGCACACTGCAGGCTAATACAGGAGCAGCGGATGCATCTTGTCTTGTTGATCAATAATTAGAGGTCATAAAATTATGTAGATGAGAAAAACCCATCTAAATACAGGGGATGTATAACTAGTTTAATTTTTTTCTGTATGGGAGATGGACATTAAAATAACTACATAAAACCCCTCATGTACCTGAGATGTTTATTTTTTAACTTTTATGGGGAAGGTTTAGAATATGCATTATGGTAGCTTTCTGTGCCTTTCCCCTCCTGATTGTGAATGTCACAAAGAGCAGGAAATGCTGGGAAGTCTTACCAACTTGAACGCAGACAGAAGTAAATATATCAGGCAGAGGTCCCACATCCCTCTCCCCTATCCCCAACCTCACCCCTACAAAAATGTTTATTTGCAATATTTTGTGCTTCTTTAGTAGAAAAAGTATATTTTTTTCAAGGTAAATTATTAGTTACTAGCTGACCTAAGCCCGTTTAAAACCGGGCTCTAGGTCTTTCGCCGGTGCCTGAGCGTGCACTCGCCGCGCGCACCTGCCTGCCCACTTTGCCGACCCGCCTCCTGCCCCGTCCTGCGTCATGTCCTAACGGCTGTGTCGGTGCAGGACATGCGCAGTAGCGCAAAAGCACTGACACAGGGACAGGACGCAGGGACACTTGTATTTTATACATAGAGATAAGAAATCTAAATTAACAAGATGCATGCTCTTTTACCTTTTTTGATTTTTTTTTCCTCTACTGCAGGTTTATCCATTGATTTTGTGGACAAAAAATTGTACTGGATCAGTTCTGGGGATGGTACCATTAACCGATGTAACTTCAACGGTAAAGGACTAGAAGTATTCCTCACAATGAAGACCTACTTGGGAAAAGCAACAGCACTGGCCATTATGGGTAAATATGGGCATCTGTGAGGTTTTTCAGTAGAAGTGTAATGAGTTTGGAGCTTTTCATGTTAGACTTATGGATTATAATGCATATATGTATAGCTTCTGTTTGTACAAATATTGGCCACTACATTCTGTGCCAATCTATTTTGTGATCCCCGTAGGTGACAAACTGTGGTGGGCTGACCATGCTTCTGACAAAATGGGAACATGTAATAAGAAAGATGGCTCAGACCCGAGAATCCTACGGCAGCACACTAACCAGGTCATGCATATGAAGGTGTATGATGAAGAAATCCAGAAAGGTAAGTGCAATCAATATCTGCTAGATATATTCCTAAAACAAACACTAGGCAAGTGTGTCCAAGCAAGCCAAAACATGGCTACTGGGTACACACCATTTAGTCAATATCACAATTAAGGATGATGGTTTGAGGTACAGGTTACATACTGTATAATGCATATTTGGAGTCAAAACCAGAATCCATACTTTTAGGTCTTTTTGGATCATCTTCCTCTGCCCGAGTCTCGTAAAGCAACTCTTATGTAAAAAAAAGATTTAGTTTTCATAGAGGGTTTATACCAACAGAACAAATTCCACAAAAGATGAAATATATTGATTTGCTTTTATAATCTTAATATTGATTGTTCAGTCTTGGCATTTTTAATGCTATTGGTATGGCTGCTCACGCTGTATCTTTTTTGGGGGGTTGCTTGGGAGGCACACATGGTACAAGCACACCGTATGTACCATTAGTTTTTGGACTATAAGATGCTCCTGACCATAATACGCATCTAGGTTTGAAGGACAAAAACCAGGGGAAAAATATATACTAAACCTGGTGCATCCATGTTGAAGGGGCATCTTGTGGATTATGCCCCCTTTGTTCCTCATGCCCTCTTGTGTCTCCATGTGTCCTCCTCTGCCCCCCCCCCCCCCCCTTGTATCCTCCTTGTGTGCTCCTTTGTGTCCTCCATTTGTTCCTGTGTTGTCCTGTGCACAGGGAGTCTTTGGCATTGCGGCGGGTTGGAGGTCAGGAACTTCCTGCATTTGGACTATAAGATGCAGTGACTTTTTTACCCCACTTTTGGGGGAGAAAAGGTAAGTCTTATGGTCCAAAAAATACAGTATTTACTGCCAAGGATAGTGGGCTGTTGCCCAAGCTGATAATGCTCACTGTCGCAAGAAATGTTCTGTTGCTTTTATCTTGGATTACTTGCTCACTTGCAAAGCTCCAGGGCAGCCCCTACCCTATGGAACTGTCTCCTCCCCCCTCCCCCAGTCAGGCAATTGAAGACCCATCTGTTCACCATTACTTACCTGCTTCTTCATAGCTCCATCCCCCTCCCTTAGAGAGGGTGGCGGAGAAGCACATGGTGGTGGAGAAGCACATGAGGAAGAAGGGCCTGCTAAACAGCCGTACAATCTGAGGTGCGGGAAGAGGGACAAGAGGGGGTGCCCTTTTGTCCCCCTCCCCGCACCTCAGATTGTACAGCTATTTAGCAGACCCTTCTTCCTCGTGCTTCTCCACCACCATATGGACTCAGTGACTCATCTTCTATATTTATCCCTACATTGTTACATCACTATTTTGTGTACCATTGATGAATGCTATAACATTGTATAATGCTGTAATGTCTCCTCTATCAATTGTCCAGCACTGCATAATATGTAGCACTTTATACATAAACTTTAATAATAATACATGGAATTTCTTATATATTTTACCTTTAGATAAAAAAAGGGATGATAGTCTCCCTGTCATTCATCCAATGCAGTATGGAAATAGGATGTGGTGGGATTGCTTGAGACAAGCAACAAGTGCAGATTTTCTCAAGATAATATGATGAATAAGGCTTCTTTATCATACTGTCAGTGTAGGAACATTTGAGCACACGAAGTGTCAAAAGATATTTGATAAACAAGGCTAGTTTCTCAGATGCTTATTTCCCCTGGCCTTTGTTTCAGGCTCAAACAATTGCTCTGTGAATAATGGAGAATGTTCTCAGCTGTGTCTTCCAACCTCTGCTACCACAAGGTCGTGCATGTGCACTGCAGGATACAGCCTGAGGTCCGGACAACAGACCTGTGAAGGTGAGTCTCCTGATTGTATCTCATATACAACTACGCAGAATTCCGTGTGTTTCTGGAGCTGTCTGTACAGTGCAGATGTGTGGTTGAAACTCCTGTGCAGTAGAGTATTGTCCTATGTTAGACAGTAAGATCAGGACAATTTATTGGTTAAATCAATAGATTAGAGGAGACCCTCTTGATATTCTGTTTATATCTTCTTTGGAGGTTTATGTTATGTGTTTATGTATTCAGTAAGCATCTGTATTGAAATTTTTTTGCTTGTATTTATATTAAGGGCCGGTTCAGACAGACAGCTGCCAGTGTCTCGTTTAGCTGATGCTAAATACTTTCCTGTTACTGCTCAGAAACGCTTTTGGCATTAGTTTGCATTGATTCCCATCATTCCTTCATCACATTTTAAGCCCCTCATGGATCACAGAACCACAAACACAGCCGGCATGACAGTACGGCGTATGCGCGGTTTAATCGCGCATGCGCCGTACTGCCACGCTGGCCGCCGTGATGACACGAGGCGGCCGGCGTGGTGACTACATCAGTGATGTATGGGGAAGAAGGAGCCCAACACTCCGAGCCGGTGTCGCCGGGAGCCGCCGGCCAGCCATTTTTGGACCGCCCTTGGGAGAGTAGCCAGGACGCCGGCGTGGGACCTCCAGACCTACACTGGGCTGCAGAAAGCCCCAGGTGAGTACCATTTTCTATTCTAGTTTGAGCTCTGAGTCCCTTTAAGTATGGCTACCGCCTGAGGAAAAGACCTGTTCCTGTGTCTAGAGGTTTTGGTAGCGATTGACCGGAATCTTACTCTTGAAGGCAAGAGCTGGAAGATGGAGTGAGCAGGGTTAGAGGGGTCAGAGGCAATCTTGGTCGCTCTCTTTCTGCACCTGCTAGCGTAAAGATCCTGCAGGGAAGGTAAGCTACAGCCAATTATCCTTTCCGCTGTTCGGATGATGCGCTCAGGGCCGGGCCGAGGCATAGGCTGGAGAGGCTCCAGCCTCAGGGCGCAGTGTAGGAGGGGGCGCAGAATTCATCCAGCTGTCATTCCTAATTGTGTTTGAAGCAGAAAGAAATAAGAAAAGGGGATACATGGCAGTGACTGCAAGCCAGATAACTAGATATTAAGGTGTTGGGGAGGTTGTGGGCCCTGTGGCGCCTCTTAGTCTAATAGCAATCAGTGTGTGACAGCTGAGGTGGGAGGGATGGAGGGGCGCACTTTGCTGTCTCAGCCTTGGGTGCTGGAGGACCTTGTCCCAGCTCTGGATGCGCTGCAGCCTCCCCTTTTCTAATGCTGAGCAGGAGTCAAACCATATAGTCATAGATGATGTTATGGTGGATTCGATAATTGCAGTGTAGAGCTGCCCCATTAGATTTTGAGGTAGGCCAAACTTTTGCAGCTGCCGTAGATGGTACATCCTCCGCTGCACTAGTTCAGACGGACCAATGCTGTCCGTCTGAACTAGTCCTAATACAGCTCATCGCTAATGGTATATTTGAATAGCAGGTAAAAGGGGGAATAAGAAGTGGATCAGGAAAAAAATCGAAATAAATATTTACTTACTAATATGTGAGTCTGATATTATAATGCAGTAGTAGAAATGAGACACTAGATGGACTTGTGTTAATCTGAAATTGCAGTAGTTAGTCAAAGCATTTATCTGCCTGATTAACATCGAAGTCTCTCTTCAGAAATAACAGTCTTTCTACTGAAGGAACAATGTGAAGGCCTAATGCCTAATAGACACGGTATGATTTTCCGTACGATAGATGGATCCGACTGATAAAATCCGTCATGTCCGATATTACTCCAGATCGTTTCTGCGCTCGATTTCTCATAGTAGTAAATGGAAAAAGATTAGAAAAACAAATGAAGATAAGAGAATCGAGCGCAGAATCGAGTGCAGAATCGTGCGGAAAATAATGATTGGATCGCAAAATTGAGCGGAAAATCTCACCGTGTGTACCCAGCAAAAGATTTAGTTTGCATTTCCGTTGTGCTGGGGTATGAAACACACACATAATACACCAAGACAATTACGGAGATAGGCGAAAATAGCCTTTCTCCTTCGGGTCTGATTTGCGCCTGCGCAGTAGAGCGGCCGACAGCGATTGGCTATTTCTGCCTATCTCCGAGGTGGAGAGCCGATACTGCGCTTGCGCTGGAGCCTGGGAGGTAAAAATGTACATTCCCGCTGTTCGGAGGGGCACAGCGAGACCGCTGTGGGACACAGGACAGGGGAAGCCTCGATAGGATCCGGAGGCTGCCCCCTACCGTGGTGAGTACCCCCCAGGGGAGGTTTTTCTCATTACAGGTTTACTTCAAAGGACTTGGGCCTCGATTCATCAACACTTAGCAAATTTGTTAACAACAGTTTGGTAAAATACCGAATTTGTTAACTTCATTTCAGGATTCATCAAAGTTATCTACAGCTGTTAGCGAACATTCGGTAACGATTCGGTAACGATTCGCTAAAACGGAATAAAGTGCAATTCATGAAAAAGAAAGTGGGCGTGGTTTAGCGTTACATTTAGGATTAGTTATCTCCTTCACTGCTCTGTCGTTATTCCTGTCAGATCATTGCTGACAGAGAAGATGGAGCCATTTGAAGTGGTTATGTATCAGCTGAGAGTGATTCAAAGGCGCAGAAGGGCAAGAATAAGGTCTGCAACCATATACATTTGTAAGAGAATAGATTTATTTGCTATAACACGACATCTGCATTTCTCTTTAATCATCTTGTAAGAGAACACAGGCAGTGTCAGGGTTAACTAATTTGCTAGCTGCACTATAATTTTTTAGAAAAGGCTCCTATCAAATTGTGGGATTGTCCCAACCACTTTCAGAATCCTGGTCCAGGTGTAAAGTCCTATTCAGAATGTTGCTACGTAGTGCTCAAAGGACTGCCTTTTACCCACAATTCCATGGGAATCGTATGGCCTTGTGTTAAAGTACCACTGTAAAATGGAAATATCGACACGTTACCGAATGGTTACCGAATTGTTATCGAATTCACACCGAATGAGGAAAAACCTTGATGAATACAACTAGAAATCGCTAAACTTCGAATTCGGTAATTTAACAAACTGGGAAAAGTTATCTTAAAGAGAATGATGAATCGAGGCCATTATCCCTGCACTTTGATTGGCCAATAGGCTGCCTGTCACTTGACAGGAAACTTGACAGGAAGCCTATTGGAGTGGCGTGTTAACTCTGATAAGGCATGTTAACTCTCAAGCCCATAATGTTGACAGTCGCTAAATGCAATGAATTTAGATTCCAAAAGTCCGGTGATAGGATGAGGGTATTATTACTTATCTCTGTGGGACGAGCAAGGGTGAGTTAAATATTCCACTAAAAGTGAGATTGTAGACATCCTTCAATGGAAAAGGATGTCAAAAGGCAATTATGGTTACACCAAACTGCCTCTTGGGAGCCTCGTAATCGGACTGGTCACATAAAATCTTCACACACAAAAGCATCACCAAAATCTAAACATTCATTTACGTAAGCAGCAAAGCATGAGTCAAGTAGTGTGTCTGTACAGCTGTTGCTCTTAAGCTGTCACTCGGAATAACTTGGTAGAATTGCATAGAGTAACCGTTATCAAAGGTGCATACTTAGCATTACACAGTGAAGAGATGAGCCTTGATTGCATGCCTTCTACCACTACTGATCCATCTTCATTCAGCAGGTGATGCAGGAACCGTTGGCTCTACTGTTAGTGACCTGCGTATCAGTGGATGGGAGATCATCAGCAATAGGGAACCTCTATGGCATGACTCTGGCAGCAGTATTACAGGCAGCACTGAGGGACATGGAGGTGTTGGGCAGTAGAGTAGATCACCAGGATAATGACAGTGAATGGATGTGAGCTGGCCTGGCAGCTGGCCTTTACTCTATAAGCAGGCTGTTGCTGTGCTGGTAGCTGCAAATGAGGTCATATAATAAAAATGATGCTATATTGCATCGTTGATCAGGACTCCACTTTAAACCAGTTCACAGTGATAATCATAATTGAGATTACAATGCTTCCTTGTTCTTTGCAGGTGTTGGCTCCTTCCTATTGTACTCTGTTCATGAAGGCATACGGGGCATTCCTTTGGATCCGCAGGATAAATCTGATGCTTTGGTTCCAGTTTCTGGCACATCTTTGGCAGTTGGAATGGACTTTCATGCAGGTGAGACCACCTGAGTTTCAAGCTTTCGTAGGTTTTTAAAGTGGACCTGAACTCTTGCACAGGACAGAAGGAAAACCTAGAGAAACTAGTGACCTTAGGTCTGTCACTAATCCGCCGTGCGCATGCGTGCGCCCACCTGCCGTGTGCACACATGCCTGCCCCTTCTGGCCCCATCCTCTCCGGCTCTCGGCAGTGTCTCTGCGTCTGTCCCTGCCGATGCGCAGTGCAAAAAAGCACTGACACAGGGACAGACGCAGGGACACTTGCAAATTATATATAGAGATGCACTCTGTGTGTATTTAGAGAGTTTAGCCTGTCTATTTCCCCCTCATCTGTGTCTAATCAGAAGTTTTAATTTGATCTCTCCCCTGTGTCAGCTGACTGCCACAGCAGATAAGCTCATTTGAAAGCACAGGATATTAACTATATATGTGGTTCCAAGAAAGCAGGAAGTAGAATTATTTCAGGATTTATATTAGCTGTAACAAATAAATATTTTTCTTTAAAGGTTATTATGCCGTTGCATATCTTTTAGAGCAGAGAGGAAGTGCTGAGTTCAGGTCTGTTTTAATGTGGCGGTCTCATCCTGTACCTCACAATGTGATATCTCTTTAGAGCACCATCTGCTGATGAAACTGGCAAGGTTTTTACAGTGAGCGCAAGAATACCCTAAATACCAGAAGTCTGTAAAACCAAATAAGGGCTAGTGAATTGTGATTGTTCAGTTGTGCATTCTGTGTATCCTATTGTTTTGTAATGGACTATAGTTTGCATTCTCTATTATACAGCACTGTTAAGCCTCATCTACACGGTACAACTTCTGTAAGATCGGATCTATTAGATAATTTCCAACCGGTCTAATTGGATTACGTTAGATTTTGCAATAGATTTTGGGTACTTATCAAACCAAAATCTATCACAAAATTGATCTGAAGCAATTTGGACGTATACACACGATGCAATTTCTTATTAAATCTATCTAATAGATCCGTCTATTTGATGGAAAATTGTACCGTGTAGATGAGGCTTTAGAGATGCTGTCACTATATACAGCCAATAATGGCAAAAACACTGTTCATTCCCTTTTGACATATCAAATATATGTGGAAATTGGTTTTGAGACATACTGACCATTACTGTAGCCAGCTGGGACTGTGCAATTAGCTTAATTGTCCTAATCAATGAACTCCTTGTAGGCTTCTTGTCATTCTTGTGCTTGACTTATATTAATTATATAAATTAGTGTTGTTAGGTCTGCCTTTACATACAAATATTCTCTGTTTAGTGGTGCTACAAAGTGACGGGAATCAAAGTCTGTTTACAAAGCATTATCCCATATGGGGTATATGTAATGATTGGAGCTGGTATGGTGAACGGTCAGTCCTCTAAATGTATTTGTCTTGCCTCCTGATCAGTGCAAACTCTTTAAAAAGACTATAGAGTTTTAAGGAATATAAGAAGTATCACTTGCAAACATCAGAAAATGGATATCTGCTGTTCCAAGACAGGACATTGCAAAACCTCACATTATCTACTTACCTCAGTAGAAGAAAGCTAGAAGCCCCCCCCCCCATCCTCCTTGACCGCACCATGGTGAATATTTGCTTGCGGCTGCACTGCACAAGTGCAAGTATGGGCCACACCTGTTCAGTAGCATGGAGCCACTTCTGCCTGGCTGTTTCCTCCGTGAATGAGTGGCTTTCTGCTACTGCACAGGCACAAGGCATACTTGTGCCTGCACAGAGCAGCCGCATTTGAAGGCAGTTGGGAGTATGAATGTGAAAAAGAATAGGCTCCCGACGAGCATCGGAGGGGGCGGTTAAGAATCTGGGAAGCCTTTGAATCATCCAGAGGCTTCCTTCCCTCTACTGTAGGCTTCCCTCTAAAGTATCTAACTTTATTTCTTTTTTTCTCTGCAGGTTTGCTTTAAAGGACATCTGAAGTGAGAGATCTATGGAATCTGCCATATTTATTTATTTTTAAACAATACCAGTTGCCTGGCAGCCCTGCTGATTTATTTGACTGCAGTAGTGTCTCAATAACACCAGAAACAAGCATGCAGCTATTCTTGTCAGATTTGACAATAATGTCAGAAACACCTTATCTGCATATGCTTGTTCAGGGTCTGTGGCTAAAAGTATTAGACTGCAGATGATCTGCAGAATAGCCAGGCAACTGGTATTGCTTAAAAAGAGATAAATATGGCAGCCACCATATACCTCTTATTACAGTTGTCCTTTAAAGGGGTTCTGTGTGGGTTTTTAAAAACAAAAATTGTCACTTACCTGGAGCTTCTACCGGCCGCAATACACACAATTGCTCACTACCAGTTCAGGCAATTTCCTACCTCTATCTGGCCAGCAGGTGCCAGTCAGCCAATCAGGTGCACGGTCATACACCCTTTGCCTGCCATACCGATCTAGCAGGATCTGCATAAAGTAGCATTCAGGTGGTAGGCTTGGTTGGACGTAATCGATGATTACATCTTTTACAGGGACCGCTGCGTGTAGGCATCTCCCACACAGTCCCCTCCCGAACCACTCACCTGTCAACCGCATCCTGGAAGCTGCAAAAAAGAAATTTAAAATCACAAACACTGGTTCGCACGACAGCTGGGGCCCCCGGCTGTCGTGCGAACCAGTGTTTGTGAGCTTCTACCGGCCCCCTGCAGACATCTTGTCCCATGCCGGCCTTAACGATCCTCCGGCTCCCGTGCCACGGGTCACTTCCCAATTATTCATCTAACTAGGCTAATGCCACTGCGTCTTCGCGGCCGTGTGCGTCCTTGCTCCCGCTCGCATCTCTGGGAGCTTCCTGCACAGGCGCAATACAAGAAAACTTCATACTGTGCCTCCTGGAGACTCGAGCTGGAGCGAGGACGCGCATGGCCATGCAGACACGGTGGCATTCATCTAGCTTGATGAATAATTGGGAAGTGACCCGCGGCACGGGAGCCAGAGGATCGTTGAAGCCGGGGCGGGACAAGATGTCTGCAGGGGGCCGGTAGAAGCCCCAGGTAAGTGACACTTTAAAAAAAAAAAAAAACATACAGAACCCCTTTAAGGCCCCCTGCACATTGCAAATCAGATTTGCGATTCTGATTTGCGTTTACGATTTTTGGTTCAGATTTTCCCTGGATGCTATGAAAATAAGAAGAAAAATGCCAAAAAAATGCAGCATGCAGTACCGATTAAAAATCGCTAATCAGAATCGCTAATTGGAATCGGAATCGCATGTAGTGTGCAGGAGGCCTGAAGCCTTGAGACAGTCCAATTTAATAAATGAACAGAGAACTATCTGTGATTAGTAAGACTTACTCAGATTTTTAGAAATGCTTATTCATGAAAGGCAGCTGCTTGTTCTTTGTGAGCAGGAAGCCAGCGGTTCAGGAGTCTGTAATCTGTATACATAATGATTACCTCTGCAGACAGCTGAAAAGCCAGCTTCAAAAGCATTATTTAAAAATTACACTAAACTGCTTAGCAAAATATAGCAACCTCATGTTTGGGTTTTGTTGGGCTTGATCAGCCAGCTTATGCGTCCGTACAAAGAAAACGATGTAACCTAATAAAGTATCGTAAATATATAATATCCCAATCTTTTTTTAACTGCTACTGTATGAAAATGAATGTTTACCGCTGGTAATATTTGTCTAGATAATGACACCATCTACTGGGTGGACATGGGGCTCAGCACGATCAGTCGTGCCAAGCGAGATCAGACCTGGCGAGAGGATGTGGTCACCAATGGCATTGGCAGAGTTGAAGGCATTGCGGTAGACTGGATAGCTGGTAAGCAAAACCTGAATACTGTCTACATGTCACATGGCGGAAATGTATTCATCCGGTTTTCAGATTGGGAAATCATTTACATGATGCAGAATAAACATCATTTGTATAAAATATGGAATGGGAAGTGTACATTTATGTGATGGGCAGGAAGTGTGCGTGGGTAGCTCTTGATATTTCTGACACTTCCTCCTATGCACAAGGCAATCGGAAGCCTAGTTGTGATTTAAATATGACCTTGCCCAAAGTTTACCCAAGTTACCAAATTATCTTTAGTTTTCTAATCTGCCCTGAAAGAGTAAAATAGAAATTTGTATTACTTGCTATGAAAAAGCAGAAAAAAAGCAACACTGTTCTGAAAATATATGCTATAACCCTACAGCTCATATCTTACCCTGTGTGTATATGGAGATCATACCATACATACATGGGTTCTGCAGATGCAATTAACCATTTTTAGGCTGTGCAACAAAATGAAAATGCTACTGTTACAAAAAATAAAAATAAATATATATATATATATATATATATATATATATATATAAAATCACATAGAAGATACAAATATTACCTAGCCAAATGTTACTCATAACCCCAAACTAAAAGCACATAACACACCAGTTCTGTAGTTATTATGGGTGGTTCATTCAACAAAAACATTACACCATCCAGATGTAATCTTACTTTCCTAAAGCCCCGTCTACACTATCAGATGTTGCAGCGATCCGGCGGCTCGATTAGCCGCCGGATCGCCTCTTCCACGTGCCCGCCGCGTCCCCGCCGCATTCGATTCCCCGCTTGTCCCCGCTGGCGCTGCTTATCTTCTGCTCGATTCCCTGCCATTGTCCCCTCGCGGGGAGCGAGCAGGGAATCGGCGGTGCGGAGATCCGTCCTGTCGGACCTTATCAATCGAGCTCGATTGATAAGGAGCATCACGGCCGCATCTACTCGTGTAGATGCGGCTTAAGAATCCAGAATTGTTGAGACAACCAAGTACTGGGTCAGACTATAGAATAACCCTCATTGATAAGAAATTACAGCCATAAAACACTTTCCTGTTGGTAAATGGCTTCTAAGAGCAGGAAAGAGATAAAAAGCATCAATAATTCTTAGATTTGAGCTCTAGCATACCGGTACTTCAATGAAGATGTTATTGTGCAGAGACAATAAACAGTAAAAACCTAAAAACTAGATTTAAATATAAAATAAATCATTGGGATATCTAAAAAAAAAAAGTCATATTTAGGAGAAGGATGATAGAGACAATAGTTTTTCTCATCCGTTTATTTCCACCTCGGGTGTCCTTTAAGTATTCCTTTAATAATTTGGCTTTGCCCAAAATGATCATGGAAACTATGGGAAGTGATACACAAAACAAGGCCATGCATGGGCAGTGCACAGCAAATGTACCGGTACTATTGGCAGGTGAGTAGCACCTGTCGCACTATTATCAGGGTAACGCGCATGGCACTACAGTGTAACAGACCACACATTAGTACAGAAAAATGTGGTGCTTGCTAACTATAACCTTTTCATACATTATCATTTTTGTAAAGCTTTTGTATAATTATTTTAGGTTAGTTTTGCAGACCAAGTCAGCTAGATAAAATGCAAACTAATGCAAACTTTTTTTTTTGCAACACACAAGATTGTGTGATGCAAATTATAATATTTTCCATACAATATGCATTAAAATGTGAGTCCAAATTAGGGCTTTAATGATTTGCTGTAATGTGCATATAGTTTGCAGATGCCCACCTATAGCTGACATTTCCTTTGCAGGTAACATCTACTGGACAGACCAAGGCTTCGATGTCATTGAGGTGGCTCGTCTGAATGGATCATTCCGCTATGTTGTGATTTCCAAGGGACTGGACAAACCACGCGCCATCACTGTTCATCCTGAGAAAGGGTAACCTGCATTCTTCTCATTAGTGACATTTTTGTCTTGTGTGGTGTCCTTTGCTGATACAGCTGAGTGATCCAATGAAAAGTTGTGAATAGTTACAGATGTGGGGAAATTAGACAGGCTAAACTCTCTAAACACATATAGGGTGCATTTCTCTGTTTCCCTTCTGTCTCGTGGAAGAGTTCAGGTCCACTTTAAAAGTTTAGCAGAGGCTTCAATGGAGCACTGTCGCCAAAATTGCATAGTTTTAAATACATGTAAAAAACATAAGTGCATTTCTTCCAGAGTAAAATGAGCCATACATTTTCTCCTATGGTGCCATCACTTACATTAGGTTGTAAAATTCTGACAGGACCGACAGGTTTTGGACTAGCCCATCTCCTCATGGGTGATTCTCAGGGTTTTCTTTATTTTCAAAAGCTATTAGTGAGTGGCTCTTGCTCCGTTCAACTGCCCCCAAAAAGTGGGAAGCAAGCAGGGAGGCTGGCCAGCATCTTTATATACATCCTTTTGATGGAATGTCTTTATAAAGAATAAAGGCCATGCTGAAAATCCCCCATGTGGAGATGGACTAGTCAAAACCTGTCAGTTCTGTTCGATTTCTACTACCTACTGTGACAGTAGCATAGGAGAAAAGTAATGCTTGCCTCACTTTATTCTGGAAGAAACCTACTTCTTATTTGTATGTGTTACATGTCCTTTTAATTTTTAACATTTTTCGCAATAGTGGTCCTTTAATAACCCTACTTCTACAGATGGTAGGGCTTGCCGGGAAAGGAAAAAAGGGCGCAGGCAGCTAGTGGACAAAAAGGGCGCCGCCATTCACTCCCATAATAAATAACGTTTAATGGGCGCCGAGCAGGAAAAAGGGCGCCGGAGATAAATAACGTTTTACAAACGGCGCACGGAGCTTTTTAATGTTTTATAACTGTGCTTGTGGTGATTTACGTTTATAAAATGCACCCGTGACAAATAACGTTTATAAAAATACTAAACATATTTATCCTATTTAACTAAAACATTATTTAAAGTTTTATCCCTTGCTGTTTGTAAAACATTATCATTCACAAAATAAAGCGAACACTAAGGGGGGTGGTTAGGGTTAGGCACCACCAGTGGGTCTTAGGTTTAGGCACCACCAGGGGGGTCAACCAGGGGGGTCTTAAGTTTAGGCACCACCAGGGGGGTCTTAGGTTTAGGCACCACCAGACTGTCTTAGGTTTAGGCACCACCAGGGGGGTCAACCAGGGGGGTCTTAGGTTTAGGCACCACCAGGGGGGTTCTTAGGTTTAGGCACCACCAGGGGGGTCTTAGGTTTAGGCACCACCAGGGGGGTTCTTAGGTTTAGGCACCACCAGGGGGTCTTAGGTTTAGGCACCACCAGGGGGGTCTTAGGTTTAGGCACCACCAGGGGGGTCTTAGATTTAGTCACCACCATGGGGGTCTTAGGTTTAGGCACCACCAGGGGGTCTAGGGGTTTCACTATTGCCGATTTCATACACATTATTTAATGATTTATAGATTTGTAAAACATTATTTGTACACTAAATACAAAACAATATTATCGTTTACACCCCACGCCCTTTTTTCTCGACGCCCTTTTTGTACGTACGCGGGCTTGCCCCACTGCAGAAATTTCATGCAGATAAGGACTGCTATAATTATTTTATTGCTCACGTTAGCAGAAGTCAAACAAAAACTTTCCTCATCAGGGGGATAGGACAATGTGCTTCAAAAAAGTTTAGTGATGGCACAGATGCTTCCTTCACACCCTCCCTCAGGATAAATAAGGTCAGCTTGGTGGGGGCATGATGGATCCTATAGCTATTAGAAACCAGGAGAAACTGCAGGAAAACGATGGTGCTTAGTTCCCTTTATGTTAGGACCACTCACATCCTGCTCAGTATAATTAATGAGCCTGAAGCAAGGGTTTTTATAATTGCTGATTTTATTCCAGTCCATCTGTTTCATTTTTTCTTCCTAGCTTCTCTAATTTATTTCAGTTGCTTCAACATGTGGTTATTCTGATAACAAATGAACATCCATTCTGTTTTCTGATTTATTTATTTTTTAATGCTTTACTCCAGTTAATTTGTTAAAGAGACTCTGAAGTCTCAAAAAAAGCTTTTTTATTTAATAAAAGTGTTTAACCTAATAGCCCTAACTAAACTGCCGTATTCCCGCCACTCTAATCTAACTAAATCCCCCCTAACTCCCCGGGCGGCAATCCGGGCAGCGCTTCCATGTGAGGCAGGGCTATGAGCCGCAGCCCTGCCTCACACACGTCTGTTAGCGGCGGATCTCCGCCTCTCCCCCGCCCCTCTCAGTCTTACTTCGCTGAGGGGCGGGGGAGAGACTGGAGTAAAGCATTTAAAAATGAACATCCATTCAAATCCGCCGCTGATAGACGCGTGTGAGGCAGGGCTGCGGCTCATAGCTCTGCCTCACACGGAAGAGCTTAGGGCAGCAAAATCCACAACCAAGAAAGTCGTGGATTTTGCAGGGGAGAGGGAGGGCGAGTTGGGGGGATTTAGATAGATTACAGCGGCGGGGATGCGGCGGTTTAGTTAGGGCTATTAGGTTAAACACATTTATTAAAGAAAACCTGAACTGAAAATTAAAAGTCAAAATAAGCATACACAAGTCATACTTACCTTCCATGTAGTCTACTCCTCAGTGTCTTTCTCCTGTCCCGCGTCCTGTTTGTCCTCTGTGATCAAGGGAATTTTCCGTCCTCCATTTTGAAAATGGCCATTACCCATAACAGCTTTCTGGTCAGCACACAGTTAAACTGTAACATCGCCCACTTGAGCCATAGGGAAACATGGCCATTACCTGGTACATCAGTTTTCCTCTCAGCTATAACTGACAGCAACTGATATTTTACTGACAGCAACTGATATTTTTCAGATCTGACAAAATGTTGTCAGAACTGGAAGGGATTATTGTCAGAAGAAAATGGTGAGCTTCTGAGAGGAACTGATGGCAAGGTAACTATGTAATGTTCATTTGAAGTTAACTCATGTGTTTATTTTAAATATTTTTACTCAGTACAGGTTCTCTTTAAGGCCGGTTACACACTGAAAGCGTGCAGGAGAACGGCTCCTGCACGCGTTGCAGCGTGTCGTCGGGAAACTCCGGTGCGACGCTGAGTAGCGGCGGTAGTAGTTAATTAACCCGAAGGGGAAACGGCAATTCCCGACGATAAAATGCGCCGGGACGCGTCGTACCGCAACGTATCGAAACGCAGCGTCGGGTGTGAAAGGTAAAAGGAAAGTCTATGGACTTTCCTTTTACCTTGGTTAACGCAAAGTATAGACTTTGCGTTAAACCGCCAAAAGAGGGCTCTGGTGTGAAAGAGCCCTAATTAAAAAGATGTTTTTTTAGACACTTCAGTGTCTCTTTAAGTAGCATAAGGGCTCTTTCACACCAGAGCCCTTTTTGTGCGTTTCAACGCAAAGACAATTCTTTGCGTTAACCAAGGTAAAATAAAAGTCCATAGACTTATTTTACCTTTCATACCCGACGCTGCGGTTCGGTGTGTTGCGGTTCGACGCACCCGGGAGCGTCGATCCGCCGGGAGCCGGCGTTTTCCGTCGGGTTCAATTAATAGCTACTGCCGCTGATTACGTCGCACCGCAGATTCCCGATGACACGCCGCAGGGCATATAACGCGTGCAGGAAATGGCTCCTGCACGCGTTGATAGATGTGAAAGAGGCCTAAGGGCTCCTTCACATCAGAGCTGGCGTTGGAGAACGCTCAAAACATACGTTATGTTGTATGGGTTTTAATGCGTTTTGATATGCGTTGCACTGCAGTAAGTGTGCGTTTTTAATGCGTTTTCAATGCGTTACAGCACATAGGAAACCGCAGGTAATTTTTTTCTTTTTAGTTTTCAACTTTCTACATTGTTCCTCTGTTGCATTCTGGGACTGATTGCCTGCGTTAACGGTTTAAAAATGCGCATAGCGTGCATTTTACATTGACTAACATTGTAACGCATAAAGCTAACGTCGGCTGAAAAACTGCGCCTGGGTGCGTCGTAACGCAACGCACAAAAACGCAGAGTTATATGTGAAAGCTAAAATGAAAATCTATAGACTTTCATTTTACCTTGGGTAACGCAAACTTTACCCGTTGCGTTGAAACGCAGAAAATCTGCCCTAATGTGAAAGAGCCTTAAGAGAATGGGTGTCCTAAGAGCAAACTGATTAGAAGCAGAACCGGTTTTTATTGTTGTTTTTTTCATTAGAACCGTTATAACATTGGATTTCTTTGCATACTCCTATTCTATGAAAGTGACTCGCATGTCATACTATCACACTACCCCAGAAAGGGATTTCCTTGGGATTTATGTATTTTGTCTAATATTCCAACTTGATGCCAAGTGTCCTGCATTCAGCGTTATAAATGTTTAGCTTGTAGAAGTGAAAGGGGCATGTGCCTGGTGAAAGAGTCCTGGGATTCAACAGTTTATGTCAAATATGCTCAAGTTTCAAGACTGGCAAAATATTAAAAGAATTTGTGGAGTTTGTCAACCTCAATGATCATTTAAGAGAATATAAAACTTTCTGTAAATGATACTTTCAGGCTAGTGAAGAAGGGAAGGCAGAAATCTATTTACTGTTAATAAAGAAAAATACTTCAGGTCCACCTTACTATGAAAATTTGACTTCTCTTAAGTTTGAGCTTAAAGTCACAATGAAGTGAAAAATAAACCTATACTATAATGAATTGTATGTGTAGTATGGATAATTAATAGAACATTTATAGCAAAGAATAGAGTGTCCTATTTTTATTTTCAGTTATATATCGGTAGCTTTATTTATAAAATTGCATCATTCTGTCATGTTAACAGTTTTGAACCCACACTCAATATTTTAAGCTGTAAAACAAAGCAGAAATAATAACCCTTTAAACCTTCCTGAAGTAAAACCTTCTATCAAGCTGTCTCTCACTGTTTCTTGGCTGTTTTAAGCCATTTAGAAAACAAGAAGATTAGCTATCAACCAGATTGTAACTTTTTTTCCAGCAGGTACACGTCTAGTCATGTTTGGCAATGGTCTTTACCTCACAGGTGTTAACATGCTTACCTGGCAAAATTATTATATCTGAACTTATTTGTTTTCTTAATGTTTGCAAATTGCAGGTATCTATTCTGGACTGAGTGGGGTCAATTCCCTCGTATTGAGAGATCTTATCTTGATGGAAGCGGAAGAATCATCCTGGTAGATGTCAGCATTAGCTGGCCTAATGGAATCTCCATAGATTATGAGGTGTGCCTTTTTAATGGTTTATGTGATGAAGAAGTGAAGGTGGCCATACGCAAGCAAAATGTGGTCAACTGTTGTTATCTGATATTAATAATTTGCCACATTGCACCGCTCAATATGAGATCAGATCATAGCAGAGATGTGATTAATATTTTTTTTTTCCTCACCACAAGCTTTATATTGGTCACTGCTCTACAAGACAATGGAGGCTTGCTTTCATGCCATTCTTGCACACGATCCCCCAATGTTGTGCCCTGCTTGATACCTTGTGCATACCGTGAGGAACAGCCTTTCCTGATCAGTGGTCCTTTGACAAAACAATCAACCATCCTTTTGAATCGACTTTCTTTAGGAAATTATTTAGGAGTGTCTGTGCCATATTAATCCCCTCCCGACCGCCTAACGCCCATTGGAGGTGGGAATGTGGCACCTACAGGACCGCCTAAAGCTGTGTCCGGTCCTGTAGGCGGAGATTAGCGGGGATCGTGCACGCAGATGCATGCGCATCCCAGCTGAGTAAACAGCCTGCCAG
The DNA here is from genome assembly GCF_040937935.1 of Hyperolius riggenbachi. Lineage (NCBI taxonomy): Eukaryota > Metazoa > Chordata > Amphibia > Anura > Hyperoliidae > Hyperolius > Hyperolius riggenbachi. Next base: position 136,782,825 of record NC_090647.1, on the reverse strand, counting down.
CTGCGATCAGAGCTGGCAGGCTGTAAAAAAAAAAAAAAAAGTCCACAATTGCTTGTACAGCGCTGCGATCTTGGGGACAGCTCTGTCACTGAGCTGTCCCCAGGAGAGGCTCACAATCTGATCCCTTTCATTGGATGATGCCAATGAGAGGGATCATATTGTGGAGGAGGCAAGAATAATTTGGTTGCTAAGTTGTATTGCCGAGCAGTAAACTGTTAAAGCTGCAGAGTGCTAAATTGTAAATAATTTCCTAGTCACAAGGGAAGTGTAAGCATGTGGTCCTCAAGTGGTTAAAGTGTACCTGTAAAAGCCTTTGGATAATCTAGAGGCTTCCCCTGTCTTTCTTCACCTAGCCATTGCTGTGTCCCTCCAAAAAACGAATGCGCAGTAGCACAGACCCATCAGGTTTGGCTTTTTCCGATGAAACGCAAATGGCTGCCTAGCTATTGTGCAGGTGCAGTGCGCCCGCTAGCCTAATCTTGCATAATCTTGCATTAACCTAATAATTTGCCTCTCATTGACCATTCCTAGTAGATGTGTAACTTACACATCTGTCTGTGGCAGCTTTGACTGGAATTCTCTGGAAACTGTTGTGCTTTGCTGTGTTACCATATGTACACTATAACTTCATTTATAGCTGGCCTCCACAGAAATGTTCATAGATCACTCCAGCTACCATCCCACTGTACAACATCTGTGGTGCACTGGAGTAAAGGAACCCACCACAGAAGTGATGAGAGGATCTGCATTCCCTCACTCCAGTGGCATTGGGTGAAGTTGACAAAACCGTATAATTCAGAATAATGAAATGTCCTGTACTGAAACAGTTCTGCAGTTCCACATTACAAATAGCACTTTTCTGTCTGCATTTGCATAATGTTGTACAAATTACAGGTCAGGAATTTACTGTATGTCTGTTTTTCCTTTTAATTTTCTAAAGCGGAGTCAAAGACTTGGTCTTTAGCCACTAAAGACATTGTGCATTTGTTTTTGCAGGCTCATATTAAAGTGGATCCGAGATGAACTTTTATTCATTGCATAATTGTGTTCCTTACATATAGTTTATAGGGCATTCCTCAAGCCAAATCCTTTTTTTTTTTTTTTTTTTGCTTTAATAATCTAATTCGCTGTAAACTAAACAAGCCTCTCCCACAGCTTCTCCAAAACCCCAAGGCATTCAGACCCATGTAGCAAGGGCTTATGGGAGCTCAGTCTGGGCAGGAGGAGGAGGAGGTTACTAGCCAGAGATTTCAGAGGCAGTGGGGAGGGGGGAGTGATTTTTTTGTTTCACAGGCTGAGGGGTGGAGATGCAGTTGCAAATTACCTGTCTGATGATAAACAGAACATGGCCGCTCTCACTGTATCACAGGAATAAATCATCATAAACTGTTGAAGCTGTATGCAGTCAAGATTTGCTGTGTAAACTATCTAAACTTTAGATAAGATATATAGACAATTTACTTGTTATAGTTAGTTTTTAATCTCGCATCCGCTGACGCACCAGCGGAGCTTACATTAACCTATCTGCTGTGCATCTCCTCTCCACTGCCTGGCTCTGCTTCCTGTTCCTTCTCTACCTGGCACCTGTGTCATGTCACAAATGCTAGAGGTCTAAAAACTAGAGGCCTCTAGTGATCACACAGGTATATGCCACGTTGCCTGTAGTGTTTGGCTTCTGTTGGTTATCATATGACTCCGACTTCCCTTGACAATGGGGTAGTACCCTACCCTGAAACGTTGGATTAATGCGCAGCTGATAAAGTTTCACATAATTATATGGAGTGCTGGTCCCTACCTTTTCCTTTCTCTGGGAGAGAGGACACAGGAAGGAGAGCCCGGCGGGGGAAAGAAGACATGTGGTGGACAGGTGAGAGCTGACTACTGTGCACAGTCTAGGGGAGGGGGTGTCAACTGGAAGACCTGGGGATCCAATAGGCATTTAGAAGCAGCTTATTCCATCCATTTATTTTAATGCAGCATCTTCACTGACTTGGAGTACAGATAAGGTTATCAGGCTGTTGTTGGTCCATTAGTTACCTGCATCCATTGAATTGTGTTTTATCTGAATTTTCCAGCTTAGATGAAATAGTGATGTAGCACTTTCTTCGGCATAATAAATATTATATGGTATCTGTATTCAGCAAGGCACTCTCACTGCTTCTCCTGCAGGAAAGCAAGCTGTACTGGTGTGACGCTCGCACTGATAAAATCGAGAGGATTGACCTGGAGACTGGGAAGAACAGAGAGTTGGTGCTGTCCAACAATAACATGGACATGTTCTCTGTGTCTGTCTTTGAAGATTACATCTACTGGAGTGACAGGTGAGGATGTTCAGTGCTTTATCATTGCCCAGTATTTTTCTGTCTGCTGTAAACAGTTCCTGTTCTTCATCCAGTTGACTTATTCACAGTCTGTGAGGGAAGCAGGAAATTTGGGCGAATGAGGCAAGTGAACAAAAAGGGCGTCGCCATTCACTCTTATGTTAAATATTGTTTGACGGGCCCCCGGTGAATAACAACATTTCCAAACATACTTACCATATAATAATAGTTATTGTTTCTATCTACGTAAAGTTTAATAACTAAATCAATATTCCATGGAAAATACAAATACACCTCAAATAACTAAATATATTGATTTCAAAAATAATATGATATTCATTACTCTTCTGGGTTATTACTCTGACTCCATCTGGCAGGTTAATTGCACTTAACCCTCCTCTTATGTTAGCTTTCTGTTCCTATCCATGATGTTAACGGGTCGGTTTTGACCCGTGTCTTAAATCAGCCATAAAATACCCTCTGAACAAATATTTATCATCCAATTTGTTTCTTACCTCTTGGTTACCTTGTTAGGCTTCTTTATCCTTGAAAAGATTGGTTTTAATATTTTTGGTGTGACCCCTTTAACCCTTCTTTTGATAGCATACTTCTCATTTTCAAATTTAAAAAAATGGTAAAATAAACCTAAATAGAATATTATAAGTAAATAAAAGGTTGTTATGTCACCAGAATGTTGCTGAGGAGTATTTGAACACATCTCTTAAATATTTTTTTTATATTTTTATTTTTATTTTAATAACATTAACTATAATAACATTGATGGTGTTAGGGTCAATTTTGACCCATATATATTTACTTCAAGAATATAGCCAAAAGTCTTTTTTTTTTTTTTTTTTTTTTACATAAAACATTCATAAACAATGAAAAACAAGTAATAATACAAAATGTAGACTTTCAAGGCCAAACAAACACACAATCAAGCAAGGCAAACCAATAGAAATCAAGTACTAGTTTCAAAGCATCTTTGTGCAAGAACTTGCATGTGTTTGTGTGGGTGTTTTTAGATGCATGTGTGGCAAAAGCTGACACTTTTAGCATGTTCTTTGCAGATATATTTTTTACAGTGGAAACATAATGTGTGTGTCTTTCTGTCCTCGTTGCTGGGGCAGACATGACACCTCTTTCTTTTAGAATCAGATGGCATCACTGGAGTTGTGGCTGTGCTGGTTGATGTTGTGGCAAGGCTAGATGATGATGAGGATGCTGGCACTGATTCTCTTTGTGTTGCTGATGGTGTGGATGGAGTGCTTGATGAACTCTGCATCTGTCTGATCATGGCTGCAGGCTGCGATTGGATCTCGAGACACCCGTTTCCTTTGCTCAATGTGTGCCTTGACAAGGGAACTTCCTAGCTCCTCGAGAAATATTCTCCGCTTGTTATTCTTTTTTGTGTTCCAACCTGGGTGGATGTGGGTCCATAACACAAATGCATTGTATGCAGACACATCTAGGATGTTATAAAACACAACCATTCTCCATCTCCGGGTCATTCGCTGACAAGTATAGGTAGCAGTCAGCTTGTCCAGGTTGTCCACTCCCCCTTTGTTTTTATTGTAATCCAGGATAATTGTGGGCTTTTTGTCACTTCTTGATGACACAGCTGCATCTTTGTGAAAAGTGGACATAAGTATCACATTTTTATTTTTTTGGGGACAATATGAAACAACAGTGGTGGTGTCTGTAAAAGCAAATTTTGAAGAAAGTGGAGCTCTGTCCTTCACTTGCAAAATTTCAGTGTGCAGCTCAGGTTTATTTTTTTTTATTGTGCCTACCATGGTAAGTTTCCTCCTGAGAAGTTCTTGTCCAAGGTCATAGTTGGTAAAAAAATTGTCACATGTGATATTGTAACCCCGCAGTCCAGTAGTCATAAAGGACTACACGTTGTCCTTGTTTTTTCTCAGAGATGCCACTCTCGGGTTTGCCGGTGTAAATCTGTAGGTTCCATGCATAGCTTGTTTTTGCATCACAGGCTGCCCAGATTTTTATGCCGTATTTGCCTGGCTTACTGGGCATATACTGCCGGAAGGGGCAATTTCCATGGAAAGGGATCAAACGTTCATCTACTGTTACCTGAGGCCCAGGGTGAAACATTAGTGGAAGGAGCTGAACCCATTTCTTCCAGACATCCCTTATGGGAGCAAGCTTGTCAGATTTTGCTCTAGTATCTCTGTTTTGGCACTTATTAGTGTTCTATAATCCTATATCATAACTGGGTCAGAATTGACCCTAACACCATAAACGTCATAATTTTCACCACAGTATTTTCTAATTTAGTGAAAAGGATTATTTTTCTATTACATTGTTTAAATAGAGGTTCCTGACAAAGTAAAAAAATATTGATGCAATAAACAAATTTATGTGATACTTATAGACATTCAAAACCTGAAAACGGGTCAGTTCTGACCCTAACATAAGAGGAGGGTTAAGTATTTTCTACACAGCTACTGATTGTTTGTGTGTGTGTGTGTAATGCATACAGTGTATGTGTATGTATATATGCATATATGTGTGTGTGTTTTCTCCCCAGAAATTGTTTCCAGCTGGATGGCATGAAATAGTAGGTGGGTGGCATGAAAAAGTAGCTGGGTGGGGCAAGATGAGAGAATGCAGGGCTGTTGCTTCTGTGCACAACTCTGCTTACAGTATAGGAGGAGGTGAGCCAATGACAGCCGGGTGCTCACCAAAACTAGCCGGGTGTAGCACCTGGCTAAAAGAGCCTGGGGAGAACACTGTATATACACATATCTGCTGTGATCGTTATTTACGTGCATTCGAAGTTGTTTATGCTCATTCTGGAAATTTAATAAAAACTATAGTATATATATACATATAAAAAAAGTTTTAAGGTTTAGGCAGCACCGGGGGGGGGGGGTCTCAGGGTTATGCACCACCAGGGGGGGGGTCTCAGGGTTAGCCACCACCAGGGGGATCACAGGGTTAGCCACCACCAGGGGGGGTCTCAGGGTTAGGCATCACCAGGGGGTCTTAGTGTTAGGCACCACCGGGGGGGGGGGGTCTAGGGGTTAGGGATAGGTACAGGGAGGGCTCTGTGTGAGAGTAAGGTTAGATATAGTTACAGCACAATATATGTAATATATACAATTTATTAAATTATGTGTATTTAAACAAAGAGGGGGTCTACGGGTTAGGGATAGGTAGAGGGAGGGTTCTGTGTGAGAATAGGGTTAGGTTTAGTTGTAGTAAAATGTTGGTAATATTTACTAATGTTTTACTATAGTTATTACGAATGTATTTATATTTTTTTTACATTGTTATAAACTATATTTTCAGATTTTATTACATAAAGAAATTATAAAAGAAGGTTAATATTATATTTAAAGTTTCGTCTACACCACACAGCCTTTGTTCCAGGCGCCCTTTTGATGTACACGTCTATGATTGTCCGTTGTAGACTGCTAGTGTTGGAGACCACAGGTTTATTATTGTGTGCAATCCACTGTGTCTTCTCACTTGTCTGAAGCCAGCATTGATCGTATCATTGGACAGTGGGAGGCAATGAACTCTGTGGGCACAATATCTCCATTTCTAGTAGTATTACTCCTCCCGGTTATATAATGTTCTTATAGTAACCTTAAGCTGGACACGCTAAATGAAACACCTGTGTGTTTAGCCACTCATAGAGGTAGCTTATCTCTGACTTAAAGGAAACCAGAGCACAATTAAACAAAAAGATTTATACATACCTGGGGCTTCCTCCAACCTCATCCGCTCCTCACGCCGCCGTCTTCCGCTGCCCGCAGCTTCGGTACCGGGTCCTGTCACTTGCGTCAGTTGGGATTAGTCTATGCAGGAGAAGTGCGCTATTTGCATATCTCTCCAGCAGCCGATGAAAAGATACGTAGAGGGTGCATTTCTCCTGTGTAGACTGGCTCCGACTGACGGCAGTGATAGGACCCGATACCGAAGCTGTGTGCAGCGGACGGTGGCGGTGTGGGAGCGATCCGAGCGGATGGGGCTGGAGGAAGCCCTGGGTATGTAAATATATCTTTTTATTTAATTGACCTCTGGTACACTTCAAGCTATGTATATATGCTAGATTAAATGCAGCAGATGAACACTGCCTTGGGCAAGAATTGAAGGGAACCAGAGGTGAGAGTAATATGGAAGCTGACATGTTATTTCCCTTTAAACCATGTAGATTGTGCAGTTCCAATAACAGTGACTGCACACGCCTGTGTGGGTTGCAACCGTGGGTGTGCGTGGGTCGAGGCGGGCACAGCCTAAGGCATTTTTTTATTTTATGGGCAGGCCTTTTTACTAGTACTATATAAACTACTGCAGGCTATGCACCCCATGCTGCACTGACACAGAGTTTGACATGGGCTGGAGGAAGGAGCTGGGTGGCAATTAACATGTGCCAACCAGCATATTGAGGTACACGACAGCAGACATAAAAATGACCACACTTGGAAAGTAAAATAATACTTTTATTCCTTTATTTTCACTCGAGTACTAATATTTATCACGTTTTATGTAATTGGAATTGCATTTCTTTTTTAATTCTGGCCCATTTTAAGCACATGCTAGTTTGTAAGAAGAGATGTAGTAAATATGCCAGCCTAATTACACATGTATTTGTGCATCACATTAAAGATGCAAAGAACTGTATGTAAAAGACATATGAAGTATACTTACTGGTATGCTGAAATGAGGTGTAAGGTAATATTTTGAGGAAACTTGCTGTAGTTAATTTCTTACACTTTAATAATGTCCAGCAGTTCCATGTAAATATAGTAGAATCCCTTTATAGTAAGCTCCATCAGATCCGGCCAAGTAGTTTACTGTATCAGAAGTTTACCATATCAGAATTGGTCATACAAATTTACTCGGACTGAGTTTACCATATCCAGAGGTTTACTATAACGAGATAATACTGTATAATAATGAAGTTTAACCACTTAAGGACCAGCGGTCTCTGGGCACTTAAAGACCAGAGATCGCTGGTCCAATCCCGACGAAATCCCGACGAATCACCGCACATACCCGCCGCAACCACCGTCATCGCCGCTCGCCGGGACCCTCAGGACATAGACTATGACGGCAGAGTAGTGTTGTCCGGATCATGAACGATTCGGATCTTTGATCCGAATCTATTTTGTGAGTCGAATCATCCGAATCATCAAAATGAGTGATTTGGATCGAAAAAGGGGGCGGGGCCAGGAGAGACACACCCCCTCTCAGCGGGCAGCGGGGTCCTGGAAGCAGAGCAGAGATGGATCGCTCTGTTGGAGGGGAGGCAGCCTTGCAGGGAGACAGGTAGATGAGAGAGAGGGGACATGGGTGCCACTGCCAGATGTGTGTAGAGCACACATACTGGCTGAAATGTGCTGCTCTATTATAGGCTGTCTGTTCCGTAGTTGTGCACAGTGATCACATGGGAAGCTTTTGGCTCAGCACAGCTCAGTAACTTTGCAGGCACTGAGGATCATATTGCCTTTCAATCACAGACTGTGATTGAAAGGCAATATGATCCTCCTGCACTCGCTCTAAACAGCTGCACTTATCTTCTGGGAATGCTTTCTTTCACTGTGCGACGTTTGCTTTTAAAGTACACAGATGAGCATATAGCTGAAATATATGTAAAGCATATGATTGCAGCATGTGGGTATTGTGGGCAAACATTTCTGCTCTCTGCTCGTCCCTCCTCTGTCCACTCCCTGCCCTCTGTCCATCTTCTCCCCTTCTCTGTGTGTCCACCCCCCTCCCCTTCTCCTGTCCACAGCAGGGAAAGACCTGTCCTGCTATTCATTTCACCCCCGAATGCTTCGGTAGTAAAATGATCCGAGATTCGGATCAAAGATCCGGATCTCTTCAATGATCCGATTCGAATCATCCGGATCATTAAAAAGACCCGAACTTCCCATCTCTACGGCAGAGTCATGTGAGCCGGTCAGGAGCCGCTTTCATTGGCTCCTGACCCTGTTTTTCAATGTAAGCCAATGGGAACGGCTTACATTGAAAGACAGGGTCTGGAGCCAATGAAATCGGCGCAGGCACAGTACAGCCCGGAGGACGTCCGATGACGTCAGCGCGCCGGCGTGGGACGCAGAAGTGCCGGGCCTTGGAGCGCAGAAGAGCCCGACCTGGCAGCCGGCCTGGCCAGGTCGGGTCGGCCACCGGAGACCACCGGGAGCCTGCGGAGCGGCGGCGAGGGCACCTCCTGCCTACCACGGGCTGGAGGAAGCCCCAGGTAAGTGGAAATTGATTTTTATTTTTTAACCACCCTCCCTGAACCTTCCCTTTAAATTCACTAAGGTGTTATAGATTTATTAAACGTTTTATAGATAAAACATTTGATAAATATATAACACCTTAGTGAATTCAAAATTAGATTTTACCCTTGAGGTAAGTTATCAAAAGTTTGATAAAGTGTTTGATAAAGCTTAGTGAATTGAGGCCATTGTATATAGCCATCACGTGAGAAGCCTCATAGATAAAATATTCAAGAAAAATAATTCACTAAAATGAGTTCTTCATAGTAAAATGAACCTAGTGAAAACCAAGTAAGAAAGTAAGAATACCTTGCAAAACACAAGAAAATAAATGTATCGCCTGTTCATATGTCAACACCGCAGATGAAGAGATTTGTAGGTATTTTTGCTTATATTCCTCCTACTATTCATCTTGCAGAACCCATGCTAATGGTTCCATCAAGCGTGGCAACAAGGAGAATGCTACGGACTCTGTATCCCTAAGAACCGGCATTGGAGTACAGCTGAAAGACATCAAGGTGTTCAACAAGAACCGACAGAAGGGTAAATACTGTGTATACTAGATGCTCTGAGTGTACCCCATAAATATTTACAGCTGTAAAGAGTTAAGAAAGAGTTCCAAGGGGGAAGGAGGGTGGGTTGGCATGGTAGCTACATTTGTTACATGATCTCAACAGATAAACAGCATGGTTACATAGTGGATAGCACTTTTGCCTTGCAGTGCTGGATCCCCAGTTGGAATCCACGCCAGGGCACTATTCGCATGGAGTTTGTACTTTCTCCCTGTGTCTGCATGGGTTTCCTCCTGGCACTCCGGTTTCCTCCCACATTCCAAAAACATAAAGATAAGGTAATTGAGTTCTCCCTAATTTGGCCCTAGACTATAATGGGCATATGACTATGGTAGGGATTAGGATGTGAGCTGAGGGACAATTAGTAACAAGACAATATACTCTGTAAAGTGCTGTAGAAGATGGTGGCGCTATATAACTATTAAATAATGATAGTGATAGGCCCCATGGCAATAGGGGTCACCACTGAGTAAACATAGGAAAAGCAAGAATTTGCAAATGGTTGGTTGCCATTAGTATGTGCAGTAGACACAATACATGGCTGGGTTTGGGAATTTTCATTGCAGTTGTACTCATTCAGGTTTCGAGGCATCCAGGTCAATCATTTCTCAGTTGCATGAAATGATTAGGATTCAGAAATAGTTATGTTTCAGAAATGCCCTAGGCTCGCTTGTGAACGGATTGTTATCTTCAACAGATAGACAGTATTGGGGTTAAACCTCCAATGTTGTCTTGTTTGGACTTTAGTTCCATTTATACATATTAATTCCATCTATAGAGAGTAAAATTACCTCACCACTTGCTGAAATATACAAAATACTGATAAGAAACCGAAGAAAATGTAGACTGCTGTATATGCCTAGAATGGACAAATAACTATTAATAGACAAGCTTTTCAGCTCAATGTTAACATAGTATTATAGCATTTAGCAATAGAGCAATAAGCAGAAGCAACATATTGGTTTAAACTCAATTTAAATGACTCTTTTGTCCAGATACTGCATTATTCGGTTAAATTATACTAAATAGTGACATGTTCTGCTCCTAGACTACATTGGGCATATTGGTGTACTTTGAAAGAACCAGGATAAATAATGGAGTTATATAATGTTGAATTTCTTTTTGTGCTTCACAGGAACCAACATTTGCGCAGAAAATAATGGTGGTTGCCAACAGCTGTGCCTGTACCGTGGTTCCGGGCAGCGTACCTGTGCCTGTGCTCATGGTATGCTGGCAGAAAATGGCCTTAACTGCAGAGAGTATGATGGTTACCTCTTGTATTCAGAACGAACAATTCTAAAGAGTATACATTTATCAGATGAGAGTAGCCTCAATGCTCCAGTCAAGCCTTTTGAAGACCACGATCATATGAAAAATGTCATTGCGTTAGCATTTGACTATCGGGACAGTGACAAAGGAGGGACACGTATCTTCTACAGTGACATACATTTTGGAAACATCCAGCAGATCAACAATGATGGAACAGGTCGGAAGACGGTGGTAGAAAGTAAGTTGTTTGTCTTTCTAAGTTCTTATTAGGTTTAGGTCATTTCTTTAGTTTGTTTTGAAACCTCCATTAACAGCATACATAGCGATGCAAACTTGGCTTACTGGCTCTTCGGACCATAAAAGTTTTTAGTCTGCAATTGTCAATTGTTACTTATTTCGTTTGTATTTTTCACTTACTCTGTTATATACACTTCGTTCATTTGGCCTTCCATTTGCTATTTTATATATGAGCATTTATCTGAGCTTTGAAATTGAGGGAAGCCTAAGGGTCCCTTATGTCTGCCAGTGGTACGTTCACTATAAAAATGACTTTCAAACGTCGCACCCTATGTATGGAACACTTGGACGTTATGCCACATGCCATAAAGACACGTGTTATTACTTCCGTATGTGTGCAGACGTTGAGCCCCATTCCAAGTCACTTTTTCTTCCTACATTTTCTCTTAGATGATATTTTCATAACCCATAGCTATGGAAAAGTCTTCCAATGAGGCTGCATCTATTGGAAAAGTCACCCAATCGAAAGTGGTTTTTTTTTTTCCTCAGAAGTGGTTGTGCTTACGTTTCTACAAAATGCAGTAAATGGAATTTGAGAGTCCCAGTTGGATTTTGTGGTTATTGCATTTTGTCTATACATTGTTAGAAGAAAAGGAGAGATGTATTGCTTCAGGAACAGTTATGATGTGGGTCAATATTAACCAGAAACTGCATTGTTCTTTACCACAGATGTTGGATCAGTGGAAGGACTGGCTTATCATCGAGGATGGGACACTCTGTATTGGACTAGTTATACCACATCAACAATAACACGGCATACAGTGGACCAAAGCCGCTTTGGGGCATTTGAGAGAGAGACTGTGGTCACCATGTCTGGAGATGATCATCCTCGAGCCTTTGTTCTGGATGAGTGTCAAAAGTGAGTGCTTGTTGTCTCTCTTATTTGTCCTTATACTTTTAGGGTATATTCCTTGCCTGTAGTAACTTGTAATCCAAGAAGAAAAGGCTGCCCATCTCTGCATGTGTTTACCTATGCATTAGGCACTGCCTCACATCTGAAGTTGGTGGATACTGTCTATCTTTTCATCAGGTCATACAGTTTGACTTTCTTTCATGTTTAACTTTTTATTCCTTTTAATCATAGTTTTTATTAGATATGTGGGTTGCCATAGCTTAGCTGCCCACTTTCCCACAGACTTTACTCTTATGAACAAGCTGCATCTGGTTCAAAGGTGACCTGAAGTGAGGGGGATATACAGGCTAACCTATTTATTTCCTTTTAAAGGAATACTGAAGGGGGGTCAGGGGAAAATGAGTTGAACTTACCCAGGGCTTCTAATGGTCCCCCGCAGACTGTGCCCGCGCTGCCACTCACCGATGCTCCAGCCCCGCCTCCGGTTCACTTCTGGAATTTCAGACTTTAAAGTCTGAAAACCACTGCGCCTGCGTTGCCGTGTCCTCACTCCCGCTGATGTCACCAGGAGCGTACTGTGCAGGCCTAGTATGGGTCTGTACCTGCGCAGGCGCAATGGCAACGCAGGCGCAGTGGTTTTCAGACTTTAAAGTCTGAAATTCCAGAAGTGAACTGGAGGCGGGCACGAGCATCGGTGAGTGGCTGTGCACAGGATGTCTGCGGGGGATCATTAGAAGCCCCAAGTAAGTTCAACTTATCCCCCCCCCCCCCTACAGTATTCCTTTAAACAATTCAAATTTCCTGGCTGCCTAGTGATTTTGTAACTTCAATACTTTTAGCCATAGATAGGTGCGTGGTTTAGACACTACTGAGGCCAGAACGATCAGCACAACAGCCAGGCAAAAGGTATTGTTTAAAATGAATTACATATGGCAGCCTGTATATATACCGTTCACTTCAGGTTTCCTTTAATTTTATTTATTGATGTGGCTTCACAGAGATATGGAGTGCAGTATTTTGTGTTGACTGTCTGTTCTTGAGAGCTCCCTATACTTCTGTGTACACATGCCTGCGTACTCAAGGTTTCAAGCAGTAACATACCTGAGAGGGTTTGCAGGCTATGCACACAACCTGGAATTCAATAATTGGATGTTTCTTTCAAGTTTTTATTTGGTGCTTTACTTAGGCCTTCCCCTTTAATTAGCCACTAGCCACATTTGCGGCAGTATATCTACGCCCTGCGGGAAGACTGTTCCCATTTCAAGGACGTAGATACATGTCTGTTGATTTTAAGGGGCGGCAAGTGCGCAAAATAACAAGATATAGGTCATTTAAACACACACATTTTTACATTCTGTGTACAACAGGAAATGTGTTTATGGCCTAGCATAAAAAGAAGTAAAAGTGGAAAATGTAGTGTATGAAGATGTAATAACTTTCGCAATGGTTTCCTTTGTATTATTATTTTTTTATCCACATAACATTCTATCTGTTGGTTGTCCTTTTGAAAAGATCTAATCCTTCCAGATTTTTTTTGCAATCTCTGCAGCAATTAAGAAACGGGCACTATTTTTATTTGTTTAATACTTGCCTACAGCTTTATGTTCTGGACCAACTGGAATGAGCAACATCCAAGCATTATGCGGTCAACACTTTCGGGAAACAATGTGCTTATTATTATTGATCGTGATATCCGCACTCCCAATGGCCTTGCTATTGACCACAGAGCTGAGAAGCTGTACTTCTCTGATGCCACCCTGGACAAAATCGAGAGGTGTGAATATGATGGTACCAACAGACACGTAAGTCTTCTGAGACACCTATGTTCTTCTCCACCCAAAACTGTTAATCAATCTTTGCAAGGTTACTAAGACTATGATTCATACCTTTTATAACTCTCAGGAAAGCCTGAACTATTTCCAGAGTATCACTCATACCCAACTACTGGGACTCTCACAAACTCAAATATTTGCATTACCCTCTTCTCCTAGACTGTCCACTAAGTAGTAATGCAAATACAATCTGTTGTATATTTAGTAAACTGTAATTTTATAGCTCATTTTGTGTGCGCTGTTTTAATGTTTTTCAGTGGATCTTAAAGTCTGATCCCGTCCATCCATTTGGTCTAGCAGTGTATGGTGACTACATCTTCTGGACAGACTGGGTGCGTCGCGCAGTTCAGCGAGCAAACAAATATGATGGATCGGACCTGAAACTCCTGAGAGGAGATATTCCTCAGCAACCCATGGGCATTATTGCTGTGGCAAATGATACAAACAGCTGTACGTAATCTCTTTCTTTATTAAGTGGTACTTTATTTAAAGTACAGTTCTGTGCATTCTCTCAATAATACTTCAGCATTGATATATTTGGATAATTACTCCACTACCTTTTAGAGACCATTGTTAAATCCATATTTAGCAAAACCCCAGGGGTGTTGCTAAGATCCTAAAAGATTCAGGGCACTTTTGGGCACTACAACGGAAATGGGTGAGGCCATGCATCAAAATGTGGGTGTGGTCATGGGTGGGGCCAAATTTACATGACTTTAACAGCACTCTAAGTAGGCCAGCCTAGCAGAATTCCCTGATCTTCTAGTGGACATTCTCCCATGCCCCCTCGGACCTCCCACTGAGGCACCACAACTCCCAGCATGCCCCGATTTGAGGCACCACAGCGGCCGGAGGTGAGTACTTCTGGCCACTGCCTGACTCTGCCTGGGGGACAGCTGGGAAACTCCATAATAGATCCGTGGAACGTGCCACGGATCTTTGGGTCTAGTAACGCCCTTGGCAAAACCTGTTGGACGTAGTGGGCATCAGTTCAGCATTGGAGTCCTATTTGATACACTTTTTCAGGTCCTTGTTGTACAGACTCATATAGTCTACTGAAGAATTTTATGATGTTTTTGATTGGGGATTCCTTGAATTGACAGACACATGCTTTTGAGACTTTATGATCTTGGTCTGTTGCTATCTGTTCGGCTTTTATTCTGTTTTGGTGTAGTGATGGAGGGCTTATCCAAATACATCAGCACTGAAGTATTATTGAAGGAGTTGTGGAGGACAGACTTTGGCTGCTGAGCCTTATCCATTTATGTGCAGATATTTTTTATAAATGTTAACTCTGTGCATTGGTGGAAAAATGAATAACATGATGGCACAAAAGCAAATATTTACATCCTTGGGATGGATCCTAGTCCTCTACTGTGCAGATGTTTTACCTGCCATGTCCCATCAGTCTGTTATGAGAATGGAAGTTGGTTTTACTAAAAAAAGGTGCTCGTTACTTATCTTTCCTGTAACCAGATATGTTGGGACAGGGTTTCATTTGAGCACAGGAATACTAGCTGAAAACATCAAAGTACTGCCACTGATGCAGTAACCCCCAAAGTAAAGACGAGGACTGTAGGCCATTGGGGGCCTTCATAGAGTTTATTATGTTTTTCCTTGCAGGTCCCTTTTTTATTTTGTTTTTTGGCAGGCTCCTTTAAGTCTACCAAGCATAGGCCCATTCTTCTGGCAGAAATTACAATGCCATTTTTTAAATTTATTTATTTTTACAAAATTTTTTAAGAGCTTTATTCTTCTGCTATTGCATAAAACATTGTAGGTACAATGTAAAGGCCTTTAAAGTCCATTAATGTTTGTTGAAAGCGTGGATTGGAATAATATGGTCTGGGTAAGCTTCCTGGAAAGCTAGTATCAATATTTACTTTGTTCCTTTTTAATAGGTGAATTATCACCCTGCAACACCAACAGCAGCTTATGCCAGGACTTGTGTCTTCTCACGGCGGATGGGAGAGTGAACTGTTCCTGCAGAGGAAATAGGGTTCTACAAGAGGACTTTACATGCAAAGGTACTGCTTAGTCACTGAATACTAGTGCTACTTGTGAATGGATCAACACAACACATAGCAGTGTGTGCATGCAAGGGGCAGGGGCAGCACGGTGGCATAGTGGTTAGCGCTCTTGCCTTGCAACACTGGGTTCCCGGTTTGAATCCCAGCAAGGTCAACATCTGCAAGGAGTTTGTATGTTCTCCCCATGTCTGTGTGGGTTTCCTCCGGGCACTCCGATTTCCTCCCACATTCCAAAACCATACAGATAAGTTCATTGGCTTCCCCCTAAATTGGCCCTAGACTATGATACATGCATAGACATATGACTATGATGTGAACTAGATTGTGAGCCCCTCTGAGGGACAGTTAATGAAGAGACAATATATACTCTGTACAGTGCTGCGTAATATGTTGGCGCTATATAAATACTTAAATAAATAAATAGACTGAAAGACTTTCACAGTGGAACTCCAGCTTAGCATGGAATATTATTAATACATACGGAACCATGCCATTCCAATTATATTTATTGTATTATTATTTTTACTTTGTGTAAGGCTAGGCATGTATTTAATAGTATAGGCTTCCCACATCTCTGTTATGATTAGTGTTGCATTGCTGGTATCCCGATCCATCTGGTGGACTTGTTGTGGTCTGTCCAGTTGGATGAAATTTCTGTACAGAGAATTTTACCATT
Organism: Hyperolius riggenbachi; assembly: GCF_040937935.1. NCBI lineage: Eukaryota > Metazoa > Chordata > Amphibia > Anura > Hyperoliidae > Hyperolius > Hyperolius riggenbachi. The sequence goes on along the minus strand of NC_090647.1, from coordinate 136,766,721 downwards.
TGTGGTCTGGTACAGGAGTTCCTTGGATGTCATCCCTATTTATCCCTTTACCTGGAATCCAAATTGGCCTCTGACTACAGCCACGTACACACTTCTGAGTAAATTCCTTAACCTGCTGAGCAGTCTGGACGAGCTCAGCTCGTCCAACACCGCCAGAGGCTGCCGCTCAGGCCCTGCTGGGCCGATTTTCGTGAAATAAAAAGCAGCACACGCAGCCGGCACTTTGCCAGCCGCGTGTGCTGCCTGATCGCCGCCGCTCTGCGGCGATTCGCCGCGAGCAGCGGCGAAAGAGGGTCGCCCCAGCCGCCTGAGCCCAGCGTAGCCGGAACAAAAAGTTCCGGCCAGCGCTAAGGGCTGGATCGGAGGCGGCTGACGTCGGCTGACGTCGATGACGTCACTCCGCTCGTCGCTATGGCGACGATGTAAGCAAAACAAGGAAGGCCGCTCATTGCGGCCTTCCTTGTTTATTCTGGGCGCCGGAGGCGATCGGAAGAACGCCTCCGGAGCGCCCTCTAGTGGGCTTTCATGCAGCCAACTTTCAGTTGGCTGCATGAAATAGTTTTTTTTTTATTTAAAAAAAACCCTCCCGCAGCCACCCTGGCGATTTAATCAGAACGCCAGGGTGGTTAAAGGCAACCCGAAGTGAGAAGGATATGGAGGCTGCCATATTTGTTTCCTTTTAAATAATACCAGTTGCATGGCAGTCCTGTGTATTTAATACTTTTAGCCATAGACCCTGAACAAGCCTGCAGCAGATCAGGTACTCTGACCCAGGTTTTACTGAATTAGCCATATGATTGCTCCAGAGTTTTGATTCAGACACTACTTATGTCAGAAGATCAACAGGGCTGTCAGGCAACTGGCATTGTTTACAAGGAAACAAATATGGCAGCCTCAATATCTCTCTCACCTTGGGTACCACGTGTAGAGGAATCCCCAATGTCGCCGAAATATCTGGCATGCCCCTGGGTCCCTAGCCCATTGTTCTTCAACTGGCCCTGCCCACTGGAAACCACTGCATTGTGCAATATCATCATCCTTCCTCACCCCTCCATAGCGACAGTCACATCAGTAGCCTCTAGGCTAGTGATGTGTCTGTACAGAACTTGTCCCCTGCCTCAGAGGAGTGAGTACTTATCCCTATGAGCAATAGTCCTCGTACATGTGTGTAAGGCTTACTACCCCTGTGACATCCCTTCTTACTCCATGGGTATAAATAACGATTATCTAGAGAAAGAGTACCGCAATTTTATATATTACTTCAGTGTTTATCTTAAAGCATTTTTGCGTTACCAAACGATGTTCTCCACTATCAGATATTACACCTGGCACTATGTGAGCAGGCAGAGGTAGAGTTTTATGTATACTGCATCAAAGTCCAGAGGAAATATGCCTAACTTGCTACCAGCAGATGCTTGGCTTTGCCCATGATGTTCTCAGGCTTGGGTGCACCTGCCTGTTAGGGTTAGGCATCGGTAGAGGGACAGCTTGTATGAGAATAGGGTTAGCTAAATTTTTAGTAAAATATCGGCAAACATTTCCAATATTTTACTAGAATTAATTACAGAATTAAGCATTGACACTAGTGGAATATTAGTAATTTACCTGTATTTCACAGGAGTTAGGTGTAGGTAGAGGGGCTAGGTTTAGGTGTAGCTAGGGAGGGTTAGAGTTAGATGTATATAGGTTTTGGGTTAGATGTAGGTAGGGTGGTTAGGTTTGGGCGTAGGTAGGGGGGGGTTAAGTGTAGGTTGCGGAGGGCTAATGTGAAAGTTAGGTTAGGGTTAAGTCATTGTTTCTTGCTGACAGTAAAGGTAGATAGTGGAATATCGGTACATTTACCAATATTTTACTAACCGGTAAAGTGTGCCCTTTCTAACTCGCAGCTTTTTTGAAATGCACGCACCTACAGCACTCAACTGTCCTGTTGTGTGATCCTTCATGGCCTACCACTCCTCAGTTGAGGTATTGACCCTAAGATTTTTTTTTTACTCCACAGTAAAAGGGCCAAAGGCTGATCAGGACAGATGTAGCGAGCAGAGATTTCAAAGACTTATTTGTGGAAAGCTAGAATTCTGTGAAGGTGTCACAATGAAAATTGATAAAATCTAAGGGCTCTTTCACATCAGACAACGCGAACAGGAGCCGTTTTCCTGCACGCGTTGTCTGCCTGCGGCGTGTCGTCGGGTATCTGCGGTGCGACGCAATCAGCGGCGGTAGCTGGTAATTAAACCCGACGGAAAACGCCGGCTCGCGGGTGCGTTGGGGGGAAAAACTGCGCCCGCGTGCGTCGGAACCGCAACGCATCAAAACGCAGCATTGAGTGTGAAAGGTAAAATGAAAGTCTATGGACTTTCATCTTACCTTGGTTAACGCAAACGGCTTCCGTTTGCGTTAACGCACAAAGTCTGCCCTAATGTGAAAGAGCCCTAAAGTCTTGTCCAGTTCAAATGTTTCTGTTGAGACCTTAGTTGATTTTATGCACCTGTTAATTGATATTCAGTTTGTCTTTGCTGCATAAATAAAAACATTTTTAGCAGCTTATTTATGTAGTATTACATTTTACACTACACTCTCTTGTTTTGGAAGTATATTCTGCTGCATTAAAAAGGTATTGTTTTTTATCCATGTTATCAGCTCCGAACTCTACTTGCAATCCTCATGATGAGTTTGAGTGTGGCAATGGTGACTGCATTAACTACAGCTTGACTTGTGATACTGTGGCCCACTGCAAGGACAAGGCGGATGAGAAGCACTCCTACTGTGGTACGTAAAGCTCTTTCCTACATCATGCCTGGCTGTACAAAGAACATTTCTGTGACTCTCCATTTCTGCATACAGTATGTTTTTTTTGAAAATCGACCTCACGGGAAGCTGATCAGAAGGCTTAACTGAATTGGACTTGCAGATGGTCCTTAATCATTCCCTGACAATCATAAAGGACCATTTGCAGGGCTGCTATGTGTGCTGTTTCCTGTGTGGTTGTTTTTCAATAAGAGAACATCTATGCATAATTGGAGAGCTGCAGAACCTTTGCTTTTTACAGTTGTCTCCTGCAGTTGTTCCTGCATTGTTACTTTGTAGATGGGGTAAAGGAATACTTTTCTATAAGATGTGCCTAACTGAATTAGGATGAGACCTGTCTCTCTGATTAGACTAACCTTTCAAACAGATTCACCGTTTATATAAAGATACAAAGTCCTGACAACTTGTTAGTTGTTGGATTTGCATAGCTCTGCTAAACTCAGACAGAATTAATCAGGTGAAACCATTGTCTTTCTTATAGCTCCTTTTGGAGGCACAGAACACGTCTGTTACAGAAAAGAAAAATAATTACAGGGGGAGGGGAAAATCTATTTTAGTTTTGCAGTCTTTTGGATGGGTTTAGAAACTCCATCCCTCAATCAGGCTAGTTTTCCCCAGGGAATTTGGAACTGATAAATGTGGGGTTCTGCCTTTCATGATCAATACCTATCCTCACTCCCCATAATTATAGAATATCCTGCAAAAAAGGGGGGGGGGGATCACTACCTCACTACCCCACCCCCTGCACCACCCTTGCCCTAACATTAAGGGCAATGGGGCTCCATCATACCTTGCCCCTTAAAAAATGTTGAATTATTGAATATACTATATAGAGACCCTTTTACCTAAACTGGGTAAGGTAAAATTTAACCATAAGTCAACCGCAGGAGTTACTCTTGCATACATGGATGCAATTGTCCCCTCCTACATTTCATGGTTGAGGAAGGTGTGGACACACCCCTAACATCAGGACAGGGGTTCTTTAAAAAGGTGTGAGAAGGAATCCTCCTCTCCCCTTTTGTAGGGTTACCTTCCAATGTCATAGACTATATGGGCTACCAATTTCTTGGGGACAGAGCTGAATGCAATGGGATTGGCAGCCAATGCACTACACATGCGAGCCAGCTGCCCACTGAGCAGCGCCATGGCCTGTGACGGATGTGGAAAACATGCGCTCACTGCATTAGCAGCCAAGCATGGCTCCTGATATACAGAAAAACACAGTAACTCACCATGTCTGTGTATTGCTGCTGCTTGTCTGAAAGAAACATTATCAAAATGTTCCTTTTTTTCTAAACACCTTTAAAGAGAATCTGTACTCTAAAATTCTTACAATAAGAAGCATAACATTTTATTCATTATGTTCTCCTGGGCCCCTCTGTGCTGTTTCTGCCACTCCCTGCTCTGATCCTGGCTTGTAATTGCCAGTTTTAGGCAGTGTTTACAAACAAAAGACATGGCTGCTAACCAGAGTGCGATGGGCTGAGAGGAACTTAGTCTGTGACTCATACAGAGCCTGCAGGGGTCCTGGAGAGGATGTGTATAGCTTCTATCCTATCACAAGCAGACCAGCACATTCCTGCCTGAGTGCCTGAGCCCGACAAAGCTTCCAGAGGAAAGAAGATTAGATTATATAACAGAGATAATACAGCCACTGTGCAACTAGGAAAGGCTGCAGTAAGACAGACCTCATTAGAACATGTATAGGAACTTATAGGATAGAAGAAATAAGGTTGAACATGTTGTCAGAGTCTCTTTTATAGGTAGAAGGGACTTTTTAATGACATATAGTGGTAGTAAAACATTCTTCACTGCTTAGATAAACTATGCTGATAGGAGTGTCTTGTGGCGGGTGGATTTCAGTCAGGCTGATTCAATGGTCTGCCCGCCACAAGACTCTCCTGTCAGCATAGCGTGCATTGTTTACAAAAAGCTAAGGGAACACAGTTTGCAATGTCACAGCTCCATACAGCAGACCCTGTGTGTATGAAAGGTACAGGGTGAAGCACAAGGTGACCAGCAAACTGATGGTTGTGCGGGTGTGTTACAGGGGAAATAGTCATCATAATCACTTCTGTAATCTCATTATAGTGCCCTACATAGCGATCAGCATTCAGTGTCTGGTGTTATAAGGATCAACTCCATGGGGGAAATAAAGGTTGAGTATTTGCATTGAAAAGCAGCAAAAGCCATTAGTCTTCAGAAATCTGCTCCAACATTCTGTTTTTCATCTGGAGATAAAATTCCTTTTTTCCGGGAACAGAGCTCTGAGGCTTGCAAAGTTGCCATTTAGTAAACACGTTGCTGTGGTGTGACTGGAAGCTTCGCCTGAATGCTTTTCTAGAGAACTAGTGGAATGTTCTAGTAATAGTTTGGGAAAATAACACTGCTCCTTGGGGTTTAGCAATTTATGGGTGAGCAAACAGGTCATTTTGATGGAGTATATTAGTTCCAGATGTGACACATTTACACCATGTTTCTTTATGAGTGCCACGTTCTTTCATAAGTGATGTTTATACTCTCCACTCGCCCAGTGTCTGAAAAACATCACTGAGTTCCATTCTTAGGCTGCTTTCACAGTGGGACGTTACAGGCGCACGTTAGAGCAGCTTGTAACGCAGCCCACCGCACAGTAATGAAAAATCAATGGGGCTGTTCACAGTGCGGACGTTGCGTTACATTGTAACGCTGCGTCACAAGACAACGTACTGCATGCAGTACTTTGGACGCGGCTGAGCCGCGTTAGACTGCTTGCACATGCTCAGTAATGTTGGGGAGGAGCGGAGAGCGGCCAGGCACATGGCTAAATAATATGCACTGCACGTTATGACGTGCAGTGTTTACTTCCTGGAGCAGCCGCTCTGTGCGGCGATTGGCCGGCGGGACCACGTGATGCCGCATGCGCACAAGAGTGCGCATCACGGCATCACTGACGCCAGAGTGAGCTGCACAACGCGGCTCACTCTGACGTCCAGATCCAGCAACACCAGGCGTTCCGTTAGGGGGACGTTATGCGACCTTAACGACCCCTCTAACGCAACGTCCTGGTGTGAAATTAGCCTTAAAGGAAACCTGAGGTGAGAGGGATATTGAGGCTGCCATATTTATTTCATTTTAAACAATACCAGTTGCCTGGCAGCCCTGCTGATCTTTCTGGTCAGAAGAGTCTAAATCACACATCTGAGACAAGCATGCAGCTAATCTTGTCAGACTTAAGCAGAACACCTGATCTGCATGCTTGTCCAGGGTCTATGGCTTAAAGTATTAGAGGCAGAGGATCAGCAGGACAGCGAGGCAATGAGCATTTTTTAAAAGGAAATAAACATGGCAGCCTCCATATTCCTCTCCCAGCAGGCTCCCTGTAATATGTTTATTCATTCTAAACTGACATTTTAGTTTTAGATGAACACAGAAAGTTCTGTCAGCTGATAGTTACTTATGGCTCTCTGCATGATAAAAATTTCCAGTGGCATTTTCAGACCTTCCAGAAGGTCTCATCTGCAGAGTTTTCCTTGTTTACAAAAGACATAACTTTCTGGGTCATGATACCAGAGGTTGTACAATATGAGAACATGCTGGGTCTTCTCTTAGGTTTCACATAGATTTGAGAAGACTGGCTAGAGTCTAGAGAAACTATATTTACTAGTTGGTTGATTAATTAGAAGAGGAGATGAGTGAGGGTCAGCAATTGAGAACAAGCCAAGAAAAAACAATTCCCAAGGCTGTGGTCAAGTTTACTTTGTGCTGACAGTAGGTGTTTAGAATAACCATGGTCAGACGAGCTGTAATGAAGTCAGAACAAAACATGTTTGCAGTAGGAAATTCAGGATCAGCTTGTGAACCATGCTTAGAATAGCGCTTTCCATAAAGACCATTTGGGGGCACAGGCTTTTCAGGCCTGACGTTTGGTACTCTAGTGATCAGTCATGCGCACACAAGACTTGCATGTGCTCAGGTTTGCATAGAAGAAGAGGTGGGGACCTCTCCATAAGTGTGAGATCACCATTTCTACCCATGCGCAGTGCTAGTACTTCCATGATGATTGCCAATGCCTGACCATTCATGATTGTAAGCCAAGTCGAGGAGCAATCCTTTTCTCTCGGTGGTAAGATGATGAACATTAGGACAGGCAGAGCACTCATTGTTCATTAATCTTGGTCAAAAATCTTTTTATATTTGTCTTCCATGAGATGCTGTTTGACTGACTTTTTCATGCCTTTTTGTAATTATATCTTTTGCAATATTAAACCTCGTTTTGTGGTTACCTTGAAATTTTCAGTGGGATATTGTTCAAATACTGGAAAGTCAAATCATTAACATATGCCTCCCTGTACAGCAATGCGTAAATACAGATCTCAGCAAGCTATAAAGCCTGTATAAATGTGCTGTAGGGCCACTGGAATGTATTTAATAAATTGATTAATTGTCTTATAACACTTTGCTGTATTCCCCCAGCTAATCGTCGTTGTAAAAAAGGTTTCCGCCACTGTATGAACGGACGATGCATTTCCACCGCTTACTGGTGCAATGGTCTGGATGACTGTGGAGACAACTCTGATGAGATAGCGTGCAACAGTGAGTATGCCCAGTCCTTCAGCCTATCAGATTCAACCCTCTTGGCGTATCCTCTGCTTTTGACATTGGACCAGCACTAAATGTATTTTTAAATTCCTCTGCTATACTTAGCCTGCTTAATATGTTTACCTTTTACCCAAGTAGTAGCAGTAGCATTCGGACAACCATCATGAGTGACACTTCATTTACCTTCTACTGGGGCAATTAAAAATGTGCCATGAAAACTTTAATAAAAAGGTAATCTATCAAAAAAATGTGCAATGGATGCAAGGAGAAGACAATGGGGTTGGTGCAAAAAAAGGCTGGTAACATTGCACCCCACGCCGCAATGTTACCAGCATGTACTTAACCTAGTAATGCCTGTTTCAACGATTGCACTAGAGCATTACCATGGTAACATGTGTAAACTGTACGCACGATATGGGGATAGCTTAGTGCATGCGACACTACTGCCATACCGTGTTTATGTGCGTTGCTATGTTAATGCTCTTGCGCTATCGATGCAACGAGCTTTACACCCAGCAACCCCAATATTGCTTTTACAGTTTTGTTAGTGACCATTTTATTAGGCCCCATTCACACTTGCGTTTTGGCAAGTAAACGGACCGGATCCTGATCGGATCCTGACCTGATCCTGATCAGAACCGTACGGTTTCGATCCGGATCCGGTCCGTTTGCATCAGGCATGCATCAGGCTGCCATCCGGATCCGTGAGCAAAAAAATAGCGAAATTTTAAGAAAAAATGTTGGGGTCAGCAGAAGGTGCACCTGTAGAATCAACTTCCTCCGCTGTAGGCCTCACCTCCACCTCCGACATCCTGCCAAACAGCTCCAGCACGTCTGTCACTGCTGCTCCACTCCAGATATGCTGGGCCCATGTGTCCCCATCCGAAATGGCCGCTTGGATACGCATAGGAAGTGGGGTAGAACATCAGGTTTTTGTAGGCAGTGTGTTCTGTGCCTTCCATTCCCCATTGGTTTCTGTGTTCCGGATGGTGCTGTCAGGCTCAGGTCCGGCTCCGGTCCGGGTGCGTGGGCCGGAGATCCGGACCCAAAAAATAGCGCATGTTGGAAAAGAGTCCGGATCCGATCCGGCTCCGGGACGTACGGAATGGACGTGTGTGAACGTCCGCATAGACTTTACATTGCTATGCGGAACGTACGTTCCGTTTGTACAGTATGCGGTCCGGATCAGATCCGGAAAATCCGGATAGCGAACGCTAATGTGAATCGGGCCTAAATCAAATTAAGAATTTTCTATGCTTGGCCTAGTTGATGTCTGGGTCCCATTTTATTGTACTATATTGTGTACTGAACAGAGTTTGATCTGGCTGTGTCTTCCAGAAACCGCCTGCGCTCCTGAAGAGTTCCGCTGCCGCGATGGCAGTTGTGTTGGAAACTCGAGCCGCTGTAACCAGCTCATTGACTGCGAGGATGCCTCAGATGAAATGAACTGCAGTAAGTAGTATGCAGTTATGTGACTATAGCCTTTTCTTTTTAATAATGTAATATTACAGATTACTCTCTGGTGCCACACGGAAATGCTTCCTTTATGAGTTTCTAGGAAGGTGTTTTGAAAAGGCTCCTATCCGATTTACATATATGCAATTCACCTTTCTTTTGTACACCTTCATTATTAGTGACTATGTGGCCTTTTTAGGCAATAGGTTGGGAAGTCCTGGTAATGCATAGTGAGGGTCCAGCACACCCTCAAACAACAAATTCTTAATGCAGACCTGAACTCAGAACTTCCCCTCTGCTCTAAAATGTAAGCAACAGCATAATAACCGTTCAAGAAAAACATTTTTGTTACAGCGGATACAAATCCTGCAATAAATCTGCAGTGTCTACTTCCTGCTTTCATGGAAGCAGACATAGGGGTTAACATCCAGTGTTTACAAAATAGCTTCTCTGCCGTGGCAGCCAGCTGACACAGCTGAGAGAGCACATTACACTCGTGATTAATCACAGATGAGGGGGGATTAGACCGGCTAAACTCTCTAAATACATACAGGGTGCATTTCTCAATATTTTCCTTCTGTCCTGTGCAAAAGTTTAGGTCCACTTTAATACAATCCTTAATCAGTACTTTGCATTTTGTCTGTGGCCCTGTTTTGATTGTCAGCTAGTGAGTCATTTTTCAGAGTGTGTTTAGCCTCTTGCCTGAACAGTATCCTCCAGTTTAATCAAGTTTTTTTTTTCCTTGTCCTGAATCAGGAAGCTACATTTGCTAAAATGTTCAGCGTGTTCATTAGCAGAACAGGAAATAAGCAGAGACTGGGTGGGGCCAGCTGATTTCTCTGCTGATTTAAATCTCCCAGTACGCATCTTGTTAGACTCTAGTTCAGTGATCGCTAACCTTGGCACTCCAGCTGTGGTGGAAGTCCCATGAGGCATTGCAATACTCTTGACAGCTCTGAGCATAACTCGGGGAGGCAGAGGCATGATGGGATTTGTAGTTTTTTCACAGCTGGAGTGCCAAGGTTAGCCATCACTGACCTAGTTACTACTTAGTGGCAGTGCTATCCACTATGCCACTGCAGCACATTAGGTAAACCAGAAGCATAAAAGGTAAAAAGGGTAGACTGATGACCATGCTGGTATATTGTTACTTCTATTGTATTCCAAACTACATAGAAGTACAACATTGTCTTTTTTTTAAGGATAATACCATTTTCTGGGTTGTCATTAAAAAAAAAATACTTTCTTGTAATTTATTTTATTTAGCTAATGGAGTTCTAAGAGATTCCTAACAAATTAAATAAAAAGGGGCATATTTGTTATGCTCTCTACTCAGTTCTTTTTGAAGGCTTGACTTTCACTCTTTTCAGTAAGTATAATGATTATTCATGCCTTGTAAAGCACAAATTGGTAATTAGTGACCACCAGGGCTGTATTTACCATAAGGCTTCCTAGGCACGTGCCTAAAGGCGCTGATAATTAAAGGGCAGCTCACTCACTTCCACGATAGTCTCCCTCCCTCCATCCCTAATCGAAGCCCTGATGAGAGTGTAAACAAGAGGTTACTCACCCTGATCTTGGCATTCCACTGATGAAATCTCCCTAATACTTAAGGCATCTCTAGCTACTTAATATTGTTCTTGCTACCTAATACCAGGGGGCAGCTGTAGCTACCTACGCCAGGCAAGGGAAGTAATGGAGAAGTGAAAGCTGGGACAGCCATCACACTTGCAGTGCGGTTTGGTGGGGGTTTGTAGGCGACGTCTAAGGTGCCTGTAGGCTCCTGTGAGGTAAAACCGGGCCTGTTAGTGACATTTTGGGGAGAGGCAATGAAGACAATCGCCTTGCTGATCTGTCTGCCCAATCACATGCGGCAGGGATGTGAATGTCGGATGGAGGTTAGTTGCTGTTAGAATACTGGGATTTGGCAGCATAACTTGTAGTTTGGAACTTTTAGTTCTTGATCAGAATGTCCAAGTAAATATTGAATGAATGGACCTGTGAAGTAGAAAACGCCTTTAATTTTGAACTACAATACACTGTAGTAAGATCTACTCAGAGGTTGTTGCTGTTGGCAGTATGTTGTTATGGCGCCTGTGTCTTAAGCGCTGGCACAGAAGTCTGGAATTTCAGCTTTGGTCAATAAGTTCCTCCACAGTCCTGCAGCTTAAGGCACGCATGAGGTAATGCTGCTACTTAATGATTCTGTCTTATGCCCGCTGGGAGCAGCTGATCTTAAGTAACATGTTTTGGGTTTAGCAATAATTGGCAGGAACCATTACACTAATGCTCCATCTCCTCAACTCACTGTTTTCGCGTGAGTTGGCTCTTATAGAAATTTGGGTAAATATTTTGTTAACTTAAAATGGATCTCCAGACAAAATCAAAAAGCTATCAGGTAGGGAATGGTTTGTGCTCACCTCCTCCCAGACAGGTCTTCAGATATCAGTGTCCCAAGGCACAAACACCAGAGAATGTACTGCAGAATGAAGAAGAGGGCCACTAGGATTTTACATGACCTCTCCCACCCAGATAGTTGCTTCTTCCAGAACCACCAGGCACAGGAACACTTTCTTCCCCCAAGAGGTCCTCATGCTGAACTCCAGGGCCCCCCCCCTCCTGCTGCACTCTCGCCCCTCGGGCAGCACAATTTAATTCACAATTCAACGCACAGTCAGTAAATGCCCACCCCTCTCTTGGACAGCATATCTCCAACTCTGAACTCCAAGCGACTCTGTGCAGCCCTGGCCCCACAGCATAGCTATGCTTGCCCACTGTGCACTGTACTTTGCTGCTCATTACTTTATCACTGTATTTTCCCATGTATATTTTTCTGTTTCATCTACTACGGCCATTGCCATGTGAACCACAATCATTTCTGGGTATGTCATTTGGCGAATAAAGGCGATTCTGATTCTGAGGTCCCAGACGCTTTTCCGCTTTATGTGAGTGGAGCAGTGTCTGGGAACAGGCTGCCGCTTCATCTCTACTGGAGTCAGCAGATGTCAATAGCATGAGACACACATATATTGGGACTCTTGCCAAGTGTCTGCACTCCAGAATGCCAAGTAGGAGGTGAGCAAACCCCACTTTTCCATCTGACAGGTGTTTGTTTCTGCCTTTAACTCCAGTGCCTGGAGAAAGTGAGGTTCTTTCTGTCATGCTTTACAGTTCCTATATCATAAAGCCAAGCCAGGAGCCTAGTTTGTATCTTATATTCAAATTATAAATGAATCCAGGAGCCAAATAACAGTGGAGGCTGATTTACTTAGCTTGAAGAACATAATTGATGTAGCAAGCTTGTCTGAATTTAACCTGCCTACCACTAGATGGCATAAGTTCACTTTTCACTTGGGTCATTCCAGTACATATGGTGTTGCTGAAAGGTTAGGAAGTTAGCCTTTATAGGACTGCAGTCATGTGTTGACCCCCAAAGCTAGAACTTTATTTTAATAAATTTGGTATGACTAGTAGAGATGAGCTTGAATTCTGACGCTCTATGTAAATTTCCACTGATGTGAAACTGACCGAATCAAGTCCAGTAGCTACTGGTTAACTATCTGCCAAATAATTATTCAGAAGTTACTGGGCTTGAAGTGTTAAGTCCCTGGTAATTTACATGGAAAGTCAGATTCAAGCTTATCTGTGATGGTTAGTGGAAACTTTTATTTAACAGCACATTCCTGGATTAACTCGTACCTGTCTGGCCATTCCTTCATGATTTTCTACGCCAATACCAACTCCTCTCCACGTCCACTGTCTGTGGGAGTACCACAAGACTTTGTCCTTGGACCCCTTTTCTTTTCCATTTACACGCACAGACTGGGACAAACAATAAGCTCTTTTGGTTTTCAATATCACCTCTATGCTGATGACACCCACATTTATTGTTCTGCCCCAGACCTCTCCACACTACTGTCTAAAGTTCCTGACTGTCTATCCACTGTATCTACATTCATGTATTCCTGTTTCCTTAAACTCAAAATGAGTAAACCGGAGATTGTGATATTTCCACCTTCACTCTCTGTTCCACCTCCCATAGTCACAATCAATGTAGATAACACCCCAATAACCTCAACTCCTAAAGCTTGCTGTCTGGGGGTAATACTGGACTCTGAGCTCTCATTTATGCCACATATCAACACATTAACTACCTCCTGCTACTTCCATCTCAAAAACATTTCCAGAATGCGTCCCTTCCTCTCACAAGAGGCAACCAAAATCCTTGTACATGCTCTGATCATCTCCTGTCTTGACTACTGTAACACCCTACTCTGTGGTCTACCAAAAAGCAGACTGGCACCTCTCCAGTCCCTGCTAAACTCTGCTGCCCGTCCCAGCCACCTTTCTTCCAGGTCTTCTGAGACAGACCCTCTCTGCCAATCTCTCCATTGGTTACCAGTTGCCCAAAGAATCTAGTTTAATTTTTTCACGCTTGCATATAAAACACTACACAAGCTGACACCTCCATACATTTCCTCTTTAATCTCCAGATACCTCCCCGCCCAAATCCTCCGTTCCTAACAGGAGACCCTCTTGTCCTCTAGCCTGGTCACCTCCTCTCACTCTCGCACCCAGGACTTCTCACGGGCTGTCCCCCCTCCCTTGGAACTCTCTCCCTCAGCCGATATTTTCCAATTGTTTTCCATTCACTTCTTTCAGAAAATGATTGGAAATAAGATCGGACATGTTGGAAATAATCGATATGACAGTAAATCTGCCAGAAAGTCTCATAGTGTGTACCTAGCATAATGGATTCCTGTATTTTTCCCCTGGCCCCTTAGTATGAAACATCAGATTGTTGTTTAATTTAAAGGATATCCAAGGTGCAAGTAAGCTGATGAGATAAACAATTGTATCTATCCTCCTTTTATTGTCCAACGCAGTCCAAATCTGGAGGTTTTCTACGCACGTTTTTCCGCGTACGTTTTCTGCACACCAAGTGTGTTTCAATCAGGGCTGTGGAGTCGGTCCAAAAATCCACCGACTCTGACTCCTCAGTTTAGGATTCCACCGACTCCTCGACTCCGACTCCTCTAATTTGCAAATTACAATTTTGTTGATTAAAAGTATGTAACATGAAATTCGTCTCTTAACTGCCAACGCTTAGGAATTTTACAAGACAACTGAAGTGAGAAGGATATGTAGACTACTATATTTATTCCCTTTAGACTAAAACTAGTCCTTGGTAAGAGTACTTGTAAAAGGTACAAACCGGAACAAAGAACATCTATCAGGCCCTAGGCAATGTAAGTGTGGGTGCATGTAAGAATGATGTGCAGGTACTCTGCAGGGGAATGAGGAGATTCTTCCTCTATTACACATTCTTCATGCACAATCTGAACAAGGTTTATGGGTGACAGACAACACCTCTGTGTTCAATGTGCACAGCATTCTCAGTGGATTCCCTGCAGCTCTGTGGGGAGTGCATATGTAGAGTATAGTACTACTGTGTAACAAAGTAAACCTGAGACAGATGAAATTAAAGTTTTATACAGACCTGGGGCTTCCTCCAGCCGCCTTCAGGATAATCAGTCCCTCGTTGTCCTCCTCCACCACCTGAATCTACTGCTTTGAGTCCAGGTACTTGAGCCAGTCGGGCGTAGTGCGCATGCACACACTCCGCCGCCAGGAGCATACTACACCTGTGCAGCACTATTGCGCAGGTGCAGAATGTTCCTGGCTGTGGGATCGGCATGCGGCCGGTCAGCGCTGACTGGCTGAATTACCAGGACTCATAGCAGAAGATCCGGGTGGTGGAGGACAGCGAGGGACTGATTAGCCTGAAGGGGGCTGGAGGAAGCCCCAGGTATGTATAAAACTTTACTTTTCATCCGTCTCAGGTACACTTTAATTTGTAGTCACCAAACCAAATTTTAACAACATATCAAATTATTTGATTTCATCAGCAAAGGGAGTGCATACATTTGCATAAATCAGCATCAATGCAGAATTATTTCCATCTCATTGACCATCTCTATTAGTGACACAGCTACACATCGGGCTTTATTCTTACAGCATAGATGTTATTTAGTATTTATAAGAGATTCCTGTGTACACATCATATATACAGTCACAATCAGATATGTATGTCTGACTTGAAAAATACGGGGACTGCTTTATTGAAGCAGCACAAGTAACAAATTTTGATTGGTTTATTTCATTTTTGTGGACTAAGCACAGCTATTACTGTATGTATACTGTATATATACATTATTTTTAATGACTATTATCTGAGAAATAGAACATTTTATCATATTTTCTATTTTAATTACAGTTACAAATTCATTAGGAGTCGGTGCATTTTTTCACGACTCCGACTCCAGGCACCCAAAATTGCCCGACTCCACGACTCCGACTCCACAGCCCTGGTTTCAATGCAGAAAAACACGTGCGTTTTTTCAAAGCAGCTAATGTAATTGATACAGAAAACTGACAAAATGTGCAAAATTATGATGCAGAATGTCAGTTTTTTTTTCTGCGCGCAGAAAACACAATAAGTGTGAACTAGCCCATTGATTAACATGCGTTCTCAGTTTTTCTGTGCAAAAAACGCGTATGAAAATTGTGAAGTGTGTTCCCTGCCGGAAAACACGATCACTTGCATACCTGATGATTAACTCTTTCAGGCAGAGAAAGGAAAAAAAAAAGAAAAGAAAAACAGCCACCTCGGATGTCCTTTTAAAGAAGCCAACCTGTTTCTTTCTGTACAGCTTGATGGTTATGATTAATAGCCACACATTTTAGTTATTTGCAACTCTTGCTTTTCATTCTACCATCTTTTTGTTCTGGTCTTTTATAAAAAGCCAAGCATGTCTTCTGAATTGCTTCTTTCTTCCACCTCCTCAGACATCACCGACTGCGCCAGTTTCTTCAAGCTGGGCGTGAAAGGAACCACTTTCCTGAAGTGTGAGAAGACCTCTCTGTGCTATGCCTCTGACTGGATCTGTGATGGCTCTAATGACTGCGGGGACTTCACAGACGAGATGAACTGCCCAGGTAACAACTGTGCTTTTGTTGTTTGCTGCAACCGCCTCTGACCACTATCAAGGCGCAACCACACAACGCTTTAGTGTGTTTTAATGCCCCAGATCGTTCACATAAATTCATGAGGGACGTATTGATGCATCAGAGTAGTTAAAGGGATACTGTAGGGGGGTCGGGGCAAAATTAGCTGAACTTACCCGGGGCTTCTAATGATCCCCCGCAGACATCCTGTGTTGGCGCAGCCACTCACCGATGCTCCGGCCCCGCCTCCAGTTCACTTCTGGAATTTCTGACTTTAAAGTCAGAAAACCACTCCGCCTGCGTTGCCGTGTCCTCACTCCCGCCGATGTCACCAGGAGTGTATAGCAGAAGCCCAGTATGGTCTGTGCCTGCGCAGTACGCTCCTGGTGACATCAGCGGGAGCGAGGACACAGCAACGCAGGCGCAGTGGTTTTCTGACTTTAAAGTCAGAAATTCCAGAAGTGAACTGGAGACGGGGCCAGAGCATCGGTGAGTGGCTGCGCCAACACAGGATGTCTGCGGGGGACCATTAGAAGCCCCGGGTAAGTTCAACTCATTTTCCCCTGACCCCCCTACAGTATCCCTTTAAGTGAATGAATCATGAAATAAGTATTATTACCTTTTTGTTTCTTCATACAAGTGCCATTAGGATAACAATAATTTAGTAGCAGTTGTGTGACTGATTCATGAACACATGCACTGCTTCATAGCTGTCATGTGCTGCCCTCTTCACAGCCACTTCAAGGGTACTTACAAGCTTTGTTTTCCAATCATTCATTTTTTAACTTGTAGAAAGATGGATATGGGAACCATGGCATTTACTGCATGTGATATGTTCCACTTTTAAAGAGGAACTTCAGCCTAAACAAACATACTGTCATTAAGTTACATTAATTATGTTAATTAAAATTGATAGGTAATATCATCTCTTACCCACCCTGTTTTAATAGAACAGGCAAAGGTTTGGGATTTCAGGAGGGCAGCCATCCTTTTGGTTGAAAGAAGGTGACAGGGAGCATGAGACACAGTTCCAACTGTCCTGTGTCCTGATCATCCCTTCCAGTTGCTAGGCAACGAGAACATCATCATCAGAAATCCCATCATGCTTTGCACAGCATCAGGGGAAAAATGCCTGGGCAGTTTTCTTTGATGGGGGTGGAGCTTACCTTGTATGCAGCTAAAAATTAGGCTTGGGTATGAAAAACAAAGTTCTGATGCTGTGAAACGATTAAAGAAATACCAAGCCTTTTCAGTGCTGCTGAGTAGATTTTTAGTCTGGAGGTTCACTTTAAAATAAATTTGTGTAAAAAATTGTGAACATGCTCTATGTCTTAATCGGTTTTATTACCGTAGTTTGGTAAGAAGGAAAACACCCCCAACCAAGTTGCATAGCTCAAGTGGACATTAGCTATGAAAGTGTAATTTATAGTGTTTCACCGTATGATGTGTTGGCACTAAAATTACAGTTTTTTTCCATGTAGGCATTAAGCCAAAGTGTCCAGTAAATTATTTTGCCTGTTCAAATGGACGCTGCATTCCTATGAGCTGGACCTGTGATAAAGAGCTTGACTGTGACGAGGGGGAGGATGAGAATCACTGTGGTAAGTTGCTAAACATAATCACTATGCAGTGGTCTACTTTTCTGTGGGTATCGAGTAGCTAAACGGCTAGCAATCTCATCTTTGCACTGACAAAGTCACATATTGATATTTTGAGCAGGACTCTATAAGCATGTATTTCCATGGGTCTCATGATATATTCCTGTATATCAGGATACTACGGTACCATTCCAAAAGAAAGTCACCAGTCACAGCTTACATCTATTTATGTGGGCTTCTTTTCAGGAAAAGCTGTGAGACAAGCTTAGTAATGTTCAGTGTCCGATTTCTCATTAGGCATACTATGTTTATGCCTGGAGGCACCACTATTGGAGGGGCACCAGAATCCAAGGCTGACCCCCTACGTGATTGCAAGTACTGGAACTGCAATTCAAGATCTATGACCACCTCTAGCACTTCCTTATATGCAAATTTTCATCCCCTTTTTGTCATTATGCCACACCCTCATTCCTTTTTTTGCTACTTACTCATAATCCGGTTCACCAGCTCCATGACAGTAGAGTGATTTTGGGTGTGGCATGAATTGTTAGATGGGTTTTCAGATCCTAGGCATTTTGTTCCTACAGGTTCCTGTGTTGTAAAGACTGCCCTGAATAGTCTATGTCCAGTATTATTCCAGAACTGTGATCCACTACATCAGAGAACAGCATTATTCCCCCATTAAGCCAAGCAATGTACACTGGTCATTTTCTGGCAATCTCCTGGACAGGTTACTAGTGAGGAACTGTCCAGTCGATGTATATATTAGGCTATATGTTCTTGCTTTATCACAAGTGGTAAGAGCAATTCATCGTTCTGTTGCTTTCTGAGACACTTCTGACATTTAGTAGTAAGTGATTGAGCAACCAGCATCTCTGATCACTTATGACACCAGTAAATACATGTGGTTGCATTTTGGCACTTGCTTGTGATGTATCACCAATGAGGAATCCACAGGTCCTGCGTGACTAAAATCAAGACATTTTTATGGGGTCTTCAAATAAAGGGGAAGTTGAGGAACATTTCATGCGATACCTTTTGGTCATGGTGGTGTTATCTGCTATATTCATAATAAGGACAACAAAAGGAAAAAACAGATTTACGTACTTCTCACTCCAATTTCGTTTAAAACCACTCCAGTATACGTCATTGAAGCTAACTTATTTTCTGTTCAATCTTTGATCACAGACAAGTTCTGCACAGCCAACCAGTTTGAGTGTGATAACCATCGCTGCATTTTTAAGCACTGGGTGTGTGATGGCTCTGATGACTGCGGTGACAAATCAGATGAGGGCGCTCGCTGCCGTAAGTCACCGCTCCATTAGGTCTTTAGTGGTGCTAATGGGAAGGCTTGTGCAGCTGACAACAGCGTTTTGCTATTTGTTACAGAATCTGCCACTTGTAGTCCTGAATCTTACCAATGCCCCGATACCCACATTTGTATCCCTCGCCGCTGGCTCTGTGATGGAGATAAAGACTGCCAAGATGGGTCGGATGAGAGCGTGCATGCTGGCTGCAGTAAGTGAAACTTCAGATTGGAAATAACAACAGCTGCTACGTTTGGTACCATTATATTTCCAAAAAGCAACCATACTCTTCATACTGGGGATCACAACGCATCACTTGAAGTTCAACTACACATGAGTAATTTTCACAGGGCTTGTACCTGAAAATTGATGGAAATTAACATTTGAGTTATATTTTGCCATCTGCAGATAAATTATTTTCTTTGTAATTATTATCTCATAGCTGTCTACGTAATGTATTTGGCTCAAAGCAAAGTGTGAGTTTAAAAAAGGCAAACGTTAGATACTTACCCCAGTAGTGGGAATCCTCTAGATTTTCCAATCTTCCTGCAGCCCACAGATCCTCATTAAAACTCCCCCTCTTGATTGAGAGTGGGCTACTAGACCACGGAGGCCAGATCCATGTTGGCACATCTTACATTAAAAGTTCAGCTTTAGTTACAGTGTGTACTTTTCACTTTTAAAGTGACACTGAAGTAAGAAAAATTATAATGTAATGAATTGTATGTGTAATACGGATAATTAATACAACATAAGTAGCAAAGAAAATAGTCTCATATATTCAGTTATATCGTTTTGTTTTTTTATAACATTTCATCATTCTCTAATATTTGCAGTTTGCACACTATACTCAGCATTCTAAATGATTTCACAGAACAGGCTAATGACCTTTTGAACTTTCCTCTGCAGCAAAAACAAAATACAGTGATAAGACACTTGATAGAAGCAGCTTCAGAAGACAGAGCTCTCTGCGACTTTGGAAGTCGGAGAGAACAGTGAAGCTCTTTTGCATGGCTAACTGGAGTTTCTCAACTCTTCCTGTACTGGAAACGATATTAGACTTGTATCTCTGCTGCTAATGTTTTATTTCTTAGCTGTACTACACATACAAATCATTACATCATAAGTTTATTTTCACTTCAGATTCCCTTTAAATTAGAAAACAATAGTATTTTTAATAGTAAAAATTAGGTAGAAAAGGATAGTGGGGGAGGTTAAATAATAATTTTTATGTAGAGAGTGTGGCCTTAAAAATGGGTGTGGCCTTAAAAATGGGTGTGGTCTTAAAGTGAGCATGGTTAAATATTTTATTGTAATAGTCTTCACAGCATCTCCATTATTACATTTCCCAGTTTGGTCCTCTCTCCCTTAAAAAATGTTTTCCTGAAAGCCTAGTGACCTCCCCGTATGCTCCCCGTATGTTAAACAAACTGCACCTTATTTAAGTTATTTGATTGTTTGAACTGTACATTTTATGTTAACAGAATCTTACATTTTTTTTATCCAGTTTTTAACAACACCTGTGACGCCAAGGAGTTCATGTGCCAAAATCGACATTGTATCCCCAAGCAGTTTGTGTGTGACCATGATGCTGATTGCAGTGATGGATCTGATGAGTCCCTTGAGTGCGGTGAGTTCTGTTTCGGGTATGAATGCAATATAACTATTGCTGCTAGTTTATATATAAAGTAGAGCTGTTGCCATAAGCTCTTATCTGGTGACTCCCACTCCATTTATAATAGTAAATCGGAGCCGTGATAAGGATAATATACACTAAAAGCAGTTTAAAATAGGAGGTAGTCCCCACTGATGAATTGAATTGTCTTATTCAGATAAAAAAAAAATATTGTACACTGCACAATGCGATGGGCTTCACAGGTGTGAGCTGTTTTATTAGGCAGTATAAACAAATCGGATAATTTCAATGCAGCAGTTTGGGCACCACCATAGGCCACAGTGAGGATTACGGTACAGCGATAGCGGTGCTCGTACTAATTTTGGCGTTGGCGGAGTTCGGATTAGAAAAAAAAGAGCGGTAATTCTGCTGCTGGCAATAGTAGGTGCCTGAATTACGTATACTGGAGGGGGAATAGCATTAACGCAACCCAGTAGTTTGCCTGCAGCAGGGTGAGCCGTCTTACGGTTTCACCCTGTGCCCAACTTTGGCTGCCGCCATTTCAAATGTTCGCTGTATAAGTAAATAACTTGGACACGCTCTCACAATGCTGGGTGCCTACGGAGGCATTCTGATGGCTCGTCTACAGTAAGTAAATCCAGTAAGTTACTACAGTAAGTTCACCACTACGCCCCATTTTTAAACTGTATTTAATGTATATTTTCCATTTTGCCACCTCTGTTTTACTATTTATTATCTGCATGGTTCGCCCACACTTGGTGGAGGGCTGCTACCCCTTTTTTCCCCTGTGTACAGAGAACAAGGACTTAACTTGAGTGGGGTCAGGTCATAGCTCCCCACCTGCCTGCACAGTGGTTGCTTTAGCACTAACCCACCTTTGTTAGTATCATTTCATGAAAAGTGGAGTGCCTCATAGCAACACAGATCTTAATATAACTACACTATCAAGGGCTTTCTCCTATTGTCTTTCCCTTTTAGTTTAGTCCAGGATGTGTGGAGTCCAGCCATTGCTTTATGTTGTCTGCAGTGTCATTCTGTCATGTCATAGATTTTTTTGTGTGTATTTTTATAATTTTTCTAGAATACCGCACGTGTGGAGCTGATGAATTCCGCTGTGCTAATGGCCGCTGCTTGCGTAACAAGCAATGGGAGTGTGATGGCGAGTTTGACTGTCATGATAAATCAGATGAAGCGCCAAAAAATCCACGGTGTACCAGCACAGGTAAGACTCAGCCAAGGATTACTGAGCTCAGGAATGGTTCCTTGAACCTTATTCCTTCATGTAATGTAAAAAATTACCTGTTTTTAGTAGGCAGCATTAATGGCATAGTTGAAATGCTGCATTCCTGCAGCAAAACGAGGCCTTAATCACCCCGTAATCCCCAGGGCAAAGTTCGGGGGTCCTTCCTGGAAGAGGCAGAGCTTTGTGCAAAAGCTCTGCCTCTACTCGCATCAATCCCCGCAGATCTCCTCCTCCTCCCGCCCCTCCGTCTTCTTTCACTGAGAGGGGCGGGAGGAGGCGGAGATCCGCAGAGATTGATGCGAGTAGAAGCAGAGCTACAGCAGAAAGCTCTGCCTCCCCCGGGAAGCAAAACCATGACCTGGAAAGTCATGAATCTTTGCCCCGGTATTTTTGGTGATGAAGGCCTTGTTCTGCTGCGGGAATGCGGCGTTTCAGCTATGGCATTATTGCTGAAGAGGTCCTATTAAAAACGGGTAATTTTTTAGGCTTTAGAGTCTCTTTAATGACTTTTACAGTGTCTGAATAAAGCTTCTGATTCTGCCCCAGTTATAGTACATAAGTGGTACTCCCATCCACTTAGATAGGATTTTAGATACAGGCCTCCTCCTTTACTGTGCTTGCTCATGGACAAATGCAATGTTATCTTCAAATAGAACTGACATATAGTAAAGCTTAGATAAAGTAAGTATATAGATTTATACTTCGTACAGCCCCTTGAAGTTCATCTGCTCGATTGCTATACTTCCGATCCCCTCCATTGTCCTGCAGTGGAGTCGGCAATCTAACCCAGTTGCACTCTGCGCATGAGCGGCCCCCCCGATCATGCACCCGTGGCTGGGAGCATACTGTGGCAGCGCAGTTACAGTCTTAGCAAACGTCACATGCATAGAATGCTGCCAACCATAGAAGCATGGTCGGGGATGGAGGCACATGGTCAGTACCGTGCGTGCACAGTGGAGCAAGACTGGGATACTCTGCGACTTTACTGACACACACTGCGGGAGCACAGAGGGGATCAAGCAGATGGACTTCAGGGGGCTGTAGGAGACCCTATGTAAGCATAAAGCTTTAGACTTATCTCAAGTATGCTTGAAGATCAGGACCATATCCAGTCCTAAACTAAGTTTTACGGGAAACCAGAGCTGATGAAACAAAAGTTTTATACCTACCTGGGGCTTCCTCCCAGCCCCATCCGCATGGATCGCTCCCACGCCGCCATCCTCAGCCTTCTGCAGCTCCGGTACCGGGTCCCGTATCTTCAGCCAGTCGGAGCCAGTCTGTGCAAGAGAAGTGCACTCTATGTATCTCTCCGGTGGCTGCTGGAGAGATACGCAAAGCGTGCACTTCTTTTATGCCAGACTGACTGCGACTGGCTGAAGTGACGGGACTTGGTACCGGAGCTGCAGAAGGCTGAGGACGGCGGTGTGGGAGTGATCCATGCGGATGGGGCTGTAGAAAGCTGATCTTTCATCAGCTCTGGTACATTTTAAATAGCCGTGAGTATTTTGCACTTGTAACTAGGTGTAGCTAATTTTACCACAATGATGATTGTCAGGTACTGAAGAGGATTCTAATTGAGAGGGTTTTTTGTTTTTGTTTTGCTTTTTTGCTTTACATAATATGGCACCCGTATGGATACAGACTACAAGTAGTTTATATCTCCACCATAGGAAATACTTTAATAAAATGCTGTTGCACCACTTTCTTTAGTGCCTAAATGCATCAGTCTACAGTGAGATACTTGGATTTGTCCAACTGTTAAAATAATTCATACACCCACTTTTTCTGAACACTGACTAGTTGGACCATTAGAATTCCAATTTCTTTCCAGCTTCCACAGCCATGTTGGAGCATTTCCCTCCCCTGACGATGTAAAATATATAATTGAATCTCCCAGCTGTGAAAGGAGACTGTTATTTTTATGGCCTGAACAACGCCCAAGGAACAAAAGTACACAAGTAAAATCTATGAGAGATGTTCGAACACAATCTCAGTGTTTCTCATTACTGGACCATCACCATGTATTATCATTATTATTACTGTAGGCAAACTGTACAAATCAGATTTTACTTTTGATTTGGTACAAAATTGAGGCTGAGGGAATCAATCATTAAAGTAACCCTGTAAGATAACAACCTTTATGCAGGATCTGTGGATGGTCTGTATTGTTTTTGGATTCATTACTTTTGATCATTTCAGAGGGAAAATGTAATGAAACCTTCTACCAGTGCAAGAATGGCAAATGTATCCCAGAACATCTTCTGTGTGACAACAACAACGACTGTGGAGATGGCTCAGATGAACTGAACTGCTTTATCAATGAGTGTCTAAATAAGAGGATGAGTGGCTGCAGCCAGGAGTGCGAGGACCTCAAGATTGGCTACAAGGTACACATCCCACTTTATGAGCTTCAGATGATACTCCTATACTGCTTCAATGTAACCAGCTGTGATATTCTCTGTGACCCATGCAGTGCAGATGCCGTCCTGGATTCCGGCTGAAGGATGACGGCAAGACTTGTGTAGATATTGATGAATGCACAACTACCTACCCCTGCAGCCAGAAGTGCATCAATACAATTGGAAGCTTCCGTTGCCTCTGTGTGGAGGGGTATGAGATGAGGGCTAATGACAGTACCAGCTGCAAGGTAGCTGGTCCTGCCGGAGGTAAGCTGATCATTAGTGGACGTGAACTCTGGCGCAGGATAGAAGGAAACCATAGAGAAATGCATCCTGTATGAATTTAGAGAGTTTAGCATGTCTAATTCCCCCTCATTTGCCTTCTATCACAAGATGTAATCTGATCTCTCCCATGTCACATGACTGCCACGGCAGAAATGGCAGATAAGCTCATTTGAAAGCGCAGGAGGTTAACAATATGTCTGCTTTCATGAATCAGTGCAGATTTATTGTAGGATTTGTATCGGCTGTAATAAAGAAATGTTTTTTGTTTAAAGGCTATTATGCTGTTGTGTATCTTTTAGAGCAGAGAGGATGTTCTGAGTTCAGGTCCGATTTAAGACTCTAACCTGAAACAGCACAAGTTATCTGAAATGGTTTCCAAGTGGTTTATCTAATTTAAAAAAAAATATTAATCCTTTTATTCTTGCATAGCCACTGGGAGCATAACTTCAATTGTTCCTACGGAGCCACTGAGCATCTAATCTCTACTCTGCCTGCAGATGCACCATCACATAACTTTCTCTAGATTATTTGGTCAGTAATTACTTAACCACTTGAGGACCCACCCTTTACCCCCCCTTAAGGACCAGCGCTGATTTTTGTGATCTGTGCTGGGTGGGCTCTGCAGCCCCCAGCACAGATCAGCTGGCATGCAGAGTGATCAGATCGCCCCCCTTTTTCCCCCCTATGGGGATGATGTGCAGGGGGGGTCTGATCGCTCCTGCTGGTGGCATGTTGCGGGGGAGGCACCTCAAAGCCCCCCTCCGCTGCGACATTCCCCCCCCCCCTCCCTCTCCTACCTGTTCCCCCGGTGATCGGGGCTGCACAGGACGCTATCCGTCCTGTGCAGCCTGTGACAGGATGTCCGCTGTCACATGGCGGCGATCCCCGGCCGCTGATTGGCCGGGGATCGCCGATCTGCCTTACGGCGCTGCTGCGCAGCAGCGCCGTACAATGTAAACAAAGGAGACAAATGTCTCCTGCGTTTACATTTAGTCTGCGAGCCGCGAACAGCGGCTCGCAGGCTATTCACGGAGACCCGCTCCGTGCTCTAACAGGAAACGACCGCTCGCGCGAGCGGCCTTTCCTGATTAATTAGGGAGGCACCTGGCGACGCAGAGCTGCGTCGCTGGTCCTCCAGCTACCACTTTGCCGCCGCACGATATGAGTGTGCGGTCGGCAAGTGGTTAAAGTGACACTGAAGCAAAAAACAAAACAAAAAACACTTATGATATAATGAACTGTATGTGTAGTTCGGATAATTAAAAGAACATTAGTAGCAAAGAAAATAGTCTCATATTTTTATTTTCAACATTTTGGATCAAAACCTTTCAATGATTTCAAACGGTCTTCGCTTTACTTTTGGTAGTTTTATGCTAGGTACACACAGTGCAAGTTTCTGACAGATTTACTGTCAGATCGATTATTTCCAAAATGTCAGATCTGATTTTCAATCGATTATTTGAACAATTTTTCATTGAAGTGAATGGAAAATCAGATTGGACATGTTGGAAATAATCGATCTGACAGTAAATCTGTTAGAAAATTGCATTGTGTGTACCTAGAATTATACTTTGCTTAGTGTTTAAAGTGTACCAGAGACGAGATGTAATAAAAGTTTTATACATAACTGGGGCTTCCTCCAGCCCCATGCGCACAGATCGCTCCCACACCGCCTTCCTCAGCCTTCTCCAGCTCCGGTACCGGGTGCCCAAAAGTTCTGCCAGTCGCGGCCAGTCTGCGCAAGAGAAGTGTGCTCTCTATGCACTTCTCTTGCCGAAGTTACGGGACCCGGTAACAACGAAGGCTGAGGAGGGCAGCGTGAGAGCGATCTGTGCGCATGGGGCTGGTGGAAGCCCAAGGTATGTATAAAACAGCTGGTTTCCTTTAACGAATCAATGCAATTTTGAGTTATATATCACTTTCATGTGCGAGTGCCAACCTTTTTATTTACTAATTTTCTTATAGTTACACCAAACACAAAAGATAAAGATTATTCCTTAAAGGGATACTGTAGGGGGGTCGGGGAAAAATGAGTTGAACTTACTCGGGGCTTCTAATGGTCCCCCGCAGACATCCTGTGCCCGCGCAGCCACTCACCGATGCTCCGGCCCCGTCTCCGGTTCACTTCTGGAATTTCAGACTTTAAAGTCTGAAAACCACTGCGCCTGCGTTGCCGTGTCCTCATCCCCGCTGACGTCACCAGGAGCGTACTGCGCAGGCACAGACCATACTGGACCTGCACTCCTGGTGATGTCAGTGAGAGCGAGGACACGGCAAAGCAGGCGCAGTGGTTTTCAGACTTTAAAGTCTGAAATTCCAGAAGTGAGCCGGAGGCGGGGCCGGAGCATCGGTGAGTGGCTACACGGGCACAGGATGTCTGCGGGGGACCATTAGAAGCTGGGTAAGTTCAACTCCTTTTCCCCCGAACCCCCTACAGTATCCCTTTAATAGAAAATTCCATGAATCTCATATCTCATAGTTTCTCTCTCTCTCTCTCTCTCTCTCTCTCTCTCTCTCTCTCTCTCTCTCTCTCTCTCTCTCTCTCTCTCTTTTTGTATCTAAAAGTTAAATTGTAGAATTAGATGAACTATTGAGCTTTTTTCCATGTCCTGCACTCAGATGTGTTCTGTGTCCAGACAAAGTGTTATCATTTCCAATCAGTTATCAGTGAGAGTTGGGCTGCTGTACTAGTGCAGTCCCACTGCAGGGAAACTGTCATGTAGAGCCCTGCATTTTTTAACCTTATAAGGATAAAAAATAATGGTAGCCTTTAAAAGGTACCTGAGATGTAAAGAAAATAAAAATCTCTCTCTCTCTCTCTCTCTCTCTCTCTCTCTCTCTCTCTCTCTCTCTCTCTCTCTCTCTCTCTCTCTCTCTCTCTCTCTCTCTCTCTCTCTCTCTCTCTCTCTCTCTCTCTCTCTCTCTCTCTCTCTCTCTCTCTCTCTATCTCTCTCTCTCTCTCTCTCTCTCTCTCTCTCTCTCTATATCTCTCTCTCTCTCTCTCTATATCTCTCTCTCTCTCTCTCTATATCTCTCTCTCTCTATCTCTCTCTCTCTCTCTCTCTCTCTCTCTCTCTCTCTCTCTCTCTCTCTCTCTCTCTCTCTCTCTCTCTCTATATATATATATATATATATATATATATATATATATATATCTCTCTATATATATATATATATATATATATATATATATCTCTATATATATATATATCTATATATATATATATCTATATATATATATATCTATATATATATATATCTATATATATATATATCTATATATATATATATCTATATATATATATATCTATATATATATATATATATATATATATATATATATATATATATATATATATATATATATATATATATATATATATCTGGGGCTTCCTCCAGCTGTGTTCAGGCTCATCAGTCCCTCGTCGTCCTCCCGCGCCACCTGGATCATCTACTAGGTGTCCTGGGAAGAAGGTGAGGGATTGAGGAGCCTGAATGGGGCTGGAGGAAGCCCCAGGTATGTGTATAGATTTTTCTTTTCTTTACATCTTGGGCTCACTTTAAAGAGACACTGAAGTGAAAAAAAAATTGATATGATTTGTATATGTAGTACAGCTAAGAAACAAAACATTAGGAGCAGAGACATAAGTCTAATGTTGTTTCCAGTGCAGGAAGCGTTAAGTAGTAGTAGTGGGAGTAGTGGGAGTGAGTAGTGTGTAAACTGCAAATATTAGAGAATGATGTAATGTTATAAAAAAACACTATATAACTGAACATAAAAATATGAGAATATTTTCTTTGCTACTAATATTCTAGTAATTATCCGCACTACACAACCAATTCATTATATCATATATATTTTTCCACTTCAGTGTCTCTTTAAGCTTTATGTAATGTTCCACTGTGGCTAGCTTGTCCCAGGATTATAATTATTTGCTTTGGAAACCATAACAAAAGCAAACTATGTAGTCTTTCAAAATGTTTGTATATCATGGTTATGTAACTTTAAAATACTGTGTTGTATGGGGTTTCTTTCTTTTCATTTTTTTTTGTTTGTTTGGTTTTTTTCTGTTAGAAAAATTGTTTATTTAGTTCTTGATCTTTTTTTTTTTTTTTTTTTTTTTTTTTTTTTTAGCTGAAGAACCATTTTTAATTTTTGCCAACCGATACTACCTGCGGAAACTGAGCTTGGGAGGTACAAATTACACGCTGTTGAAGCAGGTAAGACGAGATATAACGTGTAAAACTACAATAAGTAATATAATGCCTAGTACACAAGATTGATCGGAAACAGATCGGATATGTTGGAAATAGTCAGATCTGGCAGGAAATCTGCCAGAAAATCTCATTGTGTGTACCTAGCATTAAGAAAATATTTTATTAAAATAAACTTGTCTGTATCAGAAGAACTACTATTGGACTATAGATAACCACAATTTACTCTCTACCAAGTAAACCGGTAATGAGTTGACACCTGGGGGTCTTAATATGAAATCTTACTGACAGATTTTAATATAAGTGCCCCCAGGACCTTCCTTCACATGGATGGGTAAGTTACCCCCATCTTCCTCTGGCTAGTGGAGGTGTGGAAGAGCACATTGTTCTCAATATGGACAAGGAGGCTTTGCAATAGGGAGAAAAGTGTATGCCCTCTTTTGCAGCTTTCTCCCCATATCATGGCTGGTATTGTTTAGGCAGCAGAGCTCCACACTGTCTGGCTCAGCAGTTCTAGCTATACTAAGGGTTGAAAGAAATGCTTTTGCAGGGAATGGGGTTGTCTGTGTTTTTTAAATTACGCATGTCAAATAGAAAAATACATTTTAAAAAATGGCAGCTGAAGCGATAACTGGTGCATGATGTTGAAGACTGCTCAGAAAATCAACTAAAATTGCCCCTGCATCTCCTAAAACCACTTTTGTAGTGATCGTCAATTAATTTAATGTGCCAGGTGAGTTAAAATTCAAAAGACACCAACTAGTCTGGGAGATGCACTACATTTACTTGATGGAGAAAATTAGTTCAGAAAGGTCGAGCGACCCTAGCAAATTTCCTAAAGGAAACCAGAGCCCAACACACTAGGAGAAATGTGGGGAGCAGGCATGTAGGTTGAGCTGTCCTGATGCCCACCGCACCCCCCTTCTTTTCATACCTGAAGCCCCTCCGGCAGCCTCTTCCAGGTCGATGGAGTCAGGCATCACTGCGCATGCGTTGGCCAAGCTGCGCGCGTCCTACAGCACGTGGCCGAGAGCACTCTGCCCATGCGCATGTTGTCACTATTGACAGAGAAATAGGACCTTGGAGTCTCCCTGAAGTAACCATTTTTGCAGCTTGTCTACCAACCACTTGGTGCTATTGAGAGTATAGAAAGGGAGAAAGCTTTATCCCTGCCTGGTCTCTTTGCAGTGGAACTGTAAGAAGTGCTGCACTGATTTGCTAATTTATGTTCTCTGATTGTGCTGTTTGGTCTGTTTCTACAGGGTCTAAATAATGCTGTTGCGCTGGACTTTGATTATCGGGAGGAGATGATATACTGGACTGATGTCACCACCCAAGGCAGCATGATCCGCCGCATGCACATCAATGGTAGCAACGTCCAGGTATTTAGTGGATGATAGATGTAGCAGTGTGACTGGGGAATGGTGAAAGTGTGTTATTAAAACTTACTGAAAAGGCTAAAATAATACTTGTCACCAACTGTCTCTTAGAAGTGCTCACAATCTAATAGTGATTGCAATAGGCCAGTTGCGGGGGAACCACAATTATTGGTGTGTTTTAGGTATGTGGTAGGAAACGCACACAGGTAAAGTTGGATGTATACTCCTTGTGCTCCTAGTCCAAATATGTTGTGGCTCCCTTTCTTGTGCAGGACTGCTCCTCCCATTCCATGTGCAACCCCCTCTTCCATGTGTGATATCCATGTACAACATCCCGTCTTTCATGAACAGCTCCCTTGAGCATCAGTTTTCTTTTTTTCATGTGTTTCTCCCCATTGTCAGCCTGCTCTTTCATATGTAGTAGCCCCTCTTTCATGTCCAGGTACCCCCTTGGGCTGTAGGCGCCCAAGACCCAGGCCTGTGTGGCCTTCCCAGAAATCCGGCTCTGCACGCAGGCACAGAGAACTTGCAGAGTGAGTCTGTAGCACTGCCAGGCAAGAGTGCTATTCAAAATTCTGCCTGCAAATGGCAAGCACTACTTCAGCTTGCTTACCTTGGGCCTCATGCATGAACCACCTGTTCTTTGCAGTGCGCAGGCATCATTTTACTGATAGAAACTCAAAAAGCGTAGTGTGCATTACCATAACAATGTGCGTATTACCCTGGTAACTCATATTATGGTGTACAAAGAAAGACACCGCACTTTACAAACCTCCTGGCTTAAAGGGGTTGTGGTACAGGTGGTGCGAATGTGCAAGCCAAACACTGAATAACCCATAATAGGAGAAGTCCACAACACACCATCAATGCCAAAATGTTCTTAGCTTTATTAAAGCATTTAAAATACTGCAATGGACACTTAAAGGAAAGCTTAAATGATGTGACATATGATGAGTTAGACATGTGTATGTACAGTGCCAAGCACACAAATATGCTGTGTTGCTTTTCTTCTTTCTCTGTCTGAAAGAGTTAATATTAAGGTATGCAACTGACAGGGTTTCTCCAGTGGGGACCCAGTCTGGCTATAGCATCCCTCACTGATAGTGGCTGGATAGTGTAATGGTGGTGGCTGGATAGTGTAATGGTTAAGGGCTCTGCCTCTGACACAGGAGACCTGGGTTCAAACCTCGGCTCTGCTTGTTCAGTAAGCCAGCACCTATTCAGTAGGAGACCTTAGGCAAGTCTCCCTAACACTGCTAATACCTATGGAGCGCGTCCTAGTGGCTGCAGCTCTGGCGCTTTGAGTCTGCCAGGAGAAAAGCGCAATATAAGTGTTTGTCTTTTTGTCTTTGATAAGGCATTGTATCTTTCCTGGCAGAGAACTGGGCTTCTGACAGCAGGGGATAGATAGAAGGTCAATAGTTCACATATTTTAGCACAGGACAGATTGTTTCAATGAGCTGAGACAAAACAAGAAATCTACTCTTTTTTACACATAACATAAAACTGGGATATCTAAAATTATTTTTTTTAGGAGGAGGAGGATATATACAATTGTTTATCTCATCAGTTTATTATATTATTTAATTTGCTAAAACCACTCCCCCCTAGCAATTAAGGGAAGTGTGAATAATCAATTATTTAAAACCATTAAAGACCCCCACTCATGTTAACTTAATGATTAAATGGAAATGATCTGAGAGGCTGATATGCGGAAGGGAATAATAGACCCTATCCAATGCCTGAAAATAAAAGCTCCCATATCTCCCTTATGCACAGTCAGGAAATGTTTCGCTACTTGAGAAATGTTGGTTGTTCTCCAACCATCTCCCCAATAGGGGGGGGGGGGGGAGTTGTAACGCAACTTATATATTGTTTCCTACATTTTTTGAGTCACAGTTTACATTTTGCTTTAGATGAAATGTCTGTCTATTCGAGAAGGAAAGTTACATTCCTAGCACTCATGTGTAAATGGCAGCACCTACTGGTGTCACAAATGTAAGAACGAACATGTCATAACCATGTTGGTCGAGATATTCCAGGAGCTGACTCCACTGTGAGGGACAAAAAGGAAACCAAAGTGGGTGCCCTCTTACAATTACAACCCCGCTCAATAACTTTGCGAATACCATAACCAGCATCTAGAACTGGCAGATATTTCTTAATGATTTGAGCCATCTGATTAAATTGAACACGATCAGTGGCAACAAAAGTGGGGCCCTCCTGTGTTTTGGGCCATCTTAGGGGTTTGGGACCAATAAGTGACTGTCTATCCTTTCCCTCACAATAGACCTTGGTTTTAAATAATTGATTGTTCTCATTTTCTCCCTTAATTGATTGCTAGGGGGAGTGGTTTAGTATAGTTAAGTGTTCATTGCACTCATTTGTAACTAAGCTATGACTATAAGGGCTGGTTCTTGTAAGCCTGTCTATCTATCACCAATGTTTTACAGGTGAAACTTGAAAAATTATAATATCGTGCAAAAGTTCTATTTAAGTAATTTAACTTAAAAGGTGAAACTAATCTATGAAATAGGAACCCTTTGCAGGTGTTCAGGATTAATTAGCTGATTAGAGACTGACACTTTGAGCCTAGAATATTGAACGTTCGTTTCACAATATTCTAACGGTCTGAGATTTTGAGGTTCTTATAAGCTATAAGCCATAATAATCGAAATCATAACAAATAAAGGCTTGAAATATGTCGCTTTGCGTGTGATAAGTCTATTATATATTAGTTTCACCTTTTAAGTTGAATTGCCAATATAAATAGACATGGATTGATGACACTTTTTAGAAGTTCATAACTGACTGCAAGTAGAAATTAATTGTGATGTCAATCTCTATCATTTTTTCTTTTTTAGTGCACATGAAGTTTTCCTTGTAAATTGCCAGTCAGTATAACATTGATGTAGCATAACTTTCATTATGAAGAACCAGCTAGATTTTAGAGTAATGAAAACAATTGAATTTAGAATTGGTTTAACTGGATCACTGCACATTAGCATGTTGGTAATACAAAACGGAAATAATCATGCATGTCACCTGCCTCTGAGGATAGTTAAGGTCAGCTCTTTATTGCAGGTTCTGCATCGTACGGGACTCAGTAACCCTGATGGGCTGGCTGTGGATTGGGTTGGTGGCAACCTATATTGGTGTGACAAGGGAAGAGATACAATTGAGGTTTCCAAGCTAAATGGGGCATATCGTACTGTGCTGGTGAACTCCGGTCTGAGGGAACCGCGCGCATTGGTGGTAGATGTACAACATGGGTAAGGATCCTCTGCTGCTCATGTATACTTCTTTCAATTTGTATTATTAAGGCCAATATTGATGATTGTACAATTGCTATCTTTTTCAGTTTCCTATACTGGACAGATTGGGGAGACAACTCATTGATTGGCAAGATTGGCATGGATGGCACCAAACGCAGTGTAATTGTGGAAAACAAGATCACATGGCCCAATGGCCTGACACTGGACTATGTCAACAGCAGGATATACTGGGCTGACGCCAGAGAGGATTACATTCAGTTTGCTGACCTTGATGGAGGCAACCGCCACACAGGTAAGAAAATTGGTTTTGAAGTAAAACAGTGATAATCAATTAATATGAAACAACGATAACTTGTGAATATTACATAGTTGTTTGCTATGAAAAAAAGACATACGTCCATCAAGGTTAACCAGAAAATATGGTACAACACTAGCCTGCACCTTCGCCTATCTTAGTTGATCCAGAGGAAGGTGAAAAACACTTACAAGGCATAGTCCAATTAGCCCTAAAAGAGAAGCAATTCCTTCCCGTTTCCAGATGGCAATCAGATAAAACAACAACACCAGGAATTACATAGTAATTAGCCATAGATGTCTTTCAATGTAAGAAAAGCATCAAAGCCCTCTTTAAATGCTAGTAACATAGTATGACAGAAGGTCACTTTCACCTTTGCCAGTACTACTAATGTGGAATACCTGTACAGCAAAACACAATCCTTGACACCTTTGATAGTAATTTATCTAACTACAACTTCAAAGATAATTTATCTAACTACATATGAGATGTTACTACTATTAAAAGAAGTTTGCAAAAACTCAAATGTGCCTATAAGTCAAGAGATCAGCAAAGATAGACTTGTATTAGTAATATTGTGTATTTATATAACACTGACATCTTCCGCAGTGCTTAAAGGGACTCCGAGCAGTGCAGTAACTATGGAAAGATGCATACCATTTTGAAGCTTTCTTTCTCCTCTTTCCAACAATATATAACCCGCCGCCCTACGCCTTTTAGTTTTCAATATTTTTGTGATCGAAATCGCGGCAAACGCGATAAAAATGAAAACTAAAAGGTGAAGGGTGGTGGTTTATGTGTCGTTGAAAAGAGGAGAAAGAGAGCTTCAAAATGGTATGCATATTTCCATAGTTGCTTGTATTACACAGGACGACTTTTCCTCAAAGTCAGCAGCTCCATTCAGCTGCCGACTTTGGGGAATAGTCGTCCTGTGTAATACAAGCAACTATGGAAAGATGCATACCATTTTGAAGCTCTCTTTCTCCTCTTTCCAACGACACATAAACCGCCGCCCTACGCCTTTTAGTTTTCAATATTTTCACGATCGAAATCGCGTTTGCCGCGATTTCGATTGTGAAAATATCGAAAACTAAAAGACGTAGGGTGGTGGTTTGTATATCGTTGGAAAGAGTAGAAAGAGAGCTTCAAAATGGTATGCATCTTTCCATAGTTTATGCACTGCTCGGAGTCCCTTTAACATAGTGTAAATAGTCATGTCACTAACTGTCCTTCAAAAGAGCTCACAGTTTAATCCTAACCACAGTCAGTCATTATATTCCTATTGTAGTCTAAGGGCACATTTTTAGAGGACCAATTATACTGACTGTATGTTTTTGGAATGTGGTACAAAACCAGAGTACTAGAAGGAAACCATCACAAACGCAGGGAAAGCATACAAACTCCATGTAGATAGTGTCCTGGCTCAGATATGAAGCAGGAAGCCTAGCGCATGGCACGAGTGCTATCCAATACACTACCATGCTGCCAGTTTAGTTATTTATTATTCTGCTCTGACTGCATAAAGATCTCCTTCTCTTGCCCACAGTGCTCAGCCAAGATATTCCACACATCTTCGCATTGACACTCTTTGAAGATTACATATATTGGACAGATTGGGAAACCAAATCGATAAATCGAGCACATAAAACCACAGGAACAAACAAATCAATGCTGATCAGTACTTTACACCGACCCATGGACATCCACATCTACCATCTATCCCGACAACCTGATGGTGAGTGAAGATATCATGCTGGCAAAGTGTGCCTGTTGGGCTGTAGGTTTCTATGAAGCAGTAAGGCTTTGTTCACATCTAAAATCGCAATAGCTGATGCCAACAATTTGCGATTTTGTGCGCAATTTTTTTTCCCCTCCCGATGCTGCACTGCGCGCTACTCTTTTTGATAAAACTCTTTTCTAAGCGCTTTTGCTGAACGGTTCTTTTTTTCACTTCCTGATGCAAGTCAGGAAGTAAACTCTTTGACCCAGGAAATTAATAAATACACTGTATTTTTCTTAAAAGCGCTGGGAAAATCGCTATATAAAAGTGCTTTGTGATTTCCCTATACCTTCCATTGAGCAAAAGTGCTCAGAAAATGGTACAGGCAGCGCTTTGCTGAGCGGATCGGAAACAAACCGCTCAGATGTGAACACTCTCATAGTGAATCATTGAACAAGCTTTTTAGGGCGATTTTCAAAATCGCCGGCGCTTAAAAAAAAAAGAGGCAAAAACGCCCTAGGTGTGAACAAGCCCTGAATGAAGGCGCAGCGAGAAAAGAGGAAGAGAGTTGATGGTGTGGAGTTTGTTGGCCTATAAAATATGATATAACATGAGCAGAGTTGTTTATATTGATATGTATGTGTTCAGGTCTTATTTTACTCGCATGACTGCTTCAAGCAGACCGTGTTTTTCTAATGTGGTCTAGAATACTACCCTTGTCCCCATCGTTTTCTAGCCTTATAATCCTATCCTGAACCATGCATCTGTTGGAAACCTAACACTGAACTTGACCTTTCATCCTCACCCTAACCTTTTCCCTCTAAACGATTTCTAACCCCATCCTATGGTCAAACAATTCATATTTATAACGTTTAGCTATCATGCAACCTTAAAGTGACCGTAGCTTTAATCAATTGTGAAGCACTGCCCTCTCCCGATCTAATCTTCCTAAATTTTGATACTTGTTGGAATAGATTGCACTGATATTTGATTTCCTTAGTAGTCATACCCAGTTGACCCCACATTAGGTAAAGCTGCTTTAGTTTAGTTTTACAGTGTCATGCAATCCAATCCAGTATTATTTGCCTCCAGACTATATCATTCTGTATATTTGTCAAAGCTAATATGTGCCATCATGGAAAGCAATGATTATTTTATGCCCAGTATTAATATGTCTTTGTGTCAGAACCAGTGTAGTGGCCTTTAGTTTTTATACCCGTGTACAATATCCAGAATGTCTTGTCACAGCAGGACTCGAAAAGCAGTTACATTTGCAACCACAAGAATGAGTGCTTTTAGGATGTCTATGAGGCTTGTGTGTATGTTTGTGTACTTAAACTAACAGCAGCTATAGTTATATTACCATTTGTGATAACTATGGTTAAAGGGTGAGCACAGCACATTGCACCATAATGGCAAATACAACCATCTTTGTCTACTATTGGAAATACCTAATTTTGCCCAACAATTGTTTTCTTTTCAGTTCCCAATCACCCTTGCAAGACTAACAATGGTGGCTGCAGCAATCTGTGCCTTATGTCACCTGAAGGTGGCTACAAGTGTGCTTGTCCAACCAACTTCTACCTTGGGGCAGATGGGAAGACCTGCGTCTCCAACTGCACTGCCAGTCAGGTGGGTAGATTCAGTGATCACCTCTGAGATTAGGGGATTCTGCTTGCTTCTAATGTAGCTGAATTGAAGTTTTGGTGTTGCAACTCTGTTTACCACCAGCACCACTTTTAGTAGCACTCACATTAAGGCCTATCTCATATACCTACTCATAAACTGTCCACATATTTACATTGTGACTCAATTCAAAAGTTGAGAAGAGTTGAAATGCTTTCAGGTTATCAATGCTCTATTTGTTCCCCTTAGGGAGTTTTCCTCTTACTTTTATTTTTTTTCCAGGGATGGATAGAACAGGAAGTTTAGAGCTTTGTAACGGGGACATTAGGAACATGGTGTATACCTCTATTAGGCTATTATTTTTGAATGTATCCCTGATAACAACAATGCTGATCATTGAATAAAGGAAGCAATAGGGACTCACACAGCAAAAATAAATAGAAATAAAAAAATAAATTAAAGACTTTTTCCACATCACAGTACTTTAAAAAAAATGTAGTTTTGGGTGTGCTTTGTGATGCAGCTTGTTTCATGTTGTCACAAGTAGCAGCTGGCAGTTTTTGTCTGTTACAGGTTTAGATGAAGGGATACTGTATTAGCTCTGTCCTGAGAGGGAAGGGGGCTAAGCAGTAACAAGTTGCAATGCATGGAGGCACTCCCATTGTGATACAATATGTAGTAAGTGGAAGTAAGTACTAGGAACAGTCTTACCTCGTGATAAATACAATGCGTTTCATGGGACCAGTCTGCTTCCTCAGATCAATACGAGACAGTGTCTGAAATAAAAACATGTACATGAGCTCACAAACACTCACACAAAATAAAGATACATGCACAACATTAAATGTAAACTGTAACAAGTCACTTCACTCACAGTGCGTGTTCTCACGACATGAGACACGGACTCAGAAATGTTTTAACTATGTCTTATCTTTTCCTTTTTTTTAGTTTGTTTGTAAAAATGACAAATGCATTCCCTTCTGGTGGAAGTGTGACACAGAGGACGACTGTGGGGACCGTTCAGATGAGCCTTCTGATTGTCGTATGTATTAAAATTTGATACAAATCCTGTAGGATTTTTTTTGGTAACTTCCTGATTTTATAATCTATGTATTGGGCTTTAGCACTGAACATGGTTTCTTTATGTGAAGGCTACCATTTTATGACATTTGTAAAAAATAGACTAGTTTGGCTACATTTCTCTGTGTTCATCTCATTCATCATCATTCAGATTTCCTAGCTGAGGGGAACAAGAGTATTTTTACTTACCTGCCCCCTTGTAGTCTGTCAGCTCCTGTGGTGTCATCCTTGTCGGATCCATTATGCTGCTGTAACCTCATTTAAAGTCTGCAACTGGCTAAGTCACACGCTACCGTGCATGCGCTGCCCTGGCCAGAGCACTCCTAGGCAAGACAACGTGATCGAGGAGTTGCCCGGGACAGAACAGCGCCTGCACAGTAGCCACGGTGTTGGGGACATTAATTTGGCTGTAGCAACACAACGGATCAGCCTGGGAGGACACCAAGGGAGCTGATAGACTACAGGGGGTTGGAAAATGCCCCAGATGAGTGAAATTCCTCTTGTCCCCCACTACCTTTGGTTTGCTGTAATTAAATCTTAGCAATAACCATACTTACTGCTGTTCATTTTTAATGCTACTACTGTGTTCCTTAAAGAGCACAATTGCTGCCTCCCTTAATGTAAAGCTGTGAAGGACTAGGACATGGAGGGTACATGCCACACATAGTTCCGCTGTCTATGAAAACTGGAAAAGTATCCAGCAGTGCGAAGGTCTGCAGAGGATGTGTAGTTGTTCTTTTTTTCATTCAGAATATTGTTATTATTGATTTATATAGTGCCAGAATCTTCCTTGGCACTGTACAATATATAGGGTATAACAATACAAGTATACAATACAACAGTTGATACTAGACAAGAGGGTGTAACAGCTGAAGCAGTGAACAAATGAATTACATATTTTTACTGAGGGGTGGAAGGAATGTACACCCATTACACAGCATTGTGAGACAGAAGGGGAAGAGAGTCCTGGCCAAAAGGCCTTACAGTCTAAAGGTTTAAGGTATAGGACAGTAGGTAAAGGGAAGCTGTGTGTGGCGTGGTAGAAATGATGGGTTTTTTTAAAAAAATTTAATGTGCTTTTCATTGTTACAGCTGACTTCAAATGTCGCCCTGGGCAGTTCCAATGCTCCACTGGCATCTGCACCAACCCGGCCTTCATCTGTGATGGGGACAATGACTGCCAGGACAATTCAGATGAAGCCAACTGCGGTGAGACCAGAACTCTGGCTGTATGCAATCAATGAACATGTCTCCCCTGTAAAAGTTATAATTACATAAGAAGGCAGAAGAAATAGTCTTAGTTGAGATCGCGCCCCCCCCCCCCCCCCCCCCAAAAAAAAAAGTATATGAGGGCGCAATGCACGGCATGTAATACCTGTTAAATGTTGTGAAATAGATTGGTATATATTGGAGAGCACATACAAACTTTGTGCAGATGGTGCCTTGTCTGGAATTCAAACTGAGGCCCAATATTGCAAGGAGCGAAAGTGCTTTCCACTATGCCACCGTGCTGCCCTTATTTAAAGGAGAAGTCAGTGAAGGGTCATCAGAATAACCACTGAATATTGTAACACTATGTACACACCTTGGATTTTCCTCAGCCGGAACTATTATTTATAACTCAGACTCTTTAATAGTCTGACTTCATAGATCAGAAAACTCTGCTCAGCCAAATGTTCAGTAACATGTCTCACACACAAAGCAATGAACTACGCATGCAATAAGATTGAGTCGACAGTGTCTTGGTATATATATATATTTTGTCATGCCGCAGTGAGCCCCACCAGCTGGCCATTATGTCCCCTCCTCCCTAAAAAAAAAATCTCAAGCTGGAGCCATTGTCCTCATCTGGCCATGCTATCTATGAACCTACTCATACTTTATCCTTTATTACTGAATGAGACTAGCAGTTCTATAGTTTGTCCAGCAGATGGTGCACAAATGCTATTTCCTGTTTATACGCAAATCCAAAACATTAGAACCACCCAGCTAATATTGTGAATATTGTGAAGGTCTTCAAACTTCATTGCAAAGGGAGAAACAGAGGTGTGTGCATCTAACCAGTTTCACCTGACTTATATACTGGCTGCCTCAAGTCTATTGACTCATTCAAATTTGAAATTTAACTGACTCTCGTCTAATTAAAATGGCAAAGCGTTGCAAGCTGCAATCGCCTACCAGATGGGCAGGATCTAAGGCTACCTTCCTGACATTCCTGCAGGAGTTGGCCCACGCAAATACTTGCATCTCAACAGGGGCGCCGCGTGTAGGCCTCCTTGTACCCCCTTCAAACTTCCAACGCTTTTCTGTGACATGAGACCAGATGGGTTAACAGTGACTCCACACATTCATCAGTAATCCCATTGGTGCCCATACATACAATTTTCTTTATACAATCTTACCATTTCTATGTAATATAAGGGAACTGCATAAATTATCATTTCAGTATATTCACTTAATTTAACTTTATACTACATAGAAATGGTAAGATTGGATGAAAATAATTGTACCATGTATG
The DNA here is from genome assembly GCF_040937935.1 of Hyperolius riggenbachi. Lineage (NCBI taxonomy): Eukaryota > Metazoa > Chordata > Amphibia > Anura > Hyperoliidae > Hyperolius > Hyperolius riggenbachi. Next base: position 136,726,296 of record NC_090647.1, on the reverse strand, counting down.
GGCACAGTTTGGGCTCTTTTACATTTAAAGAGAAACAGAGACGAAAAAGATAAGACTTTATACATACCTGGGGCCTCCTTCAGCCCCATACGCACAGATCGCTCCCACGCCGCAGTCCTGCGCTGCCCGCAGCTACGAGAACCGGCTCACCACTCTTCCGTCAGTCAGAGACAGTCTAGCATAGGAGAAGTGCGCTCTTTGCGGTTCTCTCCAGCAGACGCTGGAGAGCTACGTAGAGGGCGCACTTCTCCTGCATAGCTGGCTCTGATGACGTCAGTGATGGGAGTCTGTTCTCGTAGTTGCAGGCAGTGGTGGACGGCGGCGTGGGAGCGATCCGTGCGTATGGGGCTGGAGGAAGCCCCAGGTATGTATAAAATCTTTTCTTTATTTCGTCTCTGGTTCCCTTCAATCAGTTGCTCTCAGTTATAATTGAAAGACAACTGATTTTTAAAGTAATGTCCATGTTTTCCTATGGCTCAGTTCACACTACGCATTTTAACTTAAAACGTTTTCACAATGCACTGCTATGGAGAAAAAGAAAAAAAAAGCGTTCCAACGCATACCAAAGTGTAAAAGTGCCCTTAGGCACCCATGATCCTGTTGCTCGTTCACCGGCTGTCCATCCAACAATTTTTGGTAAGTACTGAGCACTAGATATGGGGAACATCATACCAACAAATCATGTAAAAACAGTGCCCCCATAGGTCGTAATAGGAATGGAGATTTCGGCACTGCTGGCACCACCATAGGCCGTAATGGGAATTACAGCTAAAGTGGTCCTCAGACAGTAATTTTGGCGCCGTCAAAAAACAGCGTATTCCCCACTATCCACGGCCACCTGGAGGGGGAATAGTAATGAACGCCGCTGGGACTTTTGCAGGAGCAGGGGGAGCCATTTACAGCTTTACCCTGCACCCAAATTTCCTGGTGGCTTAATTTATAGGTACAGCCCCACAAGACCTCCTGTATTGGAGATTCTCTGACCCAGTTAAAAGCCATCACAGTTTGGCCCATCTCAGAGTTGTTTAGACCCCTATGGTTGGCTGTAATTTTTTTTATTCCACACATCAGCTTCACAAACTGAGTGCTCACTTGCTGTCTAATATATCCCACAACACTTGTCATAGGCCACTGTTACACATTGATTAACATGACCTACTTTATCTGCCGGTGGTTTCAGAGTTTGGATCCACTGCTTCATTTTTCTGTGGTCCAATACTCTATTAATAAATCACAATCTGATTGCTTGCCAGATCCCGGCCTACAGCAGCAAGTGATATGCTGAAAACATCTTACCTGGCGGTTCACTACTTGTGATGGATAATGTTGCCACATTTCTTTCCTTTGCTTGCTCCTTTTCTTTTACATCTGTACATTAGTCAGGTATTTGTGTTAAGTTTTCCATATCTCTTCCATGTAGATATTCATGTGTGCTTGCCCAGCCAGTTTAAATGCACCAATACAAATCGCTGCATACCAGGCATCTTCCGCTGCAATGGCCAGGACAACTGCGGTGATGGAGATGATGAAAAGGATTGCCGTAAGTACTGCATAATTCTGCCCTTTCCATTGTCTTTCTCTGCACAACAACACCAAACCTTCATTACAGAATACCCAGATAGCTTATGGTGACCCAGGATGACTAGGACACTATAGGGGCTAAAAGAGACAGAGAAACCCTCTTACTAATAAAAGCTATGATAGATATAATTTTGCCTTCTTAAAACAGAATGTATTTTCAATAATTCAACTTTAAGTGAGCAACCGTGGTTTCCCATAATGCATCACACCTAAATATGCAAATCATCTCTTTATGCCCCTGAAGGCCAGGCACATGTCCAGAACCACTGGTGTATAATGCAGGGCTGTGGAGTCGGTACAAAAATATTCCGACTCCGGGTACCCAAAATGGCTCAGACTCCGTCTACTTAAGGTCCGTACACACGCCGGACTTTAGGCAACGACGGGTCCGTCGTTGCCTCCCGCTGGGTGGGCGTGCCAGCGACAGTCCGGCATGTGTACGCTCTGTCGTCAGACTGATACGGCTGTTTCTGAGCGATCCGCTGGTGGTAAAAAAAAAAACAAGATACAGATTATTTTGTTGTGATAACTAGTGATAAAGTTATTTACGAATTAATGGGAGGAGCGATGAAATTTGAAAATTGCTCTGGTTCATAATGGGAAAAACCCTTGAGGGTGAACTGGTTAAACTCTTGACTAGAGCTGGTTTTTATTACAGTTATATTTTTCCTTAATTTTGTCATTGTTGTCTCTCTGATTGGTATTTATTTGAACCGAATAATATATATTTTTTTTGTCTTTCAGCTGAAGTTACCTGTGCTCCGAATCAATTCCAGTGTGCAATTAACAAGCGGTGTATTCCGCGTGTCTGGGTGTGTGACAGGGACAACGACTGTGTGGATGCATCAGATGAACCAGATAACTGCAGTAAGAACCGGGTGTTTTGTGGCTTGTTTTCAGGAATACGGTCAGATTATGCAGAAGAGATATCAGTTACTGTAATACCCATTTAAGCTTATTTAGGGCAGTATTGATATGATGGGAAGGAGTTGTAAATGGCAACCAACTCATTTTCAGCTTTCAGATGCAATATGAAAGTGGACAGTTACTTCTGCTTATGGATTTCATATTCATAAAGGACACCTGAACTGAGAGGGATGTGAGAGGGAGCCATATACAGCCAATATCCTCCCATGCTTTGAATAATCTGAGTGTTACCATAGAAACTTAATACATGGCTGAACTTCTTAGAGACAATCAAAGCTGCCTATAAAATGTATAAAGGGACAAACTTATGTCTATGGATGTAGTAGATGACGGATAAGTCTCTATGACAATAACGGATTGGGAAGATTACAAAACCTTCAGCCTTGTCTGTATCTTGCTGCCTGCTTTTCTGTCCTACTCTTTCCATAGTAGGTATAGAGTTGACTAAATGTAAGCATTCAAGTTTGTGTGTAAAACTTTTGAAGATGCGGGATAGATCAGACTTACCTCTTTAGGTGTAAAGTGCTAAGAAAATAAAGCGAAGGCACCGCTCCTTTTAAGAGCCCTTTATTGCAGCCTGACAGCTGTTTTGCTAACTTGTTGCTTATTCAGAGGCAGTAAAACCTCTTCTTTTTTATGGAGGGGTTTTGGAGAGGCGGTGCTTCAATGAGAGAACGGTGACTGTGAGCACTATATTAGGCAATGAATGATTTGTGCATCAATCCTCACTGAGTTACTGATGCTTTTGTTCTGCAGCTCAGATGACCTGCGGGGTGGATGAGTTCCGCTGTAAGGATTCTGGGAGGTGCATCCCGGCTCGCTGGAAATGTGATGGAGAAGATGACTGTGGGGACAGCTCTGATGAGCCTAAAGAAGAATGTGGTATATGTTTTTCAGTAATCATGGAACGTGTAAAACGGTTGTTATATTTAAAGTGGACCTGAACGCTTGCACAGGACAGAAGGAAAATGTAGAGCAGGGGTAGGGAACCTTGGCTCTCCAGCTGTTAAGGAACCACAAGGCGTACATTTGAATACGGCGCTGGTAGACTTGGGCGCAGGATCCAGCTGTTAAATGGCTGGTCCTGCTTCTGCACAAGTCCGGGGCGTTTTAATTACTATTCCCCCTCCAGGCCGCCATGGATAGTGGGGGAATGAAATAATTCGGCTTCCAGCGATTGCTGGAGGCCGAATTATTGTGTTTTTTAAACAACTTCGGCTCCGTCTTCTGACGGAGCCGACCTTCCTCACTGAGCGCCGCTATAGACTGATTCCCATTACAGTCTATGGCGGCGCTGGCTGCGCCCAAAGCTAGCAGCGCTGAAAAGCACTGCTCCGACCACAAGTCCCACAATGCATTGCAGGAGTCTGACAGCCAGTCATGATTAATAAAGGCAAAAGCATGCTGGGATTTGTAGTTTTATCACAGCTGGAGTGCCAAGGTTCCCTACCCCTTATATAGAGAAATACACCCTGTATGTATTTAGAGAGTTTAGCCGGTCTAATTCACCCTCATCTGTGACTAATCACCACCTTAATTTGATATCTTGGCTTTGTCAACTGTCTGCCTCAGCAGAGCAGATACTTTATAAACACAGGGTGTTAACCCTATGTCTGTTTTAACCCCCTTGGCGGTCTGATTCTTTCCGGATTTTAGAGTTTAAAAGCGATACAATTTTTTTGCACCCTTTCAGACCCTAAAGCCTGGAAAAAAAAAATAATGGTGCCAGGGAGATCTGCAGCAGTTCCAGCAATCTCTCACTTCCCTGGCTTCAGCGCTGCAGTTTTCCCTCCATCCTCTGGGTGGTGCTGCAACCCTAAAGTGAGATTGCCGGCTGTCGTCATGACGACAGCCAGCGATCTCACCAGGGGGAGGCAGAGCCTTGGGGGAGCGGAAGAAGAATGGCGGCTGACGTCTGGATCCCTTGGGAAGTATGTTGAGATGCCCGCTGCGTGCATTGCTCTGTATGCAGCATCCGGCGGCTACCCTGAGCACAGGTCGGGATTACCGCTCTGAGCTGCAGGGTATTTATGACGGGTTCAGGGGGTTACATGGGTTTGTTACTGCCAATTAACCTCCCTGGCATTCAGTTTTCTGTGAAAAAAATGGTTAAATTCATTTTCTTGAAATTTTTGCCTGTAACTTACCAAGAGTGTGTCAATCAAGGCTCTAGTATACATTTGTGTATAATGAGCGTTTCAAACACAAAATCGTGTCAAAACATACATTTTTTCCTTCTTGCCAGGCCACAATTTCCCCACTGTTCAGCTTTTTGGCAGAATTTTGCAGTTTTTTGGATGCAATTTTTCGCATTAAAATTCTTGTTCATGTGCAAATTTTTGCGTACAGAGTTCCAGACCACCTGAAAATTCACATACAAATGTGAATTTTAATGCAAAAAAATGCATGAGAAGAAACTGAACCCTGCGTTAGAACTGCTTGACTAGCCTGACTTTTTTTTTGTTGCTATTTTTCCCTGGACAAGTCAGGCTCGTCCATTCCACCAGGGAGGTTAAGTAGTACACATTTTCAGTTTTATGGAATCCTATATGAACAAAATTAAAGGAATACTGTAGGGGGGTCTGGGGAAAATGAGTTGAACTTACCCGGGGCTTCTAATGGTCCCCCGCAGACATCCTGTGTTGGCGCAGCCACTCACCGATGCTCCGGCCCCGCCTCCCGTTCACTTCTAGAATTTCAGACTTTAAAGTCTGAAAACCACTGCGCCTGCATTGCCGTGTCCTCGATCCCGCTGATGTCATCAAGAGCGCCCAGCGCAGGCCCAGTATGGTCTGTGTCTGTGCAGTACACTCCTGGTGACATCAGCGGGAGCGAGGACACGGGCGCGCAGGCGCAGTGGTTTTCTGACTTTGAAGTCAGAAATTCCAGAAGTGAACTGAAGGCGGGGTCGGAGCATCGGTGAGTGGCTGCGCGGGCACCGGATGTCTGCGGGGGACCATTAGAAGCCCCGGGTAAGTTAAGCTCATTTTCCCCGACCCCCCTACAGTATCCCTTTAAATAAATACTCTTACTTGCTGCTGGTGATATATCGCCTAACCCTGGGCCACAGCCTGCTGCCAGACAAGCATCCTCCGGTTGACCCGCTTCACAGCTCTCTGTCCACAAATAACTTCAACACCCATCCTCGCCCCAACCTCATTTCCATCCATCCCACTCACAAGCACATGCTCCCCCTACCCTGCGGTCTCTGGAATGCCAGATCCGTCCGCAATAAACTTACAGAGGTCCACAACCTCTTCCTCTTCCATATCCCTCACCATCCTCGCACTCACTGAGACATGGCTCACCCCCTCTGACTCTGCCGCAGAGGCTGCCCTCTCATACGTGGTGCTTCACCTCAGTCACACCCCCAGACCAGACAACAGGACCGGGGGAGGGGTGGGTCTGCTCCTCTCTCCATCCTGCACATTCCGTGTCCTCACTCCACCTTCCTCCCTACAATTCACATCATTTGAGGCCCACACTATCCGCCTCTACAATCCCCTCCCAGCCATTGTTGCAGTCTTATACCGCCCTCCGGGCTCCACACGACAATTTCTCGACAACCTTGCCTCCTGGCTCCCACACATCCTCTCCTCTGACCTCCCCACCATCATCCTCGGGGATTTCAATATACCCATCAATGAACCCAAGAACTCTGTTGCGACCCGGCTACTCACCATAGCCAACTCACATGGCCTAGTACAACACACCAACGCCCCCACTCACACTGCACGTCACACTCTCGACCTTATATTCACTAAATCCACCACCATTGCAGACCTCGACATCGCACCATTTCCACCCTCAGACCATTACCTTCTCGCCTTCAACCTCCTCACGGAAGGCACCTCCAAACTACCCGCCCACCCACCTGGTCGATGGCAGCGAGACCTACGCAAGCTCAACCCTGGCGTCCTTGCTGACTCCCTCCATGGCCTATCCTCCACTCTTCCCACCCTAACCTGTCCTAATCTTGCTGCAGCTCAGTATCACCAAATTCTCTCATCAGCCCTAGAGAAAGCTGCTCCACCAATATTCCGCCGCAACCGACCCCCTAACCCCCAGCCCTGGCGCACTACCCATACTCGCAACCTCCAGAGGGAAACACGCGCCACTGAACGAAAATGGCGGAAAACTCGACTAAACCAGGATTTCCTACAGTACAAGACTAACCTGCAGCAGTTCCACACTGCCCTTGCTCATGCGAAGCAGGAATACTTTACCAAGCTCATCGGAGCACAAGCTTCCAATCCCCGGCGTCTTTTTAGCACCTTCAACTCCCTGCTTAAATACACCCCCCCACCTTCTGTTTCCTCCCTCTCTGCCACAGATTTAGCCACCCACTTCACCAACAAAATAGTCTCCATCCGTCAGGAAATATCCAATCTTCAATCTTCACCTCCCACCTGCTCACAACCTACTCCTTCTCCACCCTATCCTCCCCTCACCTCCTTCACTCCTACTACCACTGAGGAGGTCAACCACCTACTGCAGACTTCCCATACCACTACCTCCCCCCTTGACCCTATCCCTTCTGATCTACTTCAGCCTCACTTCACGGATCTGGCCCCAGTCCTCACTACCATGTTTAACCTCTCCCTATCCACAGGCACCTTCCCCTCAGACTTCAAGCAGGCCACTGTACTGCCTCTGATCAAGAAACCCTCCCTCGACCCCTCGCTACCCTCCAACTACCGCCCGATCTCCCTCCTCCCCTTCGCCTCAAAACTCCTTGAGCGTCTGGTTCACAAACGCCTGACCCAGTACCTCAATGCCAACTCACTACTAGACCCACTGCAATCTGGATTTCGGCCTGCCCACTCAACCGAAACTGCTCTCACCAAAGTGGTCAATGACCTTGCCTTAGCTAAAGCTGAAGGTAAATACACCATTCTCCTCCTCCTTGACCTTTCAGCAGCTTTTGATACAGTAGATCATCCCCTACTCCTCCAGTCCCTCCAATCCATGGGCATTCACGATCTCGCCCTGACCTGGCTTTCATCCTACCTCTCCAACCGCTCCTTCACGACCTCCTTCAATGAGTCCTCGTCCACCCCCAACCACCTCTCAGTGGGAGTCCCCCAAGGCTCGGTCCTTGGCCCCCTACTGTTCTCCCTATACACATCCTCCATTGGCAAGGTTATCTCCTCCATGGGTTTTAACTATCATCTGTATGCAGATGACACCCAAATCTATCTCCACACCCCTGACATATCCACCACTACCATGGACAAGGTCTCCTCCTGCCTATCTGCCATCTCCTCCTGGATGTCCGCTAGGTTCCTAAAACTAAATCTAGACAAAACGGAATTTATGATCTTCCCACCCCGGTCATCCCTGGACCTCCCAGATGTGCAGGTCACTGTTAACCACACTACTATTCACCCTACCTCTCAAGCCCGCTGTCTGGGTGTCACCCTGGACTCCGCACTCTCCTTCACTCCCCACATCCAAAACCTCACAAAGTCCTGCAACTTCCACCTTCGTAACATCTGTAAGATTCGCCCTTTCCTGACCCCTGCCACCACCAAACTCCTCATCCATGCCCTCATAATTTCCCGCCTCGACTACTGCAATACCCTTCTGTCTGGACTCCCTAAGACCCGAATAGCCCCACTGCAGTCCATCATGAATGCGGCTGCCAGAATTATCCACTCCTCCCATCGCTCCACCAGGGCGACTCCCCTCCGTGAATCCCTCCACTGGCTTCCTATCCAGTCCAGAATCAGATTCAAGATATTGTGTCTGACCTACAAATCCATCCACAAAACCTGTCCAACCTACATTTCTGATCTTACTCAGAGATACACACCAAGCCGCTCACTCCGCTCCTCCAATGAACTTCGCCTGACCGTCCCCCGCATCACCCAGTCCCATGCACGCCTCCAAGACTTCTCAAGAGCCGCTTCGACACTATGGAACTCCCTACCTCCACCCATTAGGGCAGCCCCCTCCTTCAACACCTTCAAGAAGGCCCTCAAAACTCACCTTTTCACTCTTGCCTACCACCCCTCACAATTGCTCTAAACCCAGCCGAACTCTGGTCCCCTACCTCTCGTGTCCCTACCTCTCCCTGTAGATTGTAAGCCTTTGGGCAGGGTCCTCACTCCTTTTGTGTCCTACCTGATCATGCACCTCTATTACTGTGCACCCATGCTATGCATTTGAGTGAACCTAACTTGCCTAACTCCATGCTCCCATTCAGTGACTGACTAAGCATTACCTTGTACTCATACTGTGCTGTGTGATCTGGTTTTCTTGTATTCCTGTATTGTCATATTGCTGTTTGTCACCCCTAAATATTGTCTGTAACCTAAATTAATGCCCAGCGCTGCGTAATATGTTGGCGCTTTATAAATACAACAAATAAATAAAAATAAATAAATAAATGTTTTAGTTAATTAAAAGCCACAGGGTATGTTTGGAAATCATTTATATCCAGAATGTACAACTAATAAATGTATTAGTTTCAAGGTATACTCTAGGTTATATTTTCCATACACAGAGATAATTTGTAATCTTACACAAGCTAGTGGGTACTTGATGATCCTAACAGTACATGGGAGGTACTTGGTATTGTCATGCAAGAGGGTACTTGGTAATTTTACCCATACAAGGGGTAACTTGGTAATCTTACCCATACAAGGAGTAACTTGGTAATCTTGCAAGGGGGTGCATAACTCATACATTGGGTTACTTGGTAATCATACCCATACTAGGGGATACTTGGTAATCATAGCCATACAAGGAGGTATTTGGTTATCTTGCTCACACATCAGAGTACTTAGTAACCTTACCCATACAGTACATGGAAGAACCTGGGCTTACACATACAAGAGGGTACTTGATAATCATAGCCATGCATAGGTGTCCTTGCTAATCAAACCCATACCTGGGGTTACTTGGTAATCATACTCATTGAAGGGGGTATTTGGTAACCACAGGCTGTTATAAAGTGGTGCATGCCAATGTGTTGTTGAGAAACACTGCTGTACACAGTGTCGTTTTATCCCTCTCATTCTAGATGAAAGAACATGTGAGCCGTATCAGTTCCGCTGCAAGAACAACCGCTGTGTCCCCGGCCGCTGGCAGTGTGATTACGACAACGACTGTGGTGACAACTCTGATGAGGAGTATTGCAGTATGTGCCCCTTTTCTATCTTTACATTATGAGACCTGCTAACAACTCAGTCGCATAGCGTGTTATCTAGATCGAAGTTAAATGTTGTTGCTCTGACTTACTATAAATGTCTTTCCTGTGTAAGCTGTAACAATTGAGTAAGTGTACAGGAAATTAAGAGTGGAGATGCATCAACAAATCAGATTCAAGCATCTTGATTTCTCTGAAATATACCAGTTGATCAGAGCTTCTGTTTTCCTTTCCTTCCAGTTATACCTAGATATGTGATTTCTATAATGTTGCCGTATTTCCTTCCGTTATTCCAGGCTCTGCTGCACTTCCACTGCACTACATGCTCCTGTTGTTGGCATTGTGTCCTGAGCTGTAATCTCTGAGCTTCTTGTCCATCTTTCTCCATGCCATCACTGTGGGGTCTAGAGGCTTTCTCTCAGCATAGAAACTCACCTTTTGTTCTCACATGTTGTGTACTTGTGTTGATTCCATTTCACCTCATGTTATGTTTTTCTCCATTTTAACACTGTCGTCCCTGGGGGCATCCAGAGGTAGGTGCAGAATAATCTTTACATATAACATGACTAACCATACTGCTCCCTCTATATCCCCCTTGCTGTTATCTTCCTGCACTTCTCTATCTCTCCACGGTGTATTGTGTTCCTGCCGGTGTACAACCCAAGCATGTCTCCTGAAATACCCGGGACAGAATGAAAGGACTTTGTATTCAGAATAGCTAATGTGTGTATGAGCTGGAAGTGATGTATGAAATGTAAATGTATACTTTATGCTACCTACTTGTCCTTCTTGCTGACTGTGTTGGACTGGCCCACCAGAGAAATTTCAGCCTGGGTCCCTCGGAGCTTTACATACCCATGTACTCTGTAAATTACTAAATAATAATATGGTACGACTTTAGACTATGACTATGGTAGGAAATAGATTTCACAATCTATTCACTACCATAGTCATAGTCTAAAGTCGTACCATATTATTATTTGACATGACTATGCAGGGGCTGCTGTACAGATTATTTTTTTGTGAGAGCTATGCAGGCGCTGGATTCACTAGCGTGGACAGTGGCCATATGCAGAGCACGCAGCTATGTAAATACGTAGAAGTAACAAGGCCGCGCTCAATGGGGTTATCAAATAGCAACAGTACTTATCACTTTAGAGTGAAACAATGTCTCAGCTGCAAGCAGTATTCTCTTGTTGAAGGCACAGTTGTAAATTATATTGAAATCCTGATGCGCTGTATGGTGATATAACAACTTCTTTTCCTCCTCTGGTGATACTCTGCCAAAGCAAACCATATACATAAAAAAGAAAAAAGAGATGCTTCACATAGCGTGTACAGTACGCACACTAAACACCCTGTGTGTCAACACTCTAGAGATTGATGGAAGCCGTCACCTTAAGGAGCAGAATGTAAGGGATGGGTTAGGGAGCCTGCGCACCCCCCCACAAGTGCCTGCTTACCTTTAGGCTTCTTGTGAATCAGCACACAACAGCAGCCATTGCCTCAAACACATACATCCTGCATCTGATAAAAAGCTCAACATAGTGTAAAACCGTAACTTTATTGAGTAAAATTGCCCTGCTTAAAAGCTACGTACAGGAGCAACACTTGTATCATAGCATGTAAAACACTCTTATACTCGCCGTCCGTCACCGTCCTGCAGTTCCGTTCGTCCGAGTACAGTGTAAAGCTTGTCCGAGTGAGATGTAAGGCTAGCAAAAAGAGCGTGCGTCCTAGCTCCGCCCTCCGTCATTTTCATTTGATTTTCATTTTGAGTTTAATCCTAACTGTTTCCATGGGGATTTTAATGTGTTGGGATTACTTTCTGGAATTCAGCAAGCAATTTTAGTGCTTTATAAGCCCTTTTCATTAATTGCATATTGTCACATTTTAACAGGTGTTATATCTGTCCACATGATTCTCTTATTACAGTTTATCTTGTATCTATAATTTTCTGTACCCCTTTTCACCCAGAGTTTTTTTTTTCGTTTTTGAATACCTTTAAGAACTCTTATTAAGTTTCTGTAGAATAAAGTTATTATTTGAAGGGCCCCCAAAGCACTATAAGACGTCTAAGCGGGTGATAAGGTTGCATACTAATCCACCTTACCACTGTGTCTTCATGTGTTTTTGATGAGCCCCTGTGGGTCCCCAGAGGCTGATTGGACATTCTGGTATGGATAAAGCTGGAGGGCGATTGGATGAGGTGGGTGGGTGTGGTCCAATTGTTGTCCTGCTTGGAGTTTTTTCTGGACTCTGAATAACTGTTTTAAAAAGTTCACAATTTAGAAAAGAAAGTAGACAAGGCTGCTTAATATGCAGCCCTTTAACCAGTATAAACATTTTCTCATGACTTTTTAACAAAGTTTCAACATTTGTATTGGCAATTACTGCTTTATGAACATGCAGGCGTGCTTACTACTTCCCTTACTACAAAACTGCAAGTTTATGTTGTGCATTTATTGCTTTCTAGTTGGAGTTTGAATGTTTTCATTTTTTTTAAACGAAGAAATCTGTTAATTCCAACCATACTTGTAATTAGAGATGATCATCTTCTACCGATTTCCCTATAAAAGAAATAATGTATGGTAAAACCAGGAGCTGGAGTGACACATACTGAATGCAGAGAGTCTAACATGGAGTATAACAGTTTTAAGTCTGATTGGCAAGTTGCAGCCATGCCTCACTTCCAGGTTCTGTTTTAGCTTTCATTGTTCTGCTTATTAGAGAAATCAGTGGGAAAATGGATGGTTTTAATTTGTAATCCATGATGACCGTTTTTGATTATTATTCCTTTTTCTTGTGTGTGTTTTTAGCGCCTCGGCCGTGTTCAGAAAGTGAATTTTCGTGTGCCAATGGGCGGTGTATCGCTGGCCGCTGGAAGTGTGACGGAGATCATGACTGCATTGATGGCTCTGATGAGGTGAGTACTACTTTACACAAAAGAAGAGAGTAGTTGCCCTCTTCTTGTTGGCACTTTCAATAGCATATTTTTCTCTGAGTTTATATTGACAAACAATATGCAGCCGTAAGAAAAGGAAATCTGAGTGAATATATGATAGGTTTACATTTTGTTTTGTTTAAAGAAAACCTGAACTGAAAATTATAAGTCAAAACCAACATACACACATCATACTTACCTCCTGTGTCATCTACTCATCCACCTCTTTCTCCTCACCTGTGTCCTGTTTGTCCACTGTGATCAATGGAATTCTCCGTCCACTATTTTGAAAATGGCCTCCCCATAACCGCTTCCTGGTCAGCACACTGTTAAACTGTAATATTGACCATCTTGATCATCAGTTGTCCTCTCAGCTATAACTGACAGCAAATGATATACAACTGACAGCAACTGATATATTTTAGTTCTGACAAAAATTTTGTCAGAACTGGAAGAGATAGTTGTGAAAAGAAAATGGTGAGCTTCTGAGAGGAACTGGCGGTGAGGTATGTATGTAATATTCATCTGCAGGTACATCATGTGTTTATTTTAAATATTTTGACTCGGATCAGGTTCCTTTTAACAATAGGAGATAGTTTAAAATGTTAATTCATGAACTGAACCGTTCCTAAACCAAGCTAGTTGAAATCTATGCCCTGTTTATGTCCGCTTATAGATTTCAGCATAACATGTATAAAAAAAATAAAAAAAAATCAAACTGGCGCGTTGCACTGTTGCATTGTAACACTGGGCTGGCGATCTGCTGTTACTCCCGACCCACCAGAAAGAAGAGCCTGTAAGTACGTAGTCTATGCCTGCTGTATGATTAATACCTGGCTAATGGTAAGCACCTTCTGGGGGAAAAATACCAGTTTATAGAGGTTCAGATACAACACACCGATTGATATCTTCTGTCCGGCATGGTAGAACAATTAGATCAATTTTGTCCAAATATCGATATAATGATCGATCGGGGCATTATGTTGGGGCATCAATCTCTAGCAGATTCTAATCTCTAGCAGATTCTAATCTTCCAGAAATCAGTTAGAGCTTTATATTAAAAGATTTAAAAATCACTAAAAAATGCTCTTTAATTAAATAATAATAATTATAATTGCAGTATTTGTATAGTGCCTTTCTCCTGTCGGACTCAAAGCGCTTGCTAGGCAGCCACTAGAGCGCACTCAGTAGGCAGTAGCAGTGTTAAGGAGACTTGCCCAAGAAACTCCTTACTGAAATAGGTGCTGGCTTACTGAATAGGAAGCGCCGAGATTTGAACCCAGGTCTCCTGTGTCAGAGGCAGAGCCCTTAACCATTACACTTTCCAGCCAATATTACACTATCCAGCCACCATTACACTATCCAGCCACCATTACACTATCCAGCCACTTAGGGAGGATGGGTGTAGATATTGCTGCCAGGACACTAGACATTTACTGCAATACACTTTGACCTTTGCTACTGAGTGCTTTTAACTTCCTTTTGTTATTTATTTTGGTATTTCTGTGATTTGAGTGTCCACTCTGCTTTTTGCCACAGAAAGGATGCATGTTACGGTGTGAGAGTGACCAGTTTCAGTGTTCAAATGGCCACTGTATTCCACGCCGCTGGCGCTGCGATGCTGATGCTGACTGTATGGATGGAAGCGATGAGATAAACTGCAGTACTAAAGGCAAGTGTGATTCCACTATAGATGTCTGTCTGATAATAATCTACATCACATGACGCTATCTTATACCTCTGGGCTTAATCTAGTGATAAACTGAGCACTCAAATACCGTAATATTTAACCGAGCTCCGTGCTTCTGTTGCAGTGTCCCTAACATGTGGCACAGTTGCTCTTGGCTGTGGGCAGACTCAGCACAAGGCATGTACTGCAGCTCTAGTCTGTGTTTGGTACTTATCATGTTTGCTTCTGTTCAGCAGACCGAACCTGTCCATTGGATGAGTTTCAGTGTAACAACACTTTGTGCAAACCACTGTCTTGGAAATGTGATGGAGAAGATGACTGTGGGGACAATTCAGACGAAAGACCAGAGGACTGTTGTGAGTATTTACCAGCACAAAATGTGTTGTTTTTTTTTGTTGTTGTTTTCTTTTTTTTAACAAGTCCTTCTCTAGCTTCTGCCATTTGGCATACGGGTGGTCTTTAGTCATGCATTATTGAAAGCTAGTGTTTGCTTCCATCTGCTATTTGTGTTGATTGTGTGGAATTTGTGCTTGGCATTCTGCTATGTTTGTCAGTGCTGGCTTTGGCTGTCTCGGCCAATTCTGAACAGTACGCTCCCAGATATACTAAATCACCAATCCCCACTGGTTCGTATACCATTTCTCCCCTCAAAAGTCTGTCCTGGGTAAGTACCCCGCCTGTGCACACTGGCTTTTTTTTTTCACTGTTGTCATTCTTCCGGCCAACTTCCCTACTGCAGCGTTTAGCCTGGCTGCAGGGACGTAACAATAGACCTTGCAAAGGATGCAGCTGCAGTGGGGGCAAGGAGAGAGAAAAAACTTTCTGCGCTCTGCACAATTGTTCTAATGACTGCAACTGCTTAGCCACTGATGACGAATCATACAATGTTTTGTAGACAAAGATTTGTAAACCGTCCCTATTCAGTGTGCAGCAGGCGCTTCTGTACAGTACCCAGCCCCAACCTCTCTACCACTCCCCAAGTGCGCTGTACTGTAGTGATGCTGGAGAAGTCTGCAGAGTCAGTTCTGCTCCATCAGAGATGGTCAGAGTGAGTGTAATAAGCTGAGGCTGGGAGCACACTCATCTGTCTGTTTTCTGTATGTGTTTTCTGCACCCCATGTGTGTCCTTATGTGTGAACATCACAGATCAAATGTAATTAATCGAGAAACCCGTGCAGTGCTTCACTGCTGTCTGTTTTTATCTGCATGGGAAAACACATTCAAGTGTGCACTAGCCAATTCAATAACATTGGTTCTCAGTTTACCTGTGCAGAAAGTGGAGGGAGGGGGTCCAGTGATTTCTAGCTACGCCCCTGCTTGGCTGTCTCAAAAAAGTCTTCCTGAGCAGTATTAGAGTTGCACTCAATCTAATGAAGAGGACTATGTACCAATTGAACATGTGTTCGCTCTACTGCTTCTCTGTAATAAATATATATATATATATATATATATATATATATATATATATATATATTGTGTGTGTGTATATATATATGTGTATATATATATATATATATATATATATATATATATATATATATATATATATATATATATATATATATTAGTGAAGCTTTTCAGAACAGACACGGTTAGCGTTCTTCCCTATATTGATGTGACTATAGGCACCAGTGGCAACAAGCATGGACCAAACTATCAACCCCCCACCCACTCCCCCAGGGGCCATGACCTCACTGCATTTCTAAGGCAGGCTAGCATTGTTTGGAAGAAAAACCAGACCTAAGTCTCTCTTCTGTACATTTTACACTCTGCACAGTTTGTATGTTCTCCCCGTGTCTGAGTCGGTTTCCCCCGCGCACTCTGTTTTCCTCCCACATCCCAAAAATAAACAGATAAGTTAGTTGGCTTCCACCTAAAATTGGCCCTGGACTACAATGGACATATGAATATGGTAAGGATTAAATTGTGAGCCCCTCTGAGAGACGGTGGCAATAAGCAATAATAATAATTTTACAGTCACGTAGACAGATGAACATAGAAACTGTGAGCATGGTTAATTTTCTGTTTGGTTTTAATGTCTCTACCAGTGAACTTCACCTGTCCACCGCACAGACAGTTCCGCTGCAGGAATGATCGTGTATGCCTGAGCGCAACACGCATGTGTGATGGGACCAACAACTGTGGAGATGGCTCAGACGAAGAGCATTGTGGTGAGTATGGAGATCTGGTAACACCTGCCATTGCATTTGTGCAATATAATACACAGATTTGTATTGTTGGGGCCTTTGTTTAGTCAGTTTTTTTTTAATGGAGACCAAAAGAAACCAATCAAAACTCCTACAAATACTTTTTCTAACGTTGAAAGCAGTGGCGTAGCAGTAGGGGGTGCAGAGGTTGCGACCGCATCAGGGCCCTTGGGCCAGAGGAACCCTGTGGGGCTCTACCTCAATCACAGTGTCAGCTCTCTATTGGTCCTGTGCTGATAATATTCACTTCTATAGATGGTTTAAATAGTGGTAATCATTAACAAACTGTTCCCCATCCCCTTCTGACACTGTAGTTGCCATCGGCAGGTTTTGGTGCGCCGTACCAATTGTTCTGTATAGAATGATGGGGCGCAATTTAAAACTTGCACCGCGGCCCATAGCTCCTTAGCTACGCTGCTGGTTCAAAGGTAAAACCTAATTGCTTGATTTAGGTTACTTCACATGAATGTTTTTAGCAGCTTATGCTGAAAGCCTGTTGGTAAGTGATTACAAATAACAACTCCCAATCCGTTATTTCTAAGGCTTTTATTTATTCTGACAAAAATTATGAACCTGAGGTCTCTCATACTAAGTCCGCAAACAGTAACCTCTCCAATTGTATTTTCTCTTTAGATCTGCACAAACCCAAGACCTGTGACTTGGTGAAGCAAGAATTCCAGTGTAAAAACAAGAAATGCATCAGCCCCAACCTTCTCTGTGATCTGTTTGATGACTGTGGAGATGGCACTGATGAAGAGAACTGTCCTCATAGTAAGTGTGGTTTGTCTGTGACCGTTATCTGCATGGCTTGAGGAAAGCACCAGTTAGTCAATATTCGACTGGATGGCTCAGCCGAGAATAGTTTAGCATGTGTACGAGGCTTACGTCTGCAGATGCTTGTCTGTTTCTGGTAACAATAGGGTTATCTTCTTAAGAAAGGGAACCATGTTTGGCTTAGCAGTTTAACGTGATTATTAAATTGGTAAAGTGAAAAACACAGCTGAGGAAGAGCTGTAAACAAGCCCAGTGCCTCAGTGAGGTGTGGGGTTTCCTGCAGCTCTTCTTGAGATTTTTCTTTCTATATTTCCCTGATGAAGCGGAAACTTAGTCCCGTTGCTTTCTAAGAGAATCTTTTTTTTGCAATATTAAAGCTATTCTTTATCCCCCTCTTGAGTATTTCTCCTGAGAGGAGATACGTTCATATCCACCTTTTCTGTTTAAACTGCTTTTAACCATTTTATTTCCTTTTGGGGCATATGAACGTTAAAGCAAATCTGAAGCAAAAATAAACGTATGAGATAATGAACCATATGTGTAGTACAGATAATAATTAGAACGTTACTAGCAAAGAAAAGAATCTCGTACAGTTTTCTATGCAATTGTGGTTATCTATGCAAAAGAACATCTCTGAGCTGGTTGACTAACTTGGTCGAACTCAGTCCTATTTTCTGAAGAGCTTAATCAGCCAAGAAACAGTGAGAAACAGCTTGAGATTAAATTTTACTGCAGGAAAGTTCAAAGGGTCATTACTTCTGCTTTGTCTTACAGCTTAAAAGTGGCTCAATAGAGTACTGGTTAAGGGCACTGCCTTTGACATGGGAGACCAGGGTTCGAATCCTGGCTAGGGTCAGTACCTATTCGGTAAGGAGTTCAAGGCAAGACTCCCTAACACTGCAGGGTGGCCTCCTGAGCGCGTCCCAGTGGCTGCAGCTCTTGAGCGCTTTAAGTCCGGCAGGAGAAAAGCGCTATATAAATGTTCGGATTATTATTATATTATAAAATACAAAATGTGGATTCTAAATCCAACTGCGACAGATGCAATGGTATAAACAAAGCATATAACTAAAAAAAATAGACTATTTTGTTTGCTACTAACGTTCTGTTGTTTTTTTATCCATACTACAGATACAATTTATCTCATTTGTTTATTTTTGCTTCAGATTTGCTTTAAGTGTCTGAGTAATTTAACTTGCATCGGTCAGGTTAATCTCTCTTCTCCCTGCACTGCTTGTCACATGACCGCAGAATACCAGTAACTTTTCCTTCAGCAGCATTAAATGGAGCCCATTTGTGTGGAGTGGGATACTATGACAACAGTGGGATTAAAAACCAAGTAAACAAGATGATAAATGCTTAAATAAAGGAGTTTATTATGTATAGAAATAATGGAGAAGAGACAGATTGTGTTCCGGGCTACCCTCGTAGCTTTATATGCTAACAGAAATTATATAAGATCAGCAGTTCATAGAAGAGTTTGGCCCTGTTGTTTCTGAAGGTGTTTCTAGCAGGTCTGCACACAGTGCTGCTTCATCTCAGAATCTCAATCTGATTGGCCATGCATGCTTTATAATGTTGAATCTTGCAGATGTGAAACATTATGGCTGTCACGTCAATAGCACTATTTGTGGAGAAGAGATGAAGTGTATCCAGACACAGACCAGTGTATACTGCAGATGTAAAGAGGGATTCCAGAAGTTACCAGGCACCAATGCTTGCAGAGGTAAGATTGTTTAGGCATACTGTGATAAAATATGGTTTGTGTCAGAGCAGGACTTAATGGGTGTCAGAGACTCACCTGCAACCTTCTCTGGCCCCTCCCCACCTAATTTTCCTAAAGGACCATAAGGGGGCACCACCTCTACTACCTTTCCTAGGGCCCCATTTCATATTAACCCATCTATGGTTTAAGTCAGAGCTACAACTCTACAAATCAGTTTATTTAAAAGCTGCCTTTTGTTTTGATGCCACTAAAGAGCCATTTGAATTATATGATGGTGAATAGCGTAGAGGCCGCTGTGCCTCCTGTGCCCGGGCTCTTGCTCCTTGGAGGCTCACTTGTTTTCCCCACATTGCCCTCCTGAAGAGCGCTGTGGCAGTGGGGAAGATTAGAGGAAGCACACACTCCCCTCTTACAGGTTCCAGGTACTGGAGATGCCGTCTGCTCCGTACTTCCTGCTTCTTAGTTTGGGCTCTAGTGCCCGATCTGAGGAGCAGGAAGTATAGAGCGGTGGTGGTGCAGAGTAGACAGATGGGACCTCCAGTGCCTGGAACCTGTAAGAGGTGTGTGTGTGTTCACTCTAATCTGCCCCACAGCACTTTCCGTAAAGCTGTGTAAGGGGGGAGGGGGGTTAGTTAGGTTTTTCATTAATCATTTGCTTTGCTAGGAGTACTTTACCAAATAGCTATTCATGTTTTCACCATTATTCTATATTAGGTGACTTCGACCAAAATTTCACCCACTGTGATGCTAGCTCCGCCTATTTTAGGTATTGGCTTTAGTATGGTCATCTTCTTCCTTTGGAAGACATTACCAAAGGGGGGACTGAAAGGATGCATAGGTATGTGTGTATATATATATATATATATATATATATATATATATATATATATAATATAATTTTAGTAGGGTTACTTTTATGCGATAGAACAGTTGGAGGTTAAATTTACCACCTCCCAGAGGTTGGAGTTTAGAGTTGGCCACGAGTTAAGGAGGAGGTTAACATTAGGTGATAGGTTAGGGATAGATATAAAAAATGACTTTACATTAGAGTGGGAGTTAAATTAGGGATAGGTATAAAGAAGCTGATTGCATTGTTGAGGTTAGGGTTAGGTATAACAATCTAAAGAAGCAGTGGGGGATTGGTTAGTTATAGCCAAGTGACAGTGAACATAATAGACCATCACAGAGATTTTGGTAGAGTATTGGTAAGCACAATATACTGATACTCTATTAGCAAGGTCTAGCACCTGCTTCAAGTATGATTTAATATTAAGGTTTGATCAGGAGATGTAACAGTGATTTATAAATACCTTTCTATAGAGACATCCAGCATTTTCTAAAATGAAGAATATGTAAAATGAAACAAGAGTATTTCTTGGCTGCCTTGGACAAGTTCTCCAATTTTTATTCAGTTTACTTTTCAGTCACCTTGATTTATCAGCTACTCTGTGCAATGGTATTGATAACGTTAATATTTTACCTTAGGGTTGTGCACTGTGTAAGTATTTGGACTGTCCACCTTCAGAGTCCAGCTAGTGTCATCACTGATATCCTCTTTCTTGTAGATATCAACGAGTGCCTGGCATTTGGTACCTGTTCACAGCTCTGCAACAACACCAAAGGTTCCTATATGTGCGCTTGTGCCAAGAACTTCATCAAGTCTAATCACACATGCAAGGCCAATGGTAAGACTGCTATGGACTGTTTTATTCCTTTATGTTCCTTTTCTTTTACACAAAATGTACATTGATTGTATACTCTGTATATTTGCTCTGTATGTTGTATACAAATAGTAATGTGTGAAAATAATATTGCAGTATTATTATTATTATTATTATTATTATTATTATTACTACTACTATTGATTTATAAAGCACCAACATATGTTGTTGTGGTGTACAAAGTAGGAAGACAAACAAGGGGTACATAAAGATACAGACAATGATATACATCAAATATGGACACTGGTGCAAAATACAACATTGGGAATTACAATGACAGATGTAACATGATGAATAAATTGTATAACCGAGGGCAAGCTATGAAATGAATAACAAATTACAAGACACAAAAGGATGAGAAAGCTCTGCCCTTGCGGACTTACAACCTAAAGGAAGC
The DNA here is from genome assembly GCF_040937935.1 of Hyperolius riggenbachi. Taxonomy (NCBI): domain Eukaryota; kingdom Metazoa; phylum Chordata; class Amphibia; order Anura; family Hyperoliidae; genus Hyperolius; species Hyperolius riggenbachi. The sequence continues at coordinate 136,705,176 of NC_090647.1, read as the reverse complement.
CTACACTGCAAACATAGGGGCTGATTCACAAAGCTATTCTGTTCAATTATCTCACCTTACTTAACTCCCATAACTTAGTTATCTCATGCATTAGCTCTCCTTACAGTTAAGGCGGAAAATACGTAAACTTTGTGACGCATACCCAAAGTTCTAGACAGAGACCCAAGTGACAGCTGGGCAACATTGTTGGCAGCCTTCTGTATGCAGCTTAATACCACAGTTATGTGTCCCATTGTGTGTTAGTAATGCCCTATACAGGATTAGTAGGAAATTAAAAAAAAATGTTTAAGTAAAACTTCAGGAAAGTTTCTAGAAACACCTTTATCAATGAATACAGTTTGCTAGTTTACTGTCAGTACAGGCAGAGAATAACGGGGTACATTGTATATCGTTGGAGTGATTTTACAGTATTCTAAGATAAGGCTAAAATCATTAACACATGTATATTGTATTCCAGGGCCCATTCTAACGCTCTATAAGCAAACCTACACTTTAGCCTTGATACAGTACACTCTTAACCAATTACCAAGGCAGTAAAGAAGCGAGGCTTTGGAATCAGTGGGAACAAATTAGAAGCCTATATTTTAAATCAAGTCCAAGGTCTAAGCATACTATAACTACTATAATTACTGACCTTGTTTTGTGTAACTGGTTTTATTGTACTTTATTTGGGGTGATCTGTATGATGTCCCTATTACTACCTGAGTTTGGCAATCTGAGCACACATGCTAAAACTGCACCAGGCGTTTCATTGCCATACATTTGTATCGTGGTCTACTGGGGTGCGGGGTAATGACTAGTGCTGCCGCACCGCGCATCTGATCTGCATAATTGTTGTGCTTTAGGCACCCACATTATCAGAGGTACTGCAGCAATCAGGCAACAATAGCTTGTTTTAAAAAGGAGGCAAACTCTATCCCTACTAGAGCTTCTCTTCAAGCAAACGCATAGATATCCCATCAGGAATGACAGGCAGCGATGCATCTACTGGTTTCTGATCAGCCTTAGCCTAGTTTGTGAATAAGTTTTGTACTGCTTACATAGCAGGGTATGTAAGGAATAGATTTTTGTGTGACAAGGCGCAGTTTGCAGTGGTCAGATTTGCTCATTATCGCCTTCCCTAGGGAACCACTCCACAGGATTATATGTACTCAATAAAAACAAGCAGAGTGCTAATTAGGCACATCTTTGCCATATAGGACACTCTATTTTGTCTTTAGTTCATTCATCAGTAATTTCACTTGCCACAATTTTGCCTTCTTAAAATATAAGGTATTTGCAAATTTTGCATGAGCAAGAAGCAATAACAGTAATGTCCCATTTCAGAATGGTGGTTAGAGCATGTAAATACTTATTTTGATCTCTGAAGAACCAAGCCTACACGTGGAGTTTGGGGTTTACTGCACAATTGGTCCTATTTGTTTAACAGAGCCATAAATTCCAATTTGGATATGTTTGTTTCAGGTGTTTATGCCTCACCAGCAGAAGTTATGGATTGGAATAAGTCTTTACTGGTTGGATTTAGGATTGGAGTTACAGGATACCCAGTTAAAGTGTAACCATCAAAAATTCTCCTGTAGATCCAATAGTTTAGCCTCTGTATCTATTCCATTCCAAGGCTGGCCAAACATTTATTCATGATCCAGCCGATTTAATCACTTGGATGTATATATTATTATTATGCCATATATTATTATTATGCCATCTTGTATAAGATAAAACCACTCACACTAGAGGAATGAGTCTGATGGGGGAGGGGGGGGGGGTTGTGTACTGGTGACACTATTTTTGAGTTAAAAGCGGTTTGGATAACTGTATAGTCAACAAGTAGCTGAGAGACCTGTTTGTTGTAAGTTATGCCTAGACTGTGGTTTTACTTAAGGCTATGGGAGAACCAGAACCATCAGGACTCCTTGTAGAGGACCTAAAGGAACCTAGAAGCTCTACTAAAAAAAAGCTATACCAAGTACAATTTTTTCTTCTCAAAACATAATGCAACACTTCAGGACAGAGGGTGAAATATGCAATCTTGTGGGGAAGGTGAAATATCTACTATTTTAAGCTGCCCACCGCACAATTCTTGGTTCTCCTTGACCTCTATGATTAGGGCTGATTCACACGGTCTTCCAAGGGCATCTGTTTTAGTTGATGCTAAACGCCTTTCTGAAACCAAGCAGAAAAACATTTGACATTGTCGTCTTTTTGAGCCCCATGGGGGGACTGTGTAACCCCCTAATGCAACTGCCACTACATGCAGCATCCAAAATTTTCAGCTTACAGCGATGTTAATGCAATCGTCTGTAAACGCATTGAGATGAACACTTCCATTTGCCTCAAAACGGGCGTCTGTTTATCCCGGCAGAAAAATGATGTTCTCAATTGCCAGTGTGTACCGGCCATTAACGTAGTCCATGGCTACAATAGACATCCATGGCTACAATTACTAGGTAATGTCTAATGATGTTGATCCAGGGATTTTATCTGATTGCCATCTGGAGTCGGGAAGGCATTTATTTCCCTTTTGGGGCTAATTGGACCATGCCTTGTAAGGGTTTTTCGCCTTCCTCTGGATCAACAGGGATATGTGAGGGAGCAGGCTGGTGTTGTACTTTGTTCTCTGGTTGAACTCGATGGACGTATGTCTTTTTTTTAACCCAAATAACTATGTAACTATGTAGTACCCTGCTTGCACCTCAGTATATGGAAGCAAAACTGAACTCTTCTTTCAGTATTGAATACTTTTGTCCTCTTGATATTCACAGGGACCAATCAAGTCTTATACATTGCTGACGATAATGAGATTAGAAGCCTGTATCCATTCAACCCCAACTCTGCATATGAGCAAGCATTCCGTGGTGATGAGACTGTTCGCATTGATGCCATGGATGTCTATGCCAAGGGCAACAGGATCTACTGGAGCAACTGGCATACTGGGAAGATCTCTTTCCGAGAACTGCTTGTGACCTCTTCCTCCACCGCCTCCAACAGGAACAGGAGGCAGATCGATGAGGGAGTGACTGACCTAGATGTGAGTTTACCACTGCGTGTGCACTGCATTTATTCAGAGTTCCTTGAGCCGTTATGTACATTTAGGAATGTTACTTCCTAACATCTGTAGAATGGCCTTCGCTCACATAGAATGTGTCACTATACGCCAGGTGTTTCTGTATTGCAAGTATTTTACTAACTGTCAAATATAAAAAAAAATTGTCCGTTACGTAAACTGTTTTACATCTTTGGATTTATTATTAAGGTGGCCACTAATGATCCAATCTTTTTCATCCAATTTTACCAAATCTATATAGTAGAAGAGTAAATTGAGTAAATATATGGAATGGATACTTCAGGCAGTTACCTTATATTACATAGAAATGGTAAGGTTGGATGAAAAAGATTGGATCTTTAGTGGCCACCATTAGACTGATGTGTTATTATACTGTATATGTTTTGTTATGTTTTTTTGAGAGATTTAAGCAGTATTCTAAGAATGAATGTTTTTATATATATATATATACTGTATATATATATATATATATTTACAGTGGCCTGCAAAAGTATTTGGCCCCCTTGAAGCTTTCTACATTTTGTCATATTACTGCCACAAACATGAATCCATTTTTATTGGAATTCCACGTGAAAGACCAATACAAAGTGGTGTACACGAGAGAAGTGGAACAAAAATCATACATGATTCCAAACATTTTTTTACAAATCAATAACTGCAAAGTGGGGTGTGCGTAATTATTCAGCCCCTTTGGTCTGAGTGCAGTCAGTTGCCCATAGACATTGCCTGATGAGTGCTAATGACTAAATAGAGTGCACCTGTGTGTAATCTAATGTCAGTACAAATACAGCTGCTTTGAGACGGCCTCAGAGGTTGTCTAAGAGAATATATATATATATATATATAATCTACCTAAAATGTCACATGAAATAATGTCCGAGCATGAGAAATGAGGCCAGCTGGGATATTATTTGCATTTTATTTTACTGCCACGTCAAGTGCTTTGCTTCCATCTTTCTCTCAATCCCACATTCCCTCCCATCAACTGCCTCCTCCCTCCGTACACGCGCGTACACACACACACACACACACACACACACACACACACACACACACACACACACACACACACACACACACACACACACACACACACACACTCAGTCACTTACTCAAACTTGATTTGTAATGGTTTCTTACTATCTACAGGCTGGGGGGTAGAGTAAAAAACACATACCTCATAATTTATGATTTTTTTAGCTACATAGATAGATGGATAGGTAGACTTTTAAAGCAGTAGAGTATTGTACCATGTTAACCATCAGTAAAAGCAAGACGTTTTGAATGAGGATGATATCATTTATTGGCTAACTTAGAGATAAATAAGAAGTAAGCTTTCAGTTAATATTAAGCCTTCACCAGACTTGCTTCCTGCATACACTGACAAGATTATAAAACACACAGCTTATATGTAGACATACAGAGGAGAAACATTCTTTTACAAACATAAATAAATGTAACTAGATGCCTTAATTGCCACTTCAGCTGCGTTTCACAATGTTTTACCTGTGAAACACTCCTGAAGTGGCAATTAAAGAGCGGGAGGGAAGGGACACGGGCGGCTAGCGCCGATGCGGAGGAGGCGGGGGAGCGGCGCTGACAGACAGCGCTTAGGTAAACATTGTGCTGGCGACACGCTGCGTGTCCCCAGCACTGCGGGGGCTATAGCGGCGTGCAGGGGGGTCCTGGAGGCACACCATGGGGCAACAGAGGCTGGTCTTAGTGTGCACAACCAGCCTCTGTGCCCCAGTAACATAATTAAATCCCACCTCGGGTTCTCTTTAAGGCATCTAGTTACATTTATTTATGTTTGCAAAAGAATGTTTCTCCTCTGTATGTCCATACATAAGCTGTGTTTTTATAATCTTGTCAGTATATCGCAGTCAGAAAGCGCTACGGAATATGTTGGCGCTATATAAATAAAAAATAATAATAATATGCAGGAAGCAAGTCCGATTCCTGTAAAACACTCCTGAAGTGGCAATTAAGGCATCTAGTTACATTGAAAAGACTTTTTAAACCATAATTGTAACAAGGAATTTCAATAAATGTCCCACAACATAAGCTTCTAATAAGTTTATTATGAATCTTTATAAAATGTAAGCTTTGCCTGTTCTTTCATTTCAGATTCCAGGGCTGAAGATGCCCAGAGGCATAGCTGTTGACTGGGTGGCAGGAAACATCTATTGGACAGATTCAGGCCGTGATGTCATTGAGGTGGCCCAGATGAAGGGCGAGCATCGGAAGACTTTGATCTCTGGCATGATTGATGAACCTCATGCCATTGTGGTGGATCCTTTAAGAGGGTACAGAATATATATTTCAATTGCCCTTTCACGACTGTGTACCTAAAATATATGCACTTCTCATAAACTCTTTTTTTTTTTAATGTAATGTTGCCTTCTACAAAAGGTAGTTGCGATAATTCAGCTTAAAGTGAGAAACTGTGGTTTCCCATGATGCATCACTCCTAAATATGCAAATGATCTCTTTATGACCCTGAAAGCAAGGCTACACAACACCGCTGGTGTGTAGAGAGCCTGTAGCTAATACTTTTTACAGAGCCACATAAATACAACATGCATACAGCCTGTTTCAGACTTTCCTGTCCTCCTCATGGCAGGGAGTGATGTGGTTCTGTGGGATAGGGCTTGGGCCAGGACTAGGGAATACCCACACAGCTCATTGTGACCCCGAATCATTAGGAAAGTATAAAGAGCTAAAAGAGACCAAAAAGCCTCCTATTTAGAAAACAATGCTAAATGTAATTTTTCCGCCTTAAAGAGGACCTCCATACAAAAAGTAAAAATCCGTCAGTACTGCTGTAATGCAAAGTAATATTCGTTTACCTCCGGAGTCTTGTCCCTCGAAGCCGTCCCGAAGTCCTGCATCACTCCACTTCCGCCGCTTGGCCCCACCTCCCCTCTCTCCTTCAAGAAAACAACGCCAAGCTATTTACTGCCGTAAAGGCGGGGCCAAGAGGTTGAAGTGTAGTGATGCAGGGTCATCGGGGCTGCTTTGTGGGACAAGACTCCGGAGGTAAATATAACTTTGCGTTACAGCAGCGCTGACGGATTTTTAATGTTTGCATGGAGGTCCTCTTTAAGTGAGCAATTGTGGTTTCCCATGATGCATCACTCCCAGAATGCTGTGCATTGAGAACTGATGGTGTATAGTGAACCTATAGCTAAGAGCCACATCAACCCATGTGATTTCAGAAGGTCTGAGACAGGCTGGCGTGCATGTTGGAATGCAGAATGTTTTTGTGAAAAGTTTAACATACGCACCTGAATGATACATACAGTGAAGGTTGGCTGGTGGGAGAACCATTTCCTATTCATTCAAGAACAAACCATGTTGCAACCATAATAAAAAGCATTTTCAAGCAGGTGTGCATCATTCCTGGGTATTCTCATGCAAATCTATGACAGCAATTCAGCTGCAGAACCTCCTGTGAAGTGCTGTAAGTAGTATTTGCAAGCCCCAATCAATGCTGCGGGTTCATGAAACCCTGTGAAATTGCCATTCCAACAACCTGTTTAAGCTATTTAATTGGCTTACATGAGGAGGCAGTAAATTAGTCAATGTTCTGCTTTCAACCGATCAGGAACCTTATATATTGTGAAAACTCATTAAGCTCTAATCTTAAAGCGGATCTGAACTCAGAACTTCCTCTCTGCACTAAAATATAAGCAGCAGCATAATAACCTTTAAAGAAAAACATTTCTTTGTTGCAGCTGATACAAATCCTGCAATAAATCTGCAGTGTGTCTACTTCCTGCTTTCATAGAAGCAGTCTTATGGTTAACATCCTGTGTTTACAAATTAGCTGCTCTGCTGAGGCTGCCACAATTGCTGAGCTTACACAGCTGAGAGATCAACTTACACTTGTGATTAGTCATAGACGAGGGGGAATTAGACAGGCTAAACTCTCTAAATACATACAGGGTGATTTTTTTTCTGTTTTCCTTCTGTCCTGTGCAAGAGTTCAGGTCCATTATGCAATCGGTGCTTCTCAGGTAAATGAGCAATATCCTTCTGATAGCAATCATTTACTTGTTCTTACACTAGTAGATATGAAACACTATTTCAGCTGAAATCCTGCCTAATATCTATCGCACTGCCACTTACATTATACTTCCGGATGCTGTACAAAGCTATGAGAACATTGGCCATGCAAACTTACATTCTATTATTGTGGTAGATCATGAATACATTCATTGCTTGTGTAAATGCTATGCATTTTTAGGTGTCGCTTCTACATTGTAATTTGATGGTACTTTGTAGTATATTGGTTACACCCATGGTTAAATAATAAAAAATTAAGAAAAAACCTTTTTTAGTCACTTTTCAAATATTCAAAATTAAACTTGCATGTATTTCCTTTAGGTATGGAATAAAACCACATTGCTAACACTATACTGTACTGCAGCAGAATACGGTTGTTTTTGAGCAAAAAAGAAGTCACGGTCAGACTAGCAGATGCAGCAGTAAACAAAGTCACACTATCATTTGCTATGTGGATTATTTTCCTAACTTTAAATACACAATCGAACCTAATAAAATGCAAAAATGCTCTGCATTCTCTTAGACTTTTCATTGTAAAGTTTGTGTTTGGACAACTGCAGTGCTTGTCAGTTACATACAGTATCTGCCTAATCAGTAGCACCTTCATCTTTGTGTTCTACAGAACAATGTACTGGTCCGATTGGGGCAACCATCCAAAGATTGAAACAGCAGCAATGGATGGAACCATGCGAGAAACCTTGGTGGAAAACAACATCCAGTGGCCCACAGGTACTATCTTCCCACAGAATTACTTGCGTCCCATTGACATGTCTGATTCTACAGTTTCTATATGAATTCTAATAGGCAGAAAATAAGAAAGAATAAGAAACTTTCTCTGGTTTCCAGAAAAGCTTGTATTTGTTTTTGTATATTGGTAAAAATCCAGCAACACCTGAAAGTCAGTCGCTCTCCTACTCAAAGAAAGGGAATACTTCTCTGAGGATGCTTAGATGCACATTTTTGAGAGAGAAAAAAAATTGTAATCAAAATAACGGAAAAGAAAACATACAGAACATACTCATGTTTAAGCCAAATTCTTCAGCACCCAAAATTCTTCTGAAGATGGCTTACGTCCCTTTTTCACTGCCCGGATGCAATCGCATTGCATCGCACCGCATACAGCCGCAGGTGACTTCCAGTTGTCTTCCTGAAGTCTGGATGCAGCCATCTGTTCCTGCCTAGGGGAATCTGATGCATGCTGTGGATATCTGCTGGATGCATGCAATTCTTTTCTCAGGTTGCATTTCAAAATTCGCATGCAAGGAAAACTACTCCATTGACGTGCGTTGGCATCAGGTTTGATGCGATACGTATTCGCAGCTAGTGGAAACGGGCCCTTTTACGCAAAGCACAACATGGCAGCCATCCAAAAAATCATATTGTGCAAGGCTGTGTCTGTGTGGGGAGCTGTCTGTGCCCTCCTCCTTATATGCAGGGCATGCAGTAGGTAACTGACCTGTACGGCTATAGGGAAGAGGGCTGCCTAATACTGGGGGAACATCTGGCTATTTATACTGGGGAAGGATAGTCCTGGTTTCTGAGGTAAAAAGTAGGTACCCCACTAGACCACATGAGTTGCTCTGTTCCAGAAGACCCAAAGGTTTGCCTAGTAAATATACTCTCAGGACATTTATTTATTGTATTTATAAAGCACCGACATAGTCCTTAATATAGCATGAAAACCTTTAACTATTGTCCTTAATATAGCACAAAAATGTTTAAGCAACGGATACAACCAGTGGTCCCCTCACATATTGACTGGATTGGCTTCATCAATCACATTTTACTTAACCATGAAGCCATACACCAGAATAAAGGTTCTCTAGCGAAATATCAGAAAATCTGGGCAGATTGGACACGCTCATCGCATACCAATGGGTGACTGGAGGGAGGGTTTGGGGGGAAAGCCTTAGTAGTTCCTTGTTGGAAAATCTGGAGAAGACTTAAGTTAGCTGGATTATGGTATTGCGGTTAAGGTGTGTACTCAAAGTTCAAATGTTACTTATTTGTTTGTCTTTTCTTTTGATATTCTGACATGCCTGGTTTGAGGTCTATTGCGCATGCCTTGGATAAGATCTTGCTCGCCCACCCTGCGGCGTGTGCTCAAGGCATATTATTGTTATATGCTGCAAAGTGTCACTTTGTGATGTAAGGTGTAAATGTTATATGGTCAAAATACTGTATTTCCCTGTATAGTATATTTTTCAATAAGCCAGACATGTGAACCAAAAAAGTGGATACCCCCGGCTTACATGCAGGTCGGCTTATTCACAAGTGTATTTTAACAATAACATTGTAAGTGTATATTGGGTAAGGAATAACTTTAACAATCTTGTTCTCTTACAGGTTTAGCAGTGGATTATTATAACGAGCGCCTTTACTGGGCTGACGCCAAATTGTCGCTCATCAGCAGCATCCGCCTTAATGGGACTGATCCAGTTGTGGTGATCAGCAACAAGAACGGTAATAAATATCTGTTATCTGATTTCTGTAGACAATACATTTATGAGATTTATGTGACCTGTTCACAGCTCTGTACAAACAGCTTCTCTGTCTGCCAGTTACATGGCTCTATTCAGCAGTAACACTAGTGAGTAAGAAGTATAGCTTAAGAGCTAAATTAAAAGAGGGTCAAATCTGGAGGGCCCGATTAGATTAACAACCGTAGACAAGATCACAACAACTTACTGGATGTCAAAGGCTATTCTGTCTTGGCAGCATAAATTCTGTAAGACCCTTGTAGATATATCGATATGTCATTTTAATTCAATGAGCTCCTATATAGTTGGAATTCAGTCAGCTGGATTTAGCTAAAAATAAATGGGGTGGGGGTGGGGGTTTGAGTAGGAACAAGTGTTTAGGTTCATAAAACACCTTGTATAGCATACAGGTAGAAGACTACAGTAACAAACAAAGCTTCTGATTTCCTGTTTTATGTACTCCCCCCCCCCCCCCCCCCCCAAAAAAAAAAAAAAACAACAACATATGTTTAGTTAATGGTGCTAGTTATATGTTTCACATAGTGGTGCTATGTGAGAGCCCTACTCCGCCTCTAATGCTGGGTACACACTATGAGATTTTATGGTCGATTTACTGTCAGATTGATTATTTCCAATATGTCCTATTTGCTTTCCGATCAATTTCCGAGCATTTTCCGGCCGACTTCCGCTAACTTTAATAGGAAATCGATTGGAAAATGCTCAGAAATTGATCGGAAAGCAAATCGGACATGTTGGAAATAATCAATCTGACGGTAAATCAACCATAAAATCTCATAGTGTGTACCCAGCATAAGCTGCCTACTATGTTGCCAAAGATAGGTGATCTCTTTGCTCTGGGATAAATTCACTAAACTGCAGTAAGCAGAACAGCGTAAAGTAGAGCATTAAAGGATACCCGAAGTGACATAATGAGATAGACATGTGTATGTACAGTGCCTAGCAGACAAATAAGGCCCCCTGCACACTGCAAATCCAATTTGCGATTCCGATTTTCCTTGGATGCTATCAAAACAAACAAACAGCATTCAGTACCGATTAAAAATCGTAAATCGGAATCGCATGTTAAAATCGATTAAAAACCGTGAATCGGAATCACATGTAGTGTGCAAGAGGCCTAACTAGGCTGTGTTCTTTTTTTTTTTTCTGCCTGTAAAGAGTTAAACATCAGGTATGTAAGTGGGCAGTTCCTGTCTGGGTCAGGACTGAGTGAGACTACAGTGTGACCCTCACTGATCAGAAATTACAACAATAAAACCCTTTCCTAACAGAAAATGGCTTCTGAGAGCAGAAACGAGATAAAAAGGGTCAATACTTCATAGGTTTTGGCTCTGGCATACTTCAATCAATGTGTCATTGAGCATAACAATAAAACAGTAAAAACTTGAAAAGTAGATTTAAATTTTAAATAAAACTGTGAAATATCCTTTTAGGGGAAGGAAGATAAATACAATTATTCATTTCATTACTTTATTTTCACCTCGAGTGTCCTTTAATGCATTACATGTAATGCATTGCATTCTGCTCTACTCATCATATGGTAAGAGTTCACACACATCATTCTGCTTAGTCTCTTAACCATTTAAGCCTCCTGGACGTAGCAGCTATGTCCAGGAGGCCATGTGCACTCCCGCGGCCGATCGCGTGCGTGCACGCGCGCTCCTGGCCGTGGATCGTTAGCCCAGGACCCAATCAATCGGGCCATGGTGCCCGATGATTGATTCCTCTCCTCTGCAGAAAAAGCGATGGCTTCTCTCGGAAGCCTTGCTTATTTCTATCTCTTGCGTCCCCTACGTCTCTCTAAGTGTACATGTTACGCTTAAAGCGGAATATAACCCTGCATTTCAACTTTGCTCTAAAACATTATTTACAGTATATTATATGCAACCAGCATTTTTTTTTTTTTTTACTAGACCAGCATTGGAAGGGTTACACAGGGCTTTAAAGTTCCTGCAGATTTCTGCAGACGCATCCGAACTTGAGAGAGATACATTTTGTTTACATAAATGTATCTAAGTGTGGCATGTGACTCATCTCTCTCACTGAGAAGGAGTTGGAGGACAGCCAAAGAGTGTGTAACATTTCTAAATATATACATATAACTAAATAGAATGTAACTATCTGAACGTCTGCATATATCTCCACGGAACTTAAAACCTCTGTGTTTAACCCTTCCAATGCTGGTCTAGTAAAAAAAAAATGCTTTTTGCATATAATATGCTGTAAATAATGTTTTAGAGCAAAGTTGAAATGCAGGGTTATATTCCGCTTTAAAGTGACGTCATGTAAACAAACTCATGGCTGCCATCTTGTGGCCAAAAAGTAAAACTACATCTAAATGCAAAAAAAAAAAAAAATCAACACATTATGCTACCTTATGCTAGGTATACACTATGCAATTTTGTGACAGATTTACTGTCAGATAGATTATTTCCAACATGTACAATCTGATTTCCGATATTTTGAAAACATTTTTTATAGAAGTGAATGGAAAATTGATGGAAAAATGAATTGGAAATCAGATCGAACATGTTGGAGATAATTGACAGTAAATCTGTTAGAAAACTGCATCGTGTGAGGCATTACCCTCCTGTGCAAGCTCTGCAATCTATTCAGAAATGTCTCTGCTGTAATAAATCTTATCTCAGTCAGACTGGCTCTATTCTCGCCATCGCCAAAGCTTGTCATCTCCCCTCCCACATTCCTCCCACATTCCTGCTCCTTACTGATTGGCTGAGTGCAGTTCAGTGTGAGCTGAAATACGATCTCTATGCTGTGTTCTCATGTGTTCACTAAGCAAGCAGCTATGACAGAGATTCTAGGAGAAAAAAAATAAGAGTAAGGGAGGAAATGTCATCAAGTTTTTTTACTTATCTTAGCAATTGCCCCAAAGGCAATATAAGCCTTTGAGGCAATGCCTGCTGCTTCAGACACACATTTCTCTGCACAGAATTAGTCATTTGCCTGTGCCCATTGTCCCGAATTACCATATGTTGCATCAAATTTTCCAATTATATTTTTAAACGAAGCAGCTGACTGTGGAAAGATGTGCAAATCTGTTACACTCTGCAGATATCTTGTGCTTGGGATTTTTAGTTGTTTCATTACTTTGGTTCAGCTGTAACTGCCGGCTCAGCCATTAGAGACTTTCCTGTTTTATACCCCGTGACAGAATATATTAAATCTCCTAGTCCACAATAATTGCAATGAAACGAGAGAAAAAGAAAAAAGGAAGGAAGGAACACGGAAACTCCAGAAACGGAGTATATCAGTATAGAAATAAACTGCACTTAGCTGATTAAGAAACTTATTTCATTATTTAAAGGAATAGGGTTTTTTCATACTGTAAAATGGCATGCTCTGTCTTACAAAAACTACAGTATAAGTATAGATGTATACAGTGGCATAGCTAAGGATCTCTGGGCCCCAGGTGCAAGTTTTACATGGGCCCCCCTCAAGCACTCTATACGTAACAAGTAATATTGAGCACCAAAGACTGCCACAGTGTCAGAGACGTAATCAGGGAGAGGAACAGTTTGTTAAAGTGGATCCGAGATAAACTTTTACTCATTGCATAATTGTGTTCTTTTCATATAGTTTATAGGGCATTCCTCAAGCCAAATACTTTTTTTGTTATGTTTTAATACTCTAATTCCCTATAAACTAAACAAGCTTCACCCACAGCGTTTTCGCAGGGCTAATGGGAGCTCAGTCTGGGTAGGAGGAGGTTACTAGACAGAGATTTCAGAGGCAGAGGGGAGGAGGAGAGAGGACTGAACTTACACACAGGCAAGCTGATAGCATCTCCAGCCCTCAGCCTGTTACAATGTGACAAACAGAACATGGCTGCCCTCGTATCACAGGAATAAATAATCATATACTGTTGAAGCTGTTTGCAGCTAGATATGCTGTATAAACTATCTAAACTTTAGATAAGATAAGTTACTTGTTATAGTTAGTTTTTCATCTCGGATCCGCTTTAATGACTACCACTATTCGAAGCACATGTAAAGGTTATCATTACCAGCATAGCACCAATGAAGAGCTAATACAGTGGTTTAAGGAGGTCCCTTCTGATCCAGGGGCCCTGGTGCGGTCAGAACCTCTGCAACCTCTATTGCTACTCCACTGGTTCTATATTCCTAGAACTAAAATAATGAAATGTGGATAATGTCATAGCTGTCTATAATATTGTCAGCAAGCAAAGTGCCTCTCCTCCTTTAACAAGTAACTGCAATATTATGTACATCCATGATTGTTTCTGTATGACATAAATGCAATGCTTTAGACATAGAGGTGTGTATGTATTACACCCTTCATATTAAAACCGATGGCACTTTATCATCTTATTGTCATCACCATCTTGTTCTATTAAAAGTATCGTTATACATGTATGTTTTAGGCCCTATTTACACTTAATGGATTGCATAAAGTTGTGTGCATTGATGCTTTCATTTTGGCAAATGGGATGTGACGCAACTCAACTAAACTCTACGCAGCGCATTAAGTGAAAATAGGGCCTAAATCATTGAAGTGCCATTCATCTGTACATCGGGTGTACTATCATTTTTTTTTATGCTGGACTAAAAAGATGACTGCAGTATTTGGATCGGTTGTCATAGGCAACACCCACTTTCCTCCAGCTATTAAAGGACACCTGTAGTTGAAAAAAAAAAAAGTAAATGTATTTTCCACTGTATAAGATGCTCCGGAATATAAAACACCCCTAGGTTTAGAGGGCAAAAAGCAGGGAAAAAATATATATACTAAACCCGGTGCGTCCATATTCCTTGAGGGTCTTGTAGAGGTTTTCCCCCAACTGGTGTCCTCCTGTGTCCCTAGTGTGCTCCCTTCCGTTTCCCTTCTGTCCCCAGTGTGTTCCCCGTGTGTGTCCCTGGCTCTCCCTGTGTGGTCCGCTCCCCCCTTGTGTCTCCGCTCCCTTCCCCCCGGTGTAATTAGCAGTGTATAGGCATGTCTTACCTTAATTCACTGGGGGGCAAGGTGGGGGGGAGGGTTGTGGAGCGGACCACACTGGGGGAGCGGACCCACAGGGGAGCTAATACAGGGGAGCTAATACAGGGGAATTCCCGATGTGGTGGCAGTTTGTATCTAAGTCAGGGATTCCATGCATTGGCCAAATAAGATGCAATGACATTTTCTCCCTATTTTTTTGTGGAGAAAAAGTGCATCTTATACGGTGGGAAATACAGTAGATGCTTACCTCAGTGAGGGGAAGTTTCTGGATGTTTCTGGGGCTTCCCTTGTCTTCCAAAGCTCCCTCATTCCTGCGCTGGGGCCCCTTTTGAAATATTTGAAATGAATGTCAAATATTGCTTGTGGCTGTGCATCGTGTCTGTCTGCCAGTTACAAGGAGCTATTCAGCACTTACACCTCACATGTGATAAACCCTAGAACGGAGGGGTTCCGGACATCAGGGAAACCCCTGGAGCATCCAGAGGCTTCCCCCTACTGATGTAAGCATATGAAGCAATTTTTTGTCTTAAACCTTTAGGTTTACTTTAAAGGGGCACTACAGCGAAAAACTGTAAAATTTTAAATATGTGCAAACATATACAAATAAGAAGTAAATTTTTTTTGGAGTAAAATGAGCCATAAATTACTTTCTCATATGTTGCTGTCGCTTACAGTAGGTAGTAGAAATCTGACAGAAGTGACAGGTTTTGGACTAGTCCATCTCTTTATAGGGGATTCTCAGGGATATGTTTATTTTCAAAAGCACTTAGTTTTTTGGCAGTTGGACAGAGAAACTGCCATTTACTGTGTAGGGAGCAGGGACGCTGGCCGGCATCATTGTTTACATTTTTTTAGGGAATATCTTTATAAAGAATCCTTGGTGAGAATCCCCTATGAAGAGATGGACTAGTCCAAAACCTGTCACTTCTGTCAGATTTCTACTGCCTACTGTAAGTGACAGCATTATAGGAGAAGTGTAGTGCCCCTTTAAGCATTAGTCACAAATTGTTGTCATCCACAGTGGTTGTTATGGAGACATTACAGTCCATCACATGCTAAAGATAAATATTGGTCAGATTTAAAAGGACTCTTCAACTTTTTGTGGATAGGTTTTCAAAAGGCCAATAGTTTACTTAATAGACATCAATTAACATGTTATGTTTTCTTTCCTGTTACCAGGCCTCACCCATCCATTCAGCATTGATATCTTTGAAGATTACATCTATGGAGTAACTTACGTTAACAACCTCATCTTTAAAGTGCACAAGTTTGGGCATGGCCCAGTTACCAACCTCAGCTGGGGAATAAATCATGTGACTGATGTTGTGCTGCACCACCAGTTCAAGCAACCTGAAGGTGAGACCCTCCAAGCGCTACACTAGCTTTATCTCTCGGGATTTGTACCGAATGCAGCTTACTTGTAGATTCACATCTATAGTCTAGTTTCTTCTTTTTCTACTAATCCTTAATTTGCAGAGGATTAAAGTGGATGCAGAAAAAAGAAGATAGCCATTCTGTTGACTTGGAAAAGGGTTGCAGTCCTGCACTGCTTCCATGTTGTGTCTGTGCTGTGGCCACATATTTGTAATGCTGGTTTCACACCAGCAACCAGCTTATTGTTTAAAATAATTAAATGGAGAGCCCTTTGAGTGAAACATGCAAGTCAGTGAGTGGAGCCCACAGCCAGAACACAATCGATATCCAAAACAATACAAATCGGGCTGTGCATGCATGTACAAAAATACCTTTAATAGTGCCTTTGGCCGATTGGACATACAACAATACCACTATTAAAAACTGACAATATTAAAATCCTCCTGGCCAGGAGAGTATCACTTTAACTGTAACTATATGGGGCCTAATCAGAGTCAATGTACAGTGTTATCGCCCAGCCTCAGCCTATGCAAAAACACCAGACTAGCTTCTGATATGAATGGTCCTCCACCACCACCAAAACACTGCCCAAGCTGTGCACTGTATCAGCTGATACTATTATATTGTATTGGCCGGACAGTTCCAGGTATGACTATATTCATAATAGGTCAGTGACATATATATATATATATATATATATATATATATATATATATATATATATATATATATATATATATATATACACACACACACATTCCGTGACTCTGCTGTGGGTTTTTGAGAGACCACTGGGCAACAATTATACAAATCATATGTCCAATGTAGGGTTGTGGGACTCTCCCGTCTATACTTGCGTATATATTGGTGAACTCCTGTTCACTGAGTTGTATTTCCGCCAGTGCACTGGGCTTGCATCTGCCAAGGGTTAAAGTCTGGAGACGAATTGCCTGCTCGCCTGCCGGTAACACCAGTCATCCGGATCCAACTCACTGCATATAGTGCGCAGTTCAGCGTGCCGGTGTTACTGATGATGAACTAGCGCAAGCTTTCCTGCAGTAGCCACGCCTACCAATGCATTTCGCCCTGCCCATGGGGATTTTTCAAGGTAGCGAACCAGCGTATTGATTGCGGTGCCATCAAACGATCACATCGCACTGCTACACTAAAAAGGCTTTGCAGACACCTACATTGATGCACGGTAATGTAATTCTTGGCAGCAAACCAGACTATAAGTGAGGCTCTCTAGTGCTCACTTCCTGTTGTGGAAGTACGAATTGCACGGAAGTGTACTGAAATAGTAGTTCCGCGCATGCGCACCCCAATGCGAACATGAAACAGTTTAAAAGGCTGATCAAGGCGTGTCACCACGGATGTTGACCCGTAACGCTCTGATGCTTTTGCGTCAGTTGCAATGCTTCCGGCGCACCACCTCAGGTAGGGAATGTCCCATAGACTTTCATTGCTTTAGCCTTACCCTGCAGTAAAAACCGGTAACACACTACAATAAAAATGGTCTGGTGTGAAAGGGGCCCAAAGGTGTCGAGGTTCCCCACCTGCCTGTGAATAACTCTTCAGTCTTTCCTGACCGCTATGGACATCTGTAATTGTAGAGATGTGTGAAGCGGTGCTGGTGTTTCTTATCGATCAGGCTTTCCAAGCCTATTGAGCATCTGAAGTTAGTGAGGCTCACAGCTGTGTTGAGCAGAATAAGCCATGACTTTGTGTGCAGACAATGCAAGGGACGCATGAATTTAAAGGAAGTAGCAAACCCACTATAGCGTAATCATTGGACTCTTTTGCTGCTTTAGCAAATGTAAGCACTGTTATTAGATTGTGAAATCCATTAAGGTTCATATACTGACATTAATGGTTTAATGTAAACCAGTGCAGAAAAGGGGTCACCACTATAGAAATGTTGTAATAATAATACCTTCTGCCATTGAGGCTGAAGCCACCAACTAAAAGTAGAATTCAAGGCACCAGTCTTGAGTCTTATCAGTTTTATATTGCAATTTATAATTATATTTTTAATAATATAATTCATTTTTAATATTTTTGTTTACATTAAAAATGCTTCTCGAGTAGGAACATTCAGCTGTAGGGGTTAATTTATAATCCTGTTCCGGAACTGAAAATACTTGGCTCAGGCACATAGGAAGTGTAGGAATGTGGCCCAGTTCAGCCTTCCTTTTTTTTTTAAAGCAGATGATGATAAATTAACATTAATTGACGAAAACTTTTGTACATTGCATTTCTATACTTTGTGCAATAAATGTGTATTGAGACTACTTTTCTGTCTTCTGATGGGCTGCACACAGTAGCTCCTTATTGCTAGTAGAGTGGGAGTTCCTTCCTTAGAACAGAGCAAATCACCTGACCTGGCTCACCACATTCCACTGCAAACTTTGTGGCCAGCACTGCAATAACAATTCCTCCCTGCTTATTGTGTAATAAATATTTAACTCTTCACTCACCCACCATGTGAACCGCTCATCATCATGCTGTGCCTGGGAATTAGTGATGAGCTGCATTGTTGGCAACAAAGAGATGAACTATCTCAGCATCCAGTGTTGTTGATCCAGGGATTTCATCGTATTTCCATCTGGAGATGGGAAGCATTTTTTCTTTCCCTTTTAGGGCTAATTGGTTTTAAGCGTTTTTACCCTCCTCTGGATCAACTCCTCTGTCCAACCAAACTGCCTCTGACACTCAAATAGGATGTCAGCATTGCAAAACCAGCAATCTAGGTAATAAAATGAGTTATAAAAATGCAAAACTGATTTGTGAGCAATTTACATGAGTTTGTACATTCTGAATTATGATACATTTCACATTATGCGTTAAAATACAGGGCTGTAACGAAACTAGTTGATTTCCATAATTAACTCTGGAAAAGGCTGTTCCAGCTCTTACATAAACTTCATTTAAAACTGGTGCCTACAATTTTGCTTTATGAGTAGTTAAAGATGTAGAAAAATAGTTTACCCTTTTACAAAGAAACTCTGCCTGCATAAGAATATGACCCTGATGGCAATTTATGTTGTGTATCTTTATCTTTAGTGACTAATCCATGTGACCGTAAGAAGTGTGAGTGGCTGTGTTTATTGAGCCCCAGCGGACCAGTCTGCACATGTCCCAATGGACGAAGACTTGACAACGGAACCTGCATGCTCATCCCATCCCCGACACAGTCTCCTGATGGTAAGAGAGAACAAGCCAACCTTATGGGCTTAAAGTGTACCCGAGCAGACATGTGACATGATGAGATAGACAGGTGTATGTACAGTGGAAAACATATTAAAGATCAGACTGTTTTACTTGTTTTATTTTGCTGCCTGAAAGAGTTAATTTTTAGGCATGCAAGTGACAGCTTCTGTCTTGTCAATACTTTGTCGGGAATATAGTAAACATCACTGATGAGCAATTTACAGCCATAAAATTTTCCTGGCAGAGTACAACTTCTGATGGCAGGGGGAGATAGGAAAAGGTCAATAGTTCATGTAATGTCATTTAGGGACACTTAATAGGTTGCCACTAAGTCAACAAAACATGCATTCTACTTTGCAAATGTTTAAATATAAAATAAAACCATGGGATAAAAAAAAGAAGTAATTTTTAGGAACAGGAGGATAAATACAATTGTTTATCTGATCAGTTTATTTTCACCTCGGGTTCACTTTAAAGAGTAACAAAATCAACAATCAATTCTTTATTTTTATCTGGTAAACAAGAAATAAAAATACTAACCGGGCAATCCAAAAGTTAAAAATCACTCTTACTTTTCTTCTCCATAAAACATAATTCCCCAGTTTCTCTGGCTCTTATTTGGTACATCTGCCGCACAAAGGAAGTTGCAGGGCATGCTGGGTTTTCTTTTTTTCTTCTTTACTTTCCCCTCAGACTTAACTAATGCAGCTTGATTGGCTGAAGCCTCTTTCCCTCCTGTTTTCCCCTCCTACACCTCTGTTTCTTTCTAATTGGCCAATATTTCTCATACTGAAACACACATAAATTATGTAAATAGAGCAAGTATTTATCTTCTTATATATGTGTTTTTTGTCTGAGATAGTCTGGCTGACTGCTCCACTTTAAGGCGGCCACACACATGATTCGACCATTCAATTCATATATATATATTTTTTTTTGGTTGATTGGAAGTTCAATTTAACACAGACTTATGTTCAAAATTGCCGCACCGGAACATAGACTGCACATTTTGAGAACGTTGATTGGTTAGAAAAGCCTCCTGCACGGCAACATTTCGCTCAACAATCAACTTTTCATCATTTTGTATTTTCATAGAACTTCATTTTATCACAATTTTCCATTTCTGTACGTCTATCAATATCTCATATTTCACACTACATGCCATGAGATACTCTTTACATCTGTTCATTACATAGATATACACACACTTTCATAATCTCATCTTTTTTGTTGTTTATACAAACAACAAATAAAGTTGGGTATGTATTGAATAGCTATATACATTTATTCTAGTTGAATACATCTTGAGAATCCATCACACGCACCATACAGTTCTTCAAAAAGTTGAAAGTGACAGAGGTTTGGTGCACAGGACAAGCCACCAAGTTCAGGGAGTGCTGCTCACCAAATCGTCATATCATTCATCAATAAGAGAAAGCGGTAGAGCACATCCTATAAAACGTCAAGGCTTTATTGAATTATCCATTAAACCTTTAGCAGCCAATTTATTTAGAGGCTCCAGGCCAATTTTTGCACTTTATTTATTAGTTATATTTCCTTGCTTCTAATTAATACTACTGTTATGTGTATATATGGCCACTTGTCACTAGGGGACAGTGTGAGACAATAACAGAGAACTTCTGCTTTCAGTTTCTATGTTCTGCTAGTAGAGAGAGATCAAAGCATTCCAAGAATTCACAGCAAGACATGTTCTGCCGACTAAGGTCAAAAACAGTAAGCTTATCTCAAACAAGATAACTCTATAGAAGTTGCTAATAACTTAAAATCCATTACAGAGGAATCCAATTCTTGGGAAAGTTGGTCTGAATTTTTCAACGTGTCCAATCTCAATTGAAAACAACAAAAGCTTTCTATCTTTTGGTTTGAGTTGGGGTAAAATTGTACAGAAAAATTGTATCTTGTGTGGCCACATTTACTCTACTACAACTTCATACATTTGTAATGTGATGAATTTTATATCTGTCTTTTCAGAGCCCATCCCTGACACCTGCAGTTTAGAGTGCCTGAACGGAGGCAGATGTTTCATGAATGCACGGAAGCAGCCCAAATGCCGCTGTTCACCCAGCTACAGTGGAGAAAGGTGTGAGAACGACCAGTGTAAAGACTTCTGCAAGAATGGTGGAAACTGTGCTCCATCACACACAGGTAACCATCACCCAGTAGTGTATACATAACTTACATAGTATTAGAAAATTCCTGTTAAACTATCATTTGTACAGCTGTCTGTGGTGTTGGCAGCCTATTCTTCAGCAATCCGCTGCCCCCTCGAGCGATGACGGGGGCATCAGCGGCAGCGCACAGTCAGGGGGAGGCAGCAATGGTGGCGCAGCATGGGGGCACCCCTCAGAATACATCGCTGGTGACGTACTCCCTGCTAGACAAGAAGTATATCACTTGGGTTCCCGTCAGTCTGCGCATGCGTGCTGCAATGCATTCCTACTGCGCAGGCATAGAGCGCTTCCAGCTACGGAAGCGTGAAGGGGCAAAGGTGGCTGGGTCATGCATGCGCAGTGTGCCCCGACTGGCCAAGCTAATGGAGCTTCTACTGGGAGAAGGAGGTGGAGGAAGACAGCGTGGGAGCGATCGGTACGTAGGGGACTGGAGGAAGCCCCAGGTATGTATAATGTATATTCCTCTCTGGTTTCCTTTAAAGTGAAAACCTATTCATTTTTTTGCATTTCTAATAATATTATATCTCTTCCTCAGTCTAGCGAAACCTACACAACTAAATGTTGGAAAACTTCACTTGTTTTGGGGGAAAAGAATAGTAAACCCCAAATATTTTCGAGGTTTCCCACTAGCCCTATTCTATAAAAGACTACCAATGGCTTCATCATGTCTGCATAGTAATGTTTAGGGCAAGCTCACAGTGCTTTAGTTGCGTTTCAGAATAATTCTGCATGTCAACTCACTGCCCATACAAGTCTATGGACCTGTTCACATCTCTGCTTTGTAACTGATCACGTTAATCTAACTCACAGCATGCACGCTTTGTATTAAACTCTATGGCCAGTCTCCATTGCAGTTCACACTCATTATAATCTGTGCATTATGCAACTGACCACTGTGAATCCAGCCTAAATGTGAGACGTTTCCATTTATAGCGTGTATAACTATCCTCATGTGTGTGTTTTCTATCCCAGGCTCACCAGCGTGTCGTTGTTCCACTGGATTTACTGGTCCGACATGTGAGCAGCAAGTGTGTACCTCAGAATACTGCCAGAACAATGCCACCTGCTCTGTCAACCAGGGCAACCAACCCAACTGCCGCTGCCTTGCTGACTACGTTGGAGACAAGTGTCAATTCCGTAAGCATTTACTCATGGGATCTCTTTAAAAGCACTTGTGAATGCTGTTTATAAGGCCAGTTTCCACGAGAGTGTCAGTGCTTTTCTGCATGTGAATTACACATTTAAAGGGATACTGTAGGGGGGTCGGGGGAAAATGAGTTGAACTTAGCCGGGGCTTCTAATGGTCCCCCGCAGACATCCTGTGTTGGCGCAGCCACTCCCAAATGCTCCGGCCCGCCTCCGGTTCACTTCTGGAATCTCTGACTTTAAAGTCAGAAAACCACTGCGCCTGCGTTGCCGTGTCCTCGCTTCCGCTGATGTCACCAGGAGTGTACTGCACAGACACAGACCATACTGGGCCTGCGCTGTGTGCTCTTGATGACATCAGTGGGATCGAGGACACGGCAACGCAGGCACAGTGGTTTTCTGACTTTAAAGTCAGAAATTCCAGAAGTAAACCGGAGGCGGGGCCGGAGCATCGGTGAGCGGCTGCGCAGGCAGAGGATGTCTGCGGGGGACCATTAGAAGCCCCGGGTAAGTTCAGCTCATTTTCCCCCGACCCCCCTACAGTATCCCTTTAAGCTGATAGCCCATCTACAATCCATGGGCTGTTTCCATTCAATGCAATGTTTCATTTGGAAAGAAACAAGTGACAGCTGGTCGCTCTCTCCCAGACACGCATGTTTGTGCAATAAATTAGATTGGGCTGTTGTGGAAGACACAAACCTTTGTTGCGTACAAATGTGTATTCTCGTGGCTTCCAAGAAGCTGCACACAGAAAAGATGCCCAAAAAGGTGCACCCAGGACTGTGCACTACAACTACTGACCTATGCCAACATTTACTGCCATGCATAGTTTTACTAAGTGTGTTTTTATTCTAAAAACTTAGGAAAGCTCCTTTCCCTTGAAGTTATGGAAAATGTTTTAAAACCTGTGCCAGAGGGTCAGTTCTAGACTTTATGTTGCCTGAAGCAGACTTTGGAGGATGCGCCGCAAACCTTGGTGATCGCTCGTCGGTAATGGGGTTTGACCGTAGAATGCATAGGCATATAATATTGATACCTCTCCTGCTTATGATGTCATAGGGAAACCCAGCAGGTGCCACCTGTAGAATGAGGATGGGGATTTGAGAAATGTGGATGAGGAAGGTAGTGTGTGTGCCAGGAATGTGGGTGGGAGAGAGAAGACAGGCACCAGGTGGCCCAAGCTGTTTGTCTAAATGTCACCCCATAAATGTTGCTGCCTGAATCGCATGTTTCAAGTGGCTTCATGATAGGTCCCGACACACTGACAGGTGCTTCCAAAATTGTTTGAACTACTTAACTATAGAAAGAAGGACAAACCAAGTAGTGCAAGCAGGCCAGTCTTATTCTGCAGTCTCTACTCTGATGTTGGATGCCAACATATCCTACACAAGCCGCAAGCTTATCCAAAGGGCGCTTCATACCCGAGTGGCCTAAAAGCTAGAGAATGAGCAGACCCATATATGTATATTGATGGGTATCGGAATGCTGCAATCTCTTTATTTGGAGGTGTTCTGTCCGGGGACAGGAAAATTGGGCACCAGAGGTGGTGCAGGACTTTAGGTGCCCCTAAACTTTTGCGATGGCCAACATTTTTTGTCTACAGCAGTGAAGGCAGCATGGTTATCCACAGGTTTGTGATGGGGTAGAGGTGTAGGTTGGGTTAGGCATCGTGGGGGAGAGGTTGGTTAGGCATCCGTAAGAGGGCATTTGTTAGGGTTGAAGATTGGTAGGGGAAAGGGGTCCGTTAAGGTTAGGCATTGGTGGGGGGTTCATTTATTCTTGGGCATCAGTGGGATGGGGGGTCTGTTAGGGTTTGGGATTGCTGAAGGGGTTGGTTAGGTTTGGGCATCAGTAGGGGTTGGTTAGGGTTTGGCATCAGTAGGGGGTTGGTTAGGGTTTGGCATTAGTCGGGGGTTGGTTAGGATTGGGCATCAGTAGGGGGTTGGTTAGGGTTTGGCATCAGTAGGGGGTTGGTTAGGATTGGGCATTAGTCGGGGGTTGGTTAGGATTGGGCATCAGTAGGGGGTTGGTTAGGATGGGGCATCATTTGGGGGTTGGTTAGGGTTTGGCATCAGTAGGGGGTTGGTTAGGATTGGGCATTAGTTGGGGGTTGGTTAGGGGTGGGCATCAGTAGGGGGTTGGTTAGGGTTTGGCATCAGTAGGGGGTTGGTTAGGGTTTGGCATCAGTAGGGGGTTGGTTAGGATTGGGCATTAGTCGGGGGTTGGTTAGGATTGGGCATCAGTAGGGGGTTGGTTAGGATGGGGCATCATTTGGGGGTTGGTTAGGGTTTGGCATCAGTAGGGGGTTGGTTAGGATTGGGCATTAGTTGGGGGTTGGTTAGGGGTGGGCATCAGTAGGGGGTTGGTTAGGGTTTGGCATCAGTAGGGGGTTGGTTAGGGTTTGGCATCAGTAGGGGGTTGGTTAGGATTGGGCATTAGTCGGGGGTTGGTTAGGGTTGGGTGTTGGTTAGGCTTAGGCACCCATTGGCGTTTTTATATATTGAGGAATCCAGAAGTGAGATTGATTCTTTGGCTTTATTCCCACATGCTCTTTTGCGTTTAAAATATGTAAAATGGATAAAAAATCCAACAAAGAGAATCGGGCTGTTTGAAATGCACATGGCAGGTGTGCAGACCCAAAGACTCCACTTCACAGACCTCTCTGCGGGAGCCTCTTATTTAAGCAAGTATTAGATAGTTTAATCTCTGCCACATACTTTTTCATAGACTATTTAAAAATCAGTAATAGCCACCAGTATGTGATATTAATGCTGTGTGTCTCATACTTGAAGACACCAATTCACAAATGTACAATTAAAAAAGGTTTGAACTTTCAGTAGAAAAATGGAACATGGATATTGATGTGCTTTACACCGTACTTGTGAAACTGAAGGCCAGTGCTGATGCTTGACTTTTGTGTACGAATGATGTTTGCAGGTGCCTTGGATTCTAACATGATTCATTTTTGTTGAAGGGAAATGCTATGATTACTGTGAGAATGGTGGAGCCTGCCAGCTGGATGCTAATGGGACCAGACTGTGTCGCTGTACTGTCCTGTTTGAAGGCGGCCGCTGTGAGAAAAGCAGATGTGATCGCTGCAAAGATGGTACTTGCGCTTTGAACAATGGAGATATTCTTTGCACGTAAGTATTTTTGAATGGTGCATGTGTACCAATAACAGAGATTATTTATTTTTGCTCTCAGCCAGCCTCCTCAATGGATTAAGAGGAATATTCACCCCAAAAACCCACTATCACATTCTGGAAGAGAAGCTGAGAGGCAGAAATCATTGACCCTTATGCAATTCAGTTCTTCTCCTAACTTTTCTCCTAGAATATATTTTTCATTTTCTGCTTGAGGCTACTTTCACATTACACACTGTAGTCTCCGCCGCTGCAACTCATGGCAAAGGCAATGTAAGTTTATGGAGGCTTACACATTATTGCAATGTGATACGGTGTGATGTAGCGATATCGCCACAACCCCCATTGCAAACTGTGCAGTGTGATGCCGCATGATCCAGGATTATGCAGCACTGCAAGTCTATGGTGATTAGGTAATTGTAAATGATTGCAGTATCGGCGCACTTGCGCAGAGCGACGGTACTCCAGTGATGTACTTCATTTTCAGCTGGGACTACATCACTGAGTGTGTGTGTGTGTGTGTGTGTGTGTGTGTGTGTGTGTGTGTGTGTGTGTGTGTGTGTGTGTGTGTGTGTGTGTGTGTGTGTATGTGTGGGGGGGGGACTGCTCTATTTGCGCACTAAGCCCCAGGGTAATATGTAAGAGGACATGGTGCGGAGCAATCTTTCCTGCTGCAGGATGATCGTGCCGCACAAATAACTTTTCAGCACTCTGCAATAGAAAAGTAAACGAAAATAGGTGAAGAAGTACCGGCAAAATTATTAAGAGTATTTTCTTGCTTCCTAATTGGCTTAAAAGGCATGTTATTGTTTAGATGTAAAAAATATCACCTAGGAGAAAACTTAGGAGAAAAAGTGAATTGAATAAGGGCCATTGTGTGGTTGAACTTGCCATAAAATATGAGTTTCTAGTTTTCAAATTAAAGTGTACCCAAATAAAAAATACACGGTTTCAGAAATAATATCTATTTTCTAACTTATAATAATAAATAGCAGCCTTTTTTCAGCTGCATGATGACAAATCTAAATAATATTTTACATTTATCGAAGGAACCCCTCCCTTTCATATTGCCGGGACAGAATCTGGCAGACTGGTGGAGGAGATTTAAAAAAAAAAAAAAACACAGGCTGCTACTGATGATGTCACAGGGGATATGATGTCAGCTTATGTGAGATTTCACATAGACGACGCCCCTGTGAGGGAAGGTAGCTGATGACAAACACACCCATGATCTAAAACCTCCTACTAAGCTCAGAAGTAATAACCTAATTAAAGAGAAGTGGTGCAACTAAATATTTTGAATTAAAAAAAAAATGTTTGGTTTGGGTCCGGTTTAATTAAAGCAGAAGCCACGTCTCTATGAACATTTTATGTCTGCCCCCCACCGACCTGTTGGATTTGTGGACCTTCAGCCAACTTTTGACAGGGATCAAAGCAAAAAGCATTTCTTTCTGATGTTACCAGTGACAGAGTGATTGGCTGTCTTAATGCTGATTGACAATTACTTTACATTTTCAGAGTTACCAAGGCCAGGGGAGGCAAGGTTTAGGGTTGCTATGTGTGTGATTGTAGTGCCTGTTCATTTTATACATGTCCTGATACACTTCTGTTCTGTGGGATTGCTCAAATATGTGCATTGTAGCAGCATGACTCCAATGCACTGCAGCTTGCATGTTATGAATGTTGTGCTGAAAAACGAACAGGACATATTTCAGTGGGGATGGGTAGGCTTACATTAAGTTTTAATGCTGAAGCCTATGGCACAGAACAAAGAATGCATCCTCCCTATTTCTGGTGCCCAGAAGGGGAGGAGGGATAGCCTATGGTGTTTACCTATGTTGGAATCTGGAAGACTTGGTACTATATGTCTCATGCCCTCTGCAGAATTACTGCATAATTTTTCCTAATACTCTAAGGAACTGTCTCAAAAATCTTAAAATTTAAAACACATACAAATAAAAAGTTCATTTCTTCCAGAGTAAAATGAGCCATAAATTACCTTTCTCCTATGTTGCGGTCACTTACAGTAAGTATTAGAAACTGACATTATCAACAGATTTTGGGCTAGTCCATCTCTCCATAGGGGATTCTCAGCATGGCCTTTATTCTTTATAAAGACACTCCATGAAAAAGATGTATATAAAGACGCTGGCCAGCCTCCCTGCTCACCATACACTTTTTTGGCAGTTGGATGGAGCAACTGCCATTTACTAAGTGCTTTTAATTAAAGAAAACCCTGAGAACCCCCCCCCCCCCCATTTGAACATGGGCTAGTCCAAAATCTGTCAGTAATGTCAGATTTCTACTACTCACTGTAAGTGACAGCAGAATAGGAGAAAAGTAATTTATTGCTCATTTTACTCTGGAAGAAACATACTTCTTATTTGTATAAGTTTACATGTATTTAAAATTTTAAGATTTTCGCGACAGAGGTCCTTTAAAGGAGAACTGTAGTGAGAGGTATATGGAGGCTGCCATATTGATTTCCTTTTAAGCAATGCCAGTTACCTAGCATATACATACATGCGATTTTTAAATGCAAATTAACTTGCGCATTTGTAAATTTCTTTTAATGATTGTTACAGAGAAGTAATTCCTATTATTGCCACTAATTATCTATGGGAAAAAACGTGCAAAAATGTGAAAATCCTATCACACGTGATTTTTCTGCATGTGACGTCCAAAAAATAGTAGCATGGTCATCGTCTTTTGGGATGCAAATTTCGCATTTAGTGAAAACAGAACCATAGAGAAGAATTTGTGTGCAGAAAAAAACCGCAAAATTCACACCTAGTAGAAACGGGCCCTAAAACTTCCACATTCATAGCTGGAACTTCCGGCTCTGAATGCGGAAGGGTAAGCAGGTGGTACGCACCATAGTCTGCATCGGAAATGCAGGCGGCCAGGTGAGTTAACCCCCGCAGATCTTGCACTTCAGAATGCTCATTCCTAATAAGTTGGTAAGAACATAACACTTGTGTTTGGCTATGACAGACACTCCTGACAGCAGGGAGGAAGAAGTTCTATAGGTTATCATTACTCTATTTGGAAACCAACATAAAGAGTATCATTGGATACCGGTGTCCGTTAAATCTTTAGACTTGAGCAAAATAAGAATATGAACATTTGGGAATGTGCTACTTATTATCATTTCTGTAGATACAACTGCTTATGTCATCAGCATATTTTCCTTTCAGGTTCACTGTAAAGTACATTTACCACTTTCTTTACCAAAATAACAAAGCTTAGCCCCATAGTTCATATCTACTACATACTAAAGATATGCTGCTTATACAGTGGGTTGCAAAAGTATTCGGCCCCCTTGAAGTTTTCCACATTTTGTCATATTACTGCCACAACTATGAATCAATTTTATTGGAATTCCACATGAAAGACCAACACAGTGGTGTACACATGAGAAGTGGAACGGAAATCATACATGATTCCAAACATTTTTTACAAATAAATAACTGCAAAGTGGTGTGTGCATAATTATTCGGCCCCCTTTGATCTGAGTGCAGTCAGTTGCCTATAGACATTGCCTGATGAGTGCTAATGACTAAATAGAGTGCACCTGTGTGTAATCTAATGTCAATACAAATACAGCTGCTCTGTGACGGCCTCAGTGGTTGTCTAAGAGAATATTGGAAGCAACAACACCGTGAAGTCCAAAGAACACACAAGACAGGTCAGGGATCAAGTTATTGAGAAATTTAAAGCAGGCTTAGGCTACAAAAAGATTTCCAAAGCCTTGAACATCCCACGGAGCACTGTTCAAGCGATCATTCAGAAATGGAAGGAGTATGGCACAACTGTAAACCTACCAAGACAAGGCCATCCATCTAAACTCACAGGCCGAACAAGGAGAGTGCTGCAGTCAAGAGGCCCATGGTGACTCTGGACGAGCTTCAGAGATCTACAGCTCAGGTGGGAGACTCTGTCCATGGGACAACTATTCGTCATGCACTGTACAAAGTTGGCCTTTATGGAAGAGTGGCAAGAAGAAAGGCATTGTTAACAGAAAGCATAAGAAGTCTCGTTTGCAGTTTGCTACAAGCCATGTGGGGGACACGGCAACCATGTGGAAGAAGGTGGTCTGGTCAGATGAGACCAAAATGGAACTTTTTGGCCAAAATGCAAAACGCTATGTGTGGCAGAAAACTAACACTGCACATCACTCTGAACACACCATCCTTACTGTCAAATATGGTGGTGGCAGCATCATGCTCGGGGGGTGCTTCTCTTCAGCAGGGACAAGGGAAGCTGGTCAGAGTTGATGGGAAAATGGATAGAGCCAAATACAGGGTAAACTTGGAAGAAAACCTCTTGGAGACTGCAAAAGACTTGAGACTGGGGCGGAGGTTCACCTTCCAGCAGGACAGTTACCCTACACATAAAGCCAGGGCAGCAATGGAATGGTTTAAAACAAAACATATCTATGTGTTAGAATGGCCCAGTCAAAGTCCAGATCTAAATCCAATCGAGAATCTGTGGCAAGATCTGAAAACTGCTGTTCACAAACGCTGTCCATCTAATCTGACTGAGCTGGAGCTGTTTTGCAAAGAAGAATGGGCAAGGATTTCAGTCTCTAGATGTGCAAAGCTGATAGAGACATACCCTAAAAGACTGGCAGCTGTAATTGCAGCAAAAAGTGGTTCTACAAAGGGGGCCGAATAATTACGCACACCCCACTTTGCAGTTATTGATTTGTAAAAAATGTTTGGAATGATGTATGATTTTCGATCCACTTCTCACATGTACACCACTTTGTATTGGTCTTTCACATGGAATTCCAATAAAATTGATGCATGTTTGTGGCAGTAATGTGACAAAATGTGGCAAACTTCAAGGGGGCCGAATACTTATACAGTGGCAACCCACTGTATCAATGTTCATAGTCCGTACCAAGATATCTGTAAAAGAGTTAACTGTCTGTGTTTTTATTTCTGTAAACAACTAATCAATCATCTTCTACATTTTCATGCTAACACTGCTCTTTCTCCTAACCCCTAGGTTTCATGTACTTTGAGAGCTAAGAAGATTATTCTATTTATATTTGACTAATTGCTATATATTTTTGCAGGTGCAAAGATGGACGTATTGCAAAGTCTTGCTTGACATGTGACAATTACTGTCAGAACGGAGGAACATGCAATATCAACAGACAGACAGAGATGCCAGAATGCCAGTAAGAAACCAGATGGAGATTGGGAACTTATGCTCAGAACTGACTCACTTAAAAAATGAATAGATTATAACATTTACTAGTGATCAGTGGATAGAAGCTGTGATTTGCTAATCCCAACTCCTCCCTCTTGTGCATGGCTAATTAGCATATTAAAGATTTTATAATTTGGTCATCACTCAGTTCTTACAAGTCTTCTGCCTGGTAGACTACATAAAGAACACTGGCAACAGTCAGGATTTTTATTTTACTCTTTTAAAATCTACTTAAACCATTGCAGGTAAAATATATCCCAGAGTTTAGTAAATTAGTCCTGCATAGCAATGTATTTGTGATCTCACCCTGTGGCACCTGTAACTAGTAGTGCAGCCTGAGGTCTTCTCTTTGACCAAGAAGTGGTATCTTCCCCTGAGCTGAGGACGACCAATATCTCTGCTATTTCTAGGCACCACATCTCTTGGTCCCAACTCGGTGGACCTCAGGAGAAACCTTTACTAACTCTTGATTCTTGACTGGGCCTATCTCAGCTGAGAGCACCTTAGCGTGTGTATCGGCATTTAGCAGAAGCAGATATCAGAGTACTGTGTGTTTGCAGTAGACTTATTATAAATATTAAATCAAATTCATGTTATATCCAGTCTTTGTAAACACCCATTTTGTCTTTCTTTTCATATTTAATCTGTTACTTTTCTAGGTGTACATCAGACAGAACTGGCCCAACCTGTGATCTGTTTGTGGGACAATCACAGCCAACCTCAAGTGAGTATATTCATATTCTACTTCCATATATAGGAAGCTCTATACTTTAAAGCTCATTTTCAGGGACATGTGCTGTTCCATATAAGTGCTTAATAGTAAGATTTATTAAATCACCCCTTGGGCTTTTTGGCTAATTTTTCAATGCAGGCATAATTGTTTTTTGTTTTTGTTTTTTTGCACTTCAGCATTATTTTTTTGCAACTGCATTTTTTTCAACAACTCTTTAGGGAGAGAGTTAAAACAGTGCAGTTAAATAAATTGCTTAGTGTAATGCTTGGTATGCATTTTCTTTTGCACTAGCATTGACTTTAACCCAACTGCAGGAAAATGCATCAGGCAGTATGTTTGGTCTGGGATAAAAATCAAATTGCATCAGTGAAAATGGGGCACTGCAATATTGCTGATAATTATGGTGTCCTTGCGAGATTGCATGATTTGCATGAGCCTTAGAGAATACTGACGCCCATGATCAGGAGCAACATTCAGTAGCATTAATTTCCATTCACTGTAGAACACGGCTTAAGAATGTTTTTACTATGTAGTTCAAATAAACCCTAAATTGTCTTTAAGTACCTGTGTATTCCTGTTAGTGAAGGTGAACGTTAAACTAAAGATCCGGTATAAACTTTTCAGTGTATGTAACTGTCAGAGATGTATTTTTTTTCCCATCAAATACTAAGAATGTAACTCTTTACTCAACAATGTTGTATTTAATTCTTGCAGAGACTGCTTCCATTGTTATTCCACTAGTGCTAATACTGTTGCTGGTCCTTCTTGGAATTGGAATATTTGTCTGGTATAAACATCGAATGAGTGGGTAAGGATCTTTTTTTCCCCCATAAACGTTGTCACTGCAATCCTAGCCTTGGCACACATGCATCTGTGCCATTTCTGTAACATTGCTATGTACATTGTAATTATTGTTTAATAAATATAGTGTTTTAGGTTTTATACTGAAAAAGTATGTGTTTTTTACATGAAATCAGGCCAAGTATGTGATGAAGTGCTTGAGCAGTGCCGTTTTTTGGCACAGCTATTCCAGGCCTGGGCCTGGAGCGCCAAGTGGTATAAAGGGTGCACTCCTAGTCCTTTCATGCACTCAAGGCATGGCCCCTTTAAGTCACTGGAGCTCCATAGGCACTCTTGCCATCTGGTTACTCAACCCTGGTTGTCCTAAAGATTTCAAAGAGATAATTTCAGCTTTACCAGCTAAATGATGGAGATGTAGAATTGTGTCATTCCAGCTGCACATGGCTATACAACAACCACATATATTGCATAGATAGTCATTGTGTGTCCTGAATTTACTTGCTTCAAAGGCTATTGAAAACACTTTGGCTAATTGCAATTACTTTTTTTAGTTTTTTTTTCTTTAGTATCCCTTCCACTTTTTAAAGAATATAAATGTTGTTTCACAGGGCTAAAGGTTTCCAGCACCAACGAATGACAAATGGAGCCATGAATGTAGAGATTGGCAATCCAACCTACAAGATGTATGAAGGAGAACCAGATGATGATGTGGGAGAATTGCTCGATGCAGATTTCACTTTAGATCCAGATAAGGTAAAACTATAAATATTAGGAATTCAACTGGTTACTATCTCTGCCATGCTCATTCCTGTTTTAAGATGTAGATGGATGCCAAATATTGTCATCAAAGCCCGGCAGTGGCGTAGCTAAGGAGCTGTGGGCCCCGATGCAAGTTTTACATTGGGGCCCCCCCAAGCACTCTATACATAACAATTGATGCGGCGCACCAAAACCTGCCAATGGCAACTACAGTGTCAGAGGTGCAAGAAGGGGATGGGGAACAGTGTGTTAGTGATTACTACTATTCACAGCATCTATAGAAGTGATTATTATGAGCACAGGACCAATAGAGAGCTAATACTGTAGTTGAGGGAGAGCCCTTCGGGGCCCCTCTGGCTCAAGGGCCCAGATGCGGTCGCTACCTCTGCACCCCCTATTTCTACGCCCCTGAAGCCCGGTATACACTTTAGACTATATTGGTGGAAACTTATTCTGCCAGCAGCAATGGGACAGTTAATGCACACCTAGTTTGACTGAGCTTCATATGTAAAGCAAATTCTGCAATGGCCATTTCCTACTTGCTTGAATTATGGTGGGCAGAAAAGATTGTGGATGGCTGTTTGGACAATGGACTGTTGTCTTATGACCACTTGAAATTGTTTCAATGTTTATGTGAATCTTTACTAATGCCTTGACCTCCTAGAATGCTGGTCACCGGGTCTTCAGCGGGGGTTTCGCTTAGTTCATCATTATTATCATTATTATTTTCAATGTATCATTAACCACTTCACCACTGAGGGGTTTTACCCCTTGAACACCAGAGCAATTTTCACCTTTCAGCGCTCCTTCCATTCATTCGTCTATAACTTTATTATTACTTATCGCAATGAAATGAACTATATCTTGTTTCTTTCGCCACCAATTAGGCTTTCTTTAGGTGGGACATTATGCCAAGAATTATTTTATTCTAAATGTGTTTTAATGGGAAAATAGGAAAAATGTGGGAAAAAAATTATTATTTTTCAGTTTTCGGCCATTATAGTTTTTAAATAATGCATGCTACTGTAATTAAAACCCATGAAATGTATTAGCCTATTTGTCCCGGTTATAAAACCGTTTAAATTTTGTCCCTATCACAATGTTTGGCGACAATATTTTATTTGGAAATAAAAGTGCATTTTTTTCAGTTTTGCATCCATCCCTAATTACAAGCCCGTAGTTTATAAAGTAACAGTGTTATACCCTCTTGACATAAATATTTAAAAAATTCAGTCCCTAAGGTAACTATTTATGTTTTTTTTTTTATTGTATATATTTTTTTTTTAATTACAAAAAAAAAATTGGGGAGTGTGGGAGGTAATGAGTTAATTTATTGTGTAAAACTAATGTATTTGTGTATGTAAAATGCTTCAGGGTGTAGTTTTACTATTTGGCCACAGTGAGTTTGTGTTCATGTGACCTTCCGGACGCTTACAGGAAGCATTATGAGGCTGGGAAAATCACAATGATCGCGCTGTTTCTCATAGAAGCAGCAGATCATTGCGGGGGCTTAGATCAACGAACGGGAATGGATTTTCCCGTTCATTGATCTCCGGGCAAGCGGGCGGCGGCATGCACAAGCGGCGGGAGCACTCGTACGAGCAGCGGGAGTGCGGACAGCGGCGGTAGCGCGGGAGGTACGGATTTCTCTGTCCCTTGTTTTTATAAGGGTGGAAAAAGGGACGGAGAAATCCGTACCGCTGGGGGTAAAGTGGTTAATGCTATTTGTCCACCGCAGTCACTGCTGTCATATTCTCATTGTATCTTAAGGAGACCATATAAGTTTCAACTTAAATGTTTGATTTTTAATTTTTTTTCCATAAACACTTCACTTGTATAGAAAAAAAAATGTAATTTTTTTTTAGATTGGAAAAATCTATTGAATATAGAGTACTTTCGATCTTTTGTTCTATTGGCCATGGTGGAACAATGTGGTTTAATTTTTAAAAAATTTGAATCGTGTTTGGTGGATTTGTTTGATTTTTCAAGCAATACAGTAATGTTATATAAATACATTTTATACATTTAAAAGTGTAAAGGGGAAAAAAATGTATGACTATGGGCTCGATTCACTAATCGGTGCTAACCTAGTTAGCATGCCTAAAGGTTTGGGCGTGCTAACTAGGGTGCTAAGCACTTAGCACGCCCAGATATCGCGTGCTGTGCGGTGTGCCGAAAACGTCGCGCGGTGCAACGTTAACGTCGCAACGTTCGCGCACTAATTCACCTTCGCGTGAAACGTGGTGCCCTGTAAACGTTAAACCCGGTGCGCCCAAAACGGTGCTTTGGGTGCACCGGGTGCGACGTTTAAAGGGCACTGGGTGCCATGTTTCGCGCGAAGGCGAATTAGCGCACGAACGGTGCAATGTTAACTCACCTCACAATGTTTTAGACGCACCGCGCGCGCACAAAAACTCTTACCGCGCGCACAGGCACTTAAGGCGTGCTGAAGGGCTTTTCACAAGCGTGCGAACACTTAGCACCGCTTTGTGAATCAAGCCCTATGGGTGTATTTTTTCCTATCAACTTTCATCAATCTGCTAATGTGATTGTAACATTCACTTACATTTATTCAGGTTACCAGTGATTATTGCTCAGTGCAGATGCCTGCAAGGTGCCTAACCTTAACTCCCCTGGTGGTGCCTAACCTTAACCCCGGAATCAGTTGAAAAGGGCTCCTGAGCCATTTATATTAAAAGGGCACCTCCATAGACTTCAATGTTATTTCTGCAAATATGGGCTACAAGGTGGTGAAAAGGGCTCCTGAGTTCTCTTTCGGGTACAAGGTTTTTGATTCTGCTACAAAAGGGTGCCCCTTTGTAGCCCATATTTTTCATTCGGCTACAAGGTTTTTTATTCAGCTACAAAAGGGCGCCCCTTTGTAGCCCATATTTTTTATCTGGCTACAAGGTTTTCGGCTACAAGGCTTTTGATTCTGCTACAAAAGGGCGCCCCTTTGTAACCCATATTTTTTATTTAGTTTGCAGATATTATCAGCACACCACAGGTTACAGCACACACTTTATTGTGCCAGTTTCCACAATGTATGCTAACAATTATTTTGGGGGCCACACAGGGTCCCCCTTTATCAAGGCATGTGGTTTTGCCTATAACCGCATCCTTTTTATAAACTAAAACTAGCTTTTCAGCTACACCAGGCGCACTTTGTAGCCGAATTTGGCTTTTTTTCATCTATATCAGGAGCCCTTTTCAGATGTACGCTTAAATCCCCCCCCCCTCCCCCCGGTGGTGCCTAACCTTAACCCTCCCCCTCCCCCCCCCCCCCCCGGTGGTTCCTAACCTTAACCCCCCCTGGTGGTTCCTAACCTTAACCACCCTTGGTGGTGCCCAACCTTAACCCTACCGTGGTGCTAACCTCGACCTCTAAGGACACCACACTCCTAAAATTAGCAGCTAGAAATGGTGCATAGTGGTTATGTAAATGATAACTAGCGGCTATAAAACTTTGGCTTGGACGGCATATACAGTGCTGCCCATAATTATTCATACCCCTGGCAAAATTTGTCTTAAAGTTACTTTTATTCAACCAACAAGTAATTTTTTTGATGGGAAATGACATAGGTGTCTCCCAAAATATAATAAGACGATGTACAAGAGTCATTATTGTGTGTGGGGGGGGGGGGGGGGATTCTCAGCTTTTATTTACATTTGAGCAAAAAGTGTCTAGTCCAAAATTATTCATACCCTTCACAAAACTGTCACAGTATGTGAAAAAAATCCAAAGTTCTATGCATTTGGAAATAGTCTAAGCTGTTCTTAAACATCCTAATTACCCTGATTAATTGGGAACAGCTGTTTTAATCAACTCAACAGGTGAGAAAACAGCAGTTCTCTGCAGTTGATTTGTGGACAGTTATGGCTAAGACAAAGGAGCTCAGTGAGGACCTGCAGCTGCACATTGAGGCAGCTCACAAATAAGGAAAGGGCCACAAGGCCATTTTTAAATGTTTTCAAGTAGTTCCGCACTGTGGAAAATCTCAGAGGACGTGGTCGGAAGCCAAAAGTGACACCTGTGCTGGCCAGGAGGATAGTGAGAGAGGTGAAAAATAATCAAGGATCACCACCATGGCCATCTTGGTGAATCTGGGCTCTGCTGGTGGCAATGTCTCAAGGCAGACAATACAATGAACACTGCACACTGCTGGGTTCCACGGATGCAGGCCAAGGAGGACGCCACTTCTCCAGATAAGACACACAAAAGCTCACTTGGCCTTTGCAAATGCTCATCTGGAGAAAGAAGAAGACTTCTGTTCTTCTGTGTTATGGTCAGGTCACAATGATGTTTCCTTCATTTGGCTTAAAAAAGGAGAAGCCTTCAACCCAACCACAGTAAATAGCACCATAAAAAAAGCACAATACATAAGGATTCTCAACGACAACATCAGGCAGTCTGCAGAGAAACTTGGCCTTGGTCACCAGGGGACATTTCTGCATGACAATGACCCAATACACACAGCAAAAGTGGTGAAGAAATGGTTAGCAGACAGCAACGTTAACATTTTGGAGTGGCCCAGCCTGACTTGAATCCAATTGAGAATCCGTGGAGGGAGCTAAAGATCGTGGAGGACCGCCCAACCTGAAAGATTTGGAGCTCATAGCTAAAGATAAATGGGCAAAAATACCTGTGGAGACATGCAGAAAGCTGGTCTGCAATTATAGGAAGCTTTTGATTGCTGTAATAGCCAATAAAGGTGTTTTAAGTGTATTATTAACCAGTTCGGCCTATCTGGACGAGCTTCCTCGTCCAGATAGGCACTGCTGCTCCCGCCGCATGGTGCGCGCGATCGGGCGCGCTCCCGCGCGCACCCGCTGCTAGCCCCCCCGATCAGTGAATGGGAATATAATTCCCATTCACCGATCTAACTTCCCCGCAGAAATACCGATGCTTTCTATCCAGAGAGCGCGGTATTTCTGCCCCCAGGAAACTTCTCCCCTGCTTTTTGGTTCCTGGATGCGAGATCGTTCGCATCCAGGACTTTTTTCACTGTGACCATCTTGTGGCCAAATAGTAAACTGCACCCACATACATTTTTATTTAAACAATTATATTATTTAACATTTAAAATGAGCAGTTTCCCTCCCACACCAAAAATTACCCACATACATTTTTTATTAAAAAAAAAAAAAAAATACACAATAAAAAAAAAAACAAAAACAAATAGTTACCCAAGGGTCTAAACTTTTAAAATATGCATGCCAAGAGAGTATGTTATTATATTATTTAAAATTATAAGCTTATAAATAGTGATGGATGCAAATTGAAAAAATGCACCTTTATTTCTAAATGAAATATCGGCACCATAAATTGTGATAGGGACATCGTTTAAATGGTGTAATAACCGGGACAGATGGGCAAATAAAATGCATGGGTTTTAATTATGGTAGCATATATTAATTTCAAACTATAATGGCCAAAAACTGAGAAATAATGAATTTTTGCCATTTCTTTCTTAATCTTCCTGTTAAAATGGATTTAGAAGAAAATAATTCTTAGCAAAATGTACTACCCAAAGAAAGCCTAATTAGTGGCGGAAAAAACAAGCGATAGATCAATTCATTGTGATAAGTAGCAATAAAGTTATAGGCGGATGAATGGGAGGTGAACGTTGCTCGGATGCATGAGATTTTCGGCACTGCGGTGCTGAACCGGTTAAGAAGAGTATGAATAATTTTGGACTAGACACTTTTTGCTCAAATGTAAATAAAAGATGAGGAATGTTTTTTATTGTTTCCACAATAATGCCTATTGTACATCGTCTTATTATTTTTTGGGAGACACCTATGTCATTTCCCGTCAAAAAAATTACTTGCTGGTTGAATAAAAGTAACTTTAAGACAAAATTTGTCAGGGGTATGAATAATTATGGGCAGCACTATAACTTATTACTTGTGTGTATGCTTTTTCCATGCTTTGTTTTCCTAATATCTGTGTTCTTTCTCTTTCAGCCTACAAACTTCACTAACCCAGTCTACGCCACTCTGTACATGGGAGCGCACAATAGCCGGAATTCTCTAGCGAGCACGGACGAGAAGCGAGAACTTCTGTCCCGCGGAGACGATGACTTCTCAGACCCTTTGGCATAGGGTTGAAATTTTAGTAATAAGAGAAAAAAATAGCTAAAAAAAAAACTTTAAAAAATTATGGAGAAAACCAACACACAAAACACACACACAACCTAACGGTGTATAAAGTGTATAAATGAAGGACTACTTTTATATTGATCTCAGTATTATAAATATATTTTTCCTTGCCATTATTTTCTGGAACCTGTCTGAAATCCTTCAGCTCCTTGGCCATACATGCTTGGGACCTGCCTGTAATGGGACTCTGCAATAAACAGGAAGTGGCACATAGATCTTTTCTTACACATAAGAAGAGTTGAAGAGAAAGAGAGATACGGCTAGAAGATAAGAAGGAAAGGAAAGGCAGCTTGTATAGCAAAGAAGACAAATGACAGATCAGCGAGAGGGGTGCTTTTTATATTTTCAAGGGCTGGCCTTTTTAATAAGACTGTTACGTTATTTTAATCCACTTCAAGATCGCCAGGATGGTACAGAGCATACCGAGCGAAATGTACCAGACGAGCGCTTTCTATTACATTTCAGCTTTCCCTTTTTACCTTTATTTGCTTCATTTTTTAAGCTACAGCATACAGTAAATAATTATTTTAAATTGTTTTTATTTTTTTAACGACTTGAAGAGAAGAGAGTGGAGCCATTTTTTTTTTCAGGCTGAGCCTTGCGGAAGATGAACAAAAAGAAATAATGTTTCTGAGTGTTACTGGATTAGTGCAAAGCGACTTTCAACTCCTTCACTGCTACAGCAGCCTGCTAGTGAGCAAGAGGTAACCATCTACAGATCCTTTCATGTGCTGGAGGAAATTGGAAAGGCATACACATTATGTTATGGCAACAAAACTCCCAACACAGGCAACAGGGTCCATCCACTTTCCCCCCCGACAACTGAGGAGCTGCTTTTACAAATCTTACTGTGCCTGCTACCTGGAAAGCCAGAAGAACAATCCCTTTTTCTAGCTGGAGAAAGGACTCCCCCCCCCATCAGATGAATGTGTTCTAGCTACAAACTGTATTTTGCTTCCAGTAGCGTCAAGTTTATAGCGTTTAAGGGCTTTTGTATTCTGTTAATTTCTTTGGTTTTGCTGCAGTCATCTTTAGTACTAAAGGAGCCTAGGAGAAGGTTCTTTAATTTGTTCCTTTTTCTCTCAGTCCAAATAATGAAGATCTGTGGATGATGGGGAGATTAAAGTGATTGTGTATTTTAAAAGCAGTGCTATAAATCTTAAAATACGAATGTCCCCAGTTTTTTTTTTATATATGTATGTTTCACAACTAAACTTGTTTTCATCAGCATTAAAGTAAAAACCCATTTTTTAATGTTTGATGATAAATTCTCTTATGTTAAACTCTTCACACTAAAACCCCTTTTTAAATGTTTTATGTTGTCTTAATTGTGATACAAAAAAAACTTTATTCAAGCTCACAAGCCTTCACAGAGCACATTTTGGTCACAGAGAGCTCACAGGAGCAAAGTAGGTGCACCTTAAAATGTTATCTTAAATTATTTTTAAGAATTTTTGTCCATGGCACTACAATTTTGATGTGTACCTGTCAGCTAGGCAAAAAAAAGTAATTTTGTCAGTCCATAACAAACGTAACGTCCTATTTGCGATTATGGTACAAAAACAATGAGAGGTTTGCCAATGTCTTGATTTGCACAGTAACAGAGAAAAAAAACCTTTATCAGAAACTCACAGCTCTTTAATTCTATTTATATATAACAAAATGTTTATACGTGAAGTTAAAGCGCTGTGAATCTTTGCTAGATGTTTTCTTTTGTGAGGTACTTTGAGTTTCCCGCCTTTTTAGATGTCCTTACTAAATGGCTGCCTTCAGCTGACAAAATGGCTGCTTTGTCTGTGTAAAAGTAGCAGGTGCAAAGTAATGAATTAGATGTGTGTCATTTATGTAATCACTATTTCTCCCTGCCTGGTGGCCTTGCAGCACAATGTTGTACTGACAGTGTAGGGGTTTACCTGCCTTTAGCTGCCTTTTACGTCATAAGTTTACATCACATCTTTTTTTTTTTTATTGAAATTCTATTGTCCACCTGAAAAGTTGTCCTTTTATAGCTACAGCAGCATAACTCTTATCTTATCTTACGGCCCTGCTAGAAATGTGAAGGGCTCAGAGAGAGATCTTGGTTAGTCAGGTCAGGGAGGCAGGCTGGGAAAAGGGTAACATTAAGGCGAGTAAAAGTTCGGTACAGTAGCTTTTCACAAACAACGTAAGCACACGCTTCTTCCTTAGTTATTGGCAATGTATTAACTAATTCTTTGCTATATGATGTTGAATTTGCACATGGAGTGGCACGGTATTACAGGGAGGAATTGTGCTCTAAGTATTTATGTATATGAAGTCTATAAAGCCCTCATATCTTGGCACTTTGACATTTGTACACACATAGTTTTTTAGTGTGTTGTAGCTTCTCTCCACTTGATTGGTGAATGGCAGAAGAGACCCATACACCTAAAATGCTGAAGTTTTTGGGCGTGGCATAAACGCTTCCCAAAATCCAACATTTTAGAAGAAGACTTTCTCTGATACAGTCCGTAAGTAATTACAATGTACGGTACTTTAAAACATATACATTTATGAAGTCAAGTGCGTTGTTTCAGCCTGATTTGAGATAGAAAACGTTTATTTATGTACCTCTCTTCCCCATGGTAGTGATCAACATGGCAGCTGTGTAGCTTCATCCAATATTAGACCGTGTGCAAACTAATTCTGTTAGATCATGGAAAGCATAGGATTTTTTTGTTTGAAATGATGTTGCACTATATAGCATTACTTTGGTAAGTAATCTACCATCGTAACTCATTACCCATCCTCTTCCATTGTCATTGAATGGAAATGTTGGAGATGAATCTTTAGCACAACAGCTTCATTTTCCAGAAAAAAAAAACACATTCCATGAGATATGCCAGCACGCCCCTCCGAATTCCGACTCAGCCAATGGGCTGCTTTGTTTTTCCATGTTTTTTTTTTCCAATCAAAACCAGGAAATCTGTTCTCTCCTGCTCTCTCGTTTCAGGTGTACCGCAAGGTACATTATGTTCACATGCAGTATTTTATTTTTACTTTTTCTTAATCTGGAAAGCACTCATTTTAAAATGTTTTATTGGGCTGACTTGAGGGAGGCAGGGTTACAAAAAAAAGTTTTAATAATTTTTGCTGGATTACTTTACAACTTAAATAACACAGAATATTGTTATAAATAAAGTTGAAAATTATACTGAAAAAAGTTTAGATTCTTTATTTGTGTGACTGTGGATGAAATTATTTTGTAAGTGTAGAATGTACTCTATCTTTTGTTACTTATTAACGACCGACCACTTGATCTCATTAAAAAGGGTACGTTTATTTACAAATGAATTAATGTACAAGTTATGGCATACAAAATATTAAGTGCTATCTAAGGGAAAAGGGTAAACACAATACACATACGCACATGCTAGGGTCCTTCTGCTTCCATGTCTTATCTTTCTGACTCAGAGATCCCAATGTAGCTCCTCTCAATATATCAGGTAAAGAAAACCCCTCCTCCATGGCATCCAGCAAGTGGCTATGTACTTAGCAGTTGGGGTGGATGTTAGCTGAATAGTTCATCTGTGGAAAGAATAGCCATTGTACACACCAGATTAACAGGTTTCTGTGGCATCTCCAAACTTAGTGTGGTAGACCACCTTTGAAGTCAGATACTGGGGATATTCCTCCAGCTGAGCATCCGCTCAATAACCAGAAGATGTCAGGTTTGAAGGATGGTGTATTGTTCTTAGCTGGTTATTTATTTACATGTAGATAAAGTGATTCCTTGAAAATGTTCTTAGTAAGTCAGAAATGTCCATGCCCACTTTCAGTGAAGGAATACCCAAAAATAATTCAGTTTATACAGATATGGAATGCTGTAAACTTCAACAGTAAGTAAAAGTGCTGTGAATTACTGGAATTTGATACTGATCAATTAGGACAATGGTTTCAAAGTGTTAGTTTTGGGTAGAGTTAGGGCAACCCTTCATTCTTTTTCTGTCCAGTGTTACATAAAAGCAGCTTGTAGAACTTAATTCCAAGTTCTTTACTGTATGTGTGTCCAGAGGCTCATCTCATTGTGTGCATCTCTATACACTGGAGACTTCGAACAAATCAAAATCTGGTGATGACAGGGAACAAACACTCCTCCAGTATTGCAAACAACTACGTATGAAATGATTCACTTATCTGTACATGAGCTCTGGTCACTATTCTCTGTGATCTGTAGTTCCAGCATTGTCTCTCAAACCTGATATGCACTTGTGAGACCTTGAGGCAGGGAACACACTTGACTTTCAGTTTTCCGCGCGCGTTTTTCTGCATACTTTTTCTGCACACCAAGTGTGTTTCCAGGCAGGAAAACGCGCGCGTTTTTTTCACAGCAGCTGATGTAAATGATAGAGGAAACTGCCAAAATGTGCAGAATCAGGATGCAGAATGTCAGTTTTTTTTTCTGCGTACGAACAACACAGTAAGGGCTTGATTCACAAAGCGGTGCTAACTGTTAGCACGCCTGTGAAAACCCCCTTAGCACGTCTAAACAAGCTTTTCACGCATAAAACTTTACGCGCGTACTGCACAGAGCGCAGGGCGCTTCGTGCGAAGTGACCATTAAAGTCTATGGGACTTAGCGCGCGATCTGATTGAGAAATCCGGTGCTAACCTACTTAGCACCCTGGTTAGCGTGTCTAAAGACTTTAGACGTGCTAAGTAGGTTAGCACCGCTTTGTGAATCAAGCCCTAAGTGTGCACTAGCCCATTGATTAACATGAGTTCTCTGAGAAAACAGTCAAGTGTGTTCCCTATTTAAACAACACACCTGATTTATAATAATTCACAATTGGTACCTTGTAGGAGGGCAATTACGAATAAAATATAACTTTTAATTCATTGAGCTAAAATTGAACGGAGTACAGATACTACTAATAGTGAACAACGTGACCACAATTGGGTTGATAGGTATATGGTTATTAGTCATACGACAAACCTATCAATCTCCCATTGTTTTTATTATAGACCCCACACCAAGAACCCTACATGTTTCGTTTCATTTAATTAGAAACTTCATCAGGAGTAAATAGTATTAAAGTGCCAGAGTGCAAAAAGTGCTAAAATAATAAAGAAATTATCAGAATCACATAGTACACATATTAAAGTAGCAGTAAGTATGGCAGCAAGGCAGCAGCCAAAAAACAGTAGTATCTGTACTCCGTTCAATTTTAGCTCAATGAATTAAAAGTTATATTTTATTCGTAATTGCCCTCCTACAAGGTACCAATTGTGAATTAAGTGTGTTCCCTGCCTCAAGGATACCTGACCCGAGATAAAGCTACATAAGATAAGCACAGAG
Organism: Hyperolius riggenbachi; assembly: GCF_040937935.1. Taxonomy (NCBI): domain Eukaryota; kingdom Metazoa; phylum Chordata; class Amphibia; order Anura; family Hyperoliidae; genus Hyperolius; species Hyperolius riggenbachi. The sequence continues at coordinate 136,660,515 of NC_090647.1, read as the reverse complement.
TTACGTCCATGCCACTTTCTTGGAAACTTAAAGAGAACCTGTACTGAGTAAAAATATTTAAAATAAACACATGAGGTAACTTCAAATGAACATTACATAGTAACCTTGCCATCAGTTCCTCTCAGAAGCTCACTATTTTCTTCTGACAGTGATCCCTTCCAGTTCTGACAACATTTTGTCAGATCTGAAATATATCAGTTGCTGTCAGTAAAATATCAATTGCTGTCAGTTATAGCTGAGAGGAAAACTGATGTACCAGGTAATGTCCATGTTTCCCTATGGCTCAAGTGGGCGATGTTACAGTTTAACTGTGTGCTGACCAGAAAGCTGTTATGGGTAATGGCCATTTTCAAAATGGAGGACGGAAAATCCCCTTGATCACAGTGAACAAACAGGACGCGGGACAGGAGAAAGACACTGAGGAGTAGACTACATGGAAGGTAAGTATGACTTGTGTATGCTTATTTTGACTTTTACTTTTCAGTTCAGGTTTTCTTTAAATCTCAGTAAAAACTGTTAGATGCATTTTTACATGATACTGACTTCATGATGCTGTGGAATGTGTGGGTAGTTAACTAAAATTAGTTGGGATGGTTAACTAAATGTATTGGTCATATATTTTATCTATTTCTGAAACTTTCTTTGGCAGTTCTCAGGTTGCTTTGTTTATTTAGACACTGGAATATCTATCTGTAGAGAGGCGCACAACTAAAAGTGCTGCTCCTCCCCGATCCAATCAATTATTTTGACATTATGGTCAATGGGATATGCTATGCTATAGATTCCTATCAGATTCGCTACTGGGCATGTGCAAACCATATTTGTGCCCACACAGGACAGTTGCACTTGTACAGGAACTGGAGCCTGGCCACAAATGTGTAGAGGGTCCCAGCCAACAGTGGTGGGCTTATGGAATATCAGGAAAGACTCACTTCACACTACTTAAGGTGCGTACACACGCACTACGGCCGCCAACGACAGGTCCGTCAGACCCTCCCGCTGGGCGGACTTTCAGACGCCGGGCGGATCGCTCAGAAACAGCCTTATCAGTCCGCCGACAGCGCATACACACGTGCTACTGTCGCCTGAAAGTCCACCCAGCGGGAGGGTCTGACGGACCCGTCGTTGGCTGCCGTAGTGCGTGTGTACGCACCTTTAGGTTAGTAGCTAATTAACAAACTTTATCTCTTTGCATGTTTGCTTTAAAGCAGAACTGAAGATTGAATAAAAACAAGAGTTTCACTTACCTGGGGCTTCTACCAGCCCCGTACAGACTTCCTGTCCCATGCCGGTCCTCCGCAATTCTCCATTTCCCCACCGCCAGCTAGTTTCATTACTGTCGTACCGTCGACTTACAAGGCGTAGGACGCTATTGTGGGAGGGATCATGAAGAAAGATACGCATAGATACGTGATCCGGGGTGCGCAGGCACAGTTGCCGCGTTTGGTGGTAACACAACTAGCTGGCGGTGGCGGAACGGAGGACCAGTGCAGGACAGGAAGGCTGCAAGGGGCTGGAAGAAGCCCCAGGTAAGTGAAACTCTTTGTTTTTATTCAATCTTCAGTTCCGCTTTAACAATTATTTCAACATAACAAGCACAGAATTAAAAACCAGTAAGTTGTTCTGCCAAGAGTGGACTATTCCCATGATTGCAAAGAAGCATACATTGAATCATCGGCCATGTCTGGAAAATTCTATCTGACTTCCACATTAAATGAGAACATGCGGCTTGTGCAGCACTAATGTATGATGATTGAAGAGTAAAGAGACTGTCTGCAACATTTTTTTTTTCAGTATCATCTTCCACACTGAATGCATGTGTACAACAACCCAAAGACCTGTGGAAGACTTTTTTTTTACTTAATTTTTAACATAGCAGACATAACAGTTTTTTTTACTTACCTTCTGCGGAGAACGGCTTTCCATACAGTTCTTTTTCCGCATTCGGTATGCTTGGAATGACACTCAAGTGTTTTGATGCCAGGTTGTAATTAATAATCCACTATCTGCGAGACCCACAATCAAGGCTTTGAGATCAGGAATCTCTGACATTTAAACAATGCTATTGCACATTTTAACCTTTTGCTGCATCTGCTCCTTTTGTGAGTTTTTGCGTTCTGACTTGGTGCAAACTTGTCTCATCGTCCGTTTCACTATCACAACAGTTAGGTATGCCATATAAAGCTGAAGGGCTTGGTTCACTCAATCTGGAAGCCTTAAATCAGCCATAGAGGCCCTAAAAGCCAAAGCTTGCCGAACGTTCTATGCTGACAGGAAAGAACTGTACCACCTCAAACCAGCGGTGAAGGTCTGGCTGGAAGTCTTTGATAGTGTCATCACCCTATCCTACTCTACAGAAGCGAAGTTGGGCCCAATCACCTACCTAGATCAATCAAATAGGAATCCAGCCCTTTAGAAATATTCCACCTGGAATTCTGCAAACACCTCCGCCATGTCCATCGGAGTACCTCAAACAATGCCTGCCGAGCTGAGCTGGGTAGATTCCCTCTACTGCTTGAGATACAGAAGAGAGTGCTGTCATATTGGGCCCACCTACAGAACAGCTACCCTGACTCACCCCACTATAAAGCCATGTTGCACAATGAAGACTGAGAAAAGCCATGTGCCCTGAAAGAAGTAGTCAACTCTTTGCTCCCCCCAAACCCAGATCCACAGGTCCTATTAAGAGCCCAGATAAAGCACATCACAGCCAAGAGCAAATATGACTATTTAGATAAATGGAGGAGTGAAATAAAACCGCCACAAAAGCTAACCACATACCAGTTCTTACAGGGAGAATATAAAATGGCCCCATCCCTGCCCTAAATATAGAGAAACCAGTGAAACTTTCTTTAAGAAATTGATGGAGCTATTTCCAGACTTTCACACATAAGAAGATGAGAGTAAAACTCTACTTTCTACTAGGAGAAGAAGAATCTACAGTGGCAATCGCTGCACACTACGTCACAGCATGCCACAGACTGAGAGGACTATACATGAACTATAAACCTAAAAATGCCAAAGAACTGCTAACCCACTGTACCCCTACCCCACCCCCTTCAATGTCTCCATTCCCCCCTGCTTTGGCAATGCCTGTATAAAGCTTGGTCATGCCATTAAAGGATACCCGAGGTGACGTGACATGATGAGATTGACATGTGTATGCACAGTGCCTAGCACACAAATAACTATGCTGTGTTCCTTTTTTTTTTCTTTCTTTGCCTGAAGGAGTTAAATATCAGGTATGTAAGTGGCTGACTCAGTCCTGACTCAGACAGGAAGTGACTACAGTGTGACACTCACTGATAAGAAATTCCAACTATAAAACACTTTCCTAGCAGAAAATGGCATCTGTGAGGGTCACTCTGTAGTCACTTCCTGTCTGAGTCAGGACTGAGTCAGCCACTTACATACCCGATATTTAACTCTTTCAGGCAGAGAAAGAAAAAAAGGAACACAGCATAGTTATTTGTGTGCTAGGCACTGTACATACACATGTCTATCTCATCATGTCACATGTCACCTCGGGTATCCTTTAAAGGCAGATTTGATTCGATAGACAATAAGTCCGTTCTGAATGGAAGAGGTTTTTTTTTGTTAGTTAAGGATCGCCTGTTTAAATGAGGAAGGGAAAATGTCATTAGAGGTAGAGGTTAAAATTTGAGTTGTTAAAGGGGAACTGAAGAGAGAGGTATATGGAGGCTGCCATGTTTATTTCCTTTTAAGCAATACCAGTTGCCTGGCAGCCCTGCTGATCCTCTGCCTCTAATACTATTAGCCATAGCCCCTGAACAAGCATGCAGCAGATCAGGTGTTTCAGACTTTAAAGTCAGATCTGACAAGACTAGCTACATGATTTTTTCTGGTGTTATTCAGATACTACTGCAGAGAAATATATCAGCAGGGCTGCCAGGCAACTGGTATTGATTAAAAGGAAATAAATATGGCAGCCTCCGTATACCTCTTACTTCAGTTCCCCTTTAAAGCAGGAATGAAGTAGAGTACAGGCAGAGATTAATGAAGAAAGGTGCTGTTCCCTAGACAAATTACACATTTCTGTAATTGCGTCACGTGGAATAAAAGGGTCTTAATATCGCCTATCCATATTTGGAGTGCAGCGTCTTGCATTCACTTGGAGGGCGTGTGCATGAGCAAGTGTCTGCTTTACTTTGTACTGCAGAAACATTTAACTGGCGCAGTGAAGCAGTGAAAATACAGTATGTACGCTGCTGCCATTTGCTGTGAAATCTGGCATTATAGCAGAATACGCTACAATCAGCCATTCTCAGCTCATGGGAGTAAAGCATGATCTGGTGTTAATCCTCACTTAGACGTAGGAGATCTGTCCTCCAGTGGGGATCTGGACTCAATCCCTCGGGAGACAGTTTATGGCCAAGGCTGAACAGATGCGTCACTAGCCTGCGGGCTGTGTTTTGTTGCTATGCAGGTGGATGAAGGGACAGTGGTGCAATGCATGGCAGGGTGGGCAAGTTAAGTGGGAGGGCAGGGTGGGCAAGTTAAGTGGGAGAGCAATGCCCTCAGCCAGGTCAAATGCTTCAGGTTGATTGGCCACCGATACATTGAGCAGGGCATGAAGGACTGCTGCACACACACAGATTATCATTTGGCTTTTTTCACTTCCTGACGCAAGTCAGGAAGTGAACTCTTCAATCTGGAAATGAATAAATACAATGTATTTATTAATGAAAGCGCTGGGGAAATCGCTATACAAAGCGCTTTTTCAAGCGTTTTGCAAATTCCCTATACCTTCTATTGGGCAAAAGCGCTCAGAAAATGGTACAGGCAGCGCTTTGCTGAGCAAATCGGGAATGAACCGCTAAGATGAGAATACTCTCATAGGGAATCGTTGCGCAAGCTTTTTTGGGTGATTTTCAAAATCGCCGGCGCTTGAAAAAAGGCAAAAACGCTCTAGGTGTGAACAAGCCCTGAAAGCTTACCTGAATTAAAGGGAACCTGAAACAAGAGGTATACCAGTTGCCTGGCTGTCCTGCTAATCATTCTGTCCACAGAAGTGTCTGAATCCCACACCTGAAACAAGCATGCAGCTAATCTTGCCTGATTTTTGTCAGAAACCTTTCATCTTCATGCTGGTTTAGGGACTATGGCTTAAAGTATTAGAGACAGAGGATCAACAGGACTGCCAGGCAACTGGTATTGCTTAAAATTAAATAAATGTCAGCCTCCATATCCCTCTCCCCTCTTCGGTTTACTATAACATTCTTTGGTTTGATGTCAGCAGATCTCAGTTATACAGTTATACAGTATATAGTAGATACATTATACAGTAGAATCCCTTTATAGTAAGCCTGAATGGACCAGGCCAAGTAGTTTACACTATCCGAAGTTTACTATATCTGAATTATATAGTGTTTTTACACATGCATTTTGGCTGGGCCATGAGGGCTGAGTTTACTATAGCCAGAGGTTTAGTAATTGTTCCTTATGCAGAGTCTGGTGCTGTTAGTGGGTAAATGATGTTTATGTCAATCTTGCAAAACATTAAGTGTTTTCTTCTGATTAGTGTTGTCTTCCTTACAATACTTGAGCTGCATTTTAATGTCTGCCTGCTTTCTGATTGATTGTAGACATGAGGCTTAATGGATATTAGGCTCTTGGGGCCTGATTCATTAGTGATCGGGTTGAGAGAGGCCATTGACATAAATGTTACAGCACAATTAATGTGTAAAGTAACACATTAAAAATATTGCACATCAAGTTATTCAGTAGTGAAGTACAGTATAAGATTTATGATCATTTTAAATTGTGGCTAAATACCAAGAGTCTCGTTTATTAAAGTGCTTGATAGAGAAATCGTTGCGGCCTGTTTCCCCAGTGCACCCAGTCAGGTTTGCAGTATGGCGGAGTGAAAGGCAGGAATAATGTAATCGGATATTGTGCAGCAACGCACTGAGGCACATATTCGCTCAGACACTCTTAATCCCAACACCAGGTTTTCCTGGCAATGTGCAGACACTCTGGGAAAGAACTTATATTTAACGGTATATTCTTCTGCATTAGAGTGTACCCAGGGCCGGATTTATCATTAGGCACGTGCCTACAGGCGCCTGATGATGGAAAGGCATCTGACTCCCCTCCCTCCTTAACTATTTAGAGTCCTGATCAGAGCGTAAATGAGAGGTTACTCACCCAGCTCTCAGCATTCCATCGATGAGATCTCCCTTCAGTCGGGCCACCACTAGCTACCTAATACTGAGGGAATCTCTGGCTACCTAATGCTAAGGGGCACCTGTGGCTGCCTATGAAAGCTAAGGGAAGTAAGGGAGAAGTGACAGCTGGCCCAGCCAGCACACTTAGGTGCAGTTCGGTGGGTGTTTGTAGGTTCGTGGAAGGCGAAGTCCAGGGTGGTAGGACATCTGTGCCTATAGGCTCCTGCAATGTAAATCCAGGCCTGAGTGTACTGGAAGTCAAAATAAAAAAAAGATACCTCAGCACTGGGTAGTCCTGAGGCATCCCTGATACTCTTACAGCTCACCATTTCACCACTGGGACCCTCTAAACAGTGAGCTGGGCGCAGGGTGAGCTAAATGACAGCTCACCCTGCTCAAATCCCCAGCAGCGTTAAATAGTATTCCCCCTCCGAGTCAAAGCAACTCCGAGGGAGAAGCAATTTGGGCTTCAATGGAAAAGCGATTGGAAAATTGATCGGAAATCAGATATCTATATATCTATGGAAATAATCGATCTGACCGTAAATCTGCCAGAAAATGTCATTGTGTGTACCTAGCATTATTTGTAAAACCATACAGCTAATCTACAACATATTACATTTATCTACAACAAAAAATAGGCATTTTAGCAAGTCCTTGCCATTGTTGCTATTCATGTTTGGCCACTGAGGGGCACCAAAACCCTAACAGAGCGTTTGGTTTGATATTTTTTTCTGGTAACTCATTGTCTACAATCTGTATTGGATCACAACTTTGCTGACTTAAATCATAAGAATCTATTAACACTAGGTAGAGTGTGTACCCCGAATGAAACTACATAGGATAGTCAGTGTGACTGAGGAAGGGGATTTACACACTTGTTACACTTTACAGCCTTTGCTTACATAGGCAATGCCCAATTTCAGATAATAATGAATATAGTTTTTTCACTGACCTGAGGGCAAACTGCCAGCCACTAAAACATGCCTAAGTCACTGCCCCTGCATTGCATTGAGTTCAGCAACAATACTTACAGTATTAAATATTCAGTATGATGTCATTTATTGGGTAAACTTAAAAGATGTATAGGTTAAGCTTCCAGCCAACAGGCCTTTATAAGGCCTGGTTCACACTGCAAAACACAAAATGCAATAGCTTAGTTAGTGATCTCGCCATGTGATTTTCAGGGCGATATTTGAAGGAATGCTATTTTGCAGCATTCTTACAAGCTCAATCACTTAATGCTTTATTCAGCTCGATTGTGATCCTAAATAGATTGCAGCGCTGCAGTGGGAACACTCATAGGGTAATTTTGTGCTAGGGTTTTGCCAATCAGCAAGCACATCACATGCGCCACTAATGTGAATCAGCCTTTAGACCTTGTTCACACTATGATCGTTTCCGATTTTATTAAGCGCCGGCAATTTTAGAAAGCGCCCTAAAAGTGCTTGTGCAATGATTTCCTATGGGACTGTCCACATGTGCGTGTTTTGATTTTATTAAAATCGCAAGCATGCTACATACATGTACCATTTTCTGAGTGCTTTGGCTCAATGGAAGGTATAGGGAAATTGCAAAGCGCTTGAAAAGCTCTTTAACAAAAAGCTCAATAAATCGCTCAGTGCTTGCGATAGTACTGGCGATAAATAATGTGATCAAAGCCTTAGACTGCCTTCCTGTGGACTCTAAACACAACCTATTGACTTAAACTTACTATTTACATTTGTTAAAGTCAGCTAATAAGCAGTGTTCTCCCCAGGATCTTTTAGCCGGGTGCTCCACCCGGCTAGATTTGGTGACCACCCGGCTGTCATCGGCTCAGCTCCTCACCTCCTCCTATGCTGTAAGCAGAGTTGCCCTTCATTTTCATCTCGCCCCACCCGGCTACTATTTCATGCCACCCGGCTGGAAAAAAATTCTGGGGAGAACACTGAATAAGTATTCTCTTCCAAAACATCCTGATTTATCTGATGTACTCTACTGCTATTATTTGGCATTGTTACAGTGAAGCTAGAAAGTTTGGCAATCCTTTTGATATTTCAAAATTTCTTGTTAAATATCAACTAAAATATTTTTGGTTGTTTTCTTAAAGAACTCTGGAGGTGAAAAAGAAAAGCAATCTTTACTTACCTGGGGCTTCCAACCCCTTGAAGTCTTCTGGGTCCCCCGCCACAGCTCCGGTGCTCCCCCCTGTCCCGCTGGCCATCCTTAAAGATCACCGACCTATTGGCGGGTCGGTGCTTTTGCACATGCGCGTGGCTGTGCTCACGTTACCAGGAGCATTCTGTGACTGCACAGTATCCGTGCAGGCCCACGCATGCGCAGAAGCGTCGATGGGTCGGCGAGCTTTATAGATGGGATGATGGGGAGCACCGGAACTGTGGCGGGGGACCCAGAAGACTTCCAGGGCCTGGAAGCCCCAGGTAAGTAAAGATTGCTTTTCTTTTTCCCCTCGGATCTTGCTGATGAAAACTCTCTTGGGATCTACACATCATAAGAGATTTGTCATAAATTATCTTGAAGTAATATACTCAAACTTCAGCTATGGTCTAACGCACTAAACACATCATAAAATGAACAGCTAAAACCATTTGACTATTTTTCAAAGTACTGTAAAGGGTTACAATTCAAGCTTTTTGCCTCATTTAGATGCCAATTGATAAGCTTGAGGGGCTAGAGGCAGATAAATTTCTCTTCTTTTATAGTGTTTCATATTCATTTTTTTTAGCCAAGGTAAAAAAACATTTGAGTGCAATGTCACTTTAAATGTTTTTTTTTACCTTGGCTGTATCTCCAGATACAGTTACTTGTGTAACTTAGGGAAGAGTAAGTGTCATGTGACATGATGAGATAGATAAATATGCTGTGTTGCTTTTTTTTTTTTTATCTGCCTGAAAGAGTTAAAGGGAGCCTAAACTGAGGGGGAATAAGGATGTTTCCTTTTAACCAGTTCACCCCCAAGGGTTTTTATCCTAACGGACCAGAGCAATTTTCAGTTGTCAGCGCTCCTCCCTTTTATTCCCTAATAACTTTATTACTACTTATCACAAGAAAATGATCTATACCTCGTTTTTTTCGCCACCAATTAGGCTTTCTGTGGATAGTACATTTTGCTAAGAATTTTTTTATTCTAAATGCATTTTAATGAGAAAAACAGAAAAAAAAAGAAAAAAAATCATTATTTCTCAGTGTTCAGCCTTTATAGTTTTAAAATTAAACATTCTCCTGTGGATAAAACAAACACGTTTTATTTGCCCAGTGGTCCCGATAATTAAACCGTTTAGATTATGTCCCTACCACAATGTATGGCGACAGTATATTATTTTGAAATATAAGTGGTTATTTTTCTGTTTGTTCTGGCCATAACTACAAGCCCCTATGTAATAAATTAAAATTAATTTTCCCCCATGAAATATAGAATAAAAAAAGCTGAGTCCCTAAGGCAACTATTTATTTATTTTTTTTAAGCTGATTTTTTTTTTTACAAGTGTTTTTTTTGGGGGGGAGGGTTGGAAGTGTAATTTTATTAATGATGTGTATATACTTGAAAATGTATGTATTTTGTAAGTGTAATATACTTTTTGGCCACAAGATGGCGCTGGTGAACACTCATAGGACGTGTTCACTTTTTTTTTTTTTTTTTTGCACACTTTATTAAACTGTTACATTTCCTGTTTATGTGAATGGACGTAGCCGCTGTTCGCGGTCACGTCCATTCACTCCAGGCACTGCGATTGGGTAGAGGACTGTTCAGTCCTCTTCCCCAATCGCCCAGCACGGGATCCCGACGGTAATGGCGGCGGTAGCGGCGGACACACGGCGGTAGCAGCGGCGGGAATGCGCGACGTATTAAAACGTCATGTTGCTGTTAATAGAGGTAAGCATGACGTTTTAATACGTTAGGATGGCGGTAAATGGTTAAACAATACCAGTTGTCTGGCAGTCCTGCTGATCTCTTTGGCTGCAGTAGTGGCTGGATCACAGACCTGAAACAAGCATGCAGCTAATCCAGTCTGACTTCAGTCAGAGCATCTGATCTACATGCTTGTTCAGGGGCTTTGGCTGAAAGTATTGGAGATACCGGATCAGCAGGAGAGTCAGGCAACTGGTGTTATTTTAAAAGGAAAAAACCATATCCTTCTCAGTTTAGGTTCCCTTTAATATTCAGCTATGCAACTGACAGTTTTTCTTCAGTCGGACTATTGTGTCCCTCACTGATAAGGAATTACAGCTATAAATACTTTCCTGGCAGAGAGCTGGGCTTCTGAGAGAAGGGGTTAGATAAAGGTCAATACAGTAGTTCATATATTATTTTAGCACTCTGAGACATGTGACAGACTGTTTCATTGAACTTAGATAAAATAAATCTACTTTGTTTTAAGTTTTTAAACCTAGCATTAAAGAGTGGGATATCTAAAAGTCTTTTCTAGGAGTAGGAGGATAGATAAAATGTCTTATCTCAGTAGTCTATTCAGTGGCGTAAATAAGGAGCTTAGGGCCCCAGTGCGAGTTTTACAAGGGGCCCCAAGCACTCTATTGACATAGAGCCCCAAAACCTACTGAGGACAGCTGCAGAATCAGAGAGGTGTAATTAGAGTAAGGAAACAGTTTGCTAAGTGCTGGTAGTAGTCAGGAGCGTAACAATAACCCCTGCGTCTAAAGCAGGGGTAGGGAACCTATGGCTCGGGAGCCAGATGTGGCTCTTTTGGTGGCTGAATCTGGCTCACAGACAAATCGGTAAAGGTTGATTCACTAAGGTACACTGCTCAAGCAGCGCTGCTTAGTGTGGCAGCGCAAGTAACATTTTCAAAGTAGACACACTACTGCTGTACTAATGCACTACTAACATACTCACATTACCCCAAAACGAACGGCTGCTCCAATTGTCCTACTCTGGACCCCGTCAGGTCCAGTGACTTTGTAGAATGATATCCTCACTCTTTCATTGGCCCAATAGGCTGTCTGTCACTTGACAGGCAGCCAATTGGCCCAAAGTGTGGGGCTCTCGTCCTACAAAGTGAATCAACCCCCAATTCAGCTAGCCGATTATACAAGCTGTTAGTCGGTACTTTTCCTGTCTGGCTCTCGGGGAAATTGCTGATGTTGCTGAAACCCAAGAGAAGCTGAAGACGTGTCTGATACTTCCGCTGCCCGGAGGACCAACTGTATACACATTACCATAGCAACAGGGACAGCCCTCTGCTGCGCATGCGCACTGTCCCAGTTTGAAACATATTGTATGGCTCTCACAGAATTACATTTTAAAATATGTGCCATTTATGGCTCTCTCAGCCAAAAAGGTTCCTGATCCCTGGTCTAAAGCAATCATGTACCTTGTTCTGGTGGTGGACAGGTCCTCTTCACTTCCTCTTCTGTGTAGCTGCCAAGCAGCCAAATACCTAGCGTCTCTCGATGCCTCTCACAAGACATGCAGTGTTGAGAGCCGCTAGGTAATTGACTGCACGGCGGAGACAGTAAGGGCTGGTTCGCACGCCTCGTTCAAGCGTCAAGATGCTTGATTTTGAAGGCTTTTGGGAAGCCTTCAAGCCTAGCAGTTTCCCAGCGTGTACCGCCTCTGAAAGAAACATGTTGCTTTCGAGATGAGACGCAATGCCCCGGGATCTACCACCAGGCTTTCATGAAAGTGTGCAAAAGCCAGCCCTAAAGGCTCCATTCATTTGAATGGGGTGGTGGTAGATCCCAAAAAACATCCAAAACGCTGCTTTTAATGCTGCAAAAGCATGTGAACCAGTCCTGAAGAGGACCTGTCTGCTGCCTGAAACACGGACAGCACTCCCTTGCTACTCTGAAAAATCTGGGGGGGGGGGGGGGGACATTTTGTTGTATTCACGCTAGGGGGTGGGGGGATTCAGCAGCACACACAAAACACCATCTGGGGGGATGGGGGACAGTGCACAGAAAACACCATGTGGGGAGGGTGGCGGGATGGTTGGTAGAGCTGGCTGCACTGCTGGGCAGATCTGGTACATGAGGTGACAAAACATCATGCTTTAGCTCACAACTTACATACGTGGGCAGCCAGGGGTTGTTAACTCGCCCTTGTACCAAGCAATGGCCACTTCACGTTCCATCTCTCTGATGCTTCCTCCAGCTATTTCATTGGTTTAATATCTAGTCTTAAGAGTTGCATGGAAATCAAATAACATTTTAGATGTTATTTATTGGAGGTATTGAAAATGATGTAAAAGGTTTACAATACGTTTTTGCACTTGCTCTTCTGATAATGCTTGCGCAGTGATATAGTTAACACGTCTGTTCTCCAAGTGCCCCTGGCAAGCTGTATTGCATAACAGTTGTGTGATTGAGGCCTGTAAACGCTACTTCATTTAGTATTCTTGTCTTCTGAACTCTGCAGGTGTGCCAGAAAAGTACTTGCCTGCATATGAATGGGGCACACATAATGGGCTGAGGGAAGAGGGAAGAGCACATGTAATGGGCTGCACAGGAAGGGGACACACATAATAGACTGCACAAGGAGAGGACGCATGTATTTGTTTATTTGTTTAAGTATTTATTTTACACAGCGCTGTACAGAGTATATTGTCTTGTCACTCACTGTCCCTCAGAGGGGCTCACAATCTAATCCCTACCATAGTCATATGTCTATGAATGTATCATGTAGTGTATGTATCATAGTTTAGGGCCAATTTTTAGGGAGAAGCCAATTAACTTATCTGTATGTTTTTGTGATGTGGGAGGAAACTGGAGTGCCCGGAGTAAACCTATGCAGACACTGGGAGAACATACAAACTCCTTGCAGATGATGACCTGGCTGGAATTTGAAATGAGGACCCAGCGCTGCATGGCGAGAACGCTAACCACTACGCCACTGTGCTTCCCAAAGAGAGGAAGAGGGCACATATAATAGACTTCACAAAGGGGAGGACACATGCAATGGGTTGCACAGGAAGTGGGCACATATAGGCTGCACAAGGGAAGGGCACATGTAATTGGATGCACAGGAAGAGGGAACATGTAATAAGCTGCACAAGGGAAGGGCACATGTAATGGGTAGCACAGGAAGAGGGCACACATAGTAGGCTGCACAAGGGAAGGGCACATGTAATGGGTTGCACAGGAAGAGGGCACACATAGTGGCTGCACAAAGTAAGGACACATGTAATTGGATGCACAGGAAGAGGGAACATGTAATAAGCTGCACAAGGGAAGGGCACATGTAATGGGTTGCACAGGAAGAGGGAACACATAATAGGCTGCACATGGGAAGGGCACATGTAATGGGTAGCACAGGAAGAAGGCACACATAATAGACTGCACAAGGGGAGGGCACATGTAATGGGTAGCACAGGAAGAAGGCACACATAATAGACTGCACAAGGGGAGGGCACATGTAATGGGTTGCACAGGAAGAGGGCACACATAGTAGGCTGCACAAGGGAAGGGCACATGTAATGGGTTGCACAGGAAGAGGGCACACATAGTAGGCTGCACATGGGAAGGGCACATGTAATGGGTAGCACAGGAAGAAGGCACACATAATAGACTGCACAAGGGGAGGGCACATGTAATGGGTTGCACAGGAAGAGGGCACACATAGTAGGCTGCACAAGGGAAGGGCACATGTAATGGGTAGCACAGGAAGAAGGCACACATAATAGATTGCACAAGGGGAGGGCACATGTAATGGGTTGCACAGGACGAGGGCACACATAGTAGACTGCACAAGGGGAGGGCACATGTAATGGGTTGCACAGGAAGAAGGCACACATAATAGACTGCACAAGGGGAGGGCACATGTAATGGTTTCACAGGAAGAGGACACACATAGTAGGCTGCACAAGGGAAGGGCACATGTAATGGGTTGCACAGGAAGAAGGCACACATAATACACTGCACAAGGGGAGGGCACATGTAATGGTTTCACAGGAAGAGGACACGTAATGAGTTGCACATGAAAGGAGATAGGCATGATAGTTTGAATTCACAAAGAACTTGTATGTATAGGGCCACACTTGTAATCTGTTTAATATGTGGTACATGTTAGGAAGCACATGAGAGAGATGCACGGGCTATGAGGGCACCAATAACCTCCAACCCACCTGCTTTATGTGTTGTATATGGAGTCACTCTGCCTTAAATGTTTGAGAAATGTACATAAACTCTCCCTGCTAAAACCTAAATGATGAAACCTGTTACAGTTTGATGAGCTTTATTGAGCCCGGCCTGATGGCCTAGAATTCGATGTTGAGAGATGCGACTGTCTCTTCAGTGCAGAAATCTGCACAATCAGAAATCATAATTTATACTTTTACCCACTTGTTTGTGTCGACTTTTATGTTTACATCTACTGCTGTGACATTTTACACTTGGTAATGGTCTAAGCGTTTGGATGTTACTATGGGTAATATTACCAGAAGATGCAGGATTTTCACTATAAAACATACGAATTTGTGCGCAATTATTTTTTCGTCTGTCCCAGGCATGGTGCATACATGCATAAACAATTCTTATTTTCTCATTTTTATACACTTCAAAGAAGCAGTTCAGGCAAAAAAAATTTCTAGACCTATATCAGAGCTTGTTTATGTCTGTGTCAGGAGCCCAGACAATGGTCTATCTCAAGCAACCAACATCCATTTCTTATAATCCCATCCCAGGCAGCTACATCGTCAGAATTTGCTGCAAGGTCTAGCCAGTAGACCCTCCACCACTACTGTAACAGCTACTTGCAGTTAAACATTTTTAAGAGGAACTGTAGTGAAAATAACAAAATTCATAAAATGTTTTATTTTTTTTACGTTATTTTTAAATGATTTAGTCAGTGTTTTCCCATTGTACGATCTTTCCTCACTCTGATTTACATTCTGAAATGTATCACAGATGGCCTCATCTTTAATCCTGTCAGGTGATCTTCTGTGGTAAAAAATATACTTGGTCTCCCAGAATGCTCAGGGTGAGGGCATTCCACATATAAGCATACACTAAGCACCACTGGAAGGGCAGGGCTACATTCAATATACAGTGATACAGTAGATATAGAAAGCATTTCTGACGTTACAAGTCCAGGATAATTACCATAAGAGTGGGTATTTTGAATAATTTAATGCATTCTACTATATTTTGTTACAATGCCAAATTAACCACTTCAGCCTAAAGGCCATTTTACCACCACGGCTAATGTCCCCCTATGGGGAAGAAAAACACTGGCCGCCACTGAAAGCCACAGAAAGCTGCTGAAAGCCTGAACGTAACGCCGCCGAACGCAATGCCACCGAAAGCCAGGTAGACGCCTGTGTGATCCAGCCCTTAGTTTTATCATGTATTTTATTGAAGGTGTGTGTGGTTTAACTTTTTGCCACAAGATGGCACTAGAAACACAATCCTGATTTACTCAGCAGTGTTTCATTCCTTTTTTTTTTTTTACACTTTTGTTTCTTTTCGTTCTTATGAATGGACATTGCCCCTAATTGGGGTCATGTCTATTCATTACAGGCACTGTGATTGGTTCGGGGAAGCCTCGCTTCCCTTTGCCAACCACTGACACGGAAATACCGCCAGGTACAAGCGGCGGCCATGTGCACACCTGCCGCTTAAATACTTGATGCGCCTACGCTCCACTTGGACTTAGGCAGTGCCTATCTGGACGTCAGATTGGTTGAAGTAGTTAAAGGATATATTGTAGGCGACAAAATAAATGTCTTTACTTACCTGAGTCTTCTTTTAGCAATGGGACGTTATCAAGGGATCTCACCATTGCAGATGAAACCATTTGGGGTGCCGCTGTTTTAAGCAGTAGAGGAGCTGGTGAATTGCTTGGGAGGTGGACAATTTTACAATACAAACGGGATTGCTACTTCGATAAGTCCTGGTGAAACGGCAAATTGTCTGCTATCTCATTTTTATCTGTATGCGCCTTAAGTGGACATACACATGTTTTAAGTTCAGTGTTTTTATGTATATTTGTTGAGAAATATATAGTGGTTTTAGATAGTATACTATTACAAGCTTGTTTCTTTGCATGCTTTGGGGAAACTTTGTGCAATTTGAGACTTCTAGAGGTCTCCATTGCTGCATGGTGGATTATGTATAGAAAGCAAACAATGAAAATGGCCAGATGACCAGACGGACGATTTTATGCACTGTACACCTTATGATAGTCTAATCTGTCTCCTTATCTGGTGACTGAGCACTGTGTGGTGTGTGGGGTGAGGTGTTGGCTATATCCTTTGTGAAGCTAGCTGAAACAAGTGCAACTGTGAAAGAGAATACGTTTTCTTTGGACTCTATATATAGGCCTCAATTCACTAAGCTTTCTCAAACACTTTATCAAACATCTGATAATTTACCTCATCAGTAAAATCTAATTTTGAATTCACTAAGATGTTATAGATTTATTGAATGTTTTATCAATAAAACATTCAATAAATATATACCACATTAGTGAATTAAAAATTAGATTTTACTCATGAGGTAAATTATTAAACGTTTGATAAAGTGTTTGATAAAGCTTAGTGAATTGAGGCCTATAAGCGCCACTGTGTCTATATTACATTCAGTGCATACGGACTGAACACCGGTGCTTTGGTTTGGCTGCTTATGTATATTTTTGTCAGTTTTTATTTTCTTCTTTTAATTTCTGTATTCAACATCAGTCCAGTTTATGGTGTGGGTATAGAGTTGGATATAGTTAAGTGATGCAAATCGGGAATGTAGACAGTTCCCTGTTGGTGCGATCTGGCAATCCTCCTTAGGCAGCTCTCAATATCCACTAGAGAAAGTAAAAACATGCAAAAGATAGAGCGCTCTGAGTGACAAATAAATAAGAGCATCCACCCTGCCAAGGACAGGTCTCACCTGTTCAGAAATGGCTGCTCGTAGGACACAGCCTCTGATAGCGTTTGTCCCTTTAGGGGCCAGGGACCAGGCTCACGATCCAGCTCCAGGCGGGGAATCCGGAGGGCCACCAGGGAGTCACGTTCTCAGTTTGGACACTTCCAGGGAGGCTGTAGGCAGGCCAAACGTTAGATCCTGGCGCACGCTCACCTTGCAAGACCAAACGGGAGTGAGCGGCGTCTATGCGATGTCAGTAGCGTACTGAGTAGTATTGTGCGGCTAGCAGATATAACCGCTGACTTGCCGCAAATAAAATAGAGAGTGGTGAGGTAGTAAGGTATAAAAGGGGGGCTTATTTATTAGTAAAAACAACGCGTTTCTCAGAGAAAACGTTCTCTGTTTCATCAGGCTAATATAAAACAAGATGGCGGCATCTCTTTTTATAGGAAATGCTAAACATTGGTTCTTTGGGATTGGCCAATCCACATTACATGGGCAGTACTATGCAAAATAGTGTGAGGTCATAAAGGTGGTGCTAATGATGTAACTTCCACTAGGTGGAATATGTAAATAAGAAGGAGTAGTTAGAAAACTGCTCCTTTATCACAATACTATAAAGATCACTGAGTGAAACAATTGAAAGTTGTGTATATATAGCAGTAACATTTTTTTAGAAAGGATCTTCTTAATTTAAATTACTCGATCTTAAAGAGAATCTGTATTGTTAAAATCGCACAAAAGTAAACATACCAGTGCGTTAGGGGACATCTCCTATTACCCTCTGTCACAATTTCGCCGCTCCCCGCCGCATTAAAAGTAGTCAAAAACAGTTTTAAAAAGTTTGTTTATAAACAAACAAAATGGCCACCAAAACAGGAAGTAGATTGATGTACAGTATGTCCACACATAGAAAATACATCCATACACAAGCAGGCTGTATACAGCTTTCCTTTTGAATCTCAAAAGATCATTTGTGTGTTTACCTTCTGTCCCCATCTTCTCTCATGCACTGAAGTGACAGGCTTCCTGCAGACAGCTCTGCCTGTGTTTGTAATTCCTCAGTATGTGTCAGCCAGCTACTTTCACAGCCCAACAGAAGAGAGCTGGATAAAAATCCTCCTCTATCACTGATAAGATAGCAGAGAAGCTGCTGGCTTATGTAAATAAAACACACACTGGAGTGTGCATAGAGGAACAGACCAGCACGGAAGAGTTGGCAGCCTTCCAGACACAGGCCGACAAGTCTGACAGGGGAAAGATACATTGATTTATTACAGAGACCGTGATAGTACAAAGTGCTGCAGTGAGCCAGAACAGATTAGAATAGGTTTAGGAACTTGTAGGATGGTAGAAAAAACGTTGTAATTTTTGTTACAGAGTCACTTTAAGAGGAAAGTAATATTGAAATTTCCCAATAATCAGTCACCATAATGGGGTACCATTAATGGTTCCCTAGGGTATATATAGATAAAGAAAGGGAGGTGGTATAATGTGAATTCGCTCACAATTTCACATGGTTACAAACAAAAAAGGCATCATGCACACAGATCCACATATGTATGTATATGTGGCATGTGGGTTTGCCTACCAATGGCTGTCATTAGCCATCACCCATCAGCCACACATACCTGTTGTTCACAATCAAATCTACCATTATATACTTTGTAAATAAGGAGGGGAGGGGGAAAAAAAGGAGAGGGGGATGGAAGATAAAAAAATGGGGGGAATGAAATAGGAACCAGAACAGTGAGATTGATTGTCATAAAATGTATGCATTAATATCCTATATCCCTATTAAAGAGACTCTGTAACATCAAAAACCTCCCCTGCGGGGTACTCACCTCGGGTGGGGGAAGCCTCCGGATCCTAATGAGGCTTCCCACGCCATCCTCTGTCCCACGGGGGTCTTGCTGCAGCCCTCCGAACAGCCGGCGACAGACCCGACTGTAG
Source organism: Hyperolius riggenbachi (assembly GCF_040937935.1). Lineage (NCBI taxonomy): Eukaryota > Metazoa > Chordata > Amphibia > Anura > Hyperoliidae > Hyperolius > Hyperolius riggenbachi. The sequence continues at coordinate 136,641,562 of NC_090647.1, read as the reverse complement.
ATTCAATATTTACCTTTGCTGGCTCCAGCGGGGGCGCTGTGGCTGCTTTCGGCTCGGAAATAGACGGAAATACCCGATCTCCGTCGGGTCCGCTCTACTGCGCAGGCGCCGAAAACTTGCGCCTGCGCAGTAGAGCAGACCCGACGGCGATCGGGTATTTCCGCCTACTTCGGAGTCGACAGCCGTCAGAGCGCCTGCGCAGGAGCCGGGAAAGTAAATATTGACGTCACCGCTGCACGGAGGGCTGCAGCGAGACCCCTGAGAGACGGAGGACGGCCCGGGAAGCCTCATTAGGATCTGGAGGCTTCCCCCACCGGAGTTGAGTACCCCCCAGGGGACGTTTTGACGTTACAGTTCCTCTTTAAGGAATATATAATGTCCCAGCTAGTCTATACCTCCTAATGTATTTCCTCTAAGCATTTATTAAGGCCATCTGGTTCTAGTGTCCCCAATTTGAGTATCCAATATGATTCCCTCCTACATAAGGTGCGAAATCTTTCATGTTTATTGGCCATAGGAATTTGTTCTATAATTGTAGCTTTTAGAAGGTTATAATTTTTTCCATGAACCAATAAAAAGTGATTTGGATATAGTTACGTAACTCTCAAACAACCAAAAGCTACATTTATCCAGCATCTCCCAGTCCTTGTTTGTGCCAGATAACGAAGACTGTACTGTAATTAAAGATTATTCATGAATGAGGTTGTTAGGGAAGAGTTCTAAACATTTTCCCTGACATTTTAGTGAGAGAAAATATTTGCAAAACATTTTTTTATAAGCAGAAGCAGCTGTTGTCTGGTGATCAGTGCAGCCATTGCCATTACAATAGACCGGAATCGCATAGTGAATTCCCAATGTGCAATCAAGGACTGAGGAGACACATGCACATCCTGCTTTGTTTAGTAAATCAGCAATTTCTTTATGCTCACAACTCTGTCTAGCAAAGCCCTATAGGAGGCATATAGATTGGGCTCAAGCAGAAGCTCGGATTTAGAAACACACACTTACTTAAAGGGAACCTAAACTGAGAAGAATATGGATTTTACCATTTAAAATAATACCAGTTGCCTGACTCTCCTGCTGATCCTGTGTCTCTATACTTTTAGCCACAGCCCCTGAACAAGCATGCAGAGCACGTGCTCTGACTGACGTCAGACTGGATTGCTGCATGCTTGTTTCAGGTGTGTGATGCAAACACTACTGAGGCCACAGATCAGCAGGACTGCCAGGCAACTGGTATTGTTTAAAAGAAAACTTCCATATCCCTCTCAGTTTAGGTTCCCTTTAAAGGAATACTGTAGGGTGGTCGGGGGAAAATGAGTTGAAGTTACCCGGGGCTTCTAATGGTCCCCCGCAGACGTCCTGTGCCCACGCAGCCACTCACCAATGCTCCAGCCCCGCCTCCGGTTCACTTCTGGAATTTCAGACTTTAAAGTCTGAAAACCACTGCGCCTGCATTGCTGTGTCCTCGATCCCACTGATGTCACCAGGACCGTACTGCACAGGCACAGACCATACTGGGCCTGCACCGTGCGCTCCTGGTGACATCAGCGGGAGCGAGGACACAGCAATGCAGGCGCAGTGGTTTTCAGACTTTAAAGTCTGAAATTCCAGAAGTGAACCGGAGGCGGGGCTGGAGCATCGGTGAGTGGCTGCGCGGGCACAGGACGTCTGCGGGGGACCATTAGAAGCCCCGGGTAAGTTCAACTCATTTTCTCCTGACCACCCTACAGTAGTCTGTTAAGGAGAGGGAAGCCTCTGGATCCTACTGAAGCTTCTCACAGCATCCTCTGGTCCGCAGTTGCAGCTCATGGACCCTCCAGATGATCGGGGCCACATTCCTCTTCTGGTACAAGACTAGCTCTGCACTCTGACTGAAGTCTGACTAGATTAGGCACATGCTTGTTTCGGGAGCTTGATTCAGATACTGTAGCAAGTATGGAACAGAGGTGCCAATATCAGGATACAACCGTTAAAAAAACGTTTAAAAGAGGAGATAGTGGAGGACTTACCTCCCCAGTAAGTAGACACCGAATTGGTTGATTTAATAGTCAACAATGACATTTATTTATACACTCCACAGTGTGATTGAGATATTACTGATGCTGTAAGTATCAGCAGGACTGAAGGGCAATTGGTATTGTTCTCAAGGAAAAAAATATGGCAGCCTTTATATGCCTAGAAATTAAGAGTGTAGCTGTGCACGCCATAGGGTGTAAGCCAAGATGTAGGTTGGGTGTGTGAACAATGCAATATACAACTCAGCCAATGGTAAATCCAACAAATATCTGATGTCGCCACACCAAGTACTAAATCATATAGTTTATTGTGATGCAAAAATTGTAAATCCAACATTTTGCAACGTCAAAGCGTCTCTTTGCGAAGGAAATAGATTATCAACCAGAATCCAGTCTGGCCTGAATGAAGAGCACTCACCAACAGGCGATGTGTTATGCTCCCTGGTGTCCATATGCCTCTCACCTCAGGTTGAAAGAAAGTTCAATGTGAACAAAAAATTACACTGTGGCAAAACTGAGCACAGCAACAAAACAAAGGGCAGTCTTATTGCTTCAACAGGATCCTCAATGGTGGAAATTTCACGAGAGACATGTTTCCATATTTTCAACTGATCACTTGGCCAGCCACAATGAGGACCAGGAACACAGTGGTCAACTAAAAAAACCTAGAGCAGCAGATGAAAGGCCTATTATACTGACTTCACTTTGTAATCTTGAAGATGTCCAGTGATACTATCAGCGTAGACCTGACAGAAACCCTTGGAATGCTGGTACTGCCATATCACCATACCACCAAAGTGGGGGAAAATTATTTCTTATAAATGTACAAGGTTGAGTTTTTATGGGCACTAGTGAAGAATTAATGGTCTATTCAAAAGGCATGCAAGGATCAAACAAATACGGGAAATTCCAAGCTCAAGCAGAATGATACAATTTTTTAAATGCAAATACTGTATATGCGGCTTGAAAATGGACTCAAATGAAGCCAAGGTGGGATTCGATTGGTCCAATTTTTTCTTTAGTAAAAAACATGATCTTTGTGGTGAAACCAATGTTGGCAATGTTTCCAGCTCATTTCTTGTATGTGTATATACACATCAGAGAGGGATCTCTGCAATTTCTGGAGACTAGAAGATGTCAGCTCACTTCATTGGATGGTTAACATCCACTCAAGTGTCTGTGGTGTGTTTCATAGTCTCATTGGGCTACATGTGCTAAGGAATAACCAGTTCTTCACATGGCACACATTGGTGCAAAATTAGTCATTTATGCCAGACGGAATAGCTAGAGGATAAGTTAAATTAAAATCAGCCAAGCCAGAAGTCAGTGGTTTAATCAATGTGGAGTGCTATGGTAAAGAGTGGATAACCAGTTGTTCCATCAAAGTGGAGTTAGTACTAGTCAGTGGCTTAATCTGAGAATAGACAGTCGGGCCCGTGTATAGCTAGTGCTTCAGTAAGAGTGGCATTAGAACAAATGGAGTCAGTAATCAGTAGATAACTGAAGTCAGCAGTCGAAGGATTAATCAGAGCAGAGTACAGCTGAAGTCAGGTGTCAGTGGCTCAATCAGAGAAAAGTATGCCAATTGCCAAACCAGCACATTTAATGAGAGGATCAGAATGGAGTAAGCCAAGTAAAAGTCTTTAGCCAGAGGATCAGAGTGGATTCAGATAAGCCAGAGTCAGAACAAGCCAAGGTCGGAGCCAGGACAGTAGCCAGAACAGAGTCAGATTAGCCAGGGTCAGACACAAAGATCACTAGTTCAGAATGAGCAACAATGACCAGTAGCAAGCCAGGTCAGAATCAGGAAAATCAGGAACAGTACAGGAGGCAGGATGACCACCGAGCACTTGTGTCAGGGTTTGCTGGCAGTTTAAGCCCAGTATGCCTGCCAATGATGTGAATATCAAGGGATTCTGGCTCCTGAGCTCACACGTGCCTGAATATGATGTGCGCACCTCCTCCCATGCAGCCTGTTATTTACCTACAATAAATAGTCAGAACTTCAGACTGAGACAAAAGGCCCCCTTGCTATTCTTTCTGAAACTTTTCCCCCTCAGAATGGTTCTTCAACACTAGACAAATACCATTTTCTTACATTAGCCTATAATCTCTAACTATGCTTAAAGAGACACTGAAGCAAAAAAAAATATATGATCTAATGAATTGGTTGTGTACTATGAATAATTACTAGAAGATTAGCAGCAAAGAAAATATTCTCATATTTTTATTTTCAGGTATATAGTGTGTTTTCTAACATTGCATAATTCTCTAATATGTGCAGATTACACAACACTCTGCATTCAAAATTAGTCTTTCAGAGCAGTCTGTGAACTAATGACCTCTCCTCTGGCAGATAAAAAGAAAACTGTTCACTTACAGTTGAGATAATAAAAGTCAGAAGACAGCCCTCTCCACGACTTTGAAAGTCGTAGAGATTAAGGACTTTTTTGCATAGAGATAACAACTGTAGTTTCTTAACTCTTCCTGTACTGGAAACAATTACACTGATGTATCTGATCTTAATGTTTTATTTCTTAGCTGTGCTACACATACAAATCATAATATCATAATTTTTTTTTCGCTTCAGTGTCTCTTTAAAGTGTCCTGACCTGGTCATACCATTAGGTCCAGGTGGATCCATCCTACCAGCTGGCCACAACGGAGAACATAGGAGGCAGGTGCAGAATCTCTGGTACATACAACATCTTGTTTGGTGTGTTTTCCAATGGGCTGCTTCACTGTAATTACACCCCTGTGGGGTACATTTTGAGGTGCAGGAGGCATTTTCTCTGGCATATATGTGATGTGCAGAAAGGTACTCCAAGGTAGTATCACGTATTCATCCTTAAAAGATTGTTCTGCTCATGCACATCTACTGTTCACTTAGAAAACACTGTAAACTTTGTTACAAGAAAGTGTGCTAACGCTATGGGCTCTTATTTCTGTGTGAAGTCACTGCTAATTATACCAGGCCTACAAACTCCTTTTGGATCTGCATCCTTTTGTAAGTGCTTCAATTGCTGTTCCTGTGCGACGGCACACTGGTGGCAGCCATCTTCAGCTCCACATCATGGTTTTATTAAACAATGGAGGAAGGATGTTGGGAACATGACGGGCAGAGGAGCCCAGCGTGTACAGAAGTGTTGTTCTTTGTGAAATAATGTGATTTCTGTCCATAAACAGGCACCACACTGAGCTTTTCCCTGATGTCTGTTTATGGCGGGCTCAGTGGGAACTAAAAAGGCATTTTTGCATTGAGAACACAACTTCAGAATGGTATCCTGCTCTGCCCTCCATCTTCTTACTGTCTTTCACACGTCATGAATGATGAAGGAATGAGAGGGCTGGAGACAGCCATGTATACTCAGCCTAACTAGAACACGTGTGTACAGACACAGTCATAGAAGATGATATGCCTTCTCAGTGCTTCACAGTGTGAGTATCAGCAGCTCATTATAGCACCTAAGACCTCTTTCACACACATGTGAAGGACAGCTGTAGTGAGAAGATAATGGAGTCCGCCATATTTATTTCCCTTCAAACAATACCAGTTGCCTGGCAGTACTGCTGATCTATTTGGCGCCAGAAGTGTCTGAACCACTCCAGAAACAAGCATGCAGCTAATCTTATCAGTTCTGACAATAATGTCAGAAACACCTGATCTACCTGCATGCTTCTTCAGGGTCTATGGCTAAAAGAATTAGAGGAAAATGATCAGCAGGAATGCCAGGTAACTGGTATTGCTTTAAAAATAGTCCAATTGGACAGCCCTTTAAATGTACAAGTAAATATACTGTATTGGTATAAAATGTAAAAGTACAGGCGAAGTCAGTTTAAAAACTGGGGCTGCTGTGCTAACAGTCCAGCCCCAATGTAAATGTGTGTTTTGGTGTTGGGGTCTTGGCTGATCCCCCACCTCTCCTTGAGTCAGTGTGGAGAGGGGTGTAGCTAGCGGACACACTTAGTGCACGTAGTCCCCCAATACAGACTCTCAGATGGTAAATAAAGTCACTACTTACCCTCTGTGTGTCGTGATTGACATATGCTGCCCACAAAATGTATTGTGGGCTACTGGCGTGAGGGTTAGCTAGCCCCCCGGTCTCCATTGTCTATGAAGAAGTGGGGACACCTGGATGTTGGTGTCACCACTGGAGAGCCGTCAATGTAGACCAAATGCTCATGAGGGTGACTAGTAAAGCTATATGAGGTACAAGGGAGCAAGCTTTATACAGAGCTCTGACTTGGGCTGTTATACTGTTGGGTGGTTTTGCTTTGTGGTGGGGGTCATGTAAATAATTTGTTCATGGTGCACAGTTTTTAACTTCCTGATGAAGCCCTTTGGGGTGAAACATGTTGAAGTCTTGTTTATGTCACTGTATATTGTGCATGTAGCCTGATCCATCCTGACAGTTCCATAAAGATTATTATCATTAGAAATCATAGGTACTGGATAAATGATCTTTCAATTCAAAATTTTTTTCTGGATCCTACGTTTTGAACTTCTGCTAACGATCCATGGGTAGACCATTGCAGTGGCGTAGCTACAAACCTCTGGGCCCCGATGCGGAATCTGGATGTGGGCCCCCCCCCCCCCGGCAACAACAGCCCCCCCTCCCCCGGCAACACCTGACGGATGCACACACATATCAAAATCCCTATAGCCAGCTATAGGTACCCCCAGTATAGGTAGTCAGGCATAGGTAAGCCAGTATAGTTGCCCCCGGTATAGGTGAGATAGGCAGGCGCCGCCGGTATAAGTTAGATATATAGGTGCCCCCAGTACAGGTTAGCTAGGTGGGTGCCTCTAATATAGGTAGCCAGAATAGTTGCCCCCAGCGTAGGTTAGATAGGTAGGTGCCCCCAGTATAGGTTAGTTAGGTAGGTGCCTCCAATATAGGTAGCCAGTTTAGTTGCCACCTGTATAGGCTAGCTAGGTGCCCCCAATACAGGTTAGATAAGTAAGTGCCCCCCAGTATAGGTTAGATAGGTAGGTGCCCCCAGTATAAATTAGATTAGGTCGGTGCCCCCCAGTATAGGTTAGATTAGGTAGGTGCCCCCCAGTATAGGTTAGATTAGGTAGCTGCCCCCCAGGATAGATTAGGTAGCTGCCCCCAGGATAGATTAGGTAGGTGCCCCCCAGTATAGGTTAGATTAGGTAGCTGCCCCCCAGGATAGATTAGGTAGCTGCCCCCAGGATAGATTAGGTAGCTGCCCCCCAGTATAGGTTAGATTAGGTAGCTGCCCCCCAGGATAGATTAGGTAGCTTCCCCCCAGGATAGATTAAGTAGCTGCCCCCCAGGATAGATTAGGTAGCTGCCCCCCAGGATAGATTAGGTAGCTGCCCCCAGGATAGATTAGGTAGGTGCCCCCCAGTATAGGTTAGATTAGGTAGGTGCCCCCCAGTATAGGTTAGATTAGGTAGCTGCCCCCCAGGATAGATTAGGTAGCTGCCACCCAGGATAGATTAGGTAGCTGCCCCCAGGATAGATTAGGTAGCTGCCCCCCAGGATTAGGTTAGATTAGGTAGCTGCCCCCCAGGATAGATTAGGTAGCTGCCCCCAGGATAGATTAGGTAGCTGCCCCCCAGTATAGGTTAGATTAGGTAGCTGCCCCCCAGGATAGATTAGGTAGCTGCCCCCCAGGATAGATTAGGTAGCTGCCCCCCAGGATTAGGTTAGATTAGGTAGCTGCCCTCCAGGATAGATTAGGTAGCTGCCCCCCAGGATAGATTAGGTAGCTGCCCCCCAGGATAGGTTAGATTAGGTAGGTGCCCCCCAGGATAGATTAGGTAACTGCCCCCCAGGATAGGGCAGGTAGGTAGGTGCCCCGTCCCCATAATGGAGGGGGGGGGCCGCAGCCGCGGGGAGGGCAGCCCGACCTCTCCCTCCCTTCCTCTCCCCGGGGCCCCCCCTCAGATGCAGAGTGAGCGGCTCACGGAAGCGCTGTAGGCAGAACTCACCTCCATCCCTGGTTCCAATCGCCGCTGATCTCCTCTCTGGCTGGCTCTGCATAGATGCTTACACACGCAGCGTCCTGTTTAGCCGGAAGCTGCGTGTGTAACAGCATCTATGCAGAGCCAGCCAGAGAGGAGATCAGTGGCGAGTGGAACACAGGGAGGTGAGTTCTGCCTACAGCGCTTCCGTGAGCCGCTCACTCTGCATCTGAGGGGGGGCCCCGGGGAGAGGAAGGGAGGGAGAGGTCGGGCTGCCCTCCCCGCGGCTGCGGCTCCCCCCTACCAGCGCGCACGGGCCGCATGGCCCTCCAAACGGAGATGGGCCCCCCGGGCCCCTCCCCCGCCTCCTCAGGAGCCGGGCCCGGTCGCCAAGGCGACCGCTGCGACCACGGCCCTACGCCCTTGGACCATTGCCATGCTGTTGTCAGATGTCAATTATTCGGCCCATTATCTTCGGGGATTTTTCATTTAAGAACGATGGTTATCGAGCGTGTGTATGTAGCTTTATTCAAGTGAATAGTCACGTTTTTTAACCCAGGACTTTAAACACTATAAGGCAGCATTGTTAAGTCATGCTGGGACCCCTTCACCAAAATACAGTGTGTGATGTGTAAGAAACCTACCAGTACAGCCACTCCCAGACAGCACTCTGCCACTTATATAGTCTGCAGACTGTCAGTTAGCCGATAAGAAGTGCAACTACTTTACACCTAGTCTGCAGTACTTAATTGAGCAGAGGCTGAGCAATTCAGCCAATCGTTGGAGAGGGCTTCAGTCGCATATAGACAAAGGCTGTATGACCAGCAGGGGGCACCAGCGTGCAGGAAACTCCCTCTCATCTGCCCCCCTCCTAACTAAACTATATAAGGAGCTGCAAATTAACTCCATGACTCGCCTGCACTCCCCTATTGTGTTACATGCTGGTTTGGGGGTCCCAAGCAGGGTCCCCCACCTGTCATGGGCACTAGTGTTTGCATATTTTAAACTTCATTTGCAGCTCCTTATGCAGTTTAGTTAGGAGGGGGGCGGAAGAGAGGGGGTTTCCTGCACGCTGGTGCCCCCTGCTGGTCATATAGCCACACTTGTTTCAGGTGTGTGATTCAGACACTACTGCAGATCAGCAGGGCTGCCAGGCAACTGGTATAGTTTAAAACACAATAACTATGACAGCCTCCATACGCCTCTCACTTCAGGTTCCCTTTAAACCTAAGACTGCAGTCTCTCATAGGCAGGGCTTTCTCTCCTATTGTATTGCCATGTGCTGCTTTGACATTTCATCTATGCCCCTCCTGCTGAGCGCGCTCCCTAATTGGGTATTATCCGTATTAGTTTTGCCTGTAACATGTAATCACGTTTATACATAATTTGTATCCCTGTAATTGTAAAACACATTGCAGGATTGTTGGCATTCTATAAATCTATAATAATAGTAAAAAAATCCACTGATTCCAGAGCTGCTGACGACTTCTTCCCATTAAGAGTAAGAAAAATATCAAGGTGGTAAGTAAACATCTCTTGTGTGCTATAAGCTGTATGGAAACGTAATGTAAAGTACTTTGTTGTTTTGTTCTATTATTATTAGCTGCACATGCTGCTGTAGGAAGTGAATAGAGGGGAAAGCTGCCATGAATGGGAAGCAGACAAGCAGCTTAGCAATACTTCTGCCTTAGCTGCAGTTTCCCAGCAGTGATGGAGTTAGCTAGCAGCAGGTACGGCCTGAGCTGGAGACCAGCAGAGTGAAGTGAGAGGATTAAGCTGGAGTGCTGATCTGTAATTTAGTGACTGCTACCAAAGCTCCTGGAAAATGAGTCTGAAGGTTTGAAGAGGACCATGTCTGCAGGTGTCTGATCCTCAGATTTACCCTGTGCATAAAAGCTGTATATCTTCCACCCTGGCAAGTGTAAATTGCCTCTCCTGCTGTCAAGTCAGAGAGATCAGTTTTTAATCAATATATTGCTTCCCTGGCCGGCTTATAGGTAAGCTCTGACAGACAAGACTCCAGATTTTATCTCTGAAAATCCAGTGATTATCAGATGTAAGCGCTGCTAGCCACGCAGAGCTAATGTCCAATGACAAATGGCTTCTGCCTTGTTTCTATCAGGACGGGAAAGATTTATTGGCGGGATAGGTGACACTGATCCTGTGCAGGAGATATGTCGCAGGGCGTATTGATGCTACAGTACGGTCAGTTCTGGCATACTGCAGAGCTGGCAGAGATGTGTTTGCTATAGAGGAAGGCAGCACATGCATTAACATCTGGTCCAGCCTCTATTGGGAGAAACAGCAGCAATTAGATAAGGTTTTCCTTCTCTCCGGTTCCCATTTTCTCCCTGGATGCATATGGCTGCAGGACTGCCACTCCAGTACTGAGCCTAGCTAGGGATATCCAGATTATAGGGGGCCCAAGACAGGGCCTGAAGTGTACCAAGTATACTTGCTATGGGTCACACAAAAATGTGTATGTATTCTGTTGGTGGCTCTGCTTGGCTTATAGGGTCTTCCAATCAGTGGCGTAGCTAACGAGCTCTGGGCCCCAGTGCGAGTTTTACATTGGGCCCCGCCCCCTGAGCACTATATACATAACAATTCATATGGTGCAACAAAACTTGCCAAAGACATCCACAGTATTAGAGGTGCAAGAAGGTGAGGTGGAACAGTTTGTTCATAATTACTACTATTCGAAGCATCTATAGAAGTGATCATTGCCAGCACAGGACCAATAAATTACTAACACTGCCGTTGAAGGAGGACCCCTCGGGCGGTCGCAACCTCTGCACCCCCTATTGCTACGCCACTGCTTCCCGATACCAATATTCACCTCCAGGATTTCTATACTTGCAGAATGTAGTGTTAGAACGGTGTGAGTATGATTAGCAGTATTCTTTTCATTCTGGAAATTAACTTTTACATTGTTATTTTACATTCATTAGCACTTAAAGAGACACTGAAGCGAAAAAAAAAATATATAGTGAATTGGTTATGTACTATGAATAATTTCTAGAAGATTAGCAGCAAAGAAAATATTCTCATACTTTTATTTTCAGGTATATAGTGTTTTTTCTAACATTGCATCATTCTATAATATGTGCACATTACACAACACTCAGCATTCAAAATGAGTCTTTCAGAGCAGTCTGTGAAGTAATGACCTCTCCTCTAGCAGAGGAAAAGTAAATAGTCCAGGAACAGTTGAGATAATAAGAGTCAGATAACAGCCCTCTCCATAACTAACTTAGTCGGAGAGCTTAATGGCTTGTTTGCATAGAGATAACAACTGGAGTTTCTCAACTCTTCCTGTACTGGAAACAATTACACTGATGTATCTGATCTTAATGTTTTATTTCTTAGCTGTGCTACACATACAAATCATAATATCATCATTTTTTTTTCGCTTCAGTGTCTCTTTAATGCATATAAAATGTTACATGCAAAAATTGTAAGTACCTGGTTCAGCAGTTAATCTGTAGTTTCTGCTCATTTCCTCTTCTTCCAGTGACATGAGTAGCAGGGGGATAGGGTGCTGGAAGCCAAACGGGTAAAAGTGACACAAGCGGCACTAAAAATGGAGCCGCTGTAGACAGCAGATTATTGGCAATGAGCAGTAAGTATGGCACTCAATGAACAGCTGGCACCATTATTACTGCTCATTGCCGCTAATTGTGGCTTTTACTAATGCCGCTTAGGGGCAGCAGTGGGGCAATGTAAGGGGTTAAGGTAGGCAGGAGGGGGGGGGGGGTAGGGTTAGGCAAGGTGGTAGTGAAGTTTAGGCAGGAGGATGTTAAGGGTTAGGTACCACCGAGACACTTAGGGCCATATTCTATTGCTGAACTCGCCAGCGCTAGGCACTGGCGAGTTCTTAACTTAGGCGATGGGGGTATCGCCTAATCTAATTAAACTTTAGACCCCCCCAGGCGGAAAAGAACTCGCTTGGGCGATATAATCGCCCAGCGAGTTCTTAACACGGAATCCAATTACCCTTATCATGTCTCCGGGAAGCGATGCTTCCCGGCAGACATGAGCGTTAGCTTAGACCTGCAAAAAGCAGGTCTAAACTAGCTAACGCACGTCGCCGCCGCAGCATCTGGGGGTCTCCTTTAATAAGGAGACCCCCAGAGCTCCCCGTCGGGTCGCCGCACAGTTTAGAAGCCAGCGCGCAGCTCTGCCAGGCTCCTCTGTCATACGTACCGCCGCCGATCACCCGCCGCCTCTCGCCGCAAAATCCGTCACGTAATTACAGTGTATCTAACACTGTAATTACTGTGCGCATAGAAGGAGCCCGGGCAAAGCATCTTTGAATCTGCAGCCGGGCTCCCCATTGGTCTGCTGTGTGAGCCATTTTATTGGTTCAGACAGCAGACCAATGGGGAGCCCGGCTGCAGATTCAAAGATGCTTTGCCCGGGCTCCTTCTATGCGCACAGTAATTACAGTGTTAGATACACTGTAATTACGTGACGGATTTTGCGGCGAGAGGCGGCGGGTGATCGGCGGCGGTACGTATGACAGAGGAGCCCGGCAGAGCTGCGCGCTGGCTTCTAAACTGTGCGGCGACCCGACGGGGAGCTCTGGGGGTCTCCTTATTAAAGGAGACCCCCAGATGCTGCGGCGGAAGATGTCGGCGATGTTCGGCGGACGAGTGCGCATGTGTGGGGAGTGAGGCCGCGGTGCTGATGGACAGCACCACAGCGTAAACCTCACTCCCCATCGCTCGGTAACAGGGAGCATCGCTCAGGCTTTCGCCTGAGTAATGCTCCCTAACGATCGGCCATCGCGCGAAGGATATGGGCAATAGGATTTGCCGGTAATCCTCGCGCGATGGCAAGGTGATAAGTAGCTCGCATCTGCAAGCTACTTATCACCTTGAATAGGATATGGCCCTTAGTGTTACACTGATCTGCAGCTGTTGAATACTCCCGTTTTTTTACTGCCTGATGAAGCAAGGTTACGTCTGTGAAACGCGTTGCACAATTTCTTGGAGTGTATAAATAAAACTTTTCACTGTTGAAATCGACAGTTTGTCTGCTTGAGGAGGTAAGTCCACCACTACCTCCTCTTTATTTATGCTTTTAAACACTTTTATTGGATTTTATTCTTTTGGCGCCTCTGTTCCCTTCATACAATATCTGAGTCCACCCTTGGTGGAGGGGTGTTACCCCTTTCTTTCCTCATCTAAAGAGAGCGACTTCTTAATCCTGAGTGGGGACAGGTTTAATCTCCCCGCCTGCTGTTACAGTGGTTACCTTTGTGGTGACCCAGCTTTGTGAGTATACTACATTTACTTTAACCACTTGATGACCCAGCCTTTACCCCCCCCCCCCCCCCTTAAGGACCAGCACTGATTTCACTGATCTGTGCTGGGTGGGCTCTACAGCCCCCAGCACAGATCAAACACCAGGCAGAGAAAACAGATCGCCCCCCTTTTTCCCCACTAGGGGGATGATGTTCTGGGGGGGTCTGATCGCTCCTGCCTGCGTGTGGCTGGCGGGGGCACCTCAAAGCCCCCTCCACCGCAGGATTCCCCCTCTCCCTCTCCTCCCTCCCTTCCCCGGAGATCCGAGGCTGCACAGGAACGGATCTGTCCTGTGCAGCCTCTAACAGGCTCCTGCCCGTCATGTGACAGCGATCCCCGGCCGCTGATTGGCCGGGGATCGCTGATCTAGTACAACGCTGCTACTGTTAGCAGCGTTGTACAAATGTAAACAAAGCTGATTATTTCCGCTTTTGTTTACATTTAGCCTGCGAGCGGCCGTTTCCTGATTAATTGGCCTGCAGCCGGCGACGCAGATCTGCGTCGCTGGTCCTGCAGCTGCCTCTTTGCCGACGCGCGTTATGAGTGCGCGGTTGGCAAGTGGTTAAACCTTTATCATCTGTTAAGATTTTCTACGCTATGTTTGGCTCTTGGTGTCCTGTTTTTTTACACCAGGGGAGGTTGATTGAAGTTAGGTGTGGGGGGATGGGAGTGGTTAAAGTCAGGCACTGGGAAGGGGGGATCTTAGGGTTAGGCAGGCATAAGAAGAGGAAAGGTTCAGTGGGAGAGTAGGAAGGCTTAGATATACATATAACTGCTTTACTTTTTTTAATTGAAATTGCTAATTTTTTTTTTTATTAATTTTATCTGCAACTATTAGTTTCATTTTATTTTTAAGAAATGTATTTCCCTGAACCTGGGCATTATCTTCTCCACTTTCTCTAGAAAAAAACAAAAAACATCCTCAGTATGTTTGAGTAGCTTTAAGGAAGCTGTCATTGCTTTAAATGATTAGTGATCTATTTGTCATGCTGACCTCTTGGCATTGCACATCTCGAGCAAGCAAGCAGCCATTGGAAACAATATGAAGGAAGAACACCTGATGTGCATACTGGTCCTTGGAATGCAACTCCAGAATCAAATATGTTATTATGGCTACTTTGGAAAGAGGTTGGAATCTCTGAGAATTTTCTTGACTTCTCCAGAGAAGAAAAGAATCTCTAAAAGACTGACAGGCAGAGGAGAAAAGATATTTCCAGGGTGGTTATAGAAAGTAACAAAGGAAAACTATTGTGCTAGGTATGTCTGTTAATTGAATATTCAGATCTGTAAAGTCACATTTACCTTAAAGCGGATCCGAGATGAAAAACTAAATATAACAAGTGACTTGTCTATATATCTTATCTAAAGTTTAGATAGTTTACACAGCAAATCTATCTTCAAACAGCTTCAACAGTATATTAATATTTTTTCCTGTGATACAATGGGAGCAGACATGTTTTCTGCTTGTCACTATTACACAATTACACACACAGGCAAGCTTATCTGTATCTAGGCATGCTAATCTGCATATTCTGTGAAAACTCCATTCTTATCTCCTCCATTACACAGGCAACTGATCTGTATCTGCACTGCAGCTCTCAGATTGTGAAAACTCTGCCTCTGAAATCTATAGCTAGTACCACCTTTTTCACCTGCCCAGACTGAAATCCCACAATCCCTTGCAAGCGCCAAGGCACTCTGGAGAAGCTGTGGGTGTGGTTTGTTTAGTTTATAGGAAATTAGGGTATTAAAACAAAACAAGTATTTGGCTTGAGGAATGCCCTATAAACTATATGTAAGGAACACAATTATGCAAGGAGTAAAAGTTCATCTCGGATCCACTTTAAGTATCCATTATCTGCAGGTCCAATGCTTGGTAGACCTCTCTACGTAACCAGCACCAACAGACTCAGTCTACTGTTGCAGCTGATTCAGCTGGTTTCATGAGCCCATTTATATGTGAAGCCAGGGGACACTGAACAGAATTGTACTTTGCTGATTGTAGAAAAGTGGTCATTTTGTACCTACAATTATAAGGGCGTATGTGAGCAATCGGCGCAGGAGATATATATATGGCTGATCCTGCTGCTGCACAAGTACCGGCCATGTTAAATACTATTCCCCCTCCAGGCCGCCATGGGTGGTGGGGAATGAAATAATTTGGCTTCCAGCAATTGCTGGAAGTCGAATTATTGTGTTTTAAAAGTAACTTCAGCTCCGTCTTCTGACGGCGCCGAAGTTACTCACTGTGCGCCCAAGTCTCCTGCGCTGGATTCACTGTGTTCGTTATAAGGGCCCTATAGCAAAAATGTGAAGGAACTCTTGGCACTAGTCATACTAGAACAATGATGCCTTTCCTCCCCTTAGGCTGCTTTCACAGTAAGACGTTACGAGTGCATGTTAGTGCAGCCTGTAACGCAGCCCAACTCACAGTAATGAAAAATCAATGGGCTGTTCACTGTGCCCACGTTGCGTTACATTGTAACACTGCACGTTATTTAAAAGTGCAGCATGCTGTGCGTTCTACGTTAGACTGTTTGCACATGCTCAGTATTGTGTTTTTTTGTTTTGTTTTGAGGAGGAGGGGAGAGTCCGCTATTGTTAGCCACATGGCTAAGTAATATTCACTGCACTGCCGTGTAGTGATGGGACGTTCGGCTCGATTCATTGAATCGACTAATTGAAAAGAGCCTGATTTCCTATCTCTACTGTTCGGAATCGATTCATTGATTCATTGAGTCCGGCTGACTTCCCATCCCTAGGTTCAGTCCTGCTGCTCTGAATCGATTCTGAACAGTAGAGATAGGAAGTCAGGCTCTTTTCAATGAATCGATTCATTGAAAAGAGCCGGACTTCCCATCACTTCTGCTGTGTTTTCTTCCTGGAGCAGCCGCTGATTGGCTGGCGGGACCACGTGATGCGGAGTGTTCCGAACACGTGGTCCTCGCAAGGTATGAGACAAAAAAGGCGCACCAACAGCCGCACAACGCGGCTCACTCTGGAGTCCTCCTCCAACACCACTAGGTGTTGCATTAGGGGCACGTTATGCGATCATAACGTCCCCTAAAACGCAGCGTCCTGGTGGGAAAGAGGCCTTAACCTTCTCCACTGCATGGATGTGAGTGAAAATTGCATCACCAAGGCACATACAGTATAACGTACAATGCATGGACACATCTATGTATATTTATACCCCCTCCCAGCTGTTACATTTAAAGTGAACCTGGAGTAAATATAAACTTATTAGATAATTATTTATATGTGTAGTACAGATAATACATATAACATTAGTTGTATAGAAAAGAGTCTCATGTTTTTATTTTCAGTTTTATAGCTTTATTTTTAAGATTGCATCAGACTGTCATAACTACAGTTAGAATCTCTGTCTTTTAGGCTGAAAAAAAAGACATATACGTAATGATCCTTTGAACTTTCCTGCAATAAAACCTTATTATTTCATCTTCTCCTCATCAGATAACCAGCATTTTGTTTCTTTTTACTTTTCAGGAAACTGGACTGAATTCAGCAAACTGTTCGACAAGATCTTTTGCATAGAAAACCACGCAAGTTTTGTTTAACTCTTGCTGTGCTAAAAAACAGAAATGGACTTCAGATTATTTCTAAGTAGGGCTAGTACTATGTGTATATGTTTACCTCATCATGTCACATGTCATTTCAGGTATGCTTTAATGTACAGGTGTCTGGTGAGAGTCTTGAGGAGCATGAAACATGAAAAAAGTCAGTGAGAAGCTTAAAGACCAACTACTCCCAACCACCTTAGTATTATATCAGCTTCTAAGGCTATTCCTACACCTGCAGTGTGTAAGTTGTACCATCCCCGTCTCTCAATTTACAAATGTAGACTTCTTTTACAACTCTGGATAGGGTTGTCACATGTACTGTGGATATGTAAAAAAAAAAACACAAAAAAACTTTGAACTGTATTATTTCTGCGCCTGCGATAAAACCTCCAAGTTCTGCTAGTCACTGAGAGGCTCCATGCCGGAAATCCCCATGATATCTGTCTCTGTACCACTCAAGGGTCATACTGCGCATTATTAACCACTAATCTTACCATACACCTGCTATCATGATGACCTATTTTCATTGCTAAGTGCTTTTTGAAATTTTATGGTCTGTCACTTAAAATGTTTAATATGCACTTGAAAGAGAGTAAGTACTGGCGAGGTCTATGTGACCTGCTGGAGAAGATCACCAATTATATGATGACAAACCTCGAGAAATAAAAACTAAAGTGTGAAGGGAACCGTCCTTTCCTAACAGCCGCAGTGAGAAATAAACCACTTAACTCATGACAATAAAACTCAAATCAAATTACAGCTAAACATCTCGAAGGGAAATTGGTTTAAGAAAGAAAAAAAAAAATAGGATATACAAACAAACCTCGAGTTGTCCCGTGTTCCTAAGTAAAATCTGATAGATGAGGCGTCATTGCTCTCTGTATGCGTCCTAATCTGCATGAAATGACCTAAATATCTGCCTTAACCCCTACCGTGCTTGGAGGGTGAGCAACGTGCTCCGATTCCATATGGCCACATTGCAGGGAGAGCAGTAAGGGTGGATTAACCACATCACTGCAGGAGAGGCAGACGCAAGCTGTTTTCTTATTACTGCTTTTTTTTATATTTGCATTTCTGAGTTGTCCAAAAGAGAGGAGCCTGGCTGGTATTTGGGTCATCCAAATAGCAATCTATAAAGTGCATTTCAAAGTAGAGTAAATGACTTTCACTTACTAAACCTGCTGCACAGTGGCATCCTAAAATCATCTTACAAAACCATAACTGCTAAGTTTACATAACCTAGGTCACCACACTTCCTGCGAATCACTATTCTATTAAAATCAGCTACATACGGTGAGCTGTTCAAGGCTGACGGTACTATAAGGGGTCAGCAGTTAATTAAAGTAGAATGAGTTTTTCAGTATTGAAATAGATCCCTCTATGTGTAATATTGAAATGTTAATAAAGTTTTTTAAATCAGAATGTAGAGCTTTTTTTTTTTTCTATGCAGAAAATATTGCCAGTGACTGTGTAAAGCAGATTATTTATAGCTACTTTGGGGAGGCATTATAGTAGTTCTGTGACCGGAATTGAGGGAGGAGGTGACCTCTTATTTAGCTTATAGTTTCTGAGCTACAGTAATTGTTTTATAAGAAAACGCACAATAGGCCAGCGTTCGTCTTACTTCTCAAAAACACCCACAACATAAATGAGCAACTGTAGTTGCAGCCAATCAAGACCACAAAACAACACTCAGGAAGTCACTAATAGGTTCTTAATCTTCCTATATATATTAGCTAGATGGCAGCGTGATAACCGGCATCAGCTGTAACAACAAAAAAACACATAACTCGCCACCGTGGCGAAATATCAAAGTTAGATATAGAATAATGTGCCCTATGTGGAGTGAGACGTGTGGTTAGGCCTCTTGCCAGTTGTGTGAGGTCCGGTATTAGTCATGGAGAGAATCTGAAGACATAACAACAAAAGTTGTTTAGTTGATACCTTTAATGACTAACTGTGCAAGAGTTCTTTGCAAGATTTCGAAACTTTAAAGAGAACCCGAGGTGGGTTCTAAGAATCCTAATAGCAGACAGAGGCTTGCTGTGCATATAATCACCAGCCTCTGTTGCTATATATCGTCCCTCCAGGGCCCTCCTGCGCTCTGCTCTGCCCCCATAAATCACAGCCGCACTGCCGACACGCAGCGCGTCACCAGCCGACTGTTTACAATTGCCTATCAATCTCCGCAGCTCCCCCGCCTCCTCCATAGCTCCGGTCCCCGCCCGCGTCCCTTCCCTCCCTGCTGATTGGAGGGAAGGGACGCAGGCGGGGGCCCGAGCTATGGAGGAGGCGGGGGAGCGGCGGAGATTGATAGGCAATTGTCAGAGAAGTTTCTAGGCTAAATTTGACCCAGGGCGAGGGTGTAAAAATTGCCCCCCCATGGAGCCAGGCATAGGTGCCCGCAGTATAGGTTAGCTACGTAGGTGCCTCCAGTATAGGGTAGCCCATATAGTTACCACCAGTATGGGTTAGATAGGTAGGTGCCCCAGTATAGTTTAGATAAGTAGGTGCGTGCCTGCATTATAGGTTAGATATGTAGGGGAGTGCAGTATAGGTTAGATAGGTAGGTTCCCACAGTTTAGATTACATAGGTAGGTGTCTGCAGTATAGGTTAGATAGGTGGGTTCCCCCCAGTATAGGTTAGATAGGTAGGTTTACGCAGTATAGGTTAGATAGGTAGGTTTACGCAGTATAGGTTAGATAGGTAGGTTCCCAAAGTATAGGTTAGATAGGTAGGTTCCCGCAGAATAGATTAGATAGGCAGGATCCCGCAGCTTTGGCTAGATAGGTAGGTTACCGCAGTTTAGGCTAGATAGGTAGGTTCTCACAGTTTAGGCTAGATAGGTAGATTCTCGCAGTTTAGGTTAGTTAGGTAGATTCTTGCAGTTTAGTATAGTTAGGTAGGTTCCCGCAGTTTAGGTTAGTTAGGTAGGTTCCCACAGTTTAAGTTAGGTAGGTTCCCGCAGTTTAAAGGGGAACTGAAGAGAGAGCTATATGGAGGCTGTCATGTTTATTTCCTTTTAATCAATACCAGTTGCCTGGCAGCCCTGCTGGTCTATTTCTCTGCAGTGGTATCTGAATAAAACCAGAAACAAGCATGCAGCTAGTCTTGTCAGATCTGACTTTAAAGTCTGAACAACTGAAACACCTGATCTGCTGAATGCTTGTTCAGGGGCTATGGTTAATAGTATTAGAAGCAGAGGATTGGCAGGGCTGCCAGGCAACTGGTATTGCTTAAAAGGAAATAAACATGACAGCCTCCATATACCTCTATCTTCAGTTCCCCTTTAAGTTAGTTAGGTAGGTTCCCGCAGATCAAGTTAGTTAGGTAGGTTCCCGCAGTTTAGGCTAGATAGGCAGGTTCCCACGGTTGTGTGGCAGGCGAGGGAGCAGACATAATAGTTATAACTCACCTGCTTCCGCCGAACCCGCGCAGCTTTAATGTCCTTCCTTTCCCAGCATCTATCTCATTAGTAAAAGCACTCCCTGTGATGACATGCGGTACATCACAGGGGGCGATGTTACCATGCGACAGACGCAGAGAGAGGAAACACATTGAAGCTGCGGAGGAACGGCTGAAGGTGGTGAGTTGTAACTATTATGTCCGCTCCCCCGGCTGCTGCGCCTGCTCACCTGACCGCACAATCATGCTCCCGGGCCATTGCACGTATCACACGCCAATAGAAACGGGGCTGGCAATTGTAAACAGTCGGCTTGTGACACGCCGCGTGTCGACAGCACTGCTGTGATTTATGGGAGGCAGAGCACGGGGGGTTGGGGAAGGCTGGAGGGACGATATATAGCAACAGAGGCTGGTGATTATATGCACAGCCAGCCTCTGTCTGCTATTAGGATTCTTATAACCCACCTCGGGTTCTCTTTAAGCTTCTTCTTCAGGCATGTTTCAGAGCTGGATCAGATCCAGGCCTGCTGAAGTAACTCCAAGTTCCTCTGGACCGAGCTGGCTCCAGACTCAAAGGTGTTAGATTTTTTAATCCTTTTATACCTTGCCATGGTGGTGGGATACATGTTTTTTTTGTTAGTAATTGTTTTATAAACATTGTCTTTTACATCCATATCCATGAACAATGACAGCACCTTTAGAATTTATTAAAGGGACTCTGTAACAAAAATGTCATTGTGTTTTCTACCATCCTACAGGTTCCTAAACCTATTATAATGTGCTCTGGCTTACTGCAGCACTTTCTACTATCACCATCTCTGTAATAAATCAGCTTATCTTTCCCCTGTCGGACTTGTCGTCCTGTGTCTGGAAGGCTGCCAACTCTTCAGTGTGATCTGCTATGCATCCCCCCTCTATGCACACTCCCCTGTGTGTGTGTGTTATTTACATTAGCCAGCTTTTCTCTGCTCTCTTATCTTTTAGAAGCTGGATAAATCCTCTGTTCACATACTGATGAGTCACATGCTGCAGAATTACAGACAACCGGGCAGAGCTGTCTGCAAGAAGAAACAATCAGCTTGTAACTCTTCAGTGAGCTGCAGGAGGAAAGAAACACACAAATGATCTCTTGAGATTCAAAAGGAAGGCTGTATACAGCCTGCTTGTGTATGGATGTATTTTCTATGTGTGGACATACTGTACATCAACCTACTTCCTGTTTTGGTGGCCATTTTGTTTGTTTACAAACAAACTTTTTAAAACAGTTTTTGACTACTTTTAATGCAGCGGGGAGCGGCGAAATTGTGACAGAGGGTAATAAGAGATGTCCCCTAACACACTGGTATGTTTACCTTTTTTTTTTTTTATATTGAAAGCTTTTATTGCGCAATATTGTAGAAATTCAGTACAATAATATAACAGCAGTCTGAATAGTGTACAAAATGATACATCAATCTGAGAAATGTACAGCAAGCAGTTTTTAACAAACTTTAAACAAGAATAATTAAAATAATCATAACCATAACCACAGGGAATTTAGCACATAAGTGAGATAGACAGGTACAATAAACAGGTATAGTATGCAGAGCTATTTAAGTAAGGGATAAAGAGGCAATATTATATCAAACCTTTTCATGCATTGCAATAAGAGGTCCAACAGTCCCATATGCTATCAAATTTAGCTAGGTTATTAATACTTGAATAAAAAAGTCTGTCGGTTAGTTTTAGCATGTCCATACGAGTCCTTAACTGAGAAATTGGAAGAGAGGAAGATTTCCAATTAGATGCTACTACCCATAATGCAGCCAATAATAAATATCTATAGAGTCTGGAAAGCGAGCCTGGGACACCTGGATGGGGGGCAAATAATAATGCTTGGATTTTAGTCACATAGACCGGGAAGTGAAATATCTGTGAGACCAAAGCCATCCATTCAGTCCAGAAACCCCGGGCCACCGGACAATCCCAAAAAATATGAGATAGTGTTCCAATAGACCCACAGTTTCGGAAACACAATGGAGAAGCAGAAGGAAAACATTTATGGAGTCTAACAGGTGTGTAATACCAACGTAGCATTAATTTGACTGAGGTGTCCTTTAGTATGTTAGAGTAAGTGACAGCTCCCACATTGGCCCAGATAGAGTCCCAAGTTTTAAGAGAGATAGGGAATCCCATGTCCGCTTCCCAGGCCACCATATATGGTAATTTACTATCAGTACCTCTGTTAACCAGAAGATCATAAATGTGAGAGATTGATCCCCTATGGCGACCACAATTGTAAAATAATTGCTCAAATTCTGTCAGGGGGTTGGTAGGGGGAGTAGAGAAGCGAGATTTGAAAAAGTGCCCTATCTGAGAGTATCTCAAGAACTCTTTATAAGGGATATCTTTTAAAAACCTAAAATGGTAGAACAAGAGGAACTTGTCAGCAATCCAGAACCTGTTAGCGGTCAAAAGGTCCTGTTCCTTCCACCAAGAAAATGTTCCAGGGGCTTCCCATGCCGGGATAAATTCAGGGTTGCCAAAAAAGGATAACCTAGCAGAGATCTGAGGTGCCAATTTATAAGTAAGTTTGGACATACACCAGAGTTTTACAAAGGAACCTACAATCTTATTACGAGAATACACTTGAGAAAAATGGGACTGCGTCACTGAAGACAGCAATGTAGGGAGATAAAATGGTAAGATTGAATTAGCTTCAAATTGGACCCACCTAGGTGAGGGAGTAGCCGGGCTCCAGTCAAGGGATTGCGCCAGTCTGGCTGCCAAAAAGTAGGACCATAGGTGAGGGAGGCCGATACCACCCCATCGTTTATGTCTATATAGTATTGTAGCTCTTACTCTAGGGGGTTTATTATTCCAAATTAATTTACTAAATTGTGATTGAAGGGGTTGTAGCTGGGTTTTAGTAAGATGTATGGGGAGAAGTCTAAAGTAATACAATAGTTTAGGTAATAATAACACCATTTTACAAGCTAGGTTTCGCCCCAGCCATGATACTTTATATGGGACCCAGTCTTTCAGGTATTTATTAATCTGGGAGAATAATTCAGGGTAGTTGGCTTCATATAGCCCTTCAAAAGTAGGAGTCAGAAAGACCCCTAAATACTTAAGTTTCTTTTTCCGCCATTGGAAATCAAAGTTGGCTTCCAATAGTTTAACCGCTAAATGTGGTAAGTTTATAGGCATAGCCAGTGATTTTGAGGTGTTAACTGATAGCCCAGAGAAATTAGCAAATTTATTTAATAACTGTAACAGTATAGGGAGAGATGTAACTGGTTGTGATAAAAACATCAAAACGTGGTCCGCATAGAGGACTAATTTGTCATTAAAAGGGCCATACCCATGTATATCTGGATCTAATCTGATGGCTTGAGCCAATGGTTCAATTGCCAGGGCAAAAAGCAGGAGGGGCAAAGGGCACCCCTGCCTCGTGCCCCTCGCAAGAACCAAAGGCTCCGAGCAAACACCTGGTATCCTAATTATAGTGGAAGGCTTCTGATATAAGGCTGAGACTGCTGACAAAAAGCCTCCCGAAACACCAAAGGACTGCAGGACCAACTGCATATATTGCCAGTTAACACTATCGAATGCTTTGTTAATGTCAAGGCTAAGCATTAGAAAACGTTCGTCATAAATTTCTGCATCCTGAATAAGATTAAGGGCTAATCTAACGTTATCTGCTCCCATCCGTCCTGGTATAAAACCAGTTTGCTCAGAACCTACTAAACCGGCAACCATAGAGGCCAACCTCAGTGCCATAATTTTAGAAAATTGTTTAATGTCATTATTCAAGACCGTAATAGGCCTGAAATTAGAAGGAGAAGAGTGGTCTAAACCTGGTTTTGGGATAAGGGATAGATTGCCTAAGAGCATCTCTGGTGGGAAAGACCCTTCTTTAAGTACTTAATTAAAAAGGTTCATTAAATGGGGGCCTAAGAGGGGGGCAAACTTTTTATAATAAAGTGAGGAAAAACCGTCAGGCCCAGGAGAAGAAGAATTCCTGAGAGTTTTAATAGCTCCCAGCAATTCCTCTATACTAATAGGGGCATTAAGAGCTAAAATTTGTTCTTCAGAAAGTTTGGGTAAATTCAGTGAGGTAAGCCAGGAAGACACCTGAGTCAACTCCACGGTTGCCGGTTGACCAAATAATTTAGAATAGAATGCTACAAAAACCTCCATTACTTTTTGTGGAAGAGTTTCTAAAAGACCTCTGCTATTTCGAAGTTTATAAGTATGAGGTGCTTTATAGAAATTATTCAGCTTTCGAGCAAACATAGTGGATGCGTTGTTGCCTGATAGCAGAATTCTAGCTTTCATAAATTTAAAGGATTTCTCAATTTTGTTATTGAGTAGTATATTTAATTCATTACGTTTTGCTAGAATGCGAGAATAAAGAGCAGGATCAGTGGAGTGGCTGTGTTGCTTAGACAATGTCTCTAACTCTGTAGTAAGTTGTACTATTTTTGCAACCCTTACCTTTTTGCTAGCTATAGCTTGTGAAATAAATAGACCACGTAGAACAGGTTTGTGAGCTGCCCACAGAATGCCAGGAGATGTTGCTGTGGGAGTATTAAAGCAAAAGTAGTCTTCTAGTGCAGCGGCAAAAGGGAGACAGTCCGCTTCTGTAGCTAGGAGACTATCATTCAGTCTCCAGCTACCCAGACTAAAAGGTGTTCCAAAATGTTTAAATTCCGTGGAAACTGAATTATGATCAGACCACGGGCAGTAATCTATATTGGAGCCAGAGACATTAGCTATCAATGAGGGTGATAGTAAAATATAGTCAAGGCGGGCGTAGGATTTCCTAAAGTTAGAATAAAAAGTGTATTCCCTTGAACCAATATTAAAAGACCTCCAAACATCCAACAGCCGATGTGTACCAATCAGTTTGGACAAGGACCTAGGAAAGCATCGAGCAAAAGGAGATAGGGCACTTCTGTCATAAGAGGGATTGGAGACCACATTAAAATCTCCTGCTACGATCATATTAGGAGAATAATATTGCTCGAGTAGTCTGTTGACTTTAGAAAAAAAGTTAGATTGTCCAGTGTTAGGGGCATAACAATTGCAAAGTGTAGTGGGTTTACCTTGTAAAGAACCTTTCAGTATTAATATTCGCCCCTCAGGGTCTTTAAATGTGTCATGGAGATCAAAAGAAAGCTTATTATGTAAAAACACAGCCACCCCACGAGATTTAGAGGAAAAAGTAGCGAAGTAGCCGCATGAGAAGTGCTTATCAAAATAGGTAGGAACTTTTCCATGTCGAAAGTGTGATTCTTGCAGAAACAATAACGTAGCATTTAGGCGTTTATAATGTAAAAAGGCCTTGCGCCTTTTACATGGCTCATTAAAGAGACTCCGTAACAAAAATTGCATCCTGTTTTTTATCATCCTACAAGTTCCAAAAGCTATTCTAATGTGTTCTGGCTTACTGCAGCACGTTCTACTATCACCATCTCTGTAATAAATCAACTTATCTCTCTCTTGTCAGACTTGTCGGCCTGTGTCTGGAAGGCTGCCAAGTTCTTCAGTGTTGTGGGTCTGTGATGCATCTCACCCCTCCAGGCCCCTCTCTGCACACTGCCTGTGTATTATTTAGATTAGGGCAGCTTCTCTCTTCTCTCATCTTTTACAAGCTGGATAAATCCTCCTCTGAGCTGGCTGGGCTTTCACATACTGAGGAATTACATACAGGCAGAGCTGTCTGCACTCTGCAGGAAGAAACAGCCTGACACTTCAGTGGAAGATAGCTGCAGGGGGAAAGAAACACACAAATGATCTCTTGAGATTCAAAAGGAAGGGTGTATACAGCCTGCTTGTGTATGAATGTATTTTCTATGTGTGGACATACTGTACATCAACCTACTTCCTGTTTTGGTGGCCATTTTGTTTGTTTATAAACAAACTTTTTAAAACTGTTTTTAACCACTTTTAATGCGACGAGGAGCGGCAAAATTGTGTCAGAGGGTAATAGGAGATGTCCCCTAACGCACTGGTATGTTTACTTTTGTGCGATTTTAACAATACAGATTCTCTTTAAAGCCCTGCACATTATGGGATATCAGTTTAATATGCGCCATAATAGATTAAGGGGTAAAATGATCATCATCTGAAAAATGTAGTACACCTGTTTGCAATGTATATCCCCTGTGGAAAAACGTATTAGAAAATCTATAACATTAACGGTATCAGTAAACCATAGAATATAATAATAACATCTGGGTGCTAAAGCAACTATGAGAGACACCAACAATACACATACAATCCTAAGTGTGCCCACTCGCTGGTAGTCAAGGGTGGGGAAATTCGGCAGAACCAGCATAGACAAGACAGCAATATAAAATAGTAATATCAAAAAGAAAGAGAAGTAAAAAAGGCGCTACTCTGTCTCCCTATCTCCCCAATCAGTCAGCTGCTTGATTCTCAAGGTGTGGGTATCCCTTTAATCCCCACCAAACATAAAATTGACAAAAAACAGAGAATAGCGCTCGTATCCAAATTTATAATTGATAGTTTATTTATCTATACATAAAAAAAATATATATATCTAGCCTTTGGAATTAAAACCATATAAGCATAAAGGGTTTCATATGCAAGGTCACTTCAAAAGTACTCCACAATATCCCCCTCTGCATATACTTTCTAAAAAAAATTTTATTTTAATAGGTGGAACAATATAACTTCATTCATGCCATACACACTGTCATGCATACCATGGAGCCACCTGAATCTCTAATAAAAATTCCCCATAAAAAGTTCTCCAATAAAATCCGTATAGATAAATGTATTGGGTCAATCCTCCTATGTGTTTATAACAGTCCCCTCCGTTATCTCAGAGTATCTATCCACCTGCCGCAAAAGACGCTTTCAATCACTTGTGCGTCCAGTCACTTACGCGTCCTGCAGCTTTTCTAATTTTCACATGCGGGCTCCGGCCGGTAGCCTCGCAAGCAGGACTCCTCTCTCTTTCTGTATCGCTGCTACCCCGGTATGGCGTCCGTTTGCAAGCTCCTTACAGCTCCGTGCGCTCCGGCTGTACAGCTTTCCGGGTGATTGACCAGTTGGGAGTGACATCACTTCCCTTTCCGGGCTCCTGCGTTCCAACCAGCGCTCCAATGCGATTTCCTGCTTTCAAAGCTCCCATATGCAACCATGCACCTTATACTGCACGTGCTTTTGCTGCAGAAGATAGTCGTATACTATCGAAACATGTCGATGTGAAGGGCTCTAGGAGCATCCACGCAGTGTTTCCACATTCTGCAGCAAAAGCACGTGCAGTATAAGGTGCATGGTTGCATATGGGAGCTTTGAAAGCAGGAAATCGCATTGGAACGCTGGTTGGAACGCAGGAGCCCGGAAAGGGAAGTGACGTCACTCCCAACTGGCCAATCACCCGGAAAGCTGTACAGCCGGAGCGCACGGAGCTGTAAGGAGCTTGCAAACGGACGCCATACCGGGGGAGCAGCGATACGGAAAGAGAGAGGAGTCCTGCTTGCGAGGCTACCGGCCGGAGCCCGCATGTGAAAATTAGAAAAGCTGCAGGACGCGTAAGTGACTGGACGCACAAGTGATTGAAAGCGTCTTTTGCGGCAGGTGGATAGACACTCTGAGATAACGGAGGGGACTGTTATAAACACATAGGAGGATTGACCCAATACATTTATCTATACGGATTTTATTGGAGAACTTTTTATGGGGAATTTTTATTAGAGATTCAGGTGGCTCCATGGTATGCATGACAGTGTGTATGGCATGAATGAAGTTATATTGTTCCACCTATTAAAATAAATTTTTTTTTAGAAAGTATATGCAGAGGGGGATATTGTGGAGTACTTTTGAAGTGACCTTGCATATGAAACCCTTTCTGCTTATATGGTTTTAATTCCAAAGGCTAGATATATATATATATATATATTTATGTATAGATAAATAAACTATCAATTATAAAATTAAAATAGTAATATCGACTTAGTTGGTAAGAGCCGGAGAAGTCCACCTGTAAATATAATAGAGGGCAGCATTGGGGACTATTTTGAGGCACAGGGCCTGTGAGCCAGGTTTTCCACCACAAAGGTCCAAAAAAAACGGCTACTCGTTAAGCACTACCGTTGTGAATGAGGAGAAGAGGAATCTTGATTTTGCCATATAGGGGAGGCAGTTCACCCTTGTTGGGATCGTGGGGGAGAGGAACGTGGAGGAGTGAAAGTACGGGCAGAAAGGCCCAGCTTACCCAAAAGTTTATGTCCATCGGCAGGTGTTGTTGCAGAAAGCATAGTTCCATTGTGCATTACTACCAGTTTAAACGGGAACCCCCAGCGATATTTAATCTAGGCATGAATAAGGACCGCTGTTACCTCTTTCATTGCTTTCCTCTTTTCCAGTGTAACCGGCGACAGATCCGGGTAGATTTGTACCGAGTAGCCTTCAAATGAGAAATCAGGAGTGGCTCGCACAGCTAGTAGAACACGTTCCTTCAGCAAGTAATCTTTAAAGCACATTATGACATCTCGTGGTGGTTGGCCCTCTAATGGCGTCGTTCTAAGGGCCCTGTGAATACGGTCAAAAACAAAGTCCTCTTCGGGGACATCAGCCAACAGGGAATTAAATAGCTTCGGTATGGAAAGCCTCAATTCAGAGTAAGCTTCAGGTAGCCCCCGCAGGCGAAGATTGCTACGCCTGTTGCGATTGTCCAAATACTCCGATTGCGACTGCAATATACCCACGACCTGTTTAAGGTCTTTATGCTCTTTTAATAGCCCTTTGTGATCAGAAAGCAGATTATCATATTTTCGTTCAAGGACATCGGTTCTGGCACCGATCTCAGCTATTTCTTTAGATAAAGTGTCAGCAGTTTTTTTAAGCTCCGTTTGGAGTTTACTCACGAATTTGCTGTAAATTCAGTCCAGAGATTCATCCAGGTCTTGTTTGGTGATAGCCAGAGCTTCTGATGCCTGAGAGGGCGAAGAAGGAGGGCTCGAAGAGCTTGAGGGTTTGGACGGTTTCTGTGCGCCATGCGGTGTAGCCGCCATGCTGGGGCGCGTTCTAAGGAAGTAGGCCGCAAGAGTAGATTGTGACCCCGATCGGCGGTGTTTCTTTCTCCCTGTCATACACCACGATGTCCTCCCGGAGGTGAGTAAGAAAAGGCAAGATAAAAGTGCAAAAACTCCGGGGAAAGCTTCTAAGAGCTGGTCAGAGAGCGGAGCTCCGTCTACATGTGGCTGGTCTGATGCGCGCCGCGGCCACGCCCCCTGGTATGTTTACTTTTGTGTGATTTTAACAATACAGATTCTCTTTAAATGTAGATGGAATAAGTGATTAACATATGCTTAATATCTTAGTTAATGTTTAAAGTGTACCCATAGTGATAAAAAAGGCAGCTACTTACCTATAGAGAGGGAAGGCACTAGACCCTATTGAGCCTTCCCATTCATCTCTCAGTGTAAGTTTCCCCACTGCCCCACGCTGAAGTTATACAGCCTACAGGAACCCTCAAAAGGCTTTATGAGCACTTGTGTAGCCGAGTACTCCCAAGGTACAACAATGTTGTCATTCTGGAAACCAATCATGAAGGTTTTAAGCTTTAGGCTGCTTTCACAGTGTGACGTTAAAGTGGCACGTTATAACAAGTACCGTATTTTCCGTCGTATAGGACGCACTTTTTCTCCCAAAAAAATAGGGTGAAAAAGTCCCTGCGTCTTATACGGCAAAGGCAGGGAATCCCCGACTTATGAACGCCCGCCGATTCGAACCGCAACCCGCCGACATGTCGGGGATTCCCTGCCTGTTTGCCTGCTCTGTCCTGCACTTCCATTACTAGTGTCCCCGATACATTTCCGTGACCACGTTTCCCTCCCCCGTGTCACCGCTTCCCTTCCTCATGTCCCCGCTACTAACAGGCTCTTACCTCTCCAGCTGCGCCGGCGGGGATAGCCGACCTCTTCACCGCCGCACTTTTCGCTCTAGTGACCGCAGCTTGTACTGACGCGTCATCAGTACAACCCAACACTAGAGCGAGAAGAGGTCGGAAGAGCAGTGAAGAGGTCGGCGATCCCCGCGGGCGCTGCTGGAGAGGTAAGAGCCTGCAGCTACACACGTACTCATTTACATGGGCTGCAGATACACTCAGGGACTTTAGCGATGACACGGGTTAGTAGCGGGGACATGAGGGAGGGAAGCGGTGACACGAGGGAGGGAAGCGGTGACACGAGGGTGGGAAGCAAATGACACGGGGGAGGGAAACGTGGTCACGGAAATGTATCGGGGACAGGAGGTGAGGCACCTGAGGACAGGAGGGGGGCATATGCGGACAGGAGGGGGGCACATGCGGACAAGGGGGGGGCATTTGAGAATAGAAGGGGGGCATTTGAGGACAGGAGGGGGGCGTTGGAGGACAAGAGGGGGGCATTTGACGACAAGAGGGGGGCATTTGAGGACAAGAGGGGGGCATTTGAGGACAGGAGGGGGGCATTTGAGGACAAGAGGGGGGCATTTGAGGACAGGAGGGGGGCATTTGAGGACAGGAGGGAGCACCTAGGAGAACAGAAGGGGACACCTTGGGACAGAAGGGGACATCTTGGAGGACAGAAAGGAGGACCTGGGGACAGAAGGGGGGACACCGGAGTACAGAAGGTGACATTTGGGGGGGCACCTGGAGACAGAAGGGGACACGAGGATACCAATTAGGGGAGAACACCTACAAGACACTCCTGCCTCCTGGAACATGAACGCTTCAGGTTTAGTATCTATATATATTTTTTTTTTCCCTGGTTTTTGCCCTCTAAACCAGGGAGCGACTTATATTCCGGAGCGTCTTATACGGCACGAAATACAGTAATAACGCAGACTAACGCACAGCAATAGTCTGTGCAACATTCACAGTGCTCACGTTGCGTTATGTGTAACGTGTAGCAATATTTAGAAAGTGCTGAATGCTGTGCGTTATAAGTGTTATAAGCTGCGTTGGACTGTTTGCACATGCTCAGTAATTTTTGTTTTAAATTTGACGCATGCGCCGTTTTTGTTCCATCAGTATGCAACGAAAACGGCGCACCAAAAGACACATAACGCAGTTTAAAATAACATCCAACTTTCAAACCAACATGCGTTGCGTTAGGGGCACGTTGTGCGACTTTAACGTCGCATCAAACGCAACATCCCACTGGGAAAGAGGACCTTAGAGTTTTTTTTCTCTTGCGATTGAACATTCACAGTCATCACTGTGAGGAATCTCCCATCTCTCATTCATTTACATTCCCCCTCTCCACTGACTAGAAACCTGAGCAACACGTCTGTATAGCCGTCATTATAAAACTATCACCCATAATGATCTAAATGTGATGATTCTGCTATGTAAATAGCTTTTATTTAATGTTTTTATCTGCAACATCTCAGCTCTTCTGTTTATTATTTCAGTATTTATTAAACATTGATTTAACCACCCTGGCGTTCTGATTATATCGCCAGGGTGGCTGCGGGAGGGTTTTTTTTGAATAAAAAAAAAACTATTTCATGCAGCCAACTGAAAGTTGGCTGCATGAAAGCCCACTAGAGGGCGCTCCGGAGGCGATCTTCCGATCGCCTCCGGCGCCCAGAATAAACAAGGAAGGCCGCAATAAGCGGCCTTCCTTGTTTTGCTTATATCGTCGCCATAGCGACGAGCGGAGTGACGTCATCGACGTCAGCCGACGTCCTGACGTCAGCCGCCTCCGATCCAGCCCTTAGCGCTGGCCGGAACTTTTTGTTCCGGCTACGCTGGGCTCAGGCGGCTGGGGGGACCCTCTTTCGCCGCTGCTCGCGGCGAATCGCCGCAGAGCGGCGGCGATCAGGCAGCACACGCGGCTGGCAAAGTGCCGGCTGCGTGTGCTGCTTTTTATTTGATTAAAATCGGCCCAGCAGGGCCTGAGCGGCGACCTCCGGCGGTGTTGGACGAGCTCAGCTCGTCCAGACCGCTCAGGTGGTTAAGTAAATTGGACATGACTTTACTTGCTTTTGGAGCTGAATATAAGTTAAAAAAGCAAACAAGGTCACTGATGTATTTTAGTTCAAATCTGAGATTCCAGCTGCGCAGACCTTTGCAATTGGAGAAATTGAAAAATATATCAGCTCCTTAGAATGAAAACTCCTGTAAATACTGTTGACATAAGAGAAGCTAGATGAATGAATATGTTAATGTAATATTTATCTCTTTGGCAGCGCTGAGGAGATTATATTAAAAACATCAGACTGACAAACCTGTAGCATGCCATTGTCAAGAGAGCAGTTGTGTAGGCTTATTCATTATAATGGAGCTAGACTGATTTCCAGTCAGATCCATTTAACAATATTTTAAATATTTAAAAGTTCACAAATTGATGTTGTAAATTATTTTATAAGATTTTTCTGTTGAAGCCTTATTTTCTCTCAGTTTGGTAGGTTTGTTGGTTCTAATATGCCTGGAGGCATTGCTTTAGTTTTAACAGTGAATTGATGACTTAAAGAGGAAATTTACTGAATAGAACTTAATTAATAAAATGACTTATGTTTTACTATATTCATTTATAAGTTACTTAATCCATGTTCGCCCATTGTAAAATCCTACCTCCCCTCGATTTACTTTCTTAAATGTATCAGTGAAGCTGGCATCTTTACTCCTGGCAAGGTGACTCACTGTGGAATTCCCACATGACATCATAGCCTAGGCCAGTGATCTGCAAACTTGGCTCTCCAGCTGTTGAGGAACTACACTGGTTTAACCGCGGGAATACCACAAAACTGCATGCAGGAGAATGACAAGGATCATTAATGCGTAAAAGAAAAAGAAAAAAAATGTTTACACTTTTTAAGGTAAAGATAGATATCTTTAAATAATTACTAGATGTTATTCTACATATGTTTACTATATAGTTCTTCTATGTGTCCTTACGGTACCTCTTTAAGATACACTGGTAGTTGCTTTTTATGGAATAGACTGTAAATACAATAAAAACATCCAATCCACCTTAGGTCAGAGATCCATGAAACGCGTTGTCTGTTTTAAACGTGCTTGAATAAATCTGACCTGATCTAAAATGATTTTTTTCTGGGTTGTGTCATCTGGAGAGGTAGGACACCTCATTTTTAAAGTCTTTATTATTTTATATTATTTACATCCAATCTGACAATCATATTGTGGGCGCCTCCACCCTCATCATTGCTTACCATACCTCCACTGGAGGTAGTCTTCTCACTGGTGTGGTGCTATCCACAGCCAGTAAGGTTCCTAGGAGAGTGAACATCCAGTTCTGGCAGGAAACGAGATACCGATTCCCGTAGATGACATACAGTGGTTACAGGTTCTGCAACCCACCTTTGTGAGTAGAACTACTATTCTTTTTTTTTTTCTATATGAACTATTCCTGTATCCAACAATACTGCACCATTTGGCTCCTGGTCTTATCTTGTCCCACAGGCTATCGTGGATCCCCCACAGTGACCTCTCCTATTTCTCCATATCCCTCTCACCTCTGTTTCCCTTCAGCTTGCATTCTTGGATACAGTGATGAACCCTGTTCACTGTTCACAGACAATTGCATTTGAAAGTGTTTATGTCATTGCTTTGACATACACCGCCGAACACCTCGATGGCCCTGACACCTACGCCAGGATCCTCTTCCTTGACTTCAGCTCGGCCTTCAATACAATCTGCCCAAACATCCTATACGACAATCTGCAGCAACTTGGTCTTGACCACACTCTGTGCTCCTGGATCAAGGACTTCCTAACAAACAGGACGCAACTGGTGAAGCTTGGCAACTGCTCCTCACAGGAAAGAACTACAAACACAGGTGCCCCGCAAGGGTGCGTACTGTCCCCAATCCTGTTTTCCCTTTACACTAACAGGTGCACATCAGCTGATAACTCGGTCAAGGTCATTAAATTTGCAGATGACATAACCATCCTGGGGCTTATTGGCAGCGACGGTGAACATGCATACCGGAATGAGATTGAACGTATCTTCAGGTGGTGTAAGGACAACCAGCTTGTTCTCAACGCGGCAAAGACAGTTGAGCTGATAGTGGATTTCAGAAGGCGCCCCCACACACTCGACCCAGTCACCATTGAAGGCATCGACGTCTCCAGGGTGTCGAGTGTCCGCTTTCTAGGTGCCACCATCACCAATGACTTGAAGTGGGCTGAGAACACCACCAAGGTTCAGAAGAAGGCCCAGCAGAGGCTATTCTTCCTGAGGCAGCTGAGGAAATTTGGGATGCCGCGGGAACTGATGACAGCTTTTTACACTGCCACCATTGAGTCTATACTTTGCTCCTCCATAGTCGTATGGTATACAGGCGCCACTACGAGTGACAGACTCAAGCTCCAGAGAGTAATAAATACTGCAGAGAGAATCATTGGGTCATCCCTTCCACCTCTGGACCTCCTACACACCTCTAGACTGTGGTCGAGAGCAAACAAAATACGGAACGACCCCTCCCACCCCGGCAGTCGGTACTTTGACCGCCTGCCCTTGGGTCGCCGTTACAGATCCATCCCTACCAAGACCACCAGACATTTAAATACTTTCTTTCCCCAAGCCGTCCGCCTGCTGAACTCGAGCTACCACCCTCGCGAAACACGATAGTCTCGCACTGCGGGCCAAATCAAGTTGCTCCCTTTATCAAGTTATGCCTGTTACGTAATCTCGCTGCTGCTTAAACAATATAGTTATTATTAGTTTTTATCTTCTATTTTTTCTGTCTGTCTATTGTCTAAATGCCCCCTTTCACATGTAACAAACTTTTCTATGCCGTGTGTACCACAAAAAATTCCAGGTGCGATGCCTGTCGCACTCGGCGAATAAACTGATTCTGATTCTGATTCTGTTTTTGAGCCCATTCAGTGATTTTTACAGCAGACCTGTGGCTTTTTTTTATGCACGGTCGCCTGACAGTCAGAAGATCATGGCCATTTAAGCCTCATTCCTTGCACAGAGGGATTTCTTTGGTTGTCTAAATCTTTAAATTAAATTATCTCAACGCCCCAGGGCATTGATGGTCCCCACCTCCGCGGCCTAGAATTTCACAAAGGCTCTCAGGGATAGGGAGAGGCTTGCCTGCCCCTCTCTTCCAGAGCACCCCCTACCATAGACCATGCGGGCAGGTATAGCTCAGGGTATGGAGCTCCACACAGTCCGGCCTCCACATTCTGGCTATCCCAGTCTGCATGGGAACACGGGTTTAAAGAGGCGTGGAAAGGCGGACCCACACTGCCAGTTTTCATGAAATGTGTATACAGAACTCAAAGTGTCATTTTACCTAGTTAAAAAACAATTTTTCCTATGAAACTTTAGAATCGATTTTCTCAAAAACTACACAGTCTTTTCATTTTTTTTACCATGTTCCTACTGATCTTTCTAACATATGTGGCAAGTTTACTGACAATGGCACGAACTGTTGCTAATCACTGCGGATATGTGCGCCAATGAGTTCAAAAGAAAATGCCTTCAGAACACAAAGTTTAGTATTTGCCTTCAGAACACCAATTTTTAGTGAAATCAGAATTTGCCTGTTTCCGATCTATGGTGATATTGATTTCTCACTAACGGTCTCTCAGAGGGGCTCACAATCTAATCCCCATGGGCATCCGCACATTGGGCAAAATGGGGCATGCGCCCCCCCCCCCCTTGGCCAGCTGCTACCCCCCCCCCCCAGCCACCTCTCTTTCTCCCTTTCTATGCCCTCTCTCCTCTCTCTCTCTCTCTCTCTCTCTCTCTCTCTCTGCTGTCTCTATCTGCATTTCTGCTATATCTCTTGCTCTCTCTCTGCCTTTCTGCTCTCTCTCTCTCTGCCTTTCTACTTGCTCTCTCTCATCTGCCTTTCTGCTCTCTCTCTGCCTTTCTGCTCGCACTCTCTCTTTCTGCCTTTCTGCTGTCTCTCTGTCTTCCTTTCTGCTCTCTCTCTGCCTTTCTGCTCTCTCTCTCCGTCTTTCTGCTGTCTCTCTCTCTTTCTGTCTTTCTGCTGTCTGTTTCTCTCTCTTGCTCTCTCTCTGCCTCCCTGCTGTCCCTCTCTGCCTTTCTGCTCTTTATCTCTCTTTGCTGTCACTCTCTCTGCCTCTCAGCTGTCACTTCCTCTCAGCTATGCCTCTCCGCATCTCTCTCTCTGCCTTTCTACTGCCCTCCCCACACACGGGCACCCTCCTCCTACCCACTGGCACCCCCCTCCTGCCCATTGTCACCCTCTCCCACCCACTGGCACCCTCCTGCAAACTCTGGGGTGTGGCTTAATGCCACACAGGGGGTATGGCTTAGGTTTCCCTGTCACTACCTAAACTGGGGGACACCTGTGTGGGAGGCACTCGCAATCTAATCCCTACCATAGCCCTAGTCTAATGTCCCACTATTGCTAAATTCATGTAAATTTGGCTCCACCTTGGACCGCAACCACATCATGGTTCATGGCCACGCCCATTTTTTTTGCATGACTCCCACCCCCCCTGTTTTTGCCCTAACCCCCCCCCCCCCCCCCCCCCCCGTGGAAAATTTTCTGCGGGCGCCCATGCTTATGCCTACTATAACCATACGCCCATCGTAGTCTTTGGCCAATTTAGTGGAAGTCAAGTAACTTCCCATTCTATCTTCATCTACATTTTACACAACATCCCGACATTTTCTGGATACACATGAGCCTAAATGGAGATACTGACTTGACTCTCATCTGCATGCTTGTGAAAGAAAACAATAAATAATTGTCTTCCAAAGCTGAAAATCGCCACTCAGGAGACTCTCAATGACCATAAATAGCCTCTTGGACACCAGCTGGGCATCAATGAAGTAAAAATGTACTATATAGACCACTGGGGTCTGTGAATGAAGGATTTAAAATGTGCATAGCCTTGTCTAAAGAAGCATAAAATTATAGAGGAAAGCATAAAGATATACTCTGGTTCCCGAATAAGAACAATGATATAATACTTTTTTTTCTAGCTAAAGGTATTTGTAATGAAATTGTATTAATGGGGAAATAAATGGTCATTACTTGAAGAGCAAATTACAATCTGTACCATTCTCTTTGATTGCACTTCTCGGATCCCATTCAAATGGCAGGAGAATCTCTTTATGCCTTATTGTTGTAAAGATTACACTTGTGTTTTGTGCACTAAATGGAGTAGTTACATTTTTTATGTTCAGAAGAAAGAGGAACGAGAGGGAGAGGGAGATGGTGAGTTTGAACATAAGATGTAATGATAATAGTACTTATTAGCATTAGACAACATCACATTCTGCCCACCAACTGTGACAAATGTTCTGTGTTGCACAGGCTTATTTTACATCCCAGCAGCTCTGAGATTTAAACGTCTCGGTATCGGGGAATGTGAGCCGTTCGAGCTGCGCCCACCCTTCGTTACACAAAGACCCGAGTCTTCTCATCGCCCCCATAGAGAAGGCTGGATCACCTTTATTATATTCCAGTGAGCAGCACAAATTAGCCCTGCTAGAATAATGTACGGCTGCGTGCAACTCAATGTATGCACGCGCCTCTCACTGTGCCTCGTGATCACAAACATTTACCGAGAAGATATTTGCTTCAATCACGCTCTGTGCCCCCGAGCCAAGAATGCTCAGAAATTCAACCAAAGTACGGGAAACTTACTCAATGTTCTATGGCTTTAGCATTTGTTTTTTTTCTTTTTCTTTTTGCATAATTTTATCAAAATTGATATTCAGTATAGGAATTATGACAGGAACCATTACTACCGTGAATAATGTTCCAGAAGCAGGTACGTTAATGAACTCTTTACAAAGTCTTACTGCTTATTTACTGAAATTTCATAGCTAGAGACTTATTAGGTAGGTATAAGCTCTTGCCGTTGCTAATCACAAAATAACAACGAACGTCCTAACGTGCCAAGCTCAAGACATGAGGGTCTTATTTAGAAAGAGGAAAATTGCCGGCTTGTTGATTTCTGTAGAGAGATAACATTTCTCAAATTGCCAAATTTTTAGAAGTGTTGGTCACCTGATATGATTTTCATTTTTTTTTGAGGTGCCCATTAATGGTACAATTTTTTACTAAATGCGATCTTTCGATGCTATTTGAATGACCGTAAGTAATCTGAAGGCAATTGTCGAATGTTCACATTTACTGAATGATTCTTCCTTCAAATGCAATCATATTTTCCAACTTTCGGATCGATTTTATCCTATAAAGCAATGGACCAAGGAATCATTCACTATCGATTGCCTTCATAAATGGTGATTTTTCTATACAATTTCGATTGTAAAAATTCCATCGAAAGATCGCATTTGGTGAAAAAAATTGTACTGTTAATGGGCACCTTTAGCTTGATTTCCAGTTTGGTTGGATTTCTGAATTTGAGTGGACATTTGCCGCTAAAATCCACACTCACCATATTTATAAAGAGACGATTGGAGAATTCCAAAGGCTACAGGTGAGAACAATAGTGTTTGTCTAACCCTTTAGCAGCCACAGATGGATATCCATATGTGCGCTGCAGGGCCACATCTTTCCGCTCCTCCTCCTGTGTCTCCCCAATCCTGGCAGCTGATGCTGAGTGGGTGCAGGGAGCGGCTCTCCTCTTCCTCCACCAACTCTCATATTCCTACAGCAACTGCTGTAATACCGATATCTTCTTCTGGTTCCCGATCACATGATATGATGTGATCGGGACCCAAAGGAGGGTGTCGACATTGCAGCACCATCCGGTGGTGGAAGAGACTCTTCCATCACCCCTCTTCCACCACCGGGCGGTGCTGCGACACTGACACCATCCGCTGGGACTCAGAAGAGGATGTCAGTATTGCAGGGCCAGGGTGGAGGAAGAAAATAAGAAGAGGAGAGCCGAACCAGTGTCTGGACAGGTAAATATGAAACTGCTCCCTGCACTAACTCTGGATCAGGCTGCATTAGGCATCCCGAAATCACCCAGCTGAGGATGCCCTGCCCTGAGTTATCTCACATCAGATAATGTGGGCTGGGCTGCTAAAAGATTAGAACAGCCACAAAGAAATTGGCATAAAGATGAACAAGTATAGTTTTGAACTGCAGTAGCTAATGTCAAAGGTTTGTTGAATTTGTAAATTATACTAACATGTAGGCTTCCTAACAGTCTGGTCATTATAATACTCACTTTATTCACATTAGCTGCAACTCGTCACCATGTTAGCTCCTGGCAGCTGTGCAAATGATGTCCAGCCCTCTTCTTGCTTTGCCCTATCACTGTGATCCCAGAGATGGAGCTGTTGTAGATGCCTGAGAAAAGAGGAATATCCGCACTTTCCAGCGGGTGGCATCCAAACGATTTTATTGAGCAACCACAAGACATAAATAAAAGGCTGACACGGTTGATAGAGAATCTTTACTCTCCAATACTCAGAACGCATTGACCAATGCATTGGCCAATGCGTTCTGACAATATACTACCTTTCCTGAACAAATCTAAACAGTGGATCTCCATATACTCAAGTACTAAACTCTTTATAAAATAATCTCTCACATTTATAATGATAAAAACAATATGTTTGCTCCATTTACTATTCATACATAAGCTCAAAAGAAACAAACTAAGTCACTCTGTCTCATAAATACTTCAAACGCAATAATCCAGGGAATAAATAAAGTTCCTGCTCTTGTTATTATTGTTTTTATTTGTTTATACTAATTTCGTTAAAATTGGGTAATATTTTAACTATTTTATTTTATGGAAATGAAAAATGGTAGTACTACTACATCTAACTATAAAAAAATCTCAAATTGTTTATATATAGGATGCGACTTTGGAGACTTAGTAGGGTGTCTCGTAATCCCCAGACTCCAGAGGACCTGCTCCTAGTTATCATCAAACTATATGCATCTTTTATTCAATACGCTACCATGATTAATGTATACATGTGAAAGTTCAATTTCTTATAAAAGTCTGTCAAATATCATATATATATGCACTCTTGGTCCAATATTTTGGAAAACATAATCTAAATGTATATGATCATTTCATGCATAAAACGACCATTGTTAATTTTCTTTGTTGATAAAACCCAATAAAAATTATTTGAATACCCTCCAATACTCGTCCAAAGGATCTCTTGGAGAAACGTGATAGGGGTGCTGTGTACTTTATTACTACATATAGCCAACAATGCAACAAACTTATAGAAATTATTAAAAGGTGCATCCCTATTCTCTACTCCGATGAGAAGTTGCACGAGATCCTACAAACAGGTTTGCGATTTCTCATATTGACGAGCACCTACTCTCGCTACTTCATTATCCCCCTGTAACGATCGGTGTCAGCAAGAACAGATTTTCTGATTATTGGTGATCTGCAGTATCACCAATAATACAGATGTTATACCTGATTATGTGGTGATCTGCAGAATCACCAATAATGCAAGTATAGCAAGACACAGGACACCCAGGTGTAAGATAGTGTTTGGTGCAACAGTAAATATAGATAGAGATACCCACTATCCCAGAGGAGCTGGTAGAAGGAGGTATCTCTAAAGAACACTGTAATAAGTACTCCAGCAGGCTGGAGACACAGATGAGTTAGTGATAGGTTCACCCGAGGAGTGGGTGATGCACAGTAAGACAATGTATACTGATCACTCGTGGAGTGAGTGATTCAGGCTGTACTGCAGCAGGTGATCACCTGAGGGGCAGGAGATTCAGACAGTACCGTAGTAGCTAGTCACCTGAGGAGCAGGTGATTAAGACTGTATTGCAGCTATCTACCTGAGGAGCAGGTGATTAAGACTGTACTGCAGCTATCTACCTGAAGAGCAGGTAATTCAGACTGTACTGCAGCTATCAACCTGAGGAGCAGGTGATTCAGACTATACTGCAGCTATCAACCTGAGTAGCAGGTGATTCAGACTATACTGCAGCTATCAACCTGAGGAGCAGGTGATTCCTAAACTGAGAATCCCTCAACAGAACTAAGCTCACTGGTGAGGGCAGAAGAGTCAGACAAGCAGGTTCGGCAACACACGGACAGATACAGTACAAAGGCAGAAGACCGAATCAAAGTGAGGTATAAGCTAAGTCGGCAACTAGATCAGATAGGCAAAGGTACAGAATCAAAAGACAGAAGAGTTGTCAAGACTAGCAGAAGGTCATAACAAATATTACAATTCAGTTAGTACTTTAAGCTATCAACAGAATCTGGCTAAGTGTGGATCCCCAGCTCCTGCTGGTTCTAGCACACTTTCGGATCTGACTAAGGGGCTGAGTGCTAACACATAGCATATGCAACAGCAGACGAGGAACAACTGATAGGCATGTCAATCAGGATCAGTGTTGGAGTCAGCTGACCGGCTGATCAGTTGACTCCCCTTCTGCTTGCATAAAGGTCCTGTCTGTGCGCGCGCAGACCTCAGTCTATGTGCGACTGAGAGACCAGGCAAAGTTCGATCATGTAATAGCTAGCTGAGACACAGGGACAGCCGCCATGCCGCTCAGCGCTGCGGCGGCCTCCCCGCATTCACCATAGTCTCAGGCACAACTCCATCATGTACCCACGCAGCGGAAACCACCGGCTGAGACGCGGAGATAGCCGCCATGCCGCTCCCTGTTGCGGCGGCATCTCCGCTATGCTTTACACCCCCAGTCTGTTCCGCTCCCGGGATTCTTCTACACGCCCCACACAGCTCAAAACGCTGGGCTCTTTTAGATGTAGCCTTCCCACTTGTAATTACTGCGCCTGTCACCGTCTTGCACACAGTCGTCTCAACACATAATTGCAAGTCCTTAAATTGTAGTACTCGTATGGTCATTTATGTGATCACATGTACACTCTGTAATATACAATATATCGGTT
This sequence comes from Hyperolius riggenbachi, assembly GCF_040937935.1. Classification (NCBI taxonomy): domain Eukaryota; kingdom Metazoa; phylum Chordata; class Amphibia; order Anura; family Hyperoliidae; genus Hyperolius; species Hyperolius riggenbachi. The sequence continues at coordinate 136,599,524 of NC_090647.1, read as the reverse complement.
GTACCACTCGGCATCTCAGACAAAGGCTCACAGAACACTATAGAGGGGCTTCTTGGGCCACCGATAAAATTTCAAGCATCACGAAACACTTCCGGAGTGTGCACGGCGGTGACATGCGCAGTTTTGCCTACCAGGGTATAGAACGAGTTGCACGCCCACACAGAGGGGGCAACATTTACCATAGATTACTACTCAGGGAAGCATATTGGATTATGCAGCTAGAAACCCGCATACCAGATGGATTAAATACTAGGTGGGATTTAAATTTGATCTATTGATCTACTGACCTTTGTGCTGTTAGTACTACAAATTGAATTCCTTTTACTAATTGCTATGTAGTAATGTAGTGTTGTTTTAATGCTGCTTAGGATCTATTCACCTTTTATATAATTTTGATATGTCTCTTTAAAACTATGTAAGTCTGTGAGGGACACACCTGTTGTAGGTGTGTCTCTAGCTATAAAGGTGTGAGCAAATGTTTGTATATTTGGGCTATGAGTAAGGGGGCTACAAGTAAGGACATTATTGTCCGAAACATGCCAGCCTTTTATTTCTGTCTTGTGGTTGCTAAATAAGATCGTTTGGATGCCACCTAGTGATGAGCATAATGATCTAATTACGATTACGCGAATTTCATGAAATTATGCAAAATTTCGTGTTTTTGAGGAATTTTGTAATTACGATCTTTTTTGTAATTACGATCGTTTACGTAACACAAATAAATCAGAATTTCGTGTTTAACACGCAAATTCAACCTTTCTCAAAATTGTGTTCCAGTTCAGAGGCTCCTGATACATTTAAAGCGACAGGACTTGCAGGTACCTTTGCATTATCAGATATTACAAGGCCCAAAACCAAGAGTATCAGCATGCATGACCACTAAGTGCACCTTGACAAAGAGCACCTGTCTTAGAAGTGGCAGCGGGTTGAGCCACCTGATACATTTAAAGCAACAGCACAAGCAGGGACTATTGCATTATCAGATATTGCAAGGCCCAATACCAAGTGTCTCAGCATGTATGACCACTAAGTGCACCTTGACAAAGAGCACCTGTCTTAGAAGTGGCAGCGGGTTGAGTCTCCTGATGCATTTAAAGTGACAGCAAGTGCAGGGGCCTTTGCATTATCAGATATTGCAAGGCCCAAAGCCAAGTGTCTCAACATGACAGCTAAGTGCACCATGACAAAGAGCACCTGTCTTAGAAGTGGCTGCAGATACAGCCTCCTGATACATTTAAAGCAACTGCATGTGCAGGGGCCTTTGCATTATCAGTAATTGCAATCAATGAGTGACTTTCCTGAGTTCATTCATTACCTAAATGTACATAATTACTATTAGAAACGAAATTACGTTCATTCTCATAACTAAAATAACTTTGTTTCTATAGAAAACATGAAATTACTATATTTTGCGTTAAAAACGCGAAATAACGAAATCGAAATTTCACTTACGGAATTCTGAATTGCGGTTTGTATGGCAATTATGAAGTTACGAATTCATGTCGTAGCGGCAAAATTCGCGTCCGTAATTAAGGAAACACAAAATTACAAAAATTTTGGCTCAACACTAATGCCGCCCGTCGGACAGTGCAGATATTCCTTTTTCTTCTGGCATTGCTGTTTGAATCCTGCACCTCGATGCGAGGAGAGTGAGTGCAGTGATGTTTCTTTTACTTTGTTATAGACGCCTGCTCCATTAACAACCTGCTCCATTCACATAGGAGGACCTAGAAAACTATTAACAAAAGTTATCCTTTACAATTTACCATGTAATCCCCAGCTTAGTTGATTTTAGTTTTCTGAGTCATAAGCCCACATTTATCATTGCCAGCCATGTAAAACTGTCCACAATCGATGTTTCAGCTGTTAACATCTGTTCAGCAGTGCCAGTAAAGAATAAAGCACCCTTTGCCATTCTTCTCCATGCATTCCTCCAGCACTGGCTACTATCTGCTAATGCACAGGCTGATTGCTTAATGTTAGTCTGAGCCACAGCAAGTAAAATGTGTTAAAGGGCAAATTATAGAGCAAAAATAAATACATGATAAGAACTATCATTACCTTCACACATAATCATAATTATCTTCTGATAAGATTTTTCTAATAATAGGAGGAAACGTAAGCAGATCAAGCGACAGGCAGGTGCTCAGTGAAATGAGATTATTGCCAATACCTCCCATGTTTTATTCACACGGTGTTAACCTAAGGCTACACAGATATTTATGAGATGCTGTACACGCAATAAACCCCAGCGACTGGCACATTCCTGCATCCCAGCAGCAGAGAATATAATATACGGCATTTCATGACAAGTCCTGGTGGGAATCCCTAAAATCCCCCGTTTTTCCCTTGATAATCTTATTATGGTAAATTAAAATAGCGCACAGTATCTTTGCAGTGTTGTCATTACTTCTCCATACGGTTGATGGTTTGTTAAAGGATAACTGAAATGAGAGGTATATTGAGGCTGCCATATTTATTTCTTTGTAAAAAATACCAGTTGCCTGGAAGCCCTGCTGATATTTCGTGCATCAGTAGTGTCTGAATTACACATCTGAAATAAGGATGCTGAAAATGCAGTAAAACCGAAGTCAAACATCTGATTTGCACGCTCGTTCGGGGTCTAAGTATTAGAGGCAGAGGATCAGCAGGACACCCAGGCAACTGGTATTAGTTAAAAGGAAATACATATGTCAGCCTCCCTATCCCTCTCACTTCAGTTGTCTGTTAAAGCTGAAAGGATATGGTCACAGGGTTGTTGTGTACCCCAATGCTAAAATGAAGACTTGTGGCATTCAGAAGACTTGTGGCATATCTAGTGTCCACCTCCCTCCCTTATACAGTTCCCTGGTATCTAATGGCCCCTTCCTCCCCCTAACAGTTCCCTTGTGTCTAATGCCCCCTCATATAGTTCCCTGGTGTCTCATGGCCTTCCTCCTTCCCTATACACTTCCCAGGTGTTTAGTGGTCCTTCCTCCCTCCCTCCCTCATACAGTTGCCTGGTGTCTCATGGCCCCCCTCCCTCCACTATATGTCTAGCGGTCCTCCCTCCCCATATGGTTCCCCGGTGTTTAATGGCTCCACTACCATCACCCTCTCACTGCTTAGCCATATGGGCCAAATATAATGCAAAGTGGGGACATGTATGGTTTACAGGCCCGGATTTACCTCACAGGAGCCTATAGGCACAGATGTCCAGGCACCCTAGACTTCGGCCTCTATGAACCTACACCCCCCCCCCTTCCTGAATCACACTGCAAGTGTCCCGGCTTTTCCAGCTGTCACTTCTCCCTTACTTACCTTGCCCAGCATAGGTAGGTACAGGTGCCCCTTAATACTGAGGGTACTTCTGCCTACCTAATACTAAGTAGCTAGAGGTGCCTCTGATTGAAGGGAGACCTCATTAGTGGAATGCTGAGAGTAGGGTGAGTAACCTCTCTAATACACTCTCATCATGGCTCTGCATAGGTAAGGAGGGAGAGAGGCGCTCAGGGAGGGGGATTGAGCCGCCTTTGCATCACCAGGCGCCTGTAGACACGAGCCTACAGTGCCTTATGGTAAATCCGGCCTTGATGGTTTATATCATGTTTCCAAAGAGTATTTTGTTGTGGAAAACACTTTTAAAAATATAGTGAAAAATTCCATGAGAAAGGTGAAGAATAAAGATCTTGACAAAAAGCAGAACCTTTCACCATTTCTTAACCTGTCCTCATGGCCCTCTGTAACATACAGATAGATTTTCCTACAACAACCTAGCAGAAAATGCTGAGCTTCAGTACAGCAAAGAAGAGGCAGAAATCCCATTACACAAGGCTGTAAGTGCTGGCTGAAGTGCTCACTACATCAAAGCTCCTGCCTGTCTTTCAGCGGGATAAAAATGGCACACTGGCTGACATACACATAGCAAAAGAGAACCTTTAAATCAGGCTATTTTTCAGAAAACAAAAATAAAATAAAAAACACTGTGTGATGTTAGGGATGCATATGGCTACTGCTGTCTTCAGCTGAGCACAACAGTAAGCAATTGTTCTCCAGCTTCATGCCAAGCTTGTCAAAAATTATTGGGAAAAAAATTGATGCCTAACGGGATAATTGCTGTAGGTCCCTGCCTCCTTTCTCTTCCCTGGAGTAGATAAAATAGTCGTGTGCAGACTGGGACACTAGCAAAGTCTCTTCAACACATAATTATAACATCAAAGACAGAAAATAAAAGAATCTATTCAGTTAGGGAGACGATGTTTTAATCCTCTATCAGATTTACAGATAGTCGCTGTGATGAAAATAAGATGTGAAATTAAAAACTACCTGTCTGATGTTTCTGTTATGTGGCAAACTGATTCTCTGGGTGTAAGCAACATCTCCCTTATTGGAGCTGGACAGAGTCAGGTAGATTTATTTTTTTAACTCAATCAGCCTTTAAAATATACCAGAGACGAAGACTAGTGAAAGTTTTATAAATACCTGGGGCTTACTCCAGCCCCATCTGCATGGATCGCTCCCATGCCGCCGTTCTCAGCCTTCTCCAGCTCCTTAAAGAGAAACTCCAACCTAGAATTGAACTTTATCCCAATCAGTAGCTGATACCCCCTTTTACATGAGAAATATAATGCTTTTCACAAACAGACCATCAGGGGGCGCTGTATGACTGATTTTGTGCTGAAACCCCTCCCACAAGAAGCTCTGAGTACCGTGGTAATCTGGGCAAACTGCCACAATGTAACAATGTTCACAGACAGGAATTAGCTGTTTACAGCTGTCTCTAACAGCCAAAACAGCTAGGAACAGCTACATAACCTGCCCACAGTAACAATGTCACCATGTAATACATGTCAGAATGTGAATCTGGGAGAGGAAAGATTTTACAATGCGCAAACACTGACTAAATCATTTATACATAATTATGGTAAAAAATGAAGCACTTTTTTTACTACATTATTTTCACTGGAGTTCCTCTTTAAGTGGGTCCCGTAACTTTGGCCAGTCACGCCCAGTCTGAGCATGTGCAGTGCGCTCTCTCCGGTGGTGCGCAGGCACAGTACTTTTCTCCATTGGAGAGATGGAGGAAGCACACTGTGCATGCGTAACACTGGCTGCGACTGGCCGAAGTTACGGGACCCAGTACTGGAGCTGGAGAAGGCTGAGGATGGCGGCATGGGAGCAATCCGTGCAGATGGGGATGGAGAGGAGCAGTTGAAAAAGCTGCGGCAAAAAAATGGCGCAATTGTTATTTATCGCTATATATATGTGGGCGCAATTGTTATTTATCTTAATATAGAAAGCTGTTACGCTACTGAGTGGACCGCTGCAATTACAATGAAATTGATTGTATTGTTGTTAGCGGAGATCAGGTTGACTTAGGGTTAGGCACCACCAGGGGGGACTTAGGGTTAGGCACCACCAGGGGGGGACTTAGGGTTAGGCACCACCAGGGGGGACTTAAGGGGCCTATACGCTGGAAGATTTTAGCCATCGATCGATCAGAAATCGATTCTTTCAAATCTTTCGATTTTTGTGGCGGATTTTGATCGATTTCGATGGATTTAATCTGTCTGACAGGATGGAAGATCTAGGTCGATCTGCTGCTGGTAGCAGATCCATGGCCCATAGAGTTGCATTGGATCTAATGGTCCAATAGTGCATTTAGATAGATTTCCAATAGATTTCATTTTGAAATCTATTGGAAATCTGTTCCTAGTGTGTCGCACACATCAGATAGATTCCTGTCAGATTCGACATGACTGGCATCTGACAGAAATCTATCTGATGGTTGAATCTGCTGCAAATCTATAAGTGCATGGTCACCTTTAGGGTTAGGCACCACTCGGGGAGGATGGCTGGAGGAAGCCCCAGGTATGTATAAAACTTTCCTTTAAAGGATAAGTTCTTTAACTAGTGATCTTTTAACTTTAGGTGGACATTGCTGAGATCCTTCTTAACAGGAATCAGATATACCACTGCAATACAAAGAAAGTGAGATAAACAACAATACTTTAATAACTAGGTGGTCTTTCTTTCTTTTTTATTTACCTGCCTGAAAGTGTTAACCTTCATACATGCAACTGACAGCTTCACTCTTGTCGGACTGTTGCGTATCCCTCTCTGATAAGGAAATTATAGCCATGAAACTTTTCCTACAGTGAATGCCTTCTGAATGCAGGGGATAAATAAAAAAAAGGTCAATAGTTCATGTATTTTAGATTCTGGGACACTTAATAGACTGCCATTGAGCAGAGACAATAAAACATTAAATCTGCGTTGTAAATGTTTACACATAAAGTAAAATGATGGGATATCTTAAAAAGTAATTTTTAGGAGTAGGGGGATAGGTAAAAATGTTTATCATATACATATATATATATATATATATATATATATATATATATATATGTATATATATATGTGTGTGTGTGTGTGTGTGTCAGGCCTGTAGGGATATCTACTCATGAATCCGCTCCAATGCCCCAATCTACCTTCACACGCTTCACTGTCAAACCAGGCAGCAAACAGTCGTAATGATAATCCAGGCAATAGGTCGGTTCAGACAGCAGACAAGGGAGATCCAGTAAACGAGCAGAGGTCAAAGTCCAGATAATCCAATATAATAACAGCAGGGAAACAGAGCACCCAGCAAGCTAGAGCTATCATGGGCAAAATGCAACTGTCACAGCAAGTTTTAAATACTGACAGCATCCAATCAGTGGCCGGCCGCATGCACACAACAGACAATCACACGCAGGCATTAATCCTGTTTAAGTGTCAGCTGAGAGAGAGATCAGCTGACACAGGTGGCAATACATGTCAGCTGACCCGGTTCACATTAGCGGTGGCCGTCCGGAATCGCCGTGCCGGAGCCGGACCGCTTTCAGAACGGACGGAACGGACGCACGGCATGGCAATGAAAGCCTATGCGTCCGTTCACATGCGTCCGTTCTGCCGGACCGGAGCCGGACCGGATCCGGGCCGGATCCGGACTCCGGCGTCCGTTCCAACATGCGCTATTTTTTGGTCCGGCTCCTCCGGCAGCCGTATCCGGAGCGGAGCCGGACTGCACCATCCGGCCAATACAAAGCAATGAGAGCCGGAGAGCGCACAACACACTGGCTACAAAAACCGGACGTTCTACCCCACTTCCTATGCATTTTGGATGGGGACCACATGGGCCCAGCGAAGAGTGGGGCAGCAGCGATTTCATGCTGGAGCTCTTTTTGCCAGCAACATGTCTGCTGAAGGAGGCGAACAACAGAGAGAATTCCCAGGTTTACGAGTAACAACAGAGAGAATTCCCAGGTTTACGAGTAAATGCCTGGATCCATGGTCCCAACTGCAGTCTCTGTATCCACGGATGGTCTCCACATGTCCACCTGTCTCCAACAATGACCCCAGACCCTTCTGCTGACCTCCCAGACCCCAGGTAATTAAAAGGATGTTATCTCCTTAAGAAACCGGATCCGGACCGCAACCGTGTTCACACCGCACGGAAACCGGATGCAAACGGACCAGATCCGGATAGGAACCGTACGGATCAGGTCCGGTCCGGATACGGTGCGGTCCGGACATCCGGTGCGGTTTTTACTAAACCGCAAGTGTGAACCGGGCCTAACCAGTACTGACCAGCAAAACATCCTGACTGTGTGTCACTGTCAGCTATAGCATACTGGTTAAGGGCAGGGTTCAATCCCAGCCAGGGTCAGCATCCATTATATTAATATTTATTAAATAAACCCCTGCCTAAGTGTCAGCTGACTATCCTGTCAGCAAATTTTGGCAAACTACCCTGGCAAATTTTGACTTAAAGTTACTTTTATTCAACCAACAAGTAATTTTTTTCATGGGAAGTGACATTGGTGTCTCCCAAAAGATAATAAGACGTTGTACAAGAGGCATTATTGTGAAACAAAATTTGAGCAAAAAGTGTCCAGTCCAAAATTATTCATACCCTTCACAAACTGTCACAGTCTGTGAGAAAAACCAAAGTTTTAAACCAATCCAAATAGTCCAAGCTGATCTAAAGCATCCTAATTACCCTGATAAACTGAGAACAGCTGTTTTAATCAACTCAACTCAAAAACAGCAGCTCTCTGCAGTTGGTTTGTGGACAGTCATGGCTAAGACAAAAGAGCTCAGTGAGGAGGACCTGCGGCTGCGCATTGTGGCTGCTCACAAGTCAGGAAAGGGCTACAAGGCCATTTCTAAATGTTTTCAAGTTTCAGTGGCTACATTGCAAAGTATTATTAAAAAAATAAAAGATGTTCCGCTCTGTGCAAAGTCTCAGAGGACATGGTCAGAAGCCAAAAGCGACACTTGTGCTGGCCAGGAGGATAGTGAGAGAGGTGAAAAAGAATCCAAGGATCACCCGATTTCTGCTAAGGAATGGATCTGGCATGCAGGATCTTTAGTTGTTCCTGGTGCCCGAACCCTCAATCACATTGTTCTCTACACTATCCCTGTCCGCAGTAATCTGCTCTGTCGTGTGCTGCTCATTGTCCTTCCTCCCACCCTCCATAGCAACAGATGTATCCCTAGCATGGGAGGCTTAATGGTTTGTGTGCCAGCTTTCTTCTGCCTAGTTTGTAAGGGGCTGATTCACAAAACTCTTCATGAAAGATCTCTCCGGATCTGTACAGTTTTACCAAATCTATGTAGTAGAAGGGTAAACTGTGTGAATATAATATGAATGGATATTTTTGGTAGTCCCTCATATAACATGCAAGTGGTAATATTTTTCAGACAAGATTCTCTAATTAACAGGCACCTTTAGTCTAATTAACAAGGTCAATCCTTTGAAACTAAGTTTAAGGATATGTAGACTTCATCATTCCACCTAAAATGGCTTTCATTTGGAGAACTGATCATCTGTCTTGACCTTCACCTCCAAAAGGGATTCTCCAAATCTTTATAGGTTTAAAGTTACTGGACTGTAGAGAGGTGTTCCTCTCAAAAGTTCACCTTTTTTCTCACTCCCACCTTACCTTCTCTAGATTTTTCTATATGTTTGTTTTACCTAATAAAACCACAGTTGTCTATGTCCACCTGCAGCCGTGTGTGCCCCTGTACTGCTCAACCGCAGCGTCATCTGCGCACGTGGTGGGGGCATGCTTGGGTGTGCGCACACGGGGCGTGCAGGAACGTGGTGCACAGGGGGGTATCCCAGATGGACAATAGAAAAGGGCAAGAAACAAGCCCATTCGATTCCAAGGGATCAACTAGAGCGGGGGCCTGCATTTGGAGCTAATTCTGTTGAGAGGCCTGTATTTGTCACCACATATAGTTCCGAATTTCGGGATGTTAAACGGATTATTGCCAAATACCTTCCCGTCTTGGAAGGTGATGATGACCTACAGCCCTTTCTACGGGGGGAGGGGGGGGGTATTTGTTGAAACATTTTATAAATTGCAACACCAGCAACGTTATTTACATGGTTACATGCAACATATGACCCTTAAAAGCCAGGATTTCTGAACATTACTTAGGGGCATCCTGGTCCACCAGAAATATCTCGAATGTTGCTAAACATTTTAGGAACATGCATGGTGGTGATATGTCTGTTTTTTCTTTTCAGGGGATAGAGAGGGTCTTCTTGCCCAAGAGAGGAGGGGATCTCCTAGCTGCAATCCGAAAAAGGGAAGCACTATGCATTTTTTGCCTGGGGACCAGAGCCCCTAAGGGACTTAATGCTAGATGGGATTTAGTTCTGGTCACAGGCTGAATTATGTGTCAGATAATCTGCTTATCTGTAACATTTATACAGTGGATGCTGTGTTTTTTAGTGATGGAATATTGGTGATAATTCATGAACCAAAACAGTTTTGTGTTCTATTTTGTACTTCGATTGTTCTTTTTTTGTTTTCTTTGGTTTTATACATTTATTAAGATTTATACATTTTTAAATGATGACATTTCACTGTATGTGTAGGTGGGTGACCACTTATTATGTGATATTTGCTGTGCTGGACCCTCCCATGTGAGGGCTGGCCCATGCCACAGTTGGGTGTGTCACCTATGTCCCCCTTTTTTTAACCAAGAGACTGGAGACGTAGTTTGTTATGCTATGATTAAGGGCCGCATGGCCCGAAACATGTCAGCCTGTGTACTTTTTATCTGCTGTGAGGATACGTCCTAAATAAACTACTGAGTTTTGTGGAGAGGTTTTGTTGCGGACTACCTCCTTTGTTTTTTGCTAATAAAACCACAGTTGTCTATGTCCACCTGCAGCCGTGTGTACCCCTGTACTGCGCAACTGCAGCATTGTCTGCGCACGTGGTGGGGGCATGCTTGGGTGTGCGCACACGGGGCGTGAGGGAACGTGCGTGCACAGAGCCGAGTCCCTGCACATACACAGTACGGCAATATAGCGCCCCTTAAAAAATGGGTCTAATAAAAATATCACTTACTTGCACTCTGTATTTTCTTATGACATCCAATCACTTTCACACTGCAGAGATGCCCAAATCCAGAGTATTGTGGGATCACCCACTAAAGCAAATTAAAAAACACACCCCCTGCTTGAAACTGTATGGATAAAATATTGTGCACAAATAGCCACACTGAGATCTGTCATCACCGGGAATGCAAGCAGATCAATCACCTCTCCAGAGTGCACTCATCAGCAGACCACGTCAAATTTCCATATACGGTAAGTAAATACTGAAGAGTCTTTGCCAGTATTCCGGCACCTCATCCAGTGACCTCAAAGCATCAAAGGATATGCTCCACATTGTGCATTAAAGGGAATATTAACAGAACTTAAAAAAAAAAAGAGTTTCACTTACCTGGGGCTTCTACCAGCCCCCTGCAGCCATGGAACAATCCTCTGGTCCCCCAAAGTGGCTGAGTTTCCTTTTCAGCGACTGGGCCAGTCAATAGTCACTGCACCTGGCCGCGCGTGTCCTTGATCACGCTCTCGTCGCCAGGACCATCCTGCACAGACGCAGTAGCCATCGACTGGCCCAGTCAACAAACAAACAAAGCTCAGCCACTGCGGGGGACCGGAGGATCATTCCATGGCGCCGCACTCACAGGACGGCTGCAGGGGGCTGGTAGAAGCCCCAGGTAAGCGAAACTCTCTTTTTTTCAAGTTCAGTTAAGGTTCCCTTTAAATAAATAAAATAAAAAAAAAGAACAGAGTTAGAAAAGCATACACTTTATATACATTTCCAGATATGTTTGAAGGAACTTGTGCAACCAAATAAAACACTTCCTATATTTATTTAGCAATGTATAGTATGAAACATGTGGAACACATATCTTCTATAAATAAAAATACATTTTCAATTAATATGGTTAAATTAAACTGCTACTCCCATTAAACATTGAATGTATCATGAAATAAAGACACCCTCCTCTTGAAATATATTCCAAACAGGGTTTCACTTATAAGTAAATCAAACCTTGGCATACCTTTGCCCCTCGGAGCAGTCTTATTGATAAGGAAGGGGTTAATCTGCTTTCAGTTAATATCGTCCCTTTCCTTTTGCACTGATGGGCAGTTATAAAGGTGAAACCAATTGTATAAAATGGTATTCTGCGCTCCATACACTATTATTATAATCCACTTACCCGAGAGGGGCCGCAGTCATAAGTACTCCTTTTGTGTGGTACTATAGTTTGTATTATTACAGATAATGACTACATGGCCGATGGACTTAAAAATGTAAGTACATTGATTTACTGTTAGGCTGTCATGAATTGTTATAATATAGCAATTTTTCAATGAAAAGCAGAATAATTCTGTAAAGATAGCTGTAGGGTGTATGTGGATTTTGGGCTCTGAGTGTTCGCTGCCATTGGCTGATAAGTGCAGTCCAGTGTATTGTGAATGTCAGTAAAAGCCACCCACAAATGTATTTTTTCCCTACTGTGTCCCTAACCTAATGTAACAGTGCTATGTCCCCACCATGACCCCAGAAACTGAATAATATCCCCCCATTCCAAACCTGGCCCTTCTTTCCAATGCAAAATACTATTCCTATATCCATGTCCTGGAAATCCTTACTACATACTACATACAAACTATACTCCATGTTACAGATTACGCAGCAAGCTCATGGTGAATCAGAACTTCTAGGGCTGCGTAAGGGGCTAAAGGACCAAAAAGCCATCTTACTAAAATGTTATGCAAAACAAAAGTTTGCCCTCTTATAACAGAAAGTATTTGTGATTATTCAAGTTGAAGTGAGCATATGACGTCTCCCACAATGCATTACTGCTGAGTATGCAAATTATCCCTTGTTGTCCCTGTAAGCTAACCACACCTCCAGAACTGCTGGAATGCAATGATGTGTCAGGTTTTTAATTGTAAAGAGCAATAATACAACTAACCAAACTGTACTTCCCAATGTAAAATATTGCTTCTTCCTAGATCAACTGGGGTATTCAAGGGTAAAAGAGAGTGTTGGACCTAATTTTAATTTATTTTATTTGCTCCTGGTTGAACTTGGTATACAAATGTATTTTTTTAACCAAACTTACTATGGGGTGCATACAGTAAACTGCAGTAAGCAGAATTACCGTGTGAAATCTTATGCACGATGAAAAGAGTGTAACACATTGGATGTAATATTTGTAAACATGGATGCAATATATCCCATTCTGCTGTACTTATCATGTCCAAGACTCTATGCACATTATTCTGCTTAAAGAATGTATCACACAGATACACAGATTTTTACGCCAGGCATAGAATCTTGAAACTTATCCTGAATCGGATAGGGAGCCAGTGCAGGGATTTACAGACGGAAGATGTGGATGCAAAGCAGTGCGAAGAATGTAGTCTTGCATCTGGGTTCATAACTGATTGAAGGGGGGCAATGCGTTTCAAGCGGAGGCCAGACAGGAGGGAGTTACAGTAATTAAGGTGGGAGATGATGAGGGCATGGATGAGCAACTTGGTCGTGTCCGGGGTTAAGAAGGGGTGGATCTTGGAGATATTATGGAGATGGAAATTGCAGGCTCTGGTGATGTTTTGGAGGTGGGGGATGAAGGAGAGGTCAGAGTCTAGGGTGATGCCCAGACAACGGGCCTGGGAGGTACGACAAATGGTTGTGTTGTTGATTGTGAGGTGGAAATCTGGGAGGGGTGCAGCAGCATCGGGTGGAAAGTTTGGGAGCTCATATTTGTCTAGGTTAAGCTTCTGGAACCTAGCTGACATCCAGGAGGAAATTGTTGAAAGACATGAGGAAACCTTGTCCATGGTGGTGGAGGAAATATCAGGGGTATGGAGGTAAATCTTAGTGTCGTCGGCATAAAGGTGGTATTTGAAGCCCAGGAAGGAGATGAGTTTGCCAACTGAGGAAGTGTATATGGAGAACAGAAGGGGGCCCAGAACAGAGCCCTGGGGGACCCTGAATGAGAGGGGGCAGGGGTTGAGGAGGAGCCGTTGAAGGAAGTAGCGAAGGAGTGATTGGCTAGGTAGGAGGAGATCCAGGCCAAGGCGAGGCCTAGATCTTCTCAATAACATACAGTAGCTATACTCCCAACTGTAAAATACTGCTACTTCCTCCATGTCCAAGAAATCCTCACACCCCAATAATATATATTACTTCCTCCTCAATCAGACACAATAGTTATACTCTCCAATGTAATATTGCTGCAGTAAACCTCAGTTTATTCAGTCATCTGTATTTTTACAGTAAAGGTGGAACAAGTGAAGAAATATATAAAATACAGATACAGAAGAAGAAAAAACAGTCATACTGTTGTATATTTGACTATGCTGAATGTACTCTGAAAATCTAAGATGAAGATTTAATTCCACTAAATAATAAATAAACTATTAAATCTGTGAAACACACATCATAAACTCCCTTCTTTTTGATTTAAGGATACATGCATACCGGATGCATACTGAGGATGTGTTATTCATTCCGACAGTTGTTTTGTACATATTCTTGAACACACAGAACAGCAGTCAGAGGGGACAGTTATGGTGTCTTCGTCTTGTCTGTATTCTGAAATCAATGAAGATGCTCCTGATGAGTCATATCTATGACAAAACCGGTGGGGTGGAGCCAGGAGTTGAATGCGCCGAGAACGAAGGAGGGGAGACTAATCTTATACATGCAGCGGGCCATTGGACTAGCAAGTTGGTGACTCTATGCGGTTATATGCTAATTTAATGTAAGCACAGTACTTTAGGCCCTGTTCACATTACAAACGTGGACGCCATGCGTGCGGAACGCAACGCATGTGAACGCACGCCATCCGCGTTTGTGTGCGTTGTGTGGCTGATCCCATCACTGAAAAGTGAATGGGACAGCCATGCGTTTTTGCAAAAAAATGTGTGCAGCATGCGTTCCCGGACCGCACAGATGTGTGAACATCAGACAGTGCACTGTATGCACTGTCTGATGTCGTGCGTGTCGGCTTCCTGCACGCGTTTCCAAAACGCAGCTGGAAACGCGTGCAGTGTGAACGGGGCCTTAATGTTTTTAAAGGACCACTATCGCGAAAAAATTAGGCAGCTAAAATCTGACAGAAAACCACAGGTTTTGGGACAGTCCATCTCCTCTGTTGTATTCTCAGGGTTTTCTTTAACTGACAAAATGGTAAGATACCAGCCAGCCTTCCTACTCACTTGCACACTATTTTGTCAGTTAGACTTTGCAACTGCTGTTCAGGAAATGCTGTTGAAAACAAAGAAACCCTGAGAATCCCCCATGAGGAGATGGACTGGACCAAAACCTGTCGGTTCTGTCAGATTTTAACCGCCTACTCTTTTCGTGATTGTGGTCCTTTAAATTAAAAGCGGATTTACACTATGGTATGTTTTATCTGAATCACTATAGAGAGAAGATGGACGGTGACAGGCAGGGCCTGCCTTAGGTTTCACATCGCCCTGAGCGTAACCAGATTTTGGTGCCCCCCCCCCCACATTTATCCTCTTCGCGTGTGAGTGCACCACACACACACACACACACACACACACACACACACACACACACACACACACACACACACACACACACACTAATGGGGGGGCAGATCCCTCCTTTAGTGTATATAGACTTAGGCTACTAGTCTTGCAGTCGCAGATCCCCTTTTAGTGTATTTAGGCAGCAGATCCCCCCCGACCCCCCCCCCCCCTCTTCTACAGAGGCGAACAGCGGGAAGTGAGAGGCGCCGGCGATCGGAACCAGGGAGGTGAGTTGTTCTCTCTGTGCATTGGCGAGTCTGCATCGGAGGGGGGAGCACGGAGGGCGGCCTGGAGAGGAAGGGAGGGAGAGGTCGGGCTGCCCTTCCCGCGGCTGCGGCTCCCCGCGGCTGCGGCTCCCCCCTCCATCACGGCGGCTGCATGTTTGCCCCCCATTACCCACAGTAGCGGCACCAGGGGGCGGAGCGAGACGGACCCAGTCGGGGCCCGCAGCAGCCACATGCAGCCAGGTGGCAGGAGCGCCCCCTGGAAGCCGGCGCCCTGAGCGATCGCTCTGGTCGCTCAGGTCAAAGGCCGGCCCTGGTGACAGTAAGTGTTATTTAAAGACCAGCAAAGGGACCAAACTGCAGAGGAAGCTGGAGAGTGGAGACTAGCTCTTTTTTCTCCATTTTTGAGTAGTATGAGAATTATAATTGCTTGTCCACATTTTCACACTGTTCAGACTACGTAAAACCTGTGCATAAATCCAGAGCCTCTCCTCATTTACATTCACAGTTTCCAAGGCTGACAAGTTAAATTACACAAATACTAAAAACTGGTAATCAAAGTTTCCAATCTCAGAAATGCATAAAAACTGAGCATATATCTTTGTGACTTTAGGGTAAAAAGGACTGGAATATCTGCTGTTAGAAGGAGTGTGGTTTAAGCAGTCACAAATTGTAAATGATGGGATCTCAACATCTGTGATGCACCTGCTGGCTTATTAAATGATTCCCAGTTGGTGGGAATAAGCTGATTTCTCCATGTTGTGAATGGCTAACGTCTTCCCGAATGCAACTGCACATGGGGGACATGAGATGCTAGGCGTTTCCAGATATAATTAGTTTTATTGGCTCTGTTGTTTGTGAAAGGAAAAAAAAATGCATATCTGCGTAGCTATCTATCTATCTATCTATCTATCTATCTATCTATCTATCTACCATATTTTTCAGACTATAAGACGCTCCTGAGCATAAGACATATCTAGGTTTAGAGATCAAAAACCAGGGGAAAAAAATATATATACTAAACTTGGTGCAACTATGGTGAAGGAACATCTTGTAGATTATGCCCCCTTTGTACTTCATGCACTTGTACCTTTTGTGTCTCCCTGTGCCCTCCTCTGTCCCCCTTGTGTCCTCCTGTGTCTGCCTCTGTCCTCCTTGTGTCCTCCTCTATGCCCCCTTGTACCTTTTTGTATCTCCCTGTGCCCTCCTCGGTCCCCCTTGTGTCCTCCTGTGTCCCCACGTGTCTGCCTCTGTCCTCCATGCGGCCTCCTCTATGCCCCTTTGTGTCCCTCTTGCGTCTGCCTCAATGCCCCTTTGTGTATCCCTGTGTCGTCCACTGCATGGGCATAGTACAGGGAGTGCCCAACATTGCGGCATTACCCAGTGTGACACTTCAGTAGTGTAATATTCTCTCTATGTTTTGCTGGGTTTAAGTCTATGGGAATGTGTAACTGCTTTGTGTAACATTTCTTTGCAGGAGCCCAAATTTTCTTCTGGATGGGAGGGTCACTGCAAATAATGGCAGGTAAAGACTAATATGGCAGTACTGAGCTCTCTGCATGAGGTTGGTGTGGAAATGAGGCATAATGGGCACTGCTGGGGGGGGGGGCATTGCTTTACTGTAGGGATGGGGAGGGTATGGATGGCATAGGGATTACAGCAACATTGTGGGGTGAATGGCTATACTGAAGGGGGTAGATATAGGTGGTGGGGTGCCTTTAGGGTTCTGTGGTTTGTTTTTGGAGGGGGCATAACTTCTAGGTATGATTTTGATCATGACTTAGTAAACCAAGTGTGTTTTATTTGGATATATAAGGACAAGTGTGAGTGATCCAAACACGTATTTATCTTATCTAAAGTGGTATGGAACTCAGCATTTCCTCTTTAATCTAAAATGTTATTTGCAGCATAAAACCTATTACCACAAAACATTGTAGCAGAACAGCAATCAAACAGTTACAGCACTTTGTTCTTCAGTGGAAAGCTTCTGGCCTTGTCCGAAGAGGTGATAACATTATCTTTTGTTTACATTCCTTTGTTAGCTACACTTTCTATACAGCCAGCAGCGTGCTGAAACTGAATTGTACTTAGCTGAGAAGCCGAGATAGAGCTGAGAAATGATCACTAGATAGATTTTAATATAGAAAAACAGCAGCTATGCAAGAAAATGCAATGGCAGCTTTCAGAGCAGATAATCTATACTTTGGAAACTTGTAATTTAAAAAACAGACAATATTACCTGTGCACAAAAGCAAATATGGTAACTGAACAGGTAATAAAAAGTAGTAAAACACATTTTTATTGAATGTTATGACAGAGTTTTATCCCACTTTAAATAAAAAAAATAAACATATGATGAATTGTAAGATCTCTCACTACAGCCAGATGTCTTTCCTACACTCTTCAGCAGTGGCTGGATAGTGTACTTGTTAAGTGCTCTGCCACTGACACAGGAGACTTGGGTTCAAATCTGGGCTCTTCTTATTCAATAAGCGAACACCTATTCAGTGAGGAGCCCTTGGGCAAGACTTCCTGACATTGCTACTGCCTATAGAGGGCGTCCTAGTGGTTGCAGCTCTGGTGCTTTGAGTCCACCAGGAGAAAAGCACAATATCAATGTTTTGTGTCTTGTATTTCCTATAGTGGCATCTATAGGACCATGCCTACTGTGCCTATTGGAAGATCCAGCCCTGGGGAAAAGACATGACTACACCAGGTGAAAGGAGTGGCATCATTACACCATGACTGTGAAAATGACTGACAATGACTGTCGAAAAGGGGTATGTGAAGCGATGATGTCAGCTCAGCATAGGGGCCACTGGGCAGAACTAAGAAATTCTAGCATTTAAAACAGATGTGAACAACATTAATGTTTTCCTCTTAGTTCTTAGTTTCTAATCCAATTATCTTCTGAAAACAGTATGTATTCAGGTACTAATGTTTCTGGATTACAGTGATTGCGATGTTATACAGTTCATATAGTTCATGGTTTTTACATGACGACTCTGAGACAGGTACAAGTGCTTTATGTGGCTTATAAAGTCAGCAGCAGGCAAAAGCAAAGCAACAGGGTTAATAGGAAGCATGGGCTGACTGCGCTGCCCACCCTCTTCTCATGCTGTGACAGTGATTGGAACTACTGTGAAGTTAAACTGGACCTGTCCTCACCCACATAACGCTATGTTAAACAAATCAACCCTCACGGCAAACATTGATAGACTGGCAAAGACACCTGAAATAGTCTCCCTTCTCCCTAAATTCTTGGGACTCCATTGGTAGAAATATGATTAACGTCTAGACTATTAGGCAGAAAAAGAAGGAATGTCTTCTACGATGGAAACACAACCTCTATAAAGACCTGACTGAAGTAACCATTATAAGCTTTTCTACACGTGTACGAGAGGAATCGGCGTGGGAGACTTGGGCGCAGGATACAGCCGGTGAGTGGAGAGGATATGGCTGATTTCCTGCAGAAGCATGGTCCTTTCTCTGTTAACATCATGAGATTCTACTGTGCGAAGTCCCGGCCTTGTTAAATACTATTCCTCCTCCAGGTCGCCATGGATGGTGGGGAATGAAATTATTCGGCTTCCAGCAACTGCTGGAAGCCGAATTATTGTGTTTTAAAAGTAACTTCAGCTCCGTCTTCTGACGGCGTCGAAAATACTCCCTGTGCGCCCAAGTCTCCTGCGCTGGATTTACTGTGTTCGTTCTATACGAGACTAAAAAGATGCTATTGCCACCTGTGTCATAGCTTGGGAGATTTCTACTGATTTGGTCCACCAGTGAGGCATATTCCTATCTTTGGTGCATCTCCTGATGTCCCATGTCAGGGCTATCCTCAGGCATCCTGACTGCTGTCCCAGTTTATAGTTGGGTGGATTTTGACCTGAATCACAGAGTTTCCTGAGAAGTTCTGAAATGCTAAATCAATTCTTCTTTATTTTTGTGTCCCGTTAATGAAATATGTGCATACGAATTACATTAACACTTAAATCCCACCTGAACTGGAATAAAAAAAAGTTGATTTTTAATTAACTGTGGCTTCCTCCAGCCCCCAGTAGTCTTTAAGGCCCCTCAGTGTCCTTAAGGTCCCCTTCATTGTGCCACTGTCTCCCTAATTAAAATGTCATCCCGGGGGAGGGGGGGGGGGGTGTTAGGGCACGGTGCATGGGCTGTACTTGCTCGATCGTGCTTATGTGGCTTTGATCATTTTGTGCATGCATGGTTACTAGATTTTACAAACTGTGGATGTGCAGAATGCTCCTGGCCTTGGGTCGCGACCAAGGATGCCCGCAGTTGGGACAGCGCACGCACCATAGCCCCTTCCCATCTGGGCCGAATATTTTAATTAGAGGCTTCAGCAGAACAATGGAGGGGACATGGAGGACACTGAGGAGCTTCAAAGACTACTGGCTGTAAGATGATCCAGGTGAGTAATAATCAACTTTGTAATCCTGGTCTATGTGCTCATATTAAGCATTGCATTATTAGTGCTAGTACAAGGTTGGTCCACGATTATCCCCATCCATAACCCTAGCTACTGATTGTCATAAATTCAGTGGGAATACAGCACATGTGTGTCATATGGAAGAAAGGGGCTTCTGAAAATGGATGGAGTACTGCTAGTGTAATAGGGAGGTTGTGCACGGGGAGGCTAAAAATGGAGGAGGTGGGTGTTGATATGGATAATGCCAATGTGCTAATTTGATGTTGCTAAAGCTTTGCTACCAACCACAAGACCTACCACCAAACACAGGTATGCCACTTATATAATCTCTACAGCCAACAAAAACCAGAAACAAGCCAGAAATATATAAACCAAAAAGGATGCTGCGAAAGCATTGCTACCAACCACAACACCTACCACCAAACAAAGGAATGACACTTGTACCATCTTTGCAGCAAACAAAGACAGCATTGTTGGGAACAAATCAGCAATAACCCCAAATGATAAAACAACCAAAAAGGATGCTGCGAAAGCATTGCTACCAACCACAACACCTACCACCAAACAAAGGAATGTCACTGATACCATCTCTGCAGCCAAAAAAAAAACTGCAATGCGGGGACCAAACCAGCAACAACCCCAAATTATATCCCCACCAAAAAAGGATGCTGCTAAAATATTGCTACCAACCACAACACCTACCACTAAACAAAGGAATGTCACTGATACCATCTCTGCAGCCAAAAAAAAGAGCATTGCAGGGAACAAACAGTGGCATAGATATATAGATGATGTTTTTTGCGTGTGGGCGGGGCCACATTCGACCCTTGTTTCTTTTGTCGATGAACTGATGGGCAGATGTCCAACGATTAGACTTACTATTCATTCGTCTGTGGAGGAAGTGAGCTTTCTCGATACATTGGTTAGACGGAGAGGGGATAGGTTGACCACCGACCTCTATGTCAAGCCAACGGATGTGAACTCCCTTCTCCATTACGGGAGTTTCCATCCGATGGCTACTAGGGGTTCGGTTCCCATCAGTCAATTCCAGAGAATAAACCATATAGTTGAGGATGAGGGGATGCGGGCCAGGAGACTTGACGAGATGCAAAGCAAATTTGAAACTAGGGGATATCCAACACATATCCTACAAAAGGCACGTGCTAGGACAACTGGACAATTTGGGGGACAGAGTAAT
This sequence comes from Hyperolius riggenbachi, assembly GCF_040937935.1. Lineage (NCBI taxonomy): Eukaryota > Metazoa > Chordata > Amphibia > Anura > Hyperoliidae > Hyperolius > Hyperolius riggenbachi. Next base: position 136,578,741 of record NC_090647.1, on the reverse strand, counting down.
AGACAGCGGATACATAATCGTATCCCCTTTGTCACTAGATACAACACCCATAGCTCTAACATAGCGAGGATTATACGACGACACTGGCATCTATTGACTGATAGCTTCCCTGAGATTGAGCAGTTTAGGAACCCCCCACTTATATCATATAGAAAACCACCGACACTTAGGGACCGATTAGTACATGCGGACATGACCTCAGATACTAGTACAGTACAGACACATAGAAGGGGGACTTATCCCTGCTTAAACTGCGTCCATTGCAGTTCTGTAATTAAGGGTCCGTTTTTTACACACCCTCATCTAGGTACTAGAATTTCAATAAAGGGGTGGCATACATGTGACTCAGACTATGTGGTTTATGCCCTTAAGTGCCCGTGTGGCCTATTATATATTGGACAGACTACTCAGAAACTCAAAAAGAGACTGTCATCACACAAACATGCCATTAGGGAACGACTTACAGATCAGGCAGTACCATACCACTTTGTACAGTCAGGTCACCATGTTAGCCAATTAAGATTTTTTGTCATTGAACAAGTTACACAATTAAGAAGAGGGGGCGATCGATTGAAAAAACTGCTTTGGAGGGAGGCGTACTGGATTAAAAGACTGGACACAATGGAGCCCAGGGGTTTAAACAGGGAACTTGACCTGTTGCCTTTTTTATAATTTTGCTCCATTGTGCCCAGTCTTTACGGTATTTTGATATGCTTTATTGAGCTTTGCCATTGAAACACTCTATGTCCAACAGCTGTGTGCCTTAATCAAGAAGGCTCTTATATGGACTATATTGAATATTATATTAAATTCCTTCTCTATCTTTCCCCCCCCCCCCCTCCCCCCCTACCCCTTTCTTCTTTCCTCTACCCCTTTTCCCCTTTTCCCTCTCCTTCCCTTCCTCCCCTTCACCTTTCCCTCCCCCCCCTCCCCCCCGTTTTTCCTTTTCCCTCCCCTCCCTGGTTTGTTTGCTATAATAGCTCTGGTCCCCAGGTTAATACTAAGTGCAGTTAGTGTAAGTGTGTTTGTTCTTTTAATTAACTATGTTAAATTACGCATCCGAGTGGAGGCGTGTATGTGGATCATCAGATGGGATAGATGTGCCGTATATGCGGATGATTAGACGTGATAGATGCTACAGTTGCATCAGAGTGGATGCGCATATGCGGATTACTGGACGCAATAGATATGCCACATTGGTATAGACAGCTCTGATTGGTCGGCACTCCGGGCCTCTTCAACATCTATGGGTGACGTCAGCGGCTACTTGCCGCTTGCGTCTCCCAAGTATCCGCCTAGACGCGCCGGGACGGCGCTTCGGCGCCGCCCCTGGTGCGACGTCACTCATGCTCTCCATCAGGTCCGCCGCGAGCGGACGGGTGGAGTGGGAGTGACGATGGGCGGACCAGGGAGGTCATGGAGTGTGCGACCAGGAGGGGCTGAAGAGATGGGAGGATCCAACCTGTGTGTCCTATCATAGCAGCCACATGTAAGTTCCCCATCAGGTCCGATATAGCGGGATCATTTTGATTGGTGGCTAGTAATTTGAATTGATTGGCTGTTGTCAACCATGTTTGCTATAAATGCCAGTGTATGTTTCTTATGATTGTAACCTCCAGCTAAAGCTTGATAAAGAGGCGTGCAGCCTTGAAACGTCGCATTATTTACTGGAAATGCTTTGACGAATAAAAGAGCAAAAGATGATCTAGATGGTGCCGGCTTTTTCTATTTTAAACTGTGGATGTGCAGAATGCTCCTGGCCTTGGGTCGCGACCAAGGATGCCCGCAGTTGGGACAGCGCACGCACCATAGCCCCTTCCCATCTGGGCCGAATATTTTAATTAGAGGCTTCAGCAGAACAATGGAGGGGACATGGAGGACACTGAGGAGCTTCAAAGACTACTGGCTGTAAGATGATCCAGGTGAGTAATAATCAACTTTGTAATCCTGGTCTATGTGCTCATATTAAGCATTGCATTATTAGTGCTAGTACAAGGTTGGTCCACGATTATCCCCATCCATAACCCTAGCTACTGATTGTCATAAATTCAGTGGGAATACAGCACATGTGTGTCATATGGAAGAAAGGGGCTTCTGAAAATGGATGGAGTACTGCTAGTGTAATAGGGAGGTTGTGCACGGGGAGGCTAAAAATGGAGGAGGTGGGTGTTGATATGGATAATGCCAATGTGCTAATTTGATGTTGCTAAAGCTTTGCTACCAACCACAAGACCTACCACCAAACACAGGTATGCCACTTATATAATCTCTACAGCCAACAAAAACCAGAAACAAGCCAGAAATATATAAACCAAAAAGGATGCTGCGAAAGCATTGCTACCAACCACAACACCTACCACCAAACAAAGGAATGACACTTGTACCATCTTTGCAGCAAACAAAGACAGCATTGTTGGGAACAAATCAGCAATAACCCCAAATGATAAAACAACCAAAAAGGATGCTGCGAAAGCATTGCTACCAACCACAACACCTACCACCAAACAAAGGAATGTCACTGATACCATCTCTGCAGCCAAAAAAAAAACTGCAATGCGGGGACCAAACCAGCAACAACCCCAAATTATATCCCCACCAAAAAAGGATGCTGCTAAAATATTGCTACCAACCACAACACCTACCACTAAACAAAGGAATGTCACTGATACCATCTCTGCAGCCAAAAAAAAGAGCATTGCAGGGAACAAACCTGCAGCAACCTCAAATCACAACCAAAAAGGATGCTGCTAAAGCATTGCCACCAACCACAAGACCTACCACCAAATAGAGGAATGCCAACTTTCTAGCCAACAAAAACAGCATTGCTGAAACCAAACCAGCAACAACCCCAAAGAGGAACACCACTGTAATATCTGCCACTATTAATGAAAAAATAACAAAAATTCCAGCAGGAGAATGTAGAAAGAGAAATATTACCTGCATTGTAGCACCTATCAATGAAACAGCGGCATTAAACTTGCCAACTGCATCCAAACAGATCACTGAAGACCTTATACCCTGCACCGCAGAGATTTCTGCTAATAAAGTGCAAATTACATCTGAAATCAGAGATTTTTAAAATGCCCTAATTAATCACAAGCGCTCAGAAAAGCACTTATAGTGTGGCTAAGCCCTTAGAGATGATGTTGTAGAGCCTAGAGGAAATGCCAACTGCACTAGTCACCTCTAATAATGTACTGCAGAGTTCTTGTGGACAATAGCCAGTAGATCCAGGAAATTCCAGTAGAGGACTTCCATGGTGCTGCAAATTCAGAAGACCTACATCGGGATCAGCAGCTTCTCCTTCCATAAGGAGCTAGCAGAAGGTGGCTTTGGGAAGAACATTCTTACCACACATTGGCAAACTCGAGAGCTTGTGGATATTAACGTGGTGAAGTATATAAATACTTAAATAAATAAAGTAGAATACCATCATTAAAAAGACACAAGTCTTACAAATGGCCACCTTATGTCCCTTCCTCACATTTCTCTATGCGGCTTTTCAGACTCCTGATTATGCTTTCACGGCTATGGAATACCTGAGTGGAGAGGGTATGGCTGATTTCCTGCAGAAGCATGATCCTTTCTCTATTAACATCATGAGATTCTTCTGTGCAAAGGTATTATGTGGCCTGACATTCCAACATGCCAATAAAGTAATTCACAGAGATATCAAACCTGGAAATCTTATGCTGAACAGCTCTGGACATGTTTGAATTGGTGATTCTGGTCTAGCAGCATTTGGTGACGCAATGGTGTTTGGTCTGGCAGGCACTCTTGGCTTTATCGCCCTAAAGGTCTTAGGGAGCCATCCATATAGTTACCCCGTAGACTGGTTTTCATTTGGAGTTGTGGCCTGCAAAATGGTCACTAACAAAAATCCTTTTGACTGTGATGACCTTGAGGAATATGAGATTGTTGTCCGCATGCTTGAGCCAGAGTTTCCAACCAATTTGGACACCAATGCAATGGATTTTGTGCAGCAGCTCCTTCACTGGGATCCAGAGGAAAGGCTTGAAGTGCATTCTGTAATTGCACATCCTTTCTTTAAGAGTGTAGACTGGGAAGAGATGGAGGCAGTGGTAGCCACACCACCTTTCAAAATGGACAGTCCAGTACCAGTTGACACCAAACAATGTCTGCCTTTAGATGCCATCTGATTAGAAGAAGGGGCAGAAGATCAAATCAGAACCCATATTGTCAATTTTACATTCATCAATAATCTCTGAAAGTGTACACCTTAAATTTTGAGGTTCCATTGCCTGTCTCCTCGTGCAATGACCACATCCATCTGTTCTCCAGTTCTTCAGCCATAGTCCCTTTCCATCTGCATGCTGAAGGATAAAGACTGAGCACTATGATCAGCTAGTCATTTCAACAGAGCTATAACCACAGTTCCTATTTACTAGGGACTAACTTGTACATAGTTTAGTTATTCCAAATAAATAATAAAAAAATAGTAGTAGCAACCTTTCTTATGCTCTTATTTCTATAAATATTCATTGGTAAGATCTTATAGCAGTCCACAAAAATTATCGGTAGCTTTCTCCACTGTACAAAGCATCAATTTTTCTAGGCATGACCTTAATTATAGTCCAACTTTTACATATAATGGTGTAATTTTTTGTTGTTGTCTTGAGGACACTACCGCTCTCCCTTTTTTGTTTTGTCAAATTGTTATCATGATTTATTTTTTCTTAAAGAGACACTGAAGCGAAAAAAAAATTATGATATAATGAATTGGTTGTGTAGTATGGATAATTACTAGAATATTAGAAGCAAAGAAAATATTCTTATATTTTTATTTTCAATTATATAGTGTTTTTTTTATAACATTGCATCATTCTCTAATATTTGCAGTTTCCCCACTACTCAGCATTCTAAATGATTTTTTACAGAGCAGGCTGTGAAATTTTGACCTGTCCTGAACCGTTCTCTGCAGAAGAAAAAGCCTGACAGCTGAGATAATAAACTTCAGATAACAGAGCTCTCTGCAACTTTGAAAGTCTTGGAGCTGAATGGCTTGTTTTGCATAGATAACAACTAGAGTGTCTTAACGCTTCCATATTAGACTTATGTCTCTGCTCCCAATGTTTTATTTCTTAGCTGTACTACACATGCAAATCATTATATTATAATTTTTTTCGCTTCAGTGTCTCTTTAAATTGATATCTATTAAACAGGAACTGTAGTGAAAGTAAATTTGCTTATTTTTTACAATATTCATTTATAGATTATTTAGTCAGTGTTTTCCCCTAATTTACATTCTATCATTTATTACAGGGGGCCTTAGCTGTCAGGTGATCTGTACTGAATGTTTGCTTACTGAGAGTTATATGCACAGAGGGAGATATTCCTTGCTTGGTAGATAGAAAAAGCTGTTATTTACCACAATGTTATGAGCTTCACAGACAGTAAACTGTCAGGACCAGGGGCGTAGCAATAGGGGGTGCAGAGGTAGCGACCGCATCGGGGCCCTTGGGCTTGAGGGGCCCCGAAGGGCCCTCCCTGAACTACAGTATTAGCTCTGTATTGGTCCTGTGCTCATAGTAATCACTTCTATAGATACTTTGAATAGTGGTAATCATTAACAAGCTGTTCCCCATCCCCTTCTTGCACCTCTGACACTGTAGTTGCCATTGGCAGGTTTTGGTGCGCCAAATCAATTGTTATGTATAGAGTGCTTGGGGGGCCCCAATGTAAAACTTGCATCGGGGCCCACAGCTCCTTAGCTACGCCACTGGTCAGGACCCTGGTCATGACATCACATCGTGGGAGGGGTTTCACCACAATATCAGTCACACAGGCCCGCCTCCCTTATGATCTATTTGAGAAGAGGTTAAGATTTCTCATGGAAAGGGGGTATCAGCTACTGATTGGGATGAAGTTCAATACTGAGTTAAAGTTCCTCTTTAAAGCAGCAGGGACAGCCATACTATCCCAGGAAAAAAACAGATATATAATTTGATAATTATTTTTTCTACTTACATGACATAGCAGTATTATATTATGTTACTAACACTATTATACTTACATAATGGGCCTGATTCACAAAGCGGTGCAAAGTGTTTGCACGCCTGTGAAAAGCCTTTTATCACGCCTAAACTCAGTTTAGGCGTGATAAAATGAAACTCGCGCGAAATCGATGCGCCCATTAAACCCTATGGGCGCTGCGCGCGAAGTTGCGCGATTGCGCACGCAAAACATTGCGCGCGGGACTTTGCGCGCGATAAAGAGCACAAAACGGTGCTAACTCAGTGGTGCAAAGCTTATCACGCCTAAAGTCTTTTAGGCGTGATAACTGAGTTATCACCGCTTTGTGAATCAGGCCCAATATATATTGTACTGTCCACATTTTTATTTCAGTGAATTTTATACAGTAAATAAATAAGAAACTGTTCCTGGTATTTTCAATCTTAACTCTCTCTGACTGAAGCCAATCCTGATGTAATTTCCTTCCTTACTCTTTTCTCTTTTAGAAACAGCTCTGTCATAGCTAGCTTACTTTGTAAACACATGTGAGCACAGCATAGATCATATTTCAACTGCCCTCAGCCAATCAGTGAGCAGCAGGAATGTGGGAGGGGTGATGACAAGCTTCCTTCTCGTCGGTAATGTACCAAATAGCGCCAGGCTTACTGAGTTAAGATTTATTACAGCAGAAACATTTCTGAATAGATTGGATGGCTTGCAATGCAGGGTAAGGTTGCAGGCTGCATAATACACACAGAGCAATGGGTAAATGGAATTTGATTTTGTGGCTAACAATCCCTCTTTAATATAGTAATGATTAGAAGAACTGATGTTATTCTTCATCTCACTGAAACACAAGATGGGGATGGATCAGACGCCTTAGAGGGGATCTAATTAACATGTATAAATACGTCAGAGGGCAATATAAAAGCTTGGCGGATGAGCTTTTTGTCCCTAGGCCTTCTCAAAGGACTAGAGGACATGATCTGCGCATGGAGGAAAAAACGTTTTAGACATTTATTTAGGAAAGGGTTATTTACAGTAAGAGTGATTAACCACTTGAGGACCCACCCTTTACCCCCCTTAAGGACCAGCGCTGTTTGTTTGGATCTGTGCTGGGTGGGCTCTGCAGCCCCCAGCACAGATCCGCGGCCACACAGAGCGATCAGATCGCCCCCCTTTTTTTCCCCCTATGGGGATGATGTGCAGGGGGGGTCTGATCGCTCCTACCTGCAGGCATGTTGCGGGGGGGGCACCTCAAAGCCCCCTCCGCGGCGACATTCTCCCCCCTCCCTCTCCTACCTGCTCCCCTGGGAGATCTGGGCTGCACAGGACGCTATCCGTCCTGTGCAGCCAGTGACAGGACGTCCCCTGTCACATGGCGGCGATCCCCGGCCGCTGATTGCCCGGGGATCGCCGATCTGCCTTACGGCGCTGCTGCGCAGCAGCGCCGTACAAATGTAAACAAAGCGGATTATTTCCGCTTGTGTTTACATTTAGCCTGCGAGCCGCCATCGGCGGCCCGCAGGCTATTCACGGAGCCCCCCGCCGTGAATTGACAGGAAGCAGCCGCTCGCACGAGCGGCTGCTTCCTGATTAATCAGCCTGCAGCTGGCGACGCAGTACTGCGTCGCTGGTCCTGCAGCTGCCACTTTGCCGACGCACGGTATAAGCGTGCGGTCGGCAAGTGGTTAAGATGTGGAATGCATTGCCACAGGAAGTAGTTATGGCAAACTCTATACCTGCATTTAAAGGGGACTTAGATGCTTTCCTTGCGTTGAAAGACATCCATGGCTACACTTACTAGGTAATGCCCAATGATGTTGATCCAGGGATTTTATCTTATTGCTACCTGGAGTCAGGACGGAATTTTTCCCTTTTGGGGCTAATTGGATCATGCCTTGTAAGGGTTTTTCGCCTTCCTCTGGATCAACAGGGATATGTGAGGGATCAGGCTGGTGTTGTACTTTGTTCTCTGGTTGAACTCGATGGACGTATGTCTTTTTTCAACCCAAATAACTATGTAACTATGTAACATTTCATTGAAAATATTGATAGGTTGGCTCTTCAAAGTAACATCCTATTAAAAAGAAATAAGCGTGGACACAAAGAACTTGGCACAAGAACATACTGTATATTGTAAGTATCCATATTAAAATCCCTTTCTCGTTTTTAAAGTTAATAGCGAGTCAATGACAGATGGTGCAGGCCTCTAATATATGTATAAAAATCACAGGAGGTCAGTAAGATAAAAACCTGTGCTCTGTGCTGTGTTGGTTTGCTATAGAAAGATTAGCAGGAGCAGCTTGGTGTTAGGAGATCGCAGCCTCTGCCCCTCTCCCTTCTTGCTTTCTGCCTACTACTCAAGTCTCCTCTGCTGTCAATCTATCAGCTGCCATCAACGTACAATATAATATATGATCTTGGTGGCAGAGAACCAAGCACAAAAAATGTAACACAGAAAATGTCTGCATAATTTCCTCCTTTGTGTCACTGGAGGAAAAAAAGATAGATGATCCATTGCATGCCCAGGCCTACAGAAAGCCTCCCCTGGCAGTACTATGTGACTAGTAAAACAATGCACATGAGATGCAGAAATGCTACAATATTACATGCTGTACAAAAACAGCACAAAGAACAAAAGCCATATTAAACCTCACTAAAGTTGCCCCGAGGTTAGTTTGATCATTGTCTAAACTGCTGAAAAAGACGCTAAAGTCTACCAACACCTCAAGCAGCTAGGGGGTGCAGAGGTTGCCACTGCACTGGGGCCCACTGGGCCAGAGGGGCCCTGGGGAGCCCTCCCTCAACTGCAGAATTAGCTCTTTATTGGTCTTGTGCTGTTAATAATCACTTCCATAGATGCTTTGAATAGTAGTAATCATTGATAAACTGTTCCCAATCCTCTGACACTGTGGTTTACGATTGGCAGAGTTTGGTGCGCCATATAAATTGTCATGTATAGCGTGCTTGGGGAGCCCAATTTAAAACTTGCACTTGGGCCCACAGCTCCTCAGCTACGCCATTGATCGCAAGTGACATACTTGAGAATTAAAAAGTGTAAAGTATGGTACATTTTGGCCAAAAAAGAAAACAGATTTGCAAGAGGTCATCTGCGTGAAGCTGAAGCAACCATCGGTAAGTAGGAGAAGGGGGCCTTCAACATCATTTATCATTAACATACTCTACAATTCGGTTTTATCTTCTTTTCTCAGACATTTTCAAGGCAATACAAACTTACACTCAGGTAACTTGAACAACAGGCACCTGTATAATGAATTTCAATTAAGGTAGACTTCTTCCTTGTCTGGCGTAAGTGCAGTATCTGTACATAGAAAAATATTTGGGTATTTTTTTTAATCTTCTTTTAAAGAGGCACTGTAGTCACATATACTGTAGTAGAATGCAGTAAAATAATCAGGATACCCACTTTTATGGCAATTTTCCTGGTTTCAGCACCAGAAACACTTCAAATATCTATATATTACTGTATATTGGTATATAGCCCCACTTGCCTCCCAGTGATGTTTTGTCTAGGCTGTTTAGATATGTGGAATTCTCCTCCAGGAGTATTCTGAGGGCCCGTTTCCACTAGCGCGAATTCGCATGCAGACAACGCATGCGGATTCGCATAGGCAATACAAGTGGATGGGACTGTTTCCACTTGTCAGTTTTCATTTGCGTTTTTATGTGCAGGATTTTTCTGCACGGTAGACCCTGCAGAATTCGCCTGCGAGTGGAATGCAGGCGAATCGCAGGCAATGTATTTAATAGGGAAATCGCATGCATTTTTTGCATGCGTTTTTTCCCGCGATTTTGTGTGCGATTTCGCATTGAAAGTAATGTAAATTGACACAGGCAGTGACATGGTTAAAAACGCATATACCCTGCCTATGCGAAATCGCATGCGAAATCGCGTCAAAAAAACGCATGCGGAATCGCGTCCGCATGCGATTTTGTCAGCGGTGATATGCGGCGATTCCGCACCGCACTAGTGGAAACGGGCCCTCAGAGACTAGTTATTTTCTACTGGCTTTGAAACTCTCAGTAAAGAAACATTCTGTAGAGTGTAGCGATCACCTGGACTAAAGATATCGCCACCAGTGATAAATGTCTGAATGTAAATCAGGGAGGGGAAAGTTTTTACAATGGGCAAACACTGACTAAATCATTTATAAATTAATGACTTAACGACCAGCTAACGCCGATAGGCGGCGCCTGGTCGTTAGTGGTATAGCATGGAAACGGCTGCTCGTACGAGCGGCCTTTCCATAAACAGTGTGCGAGCCGCCAATCGTGGCTCGCACACGTAATGTAAACACGCGGGGAAGAAATCCCCGCTGTTTACATCATACGGCGCTGCTGCGCAGCAGCGCCGTAAGGCAGATCGGCGATCACCGGCCTCTGATTGGCCAGGGATCGCCGGCATATGATAGGCTGAAGCCTTCCCACCTAGGGAAAGGAGGGGAGGGAGGTAAGCGGAGGGAGGGCGGAAAACGCTGCGGAGGGGGGCTTTGAGGAGCCCCCCCACTACTCACTAGTGGCCGGTGGCGATCAGACCCCCCCAGCAGGACATCCCCCTAGTGGGGAAAAAAGGTGGGGAAGTCTGATCGCCCTGCCTCTATCCTGATCGGTGCTGCGGGCTGTAGAGTCCACCCAGCACCGATCATTACAAACTAGCAAGGTCCTTAAGTGGTTAATATTATAAAAAAAATAAGAAATGTTATTAATTACATTATTTTCACTACAGTTCCTACAGTGACAATACATCCGTTAAAACACAAAAAGTTTCTTGTTGAAACCCTCTTTTTTTCCTCTTTTGGATACACTGTAATGCGGGGCTATTTTAGGCATAGGCTAAGCAGGTAAATATCAAGGTCGACACTTGCAGGAAGATATACCACAGAACTGTTCTTAACACACTTTATTTTATGGAATTTGCATACACAACTGCTAGCCTCCTTAGGAAAGGGACAGATGGTAATTTAAACAGCTAAATCCTTGTACACATGTAGGAGGACTTTTACCTGCAGGAACGGAAATTGGAATTCATGGGCAATTGTTCAGTGCCAAGTGCAGTACAGACACATCAGTAAGCCAGAGGCAAGCGACGTATTCATTGTTATGGAGTGGAGGGACAAGAAATGTGGCACAACAGAGCAGCTTCTCGTGGGTTGGGTAAATAGGTGAACAATGAGCTCTGGAGTTGTGCTGGATTTTTAGGCGATTTCTTTTTTTTTTGGGGGGGGGGGGGGGGGGGTCGGGTCCTGTACTCATGCTAGATTCTTGCCTGAAGAAGACCTTAATGGTCACCTTAGCTGGGTTTGATCCAGGGTATGTTCCTAGCTTAAATGGGCTCTGCTGATTAGCATAGAAAAGGGTCCTGAACAGCATAAGGATCATATGGCAGGTGCTCTTAATGAGCTAATTAAACATTATTTGTTTTAGATTTGCTTTATGTTGATTGTTGCAACCCTTCTGGATTTGCAGGATGATATTCTGACCTATAGAGACCCAGGCTTTACATAAACAGTATAATGTTTTTATAATGTGGCCATACACCCCACATAACAACAATATGCGAGTTCCCTGAGATTGGGTGGGTGAGATATATCTGACCTGGTAAAAACTGTATAGACTTGTTTTGAGAAACAACATAATTTCTGTATGTCACTTATTGGTTATTGGTGCAAAACTAATTAATCTAGGCTATTCCTAAGATTGGGAAGGCCTCTTGTCTTGGGCACCAAAATGGCTAGAAATGGCCCTGCTATCATAAATACACAGGCTGAAACACTGCAAATGTAAAATAATTAGGAAGGAAGAAAAAAAGAAAACCATAATAAATCAAGTGACAGAACAAGTTTAAAATGAATATCAACTGAAAATAAAACAAAACAAAACTAGATAATTACCTAAGGAGAGGGAAGACTCTGGGTCCTACAGAACCTTCCCGTTCCTCTCATGGTCTCCACGTTCCAGTGCTGTCAGCCCCATTATCAGTCAGATACTGCTCTGTGTTGCCACAGGAGGCTTCAGAAGTCTTCAGCAGCCTGAGTGCTCACGAGTGCGTCTCCATACTGCACCTGCGCGAGCGTGCTCTCTCACGCACTCACGCATGCGCTTTATGGACCCACCCGCCTTTGGGAACTAGGGCTCCAAAAGACTTCTGAAGCCTCCTGTGATGGCAGATTAGAGTGAGGTGACATCGCTGGAACAAGGGACCGTGAGAGAAACGTGGGCAGGAAGTATGTCACTTGGATTCCCATCACTCAGCGCATGCGTGCCGCGACGCATTGCACTCTTTTGTTTACACTATGTGCATAGCCCATAGACACATTAACCCAAGCACCATGCATTAAGCGTGGTTCTTGCTGTAACGTGCTGTTGCCCTTGCATCCCGTGCACCGAAAGGGACCGCAGAGAGTATGAAAGTCTCCATAAACTTTTATTGCTTTTGTGGCCCCTTGTGGCAAAATAGGCATAACAATGCAAGTGCACCCCGCTAATGTAAAAGGGGCTTTAAGATTTCAGTGTATAAGTATACATCATTTTGTTTCCGGTGAATCCAAATGAGATGCAATGGAGAAAATGTTCAGCTCCATTCTAGGCAGGCGTGTATGGCACAAGAGACTGCAGATGGAGGTTTTGTCAAATGGAACTACAAAGTAAAACAACGTATGCATTCATTCAAGAGTTCTCTCTCGTCAAACCTGAAGTGCGTGCAGCTAAAAAGCACAATCTTCCCCAACTTGTGTTATTCAGATAGAGCCGTAGTGCACCAAGCCAGCCCACTGCTTACAATAACTGAGGGATACCTATCAATGGGTTCCTGTTCATTTGCCTTCATATTATTATTCAAACTCATCACTATTCATGTAATAACTGACTGTCCACTTTCTCCTCTGATTGCGGCATGTGTGGGTGCTGCTGAGCACTGCGATGGGTTCTGACGCAAACAGGGCCAGAAGTACATGCAGGGAAATCACGGTGTGTGAGGCATTTCCTATCTGTGTGATGTGTGAGAGGGCCAGCGGGGAGGAACGTTATGAAGCAAACAGCACTCAATGTAATATACATCACAGTGCAACCGCCCTAGTGAGGTGACTGCCTACAGGGAGAGCATTGAAATTCCTTCACTATGCTATGAAAAGAAATTGTGTAATGGAAGCATCACTTGCTGAGCCATATAAACATGCAAACTAGGAATTCTTAGTCACATCCACTTTAGTTTCCTTGTTATCCTTTTGGTGAGAAATGGAAGTTGCACAACACGGTGTCATGTGATGTGAAGCTGTATTCCTGAAAGAAACACATATAAGGATCATGTAGTATAAAATGTGCTAGGAATGATAAAGCTGAACTCTACAGTAGGTTAGGTAAAGCACAAAATAGTGAGTGCCTATTATGTTCTATGTGTCTAAAGGATGTGCCCCAGACCTTTACATAGAGTTCTGTGTAAACGTGATTGTAACATCCAAAAATAAAAAAAGTCAAAAAATAGTGCCCCCCAAAAATATGTAACCCCCTTTCCCCCCAAAAAAAGTAGGTCTCTGTATGTCCCACATTTTTTTCTTCTTTTTACATGGTCTGGGTGGCTTTGCCTATTGCAGGAGGTGTGCAGTGGCAGCGGGATTGCAGGATTTTTTTTAATTTTTTTTAGCTACAGTAATACGCTTATCTCGGCATGCAAATTATATAAAGTTTCCTATTTCGGATAAGAAAAGGACATTATGACCAGAAGGTAATTTCAACTTGCCCCTCCCTTTGAAAAGTTTACACAGTAATGTAAGCCTGCCATCTAGGTGATGTTTGATGTGGGAGAGGCAGTAAACTGTGGAAGCTGGGAGGGAACATTAACACTGAGCTGATTTTGAAAAAAAAAAAAAACTGCAGGAATTATGTCACTTTTTCGCGTTACAGGGAAACAGTAAAGATGGCAATCAACAGTGAATACTAAAAACAACAAGATAGGTAAGCTAAATAAGTTATTTCTTTTTTATGTTTTTCAGGTAATATGAAGTTTTCCCACTTAAAATTCCAGGAATGGCAAGTGTACAAACTTAAAATGTAAGTATGTACTTCCTGCATGTGCGTCGCTACAGTGAGCCACTCCCCTTTTCCTGCACGTGTACTTCCTGTATGTGAGTTGCTACAGTGAGCCACTCCCCTGTTCCTTCACGTGTACTTCCTGTATATGCTTCGCTACAGGGAGCCACTTCCCTGTTCCTTCACGTGGCACAGCGGTTAGCTGCTGATCTGGGGTCTATAACAGAGAGGAGAGGGGGCCAGGGAATATCCTAGAGGATACAGCAGCCAGCTCAGAAGGTAAGAAAAGCGGTGGCCACAGGGAGGGAGGGAGGGGCATGGATGGGACGCTCTAGCATCCATGCGGCCTGATGAACTAGTTTCACCTGGCGTCATGGGCGGCCTGCCCCTGGCTGCATAGCCTCTTCCCTTCTGTGCAAAATGGCCTTGTCACAATGTTCAGGACAAGAAGAGGGAAGCCTCTGTATATTCTAGAAGTTTCCCATTCCTTGACTCCACCGCTGCCATGCAGGGACCCTTTGAGCATGTCTGACAAGAGCTTGTTGAATATGTTCTGGTGACCACACTCCCCCCTGTGTATGACCGTGGCCATACTGTGCATGAGTGAGTACGATCTCGCCTGCACAGTAAGCCAAAGCTATTCGCTCACAAGCAGTTCTGTGCTTTTGCGCAGATATGCCTAAAATCAGGCTTTTGCAATATGGTCATGCTTGTAGACAAAGGTGAGCATGGCCAGGAATTAGAATAGGGTCCTGGCCAGCAGTGGCCAGTGGTCAAGGGGACATGGGGAGCCTCTGAACCATCCAGAGGCTTACCTCTTCCTAGATAAGTATCTTTTTTTTTTTGTTTGCAACAGCTTTGCAACATTTTATTAACTATTATTAATTATTGATAGTTAAGGGCCAAGGCACACACCCTTGGGTTTTCTACATTGCTATGAAAAGCTAAATCTATTCCATAACCAGACTTGGTCAGAAGTCGATTGACTATATGCATACCATTGTGTGATTAAACCAAGAAATGAGCACTAAAGAAATCCATTCATTTCAGGAGTGAATTGGCAAAACGCAAGTCACCCTCTGCCTAAAGTAATGCTATGTTTGACCTTGGCTAAAAGATAAAGACTTGCTGAATCTTTTGCTTTCAGGTTTGCCTGCCAACAACTGTAATTTTGCATTTGTTACTCATTTGTCTGCACCTGCTGCCGAAAAAGCCGCACTTGAGATAAATCTCCTCAGGACAGACTTCCCATAAGTGCATCTTGTCCCGGCCCCGGCTTGTGACTTTTTAGGAAGGTAATTTAAGCCTGAGGATTATTAGCCTTGCTAGAGCAGGCTATGGTACCAGAATTGTGAAGCAACCTATGGGAGCCGTTCATGTTATAGAGTTCAGCGCCTATCGGCTGTTTGCAGTGAAAGTAATTTATACCGTAAGATCATAACTCTTCCGAGAACTGTTGAGAATGAACATTTCATCATTAGAGTATTCTGAGGGTGTCTAACAGGTAAGCCTTTTACTGAATAGCTCTGCAAGGACGCAGTGTTCTGGCTATTTTATGGGGGAAAAAATATATTTACAATCTCTTTATTAAAGGATAAGTCTACTGGTAAATATGCCATGTCAACCTCAATGTGTTTCCTAATTCATAATGCAATTATAAGAATTACAAGAACTAACTCATAAACCCTTTCAAAGAACAAACACAAATGACAAAGCGAGCATAGGCAAGTTCTAAGTGGGATTGGTACTATATAGTCACATATTTATTCCATTATGTCACATGTCACTTCAGAAACACTAACGATTTCAGCTGCCCGGACGTGATCCTCCTGTTCAGGCGGCTGTTCTGGTGCAGTGGTGCGCTCCCGCACTCTCCCGTGCACGATCGCAGGTGTGCCCCCATGTCCCTGTGCTGTCCCCTGGTAGCTGAGAGATCAGTGAACGGAAACGTGGTTCCCGTTCACCGATCTGTGTACCCAGCAAAAAAACCATTATCAAAGACCGCAGTTTTTCTAAAAAAAAAAGTTTCCCCGTCCTCCTTGTGCTTCCGGTTAGCGAGAAGCATAAGGAAAAAAATCAAAAACTCAAGGTGGCCATCTTGTTGCCAGATAGTAAAACTACAACTGTTAATAAGCTATGTAAAAAAAAAGTAGAGAAGTCATTTTTGATTTTCCTGCTTAACTATGTCAAACTGCCTACAGAAACTCCTCAAGGTACCCCCTCAACGTTATACCACATCATTTTAATAGCAGCAAGGAGAGCCATATTCTGTAAATGGCTAGAGTCTGCTGCCCCAGACATCTCAATATTAAAACTAAAACTTCTGCATGTATTCCACATGGATAGGCTAAACACTTTACAGGCAAAGGAACTGAGAACTAAGTCTTTCTTCAAAACTTGGAGAAATTTTGTTTTATGCCAGTTTTCTTCTCAACAAATTGAAGCACTGATGAAGGACTTTTCGCTAACTTCTTGGTATTGTCTGGAAGACATTGGGGGCACATTGGGAAATCTCAAGGTTATTAGAAACACTAATATGGTTGACAATCGTTAAAAGAATACATTAAGGCACAGTGAGGCTCGGGATGGGGTTGGAAGGGTGGGTAGGGTTCTGAGGGGAGATAGGGAGGCTCCAGTATCTGTATGCGGCAATACAACTCTTTTTCTATTTTGTAATAGTTCCTTACAAAACAACAAACAAACACAGAACACTTATATCGCGCTTTTTTCCTGGCGGACTCAAAGCGCCAGAGCTGCAGCCACTAGGACGCACTCTATGTTAGGGAGACTTGCCTAAGGTCTCCTACCGAATAGGTGCTGGCTTACTGAACTGGCAGAGCCGAGATTAGAACTCTGGTTTCCTGTGTCAGAGGCAGAGCCCTTAACCAGTACACCATCCAGCCACTACTCACACAGTAACCTTACTGCAGTTACTGTGATTCTTTGTAAAACCGAATAAAAAATTTTGGAAAAAAAAAATCCCAACACCCAAAAATTACCCAAATACAATTTTTAATGGAAAAAAAAAATTACAATAAAAAAACAAACCCCTAAATAGTTACCTAAGGGTCTGAATTTTTTAAATATGTATGTGAAGGGGGTATACTACAAACATTTTTAAAATTATAAGCTTGTAAATAGGGATGGACGCAAAACTGAAAAAATGCACCTTTATTTCCAAATAAAATATTGGCACCATACATTGTGATAGGGACAAAATTTAAATGGTGTAATAACCGAGACAAATGGGCAAATAAAATACATAGGTTTTAATTATGGTAGCATGTATTATTTTAAAGCTATAATGGCAGAAAACTGAGAAATAATGATTTTTTTCCATTTTTTTCTTAATATTCCTGTTAAAATGCATTTATAAAAAAATAATTATTAGCAAAATG
This sequence comes from Hyperolius riggenbachi, assembly GCF_040937935.1. Classification (NCBI taxonomy): domain Eukaryota; kingdom Metazoa; phylum Chordata; class Amphibia; order Anura; family Hyperoliidae; genus Hyperolius; species Hyperolius riggenbachi. Next base: position 136,561,321 of record NC_090647.1, on the reverse strand, counting down.
TAACACCCAAAGAAAGTCTAATTAGTGGCGGAAAAAAACAAGATATAGATCAATAAATTGTGATAAGTAGTGATAACGTTATTAGCGAATGAATGGGAGGTGAAATTTGCTCAGTTGCATAAATCGAAAAATCCCAGCAGGCTGAAATGGTTAAAGGGGCACTATGGCGAAAAATTGTTAAATTTAAAATACGTGCAAACATAAACAAATCGGAAGTACATTTTTTCCAGAGTAAAATGAGCCATAAATTACTTTTCTCCTATGTTGCTTCACTTACAGTAGGTAGTAGAATTCTGACAGAAGCGACAGGTTTTGGACTAGTCCATCTCTTCATAGGGGGATTCTCAGGGATTTATTTATTTTCAAAAGCACTTAGTGAATGGCAGTTGCTCTGTCTAACTGCCAAAAAACTGTGTAGCGAGCAGGGAAGCTGGCCAGCATCATTGTTTAAATCCTTTTTAGGGAATATCTTCATAAAGAATAAAAGCCTTGCTGAGAATCCCCTATGAAGAGATGGACTAGTCCAAAACCTGTCGCTTCTGTCAGATTTCTACTACCTCCTGTAAGTGACAGCAACATAGGAGAAAAGTAATTTATGGCTTATTTTACTCTGGAAAAATAACATAATTCTAATTTGTCTATGTTTGCACATATATAAAATTTTAAAATTTTTCGCTATAGTGCCCCTTTAAAGGTGTATGCACAGGTATAAAATGTTGCAGAGATTGGTGCTCAGTCTCTCGTGCTACAGAACAAGGCTTAGTGCTGTTACTATGAAGGAAGGGGACGACAACGACAGTGCGGCTTCATAGAGGAATGGGTAAGGAGGAAAACAATGCACTTGAACGGATGACTCCAGATCTCTTGATGACACACTGGGAAATTTGTACTCAGGAGATACAGCCTCAGTCACCTTGGCTGAGAACTAAGCTTAAAGTACCTCTGAAATGGGGCCAAAATTGACAGTAGCCTATGGTGGGCTAGATTACCTTCATAGAAGTGTGCTGCCGCTACTCATTGTCATCGGGGTCCCACCACTCCCGATCCCCGGGGGTCTTCATATTCAATATCCTCCAGTCAACTATGAAAACCAGGAAGCTTCTCCTAGTATAAACTGCGCAGGCACCAGTTTCATAAACAAACTGAGAGATAAAACTATAGGAGTGATATGGCCCAAATGATCACCAAATATATACGCAAAAAGTACATTTTATTGATAATATAAACAATGTAAAATACTTATGATGCACGACAATTGCCATCCCCCCTCCCCCCCGGGCCCCAATATCCGCCCTATTTCACTTCACTTACACAAGTCAATAGTTATACACAGCCAACATAAGCCCCATTGATTCAAGCCAGTCCACTTTCTTATAATGTGACGGCACCAGTGTTTATAAAGTGGTAGCAAGGACTGCCCATCCTAGAATTAGGCAATGCAAACCAAAAATGTAGCCCTAGCGTTATATCGTTTTGGCAAATTACAGGTGGTCTTCCATGTTAGTAAAGCACAGTGACCATACAGTAGAGCTGCAGTGAGATATAGAGGCGCAAGTTCTTAACCTGGGGAGCACAGAGAAAGGAAGCACTCGGGGCCGCCCCTAGACTTTTTGCCGCCTGAGGCAAATTTTGAAAACAATTGCCGCCGCCTACGCCCCCCTCCCCCCCCCCGTGGGGGGCCGCCGAGCCGGAGGGGTAGCTGGCAGGATGGGGGTATTGGGCCTAGCGGTATTGTAAGTGGACGGCGATGCAGGAAGTGACGTCAGTGGAGCGCACGCTGGAACGCGGAAAAGGTGAGTCCTCCCCGCCCGTGCCTCTTACTATCGGGCTTTGGCTGCTTCCTATTTACAGCTGGAGGGGAGTGCAGATCGGGGGACCAAGGCGAGGGAGGGGGGGCCTGACCCCCCTCCCCACCGCTAGGCCCAATACCCCCATCCTGCCCGCTACCCCTCCGGCTCGGCGGCTGGCCCCCCCAACCGCACCCACGGACGGGCGGGTGCCGCCCCTAGAAGTTTGCCGCCTGAGGCAAAAGTTTCACCCCACCTCATGAGCGGGCCGGCCCTGGATTTACCAACTCTATCTTTCACTGCGCAGGTGCGACTTAAAACTGGGGGGGGGGAGGGCGTGTCAGAGGACAGCAAGTAGCGGGAGCACACAACTACCAAGGTAATCTAGCCCACCCATGGGCTTTGTTTTATAGATTTTAACCCAGTTCAGGGAGTAAGGAGTCACTTGCAGATATGCATACCTATTATCTGTGACAGTTTTTGCGGCAGAGGATCAGCACAACAGCCAAAACAATAGTATTTTTAGAAGAAGTTTAATTATGGCTTCTTCCATATCCCTCCTGTATCAGGTTCCCATTGCGGAGGAATCTGTAATCCTCTGCGCTCATTCCACTGTACTGACACAAATGCTTCACATCTGTCTGCACGTCTGAGGCTGTCACTATTTACTTTTTTCAGTGGCAGATTAGCTGCTAAGTCCTCCAAAGCTGCCGTTCCAAAATAAAATAGTTAGCAAACTTGGCACTTTCTGGATCCCCAAAAAAAAGATGTATTCCTAGTCCCTAGTTGAGTTTATGACCCCACTGGTTGTGTACATCTGTTTTATATGATGAGCATGAATGATAAGAAGCCCATATCTGTATAGCTCCTCTCCATGCTGCAGCCAGGCCAGGTCCTCTGTGGTACTAGAGGCTGCAACCAGCAGATGTCTAGAAAGATTAGCATTAGTGAAGCCTGCAGCACTATGCTCCAGAGAAGTTAATCTAGCTTTGCATATTCTTATGATAGTACAGTCATAAGGCAAAACACTGTGTAAATGATCCTCTAAGCGATGAAACAGCTTCCTCTCTTACATCAAAAAGACACATTGTGATTAGTCCTAAAGGACACCTAGAGGTCTACACTAAAGCACAGTAACAAAGAATGGACATTTGGAAAGCTGTGATGTATTGCGTGCTGCCAGTTACCACTGAGTCATTGCATTTGGAGGTAAGCCATCCTACCACTGTTATGCTTGGCAGTGAGGAAAGGAATTAAGCAGGGAGGCCAGGTGAAATAAGGGCTGGCTGTACTTTACAGACTGCTCAGAGAACAAACTCAGGTAACCAGCAAACTCTGAAGTTTAGAAACATTATTACTTTTCCCAATATATCTATGTTGTTCTCTCTCTCCCCCCCCCCCTCTCTCTCTCTCTCCCCCTCTCCCTCTCTCTCCCTCTCCCTCCCTCTCCCTCTCCCTCCTTCTCCCTCTCTCTCCCTCCCTCTCCCTCTCTCTCCCTCTCCCTCTCTCCTAAAATTATTTCTGGTGTAACTGTTGAGCATAAAATGAAAAATAAATTATTTATTTTTATCTGGTAAACAAGTAATAAAGATGCTAACTGGGCAATCCAAAAGTTAAAATCACTATTACTTTTCTTGTTGATAAATGATCATTCCCCAGTTCACCTTACTCTTATTTGGTACACAAAAATTTGGTACACAAAAAGGAAGTTGCAGGGCATGCTGGGTTGTCCTTTCTTGCTTCTCTTCTTCCCCTCAAACTTAACGAATGCAGCCTGATTGGCTGAAGCCTTTTTCCATCCTGTTTTCCCCTCCCACACCTCTGTTCCTCTCTTAGACAATATTTCTTCTGCTGAGACAATGCACTTTCTATAGTGAAGGGTGGGCAAATCACTCAGAGGAGAGTAAGGGAGGTAATTACATCAGGATTGGCTTCAAAATAGTCACAGTTAATATGGGAAACGCTAAGAAGGATGTTCTCTTTTTTTACTGTTGAAAAATCACAAAAATCAAAACGTGGACTGTGCAATACATACGTTATGTAAGTAGAGCAAGTATTTATCTACTTATACTGTATAGTATATGTGTTTTTTTTCTGAGATAGTATGGCTGACAGCTCCTCTTTAAAATAGACACATTATATACCTGAAAAGGAATATTACATACTTATCTTGCCATTATTTTCTTCTAACAACAATTCCTTCCAGTTCTGACAAGATTTTGTCAGAACTGAAATATATCAGTTGCTCTCGGTTATATATCAGTTGCTGTCAGTTACAACTGAAAGGATAACTGATGTGCAAGGTAATGTCCACATTTCCTTATGGCTCAAGTGGGGGATATTACAGTTTGTGGTGACCTGGAGGCTGTTACAGTTTCATTGCCATTTTTAAAATGGAGGATGAAGAATTCCATTGATCACGGTAGACAAACAGGACGCGGGAGAGGAGAAAGAGATTGATAAGTAGACTCTGCAGGAGGTAAGTATGATTTGAGTATTTTTATTTTGTCTTTTAACTTTCAGTTCAGGTTTGCTTTAAGGATACTTTCACACTACATCTGTTGCATTGTGTTGCAACGGATGATATATGTCACAATGGGCAATGTAATGGTATGCTCACATTATTATTATTATTTTTTATTTATATAGCACCAGCATCTTCCGTAGCGTTGTACATAATACAAACAAATAATGGGGAACAAATATACATAAGAAATACAAGACACTGTACAGTCATGACATTGAATAGAATAAATATAGATACATACATAGTTGATGTGTAGTTGGTACATGTACATATGTTAAAATAACAGCAGTATGAGAAACACTAGGAGGAGGTCCCTGCCCTTGCGGGCTTACAATCTAGAGGGTAGTGGGGAGGAAACAAAAGGGAAGGAAACACAAGGATTAGTGGGTGAGCCAGTGTGCATTCAGTGCTGCTTATAGCAAATTATAGGCTTGTCTGAACAGATATGTTTTCAGAGTACGTTTGAAGGTTTCCAGACTCGTGGCATGATGAACCGGCTGATGGAGGGAGTTCCAAAGGAGAGGGACAGCCCGTGAGAACTCTTGGATGCGAGAGTGAGAGAAGGTGACTAGGCTGGAGGACAAAAAGGTCTCCTGTGAGGAACGGAGGGTCCGGGCGGGGAGGTATCTGGAGATTAAAGAGGAAATGTATGGAGGCGATAGCTTGTGTAGAGCTTTGTATGCAAGTGTGAGAAGTTTAAACTGGATCCTTTGGGCAACTGGTAGCCAATAGAGGGATTGGCAGAGAGGGGCTGCCTCAGAGGATCTAGAAGAGAGGTGGATGAGACGGGCCGCAGAGTTTAGTAGGGATTGGAGAGGTGCCAGTCTGCTTTTTGGTAGACCACAGAGTAGGGTGTTGCAGTAGTCAAGACGGGAGATGATTAGGGCATGCACAAGCATTTTAGTTGCTTCTTGTGAAAGGAAGGGACGGATTCTGGAAATGTTTTTGAGATGGAAGTAGCAGGAGGTAGTTAAAGTGTTAATATGTGGTTTAAAGGAGAGCTCAGAGTCCAGAGTTACCCCTAGGCAACGAGCTTTGGGGGTTGATGCTATTGGGGTGTTATCTACATTGATTGTGACAATGGGAGGCAGGGCCGGCCCTAGACTTTTTGCCGCCTGAGGCAAGATTCGAAAAAAATCGCCCGCCCCCCCCCCCCCCCAGCCGTGGGGTGGGGAGTGCCGAGCTGGAGGGGTAGCTGGCAGAAAGGGGGTATTGGGCCAAGCGGCGGGGAGGGGGGTCGGTCTCCCCCCTCCCTCGCCTGGGTCCCCCGATCTGCGCTCCTCCTCCAGCGTAAAGTACCAGGCAGCCAGCGTGCATATCATTAAGAGGCAGCGGGCGGGGGAATCACTCACCTCTTCCGCGTTCCATCGTGCGCTCCACTGACGTCACTTCCTGCAAGGCCGTCCACTTACAATACAGTGGGCGGCGTTGCCGGAAGTGACGTCAGTGGAACACGCGATGGAACGCGGAAGAGGTGAGTGATTCCCCCGCCCGTTGCCTCTTCGTCATATGCACGCTGGCTGCCTGGTACTTTACGCTGGAGGAGGAGCGCAGATCAGGGGACCCAGGCGAGGGAGGGGGGGGTCCGACCCCCCTCCCCGCCGCTAGGCCCAATACCCCCTTTCTGCCCGCTACCCCTCCAGCTCGGCGGGCGGCCCCAGCGTCCATGCAGAGGCGGGTGCCGCCCCCCCAGATTTGCCGCCTGAGGCAAATGTTTCACCCCGCCTCATGAGCGGGCCGGCCCTGATGGGAGGTGGAACAGAGAGCGAAGGTGGAAATATCACAATCTCCGTTTTGCTCATATTGAGTTTAAGGAAGCGGGATGACATAAATGTAGATACAGCGGATAGACATTCTGGGATTTTTGATAGTAGTGTGGAGAGGTCTGCGGCAGAACAATAAATTTAGGTGTCATCAGCATAGAGGTGATATTGAAACCCAAAAGAGCTTATTATCTGTCCCAGGTCATGGGTGTAAATGGAAAAGAGGAGGGGTCCAAGGACTGACCCTTGTGGTACTCCCACAGACAGTGGGCGTGGAGTGGAGTTGGTATTGGCATAGGAGACCATGAAAGAACGTCCAGACAGGTAAGAGTTGAGCCAGGAGTGTGCTAGGCCCTTGATTCCCAGTGTTGAGAGGGTCTGGAGAAGTAGGGTATGGGGATCGGTTGAAAAGGGCGCCTGAGCTGCCTGTATGAAAAGGGCGCCGCCATAGACATCAATGTTATTTCTGGAAATATGGGCTACAAGGTGTAGAAAAGGGCGCCTGAGTTTTGATATGGGCTACAAGTGGGCTCCCCTTTGTAGCCCATATTTTTTCTGCTACAAGGTTTTCGGGCTACAAGCGGGCTCCCCTTTGTAGCCCATATTTTTTTCGGCTACAGTAAGGTGCCCCTCTGTAGCCCATATTATTGACTTTTTTTTGTAGCCGAAGTTTTTATATGGGCTACAAGCACTGTAAGCCGAATTATTTCATTCCCCCACTATCCATGGCGGCCTGGAGGGGGAATAGTAATTAACACATCCCAGAGTTTTTTTCTATCCGAAGTTTGTATATGGGCTACAAGCGCTGGAAGCCGAATTATTTCATTCCCCCACTATCCATGGCGGCCTGGAGGGGGAATAGTAATTAACACATCCCGGAGTTTTTTTGTAGCCGAAGTTTTTATATGGGCTACACCAGGCGTCTTTTTTGTAGCCGAAGTTTATATGGGCTACACCAGGCGCCTTTTTTGTAGCCGAAGTTGGTATATATATGGGCTCCACCAGGCGCCCTTTTTTACCGGCGCCCTTTTCATGTAGACCCAGGGTATGATCAACAGTGTCGAAGGCAGAGGACAGATCTAGGAGTATTAGTACCGAAAATCTGCCTTTGGCTTTAGCAGCTAGGAGGTCATTGGCAACCTTAGTGAGAACGGTTTCCATAGAGTGTTGAGGGCAGCAGCCAGACTGGAAGGGGTCCAACAGAGAATTAGCAGAGAGAAAGTTAGACAAATCTGAGTAAATGTGGCGTTCCAGAAGTTTGGAGGCAAAGGGAAGGAGAAAGACTGGGCGGTAATTAGAAAGGGCAGTAGAGTCTAAAGAGGGTTTTTTGATTATTGGTGTTATGATAGCTTGTTTAAATGAAGAAGGAAAAATGCCAGTAGAGATGGAAAGGTTAAACAGTGTTGTTAAAGCAGGAATGAGGAGGGAGGAGAGCTGGGGGATAAGATGAGAGGGAATAGGATCTGAGGCGCATGTAGTAAGATTAGCTTTAGAGATTAGTGAAGAAAGACGCTGTTCAGTTAAGGCTGAGAAGATTGTTAGCGGGCAGGAGGTTTGAGTGGGTGAGTGGTTATGTGGAGAGGGATAGTTGATAGTAGGGGAGCTGCCGGGCAGAGAGGAAAAAGGAAGAGGTGATTGGACCGGTGAAGAGGGCTGCTTTTTAAAGCTGTTCTGTAATGTTTCAATTTTGCTCACAAAATATGCTGCAAAGTCTTCTGCAGACAAGCTTGTGGTTGTAGGGGGAGGCGGGGGGTGGAGAAGAGAGCTGAAGGTGTTGAAAAGTTGTTTAGGGTTATGGGATTGTGAAGAAATGAGTGTAGAGAAGTATGACTGCTTTGCAAGTGAGAGAGCGTCCCTGAGCTGCAGCAGCGTGTTTTTATAGTGGGCGAAGTCATCTGCATTGGAGCTTTTCCTCCACTGCCGTTCGTCTGCCCTGGACTGTCTTTTCAGTTGTTTGATGCTTTCAGTCAGCCAGGGCTGTCTGTTGATGCGGCGGGGGCGGAAGTTGGTGAAAGGGGCGACTGTGTTCATGACAGCGGTGACTGTGGTGGAGTAGTAGATGGATGCTGACTCGGGGTCAGTGTAGGATGACACATCTACACATTAGTGGTTAACGCTTATTGATTGCAATTATGCAAAGCAATTTTAAAAACGACTTTTAAAGGAATTTGTATTTTTGCACATTCCTTTAAGAAAAATCACTCAAAAATGATACAGGCAGCACATTTTCAATTTTCTCAAAATCTAAACGCTGCAGTGAGAACACCCCATAGTGTGACACTGCCGCAGCACTTTGCCGATCGCTCGTGATTGGTAAACTGAGCACAACCGCTCACAGTACGATACAGCCCTTATTGGTTAAAATGAAATAAGTATGGCGGTCTCCATATCCCGTTCAGTTCTGGTGTCCTTGACATCAAAAGATCAGCATGTTAGTCAGAAAAGTGGCATCTTTCTAAAAATTCCTCACACAGCAACACTGTCTGCAGGTTTCCTTTCCTAATACATTTAGCAGTTTCATCTCCCATATTTGCATTTTATTTCTAATATTTCTCCCCTGACAGGTTTACTTAGAGATAACTGAACAGTTGTACACAATACAAATGTACATTTTCTCTCTTTTGAAACATTGATAAAAACAATGATATCATCTAACACAGTTGAATGTGTTCCTGCTCATAAAGAAAGGTTGGTTTTTCAAACAAAATCGTACAGCTGAGGAAAGAGCCACAAGTCTGGAAACTATGTTTATAGGGATCTATAGAAATGAGATGACCAGTCACCCAATCTGTCTGTAGCACAAGCAGGAACCCCTTAGCTAAACCAAGGCCCCTGTTTGTACAGCTGACCGCATGGAATGGGTGAGGTTATAGTGAATCTGAACTCTTGCACCGGACAAAAGAAAAACATAGAGCAATGTATGTATTTAGAGAGTATAGTCTAGTTAATTCCCCCTCATTTGTGTCTAATCACAAGTTGTAATTTGATATCTCCTCTGTGTCACATAACTGCCATGGCAGAGATGGCAGATTAGCTCATTTGAAAGCACAGGCTTAACAATATGTTTGCTTCCATGAATAAGGAAGTATAAACAGTGCAGATTTTTTTTTTTTTTTTTAGCATTTGTGTCAGCTGTAACAAAGACATGTTTTTTGTTTAAAGGTTATTATGCTGTTATGTGTATCTTTTAGAGCAGAGAGGACGTTCTGAATTCATGTCCGCTTTAAGGTGAGATGTCTGAAAGGAGGATACTGCTTCTGGGATTGGTTAGTGTCTAGTGGGGCAGCACAACCAAACAACTGCTGAAAACTGAGCCCACCAAGGCTTCATTCACACTGCCAAATGCAGATGGCCGTTCGATTAAAAACACATGTGCGGTTGCACTGCCATCTGCTACTTCCATGCATTGTACTGCTGATCCCATTCACTACAGTCAGCCCTGCCCTTTAACAAAAAATGCATGCAGCATTGCAATAGCACATCATACTGCTGCGCAGCACATGTAAGTGAACATTAGACAGTGCAGTCTATGCACGTATGATGTTCTTGAGTGTCGGCCACTATACACATTGCCGAAATGCACACGGCAAGGCATATAATGTGAACGAGGCATGTCTGCTTTTCAGCAACACATCAGTGTTACAAATGCTGAGAAGCGGACAGAAGCGGACACAAATGCATATACTGTAGCAAAAGAGGTAACACACAGCTGAACACGAGCACTGAGCTACCCTGCACCCTAAAGGCTCTTTGACACTAGCCAATGTGTGCACAATCCTGATTTCATACATGCGTTATGACTCACAGCACTCACAGCATGGGTGGTGGGGGGATGTTGTGCTTTAGTTCAAATCAGCTCTGCATCATAACTGACGGCACTAGCACCAGAACGTTTTAAAAACCAATAGCAAGTATTACAAGCCTCAAGTGGCTTCAGTTTAGCAAGTGGTATGAGCTGTACACTGATCTGCTCTGCTCTGAACAAATCCCTGACTGAGGCTTTGAACACTCTAGGCAGTGCAGAAAACCATGCATTTTCTGAACTGCATAGTTTTGGGGGTTGTTTTTGCTGCATGCTTGTTGCGTTTTTGAATGTGTTTGCATTTGACATTTTCATTTTTATTAATGTGCATAATTAATGGAGTAAAATACAGTAACATATTATGCATCAAGTATGATCTTGACCTTGGTTGTATGCAGGACTTGTACATGCGCTCACTGTAATCTTAACAGTAAGTACATGTATGATTCCTGCATACAGCTGATTTCCATATCGTACTGGAGATTTCCTGTACTTACAGTGAGCTCTGCCTGCCACCAGCCCAATATTGTTCACTGTCAATCCCAGGCCCGGAGTTACATCACAGGAGCCTATAGGCACAGATATCCTGGTACGCTAAATTTCACCCTTAAGAAACCCACAAACCCCCGCTGAACCGCACCACAAGTGTGCTGGCTGACCCAGCTGTTACTTCTCCCTTATATGTCATAGGTAGCTACAGGTGCCCCTTAGCATTAGGTAGCCAGCTGGTGGTGCCCCCAACTGAAGGGAGATGTTGTCAGTGGAATGCCAAGAGCCAGGTGACTAAACTAATTTACGCTTTGTTCAGGACTCTTCATAGGGAAGGAGGGAAGCGCTAGGGGAGGGGACTGAGCCACCCCTCCATCATCAGGCGCCTGTAGGCGCGTGCCTACAGTGCCTTATGATAAATCCGGCCCTGGTCAATCCTATCCTTATTGTGGATTGTGAACAGTAAGAAGATGCTGGCCCCTTACTGTTTCAGGGCTCTTCCCATTCAGAGTTTTGCTCCCCTTCCTGCTACCAATTCCTTTGCTCTACCTACTGCTGAGATCCCAGAACTATAGGTATAGCTATATGCAGAACTTGTACCCGTGCTCACTGTAATATTACCATAACAGTGAGTATATGTACAAGTCCTGCATACAGCCAACTTCCAGATTTTACTTGAGTTTTAAAGAGAACCTGAGACGGTGATAATGGCATTATTTATACTTACCTGGGGCTTCCTCCAGCCACATGAGGTCCGTGGACTCCCTCGCTGTTCTCTCTGGCGGCTTCTTTCAATTGTAATTGCTCCCGGTACATTGGCTGGCCATGCTGTTCTATGCACGCGCAGCTCGGCCACCCACGTGCACCTCTCCCGTTGTACTCCCATGTCTGGGCGCATTCTGGCGGCAGGGATGCGTGGCCTGAACAGCATGCACAGAAGCCAACAACTGGCTGGGACTGGCCAGAATACTGGGAGCTATTACAATTGAAAGGAGCCGCCAGAGAGGAAACCTCATGGGGCTGGAGGAAGCCCCAGGTAAGTGTAAATACTGCCATTATCACTGTCTAAGATACCCTTTAAAGAGAATCTGTACTTTAAAATTCTTACAATAAATAGCACATTCTATTCATTATGTTTTCCTGGGCCCCTCTTTGTTGTTTCTGCCACTCCCTGCTGCAATCCTGGCTTGTAATCGCCATTTTTATGCAGTGTTTACAAACAAAAGACATAGCAAGTGATAGGCTGAGAGTAGCTCAGTGTGTGAGTCATACAGAGTGTGCAGGGGGCCTGGAGAGGGTGTGTATAGCTTCTATCCAATCACAAGCAGCACAGCACATTCCAGCCTTACTGCCTGAGCCCGACAGAGCAGACAGAGGAAAAAAGATTACATCATATACCAGAGATAATACAGCCACTGTGCAACTAGAAAAGGCTGCAGTTAGATAGAGCACATTAGAACAGGTATAGGAACTTATAGGATGGAAGAAATAAGGATGAAAATTTTGTTCCAGAGTCTCTTTACGTTGGCCACTAGTGAGTGATTATTGAAACTCAGGAGCCACTGCATTTCCTACCCCCAGATTATTGGTGGGTCGGCTTATACACGAGTGTATATGGTACATGCAATAGTATGGGCAGCATTCACATACGCAGCAACACACAAAGACCCTTATTCAATTCACACTTTTTCCTAAGCTTTCTCCTAGGAGATAATTTTTCATCTTCCGTTTAAAATAACTTTTCAGCACTTTGCAGTTGACAGTCTTTATATTCCTCACTCCTATATCGCTTCACTGCAACCTCTTTAATAGATATATTGACATCGCTGTTAAATTATTTAGAATAAGCGGCTCTTCATCCTTAAATCCACTGAATGATTATTGCCTGTGCTAACACAATTACCGCAATTCTATTTGTTCAGAAGACATTAACCTGTGACCAATAAGTATAATAGCAAATCCTTTCATCTATTCTTTTTCTACTAATTTGCAAAAGAAGTGATGTAGGGACACTGCCGCAAACCCCAATTTCATTGCATTTCATTACAAAAATGACTTTTACATTCCACATTCTGCATTTGTGTGTTTATACGCACATGTGAACATCTTTGTGTAGTTTGTTGTTAACAGTTACCAGCAAATGTGTTAAATGCAGGATTGGCACAAGACAAAAGACAAATGGAGACTGGAGAAAGGGGCAGAAATTAGGTCAAAGGAATCCAGCAGTGAGAGAGATAAGTTGGCTTTACTAGGCTGTCAGCACTGAAAAAGAGAAACACAAGCATTCCACATGATGTCTCAAGGACTAACGCATATCGCTGTGCCAAGACCACTTCATCAGAAGACACTGCAATATGCCTGGGGTCCCCCTCCTACTCAACACTTATGCCAGTTATTCATTTAATTATATGCCTATTTCACTGCAAATTAATTTTCTGTATACTATCAGACTCTCTCGTATACATTCTTTTTTATGTCATTTATGAATTTTGGATTTGTCATTAATGTCTGGCAGTCTTTTTTACTATGGCGATTGATTTAAAGAGGTGGTGTCGAGAGCATACAGTACATCAGGGCATACATCCATCTTACTACCCACTATAGTAGAATATTGGTTATTTTACTGATATTCTATTGTTCGAAATAGTCGGATACCAGTAATTTTACTGATATTCTACTATCCCCCTCTGTACCCTAACATTCACACAAACCCTTCCCCATCTATCTAACACTGTCTACCACTCACCTACTCCTAACACTAACCACTGTTTTGCACTGGAGTTCATCTACACTGTAGCCCTAACTCTCACAAACTACTTCTCCCAGCATGCCCACCGCCATTCTAGCAGAGTTCTGCTACATAGTAGTGTATAGTCGGTATCTCCTTTTTTTAATACAGTTGTATCTGATGTTCCCCAAATTTCTCTGGCACTGCTCATTAGGGATGCTCATTCGGATTCCGCGGAAATGCAATTTCCGAAATTCCGATCGGAAATTGTATTTCCGCATCGGAATGCAGAAATCGGTAATGCAAGCGCCTTAGGTGGAAATCCGGAAATCGCGGAAATTCCACCCGACTTTAACATCGATTTTCTCAAAAACTATAAGGTCTTTTTGAAATTTTTTTACATCTTGTTCACATGATTCGGTTTAATAAACCCTGAAAATTTGGTGTTTCTAGGACTTAAGGGGGCTTTGCTATTAACCGCTAAAGTCGGCGGATTTTTACTGTAATGTAAAATGCAGAAAATCTGCATCTGCCTATTTCCTGCATTTTACATTACAGTAAAAATCCGCCGAATTTAGCGGTTAATAGCAAAGCCCCTGTAAGTCCTAGAAACACCACATTTTCAGGGTTTATTAAACAGAATCTTCTGAACACGATGCAAAAAAAAGTTTTCAAAAAGACATTATAGTTTTTGAGAAAATCGATGTCAAAGTCGGGCGGAATTTCAGCGATTTCCGGCGGAAATTCCGCATTGGAATGCGGAAATTAGTAGCGGAAAGCGTAATCGGTGCATGACGGAATGTGGATTTACCGCTGAATCGGAAATTGGCATTCCGACCATCCCTACTGCTCATCTGATTGGACATCTTTGTGTGTGGTTTTTATTTTGTTTTTTTATTAAAGGGGCACTACAGCGAAAAACTGTAAAATGTAAAATATGTGCAAACATATACAAATAAGAAGTACATTTTTTTCCAGAGTAAAATGAGCCATAAATTACTTTTCTCCTATAATGCTGTCACTTACAGTAGGCAGTAGAAATCTGACAGAAGTGACAGATTTTGGACTACTCCATCTCTTTATAGGGGCTTCTCAGCAAGCCTTTTATTCTTTATAAAGATATTCCCAAAAAGGGATTTAAAAAATCATGCTGGCCAGCTTCACTGCTCCCTACACAGTTTTTTGGCAGTTGAACTGAGCAACTGCCATTCACTAAGTGCTTTTGAAAATAAATATATCCCTGAGAATCCCCTATAAGGAGATGGACTAGTCCAAAACCTGTCACTTCTGTCAGATTTCTACTATCTACTGTAAGTGAAAGCAACATAGGAGAAAAGTAATTTATGGCTCATTTTACTCTGGAAAAATGTACTTCTTATTTGTATATATTTGCACATATTTTAAATTGTACAGTTTTTCGCTGTAGTGCCCCTTTAATTAGTTTGTGTAAGCTCCCTAAAGATGTACAGTGGGTAAAATAAGTATTTGATCCCCTTCTGATTGTTTTTTTTTTCTTCTTTATCAACCTAAATGCATTTTACTTTCACAGAAAGATGTGTTTTTACAAAAATGATGGCAAGGACAAAATAATCTCAGCTCTTAAAGGGAACCTGAAGTGAGTAAAATTATTTAAAATAAACACATGACGTAGCTGCAAATGAATATTGCATACGAACCTCACAATCAGTTCCTCTCAGAAACTCACCATTTTCTTCTTACAGTATACAATATTTTGTCAGAACTTAAATATACCAGTTGCTGTCAGTTATATATCAGCCGATGTCAGTTACAACTGAATGTGCAAGGTAATGTCCATGTTTCCCAATGGCTCAAATGGATGATATTACAGTTTAACAGAGTGCTGACCAGGTAGCTGTTAGGGGGTAATGGCCATTTTTAAAATGGAGGACAGAAAATTCCATTGATCACAGTGGACAAATGGGACGCAGGAGAGGAGAATGAGATTGAGTAGTAGACTACACAGGAGGTAAGTATGACCCGTGTATGGTTATTTTTACTTTTTATTTTCATTTCAGGTTCTCTTTAAGTTCACAGTGGTCAGTAGAGTTGCAGAAAAATTATGCATGTCAACTAACTGCTCATATATTTCTATGAGCCTGTTCACAGCACTGTGTTGTAACTAATCATGTTATTCTAACTCGCTGCATGCAGCTTTGTATTAAAGACTATGTCCAGTCTTCATTGCAGATCATGGTTATTATAACACATTTATAACGTGTGCAACTGGCCACTGTGAACCTAGCCTCAACCAAACACCTAACATGGGGTGAGGGGGATAATGCAACTGGCCACTGTGAACCTAGCCTCAACCAAATACCTAAACATGGGGTGAGGGGGATAATGCAACTGGCCACTGTGAACCTAGCCTTAACCAAACACCTAAACATGGGGGGAGGGGGATAATGCAACTGGCAACTGTGAACCTAGCCTTAACCAAACACCCAGAGCCGGGACAAGGTCCTCCAGCACCCAAGGCTGAGACACCAAAGTGCGCCCCTCCATCCCTCCCACTCCAGCCGTCACACACTGATTGCTATTAGACTAAGAGGCGCCACAGGGCCCACAACCTCCCCAACACCTTAATATCTAGTTATCTGGCTTGCAGGCACTGCTATGTATCCCCTTTTCTTATTTCTTTCTGCTTCAAACACAATTAGGAATGACAGCTGAATGAATTCTGCGCCCCCTTCTACACTGCGCCCTGAGGCTGGAGCCTCTCCAGCCTATGCCTCGGCCCGGCCCTGCAAACACCTAAACATGGGGGGAGGGGGATAATGCAACTGGCCACTGTGAACCTAGCCTTAACCAAACACCTAAACATGGGGGGAGGGGGATAATGCAACTGGCCACTGTGAACCTTGCCTCAACCAAACACCTAAACATGGGGGGAGATGGATAATGCAACTGGCCACTGTGAACCTAGCCTCAACCAAGCACCTAAACATGGGGGGAGGGGGATAATGCAACTGGCCACTGTGAACCTAGCCTCAACCAAACACCTAAACATGGGGCGAGGGGGATAATGCAACTGGCCACTATGAACCTAGCCTTAACCAAACACCTAAACATGGGGGGAGGGGGATAATGCAACTTGCCACTGCGAACCTAGCCTCAACCAAACACCTAAACATGGGAGGAGGGGGATAATGCACCTGGCCACTGTGAACCTAGCCTTAACCAAACACCTAAACATGGGGGGAGGGGGATAATGCAACTGGCCACTGTGAACCTAGCCTCAACCAAACACCTAAACATGGGGGGAGGGGGATAATGCAACTGGCCACTGTGAACCTAGCCTCAACCAAACACCTAAACATGGGAGGAGGGGGATAATGCAACTGGCCACTGTGAACCTAGCCTCAACCAAACACCTAACATGGGGGGAGGGGGATAATACAACTGGCCACTGTGAACCTAGCCTCAACCAAATACCTAAACATGGGGGGAGGGGGATAATGCAACTGACCACTGCGAACCTAGCCTTAACCAAACACCTAAACATGGGGGGAGGGGGATAATGCAACGGGCCACTGTGAACCTAGCCTTAACCAAACACCTGAACATGGGGGGAGGGGGATAATGCAACTGGCCACTGTGAACCTAGCCTCAACCAAACACCTAACATGGGGGGAGGGGGATAATGCAACTGACCACTGCGAACCTAGCCTCAACCAAACACCTAACATGGGGGGAGGGGGATAATGCAACTGGCCACTGCGAACCTAGCCTCAACCAAACACCTAAACATGGGAGGAGGGGGATAATGCAACTGGCCACTGTGAACCTAGCCTTAACCAAACACCTAAACATGGGGGGAGGGGGGTAATGCAACTGGCCACTGTGAACCTAGCCTCAACCAAACACCTAAACATGGGGGGAGGGGGATAATGCAACTGGCCACTGTGAACCTAGCCTCAACCAAACACCTAAACATGGGGCGAGGGGGATAATGCAACTGGCCACTATGAACCTAGCCTTAACCAAACACCTAAACATGGGGGGAGGGGGATAATGCAACGGGCCACTGTGAACCTAGCCTTAACCAAACACCTGAACATGGGGGGAGGGGGATAATGCAACTGGCCACTGTGAACCTAGCCTCAACCAAACACCTAACATGGGGGGAGGGGGATAATGCAACTGGCCACTGCGAACCTAGCCTCAACCAAACACCTAAACATGGGAGGAGGGGGATAATGCAACTGGCCACTGTGAACCTAGCCTTAACCAAACACCTAAACATGGGGGGAGGGGGGTAATGCAACTGGCCACTGTGAACCTAGCCTCAACCAAACACCTAAACATGGGAGGAGGGGGATAATGCACCTGGCCACTGTGAACCTAGCCTTAACCAAACACCTAAACATGGGGGGAGGGGGATAATGCAACTGGCCACTGTGAACCTAGCCTCAACCAAACACCTAAACATGGGGGGAGGGGGATAATGCAACTGGCCACTGTGAACCTAGCCTCAACCAAACACCTAACATGGGGGGAGGGGGATAATGCAACTGACCACTGCGAACCTAGCCTCAACCAAACACCTAACATGGGGGGAGGGGGATAATGCAACTGGCCACTGCGAACCTAGCCTCAACCAAACACCTAAACATGGGAGGAGGGGGATAATGCAACTGGCCACTGTGAACCTAGCCTTAACCAAACACCTAAACATGGGGGGAGGGGGGTAATGCAACTGGCCACTGTGAACCTAGCCTCAACCAAACACCTAAACATGGGGGGAGGGGGATAATGCAACTGGCCACTGTGAACCTAGCCTCAACCAAACACCTAAACATGGGAGGAGGGGGATAATGCAACTGGCCACTGTGAACCTAGCCTCAACCAAACACCTAACATGGGGGGAGGGGGATAATACAACTGGCCACTGTGAACCTAGCCTCAACCAAATACCTAAACATGGGGGGAGGGGGATAATGCAACTGACCACTGCGAACCTAGCCTTAACCAAACACCTAAACATGGGGGGAGGGGGATAATGCAACGGGCCACTGTGAACCTAGCCTTAACCAAACACCTGAACATGGGGGGAGGGGGATAATGCAACTGGCCACTGTGAACCTAGCCTCAACCAAACACCTAACATGGGGGGAGGGGGATAATGCAACTGGCCACTGCGAACCTAGCCTCAACCAAACACCTAAACATGGGAGGAGGGGGATAATGCAACTGGCCACTGTGAACCTAGCCTTAACCAAACACCTAAACATGGGGGGAGGGGGGTAATGCAACTGGCCACTGTGAACCTAGCCTCAACCAAACACCTAAACATGGGAGGAGGGGGATAATGCACCTGGCCACTGTGAACCTAGCCTTAACCAAACACCTAAACATGGGGGGAGGGGGATAATGCAACTGGCCACGGTGAACCTAGCCTCAACCAAACACCTAAACATGGGGGGAGGGGGATAATGCAACTGGCCACTGTGAACCTAGCCTCAACCAAACACCTAAACATGGGAGGAGGGGGATAATGCAACTGGCCACTGTGAACCTAGCCTCAACCAAACACCTAACATGGGGGGAGGGGGATAATACAACTGGCCACTGTGAACCTAGCCTCAACCAAATACCTAAACATGGGGGGAGGGGGATAATGCAACTGACCACTGCGAACCTAGCCTTAACCAAACACCTAAACATGGGGGGAGGGGGATAATGCAACGGGCCACTGTGAACCTAGCCTTAACCAAACACCTGAACATGGGGGGAGGGGGATAATGCAACTGGCCACTGTGAACCTAGCCTCAACCAAACACCTAACATGGGGGGAGGGGGATAATGCAACTGGCCACTGTGAACCTAGCCTCAACCAAACACCTAACATGGGGGGAGGGGGATAATGCAACTGACCACTGCGAACCTAGCCTCAACCAAACACCTAACATGGGGGGAGGGGGATAATGCAACTGGCCACTGCGAACCTAGCCTCAACCAAACACCTAAACATGGGAGGAGGGGGATAATGCAACTGGCCACTGTGAACCTAGCCTTAACCAAACACCTAAACATGGGGGGAGGGGGGTAATGCAACTGGCCACTGTGAACCTAGCCTCAACCAAACACCTAAACATGGGGGGAGGGGGATAATGCAACTGGCCACTGTGAACCTAGCCTCAACCAAACACCTAAACATGGGAGGAGGGGGATAATGCAACTGGCCACTGTGAACCTAGCCTCAACCAAACACCTAACATGGGGGGAGGGGGATAATACAACTGGCCACTGTGAACCTAGCCTCAACCAAATACCTAAACATGGGGGGAGGGGGATAATGCAACTGACCACTGCGAACCTAGCCTTAACCAAACACCTAAACATGGGGGGAGGGGGATAATGCAACGGGCCACTGTGAACCTAGCCTTAACCAAACACCTGAACATGGGGGGAGGGGGATAATGCAACTGGCCACTGTGAACCTAGCCTCAACCAAACACCTAACATGGGGGGAGGGGGATAATGCAACTGGCCACTGTGAACCTAGCCTCAACCAAACACCTAACATGGGGGGAGGGGGATAATGCAACTGACCACTGCGAACCTAGCCTCAACCAAACACCTATACACGTGGTACAGAAGGACTAATGTAGAGCTAGGTCAAAAACGGGCTAAGATCGTTACACAGGTAATCAGATGACTACAGTACAAGGGATAGAGACAGGTGCTAGGTCAATATTCAGGCAGACATCATACACATAGGATCAGATATACGAGGCACAGACAAGGATGAGACAGAGACAAAGTCGTTAAGCTAGCCGAGGTCTATAACGGGTATCAGATGACTGAGGTACAAAGGGATGAGACTTTAATCAGAGTGGCGCAGTGCTGGGCCGAAATTACGCATGAGCGTAATTACGCATCGTAATTCAATGTAAATTTACGCGTAACTTACGGTCTTACGCGTAATTATTTACGCGTAAGCAGTTAAGTGGTATCATAATTACACTGTCTACCGTAATTGCTAGGTATGTGTGAGAAAATGCGGAAAAGCCGCCGCGGGTACTCAGAGCAAGGCGGCTGATTCCGCGTCCAACGCGGCAGGTTGCGCGCGTGGGTCTGCATCCACTGGCATGACAGAGCGCGATGAAACCGCTGCATGCCTTATGAACAAGGCGGCGGATTCTGCGTCAGACGCGGATGTTTGCACGCATAGGCATATTTCTGACAGTACTGCTGAACGCGGAGGAACCGCCGCATGCTTGGACAGCGGTGCGGCTGGTTCCGCATCCAACACAGCAGAAACATTACAACACATGTCTGGTGAGGCTGGGACTGATAGTCTACACAGGTTCAGGAGGACGCGCGCGCGCGGAGAGGCAGATCCTTTATGACAGTCAGAAGGGTGTCAGCTGACCAAGCCGGTCAGCTGACAATTCCAGCAGTTTTCATTGGTCCAGCACTTAGGGGTGGCACTGGAGAGCGCTGGGGTATATATACTGGGTGCTGGTCATTTCTCTGGTGTCTGGCGTTACGATCACTACGTGGTAGCACTCAGACATTCTGTCAGTATCTGTGTTATTATCTGAGTTATTATCTAGACCAGTTTCCAAGGTGTTGATGACCAAGGAGCTCACACCTTAGCCTAGGAATCCTGTTATTATCTGTGTTATTATCTGAGTTATTATCTAGACCAGTTTCCAAGGTGTTGATGACCAAGGAGCTCACACCTTAGTCTAGGAATCCTGTTACCATCTGTGTTATTATCTAGACCAGTTCCGGGGTGTTGATGATCTAGGAGCTCACACCCAAGTCTAGGCATTGTTGATTATTTGTTATGACCTTCTTCTTTCCTGACCACTCTTCTGATCTCTGATTAGGTACTTCGCTATATCTGATACTCTGTTGCCAAACTCTGCTAGTCTTAGGAATCCGCATCTGTCTCCTGTCTCTGTACTTTATCTGTCTGTGTGTTGACGACCTGGCCTGCCCGGCCTCGAGAACTATCTCCTCAGCTAGAGATAGTTCACAGTCTGTTTGTGACATCCCTCCATTGGTGTCACTCACACTCTGGTCCTTCCCACTCTCAGCCTGACTCCGCCCTTGGGGAGCTTCAGGCCTTTGGAAGGAGCCTGTCTCTGAGCAGTATCTCGTACTGCCTAGCACCCTCTATAGGGTGCTCTCCTCAAAGTATTACTTTTGCACCAAACACTCATATTACTCAGGTGTTACACAGGTTAGAGATATATCTGATTATCGGTGATACTGCAGATCATCAATAATCGGGTATATATCTGTATTTTCGGTGATACTGCAGATCACCGGTAATCAGATCCTCTCTGTGTTACACCGATCGTTACAGTATGCATAATTTTACGAAGACTTATGTGTAATTTTACGCGTAATTACTAACGTAAAAACTCCCCATTTCTAAGAGTAGCCAATCAGTCAACATCCTAATCAACTAATAGTATCTTCTCCCACCCTTCAGTATAAGCGTACGTTTTGACGCATACGAATGATGTGTACGCAATAACTGTCACATTGACGGCTATTGCGTACACATCGTCCGTATGTGTCAAAAAATACGCATTAATGGGTATTACGGCACTACGCGTAACATCATAGTGTAAGTGCCTACATTACGGTATCCTTACGCGTAACTGCGTAAGTTAACGCGTAATTACAGTGATGAACCGTAGATAATTTCCTACGCCGTAACCGTAATTGCGTAATGCGTAATAGCGTAAAATTATGTGTAGTGATCCGTAAGCGTAGATTTTTCCATAACGACCAGCACTGGAGTGGTGGACTTGCCAGATCATACACAGAAATACAATAATTACTATAATTACAATATATATATATGTTACACAGTTCTAAACTGACTGGAGTACATATATATCGGGCTGATGCGCAATATATGAAATGTATCTCTCAAACAACTATCTCACTAGGATAAGGACCAAGAACCAGCGTACTGATTAATATCAAGGCCAACGAGCAAGTGAATACTCTGGCCTTAAATACCCAAGAGGCAGAGCAAATGCCGAGCCCCCAGAATTGACAGCATCTCCTGCAATAAGGTGTCAGCTGATGACATCACAGCTGACACCCCATCAGACACCGCCTCTTCAGCCTATAAAGGCAGCTCTGAGCTGCGCGCGTCCTGCCAGAAACAACACGCCGACCCACATCTACAGAGGAGCCGGGGATGCAAACATTCTGATTCACGTCTACAGGGGAGCCGGGGATGCCATTGATCAAATAGGAAGAGGAAGCTTCCTCCAGCTGCTCCACACTATCAGAGCAGCCTGCAGAGACCACACCAGGTAAGATTGTTACATTGGGATAATGCAACTGACCACTGTGAACCTAGTCTCAACCAAACACCTAAACATGGGAGGGGGGGGGGGGTAAATCTTTGTTGTGGCAAAGACAGCAATACAAATCTGACAGATTTCTAAACTGACCAAAAAAACAAAAACAACTTTACTCTTTTTAAATAAAGCCACAGTTTAAACCCTTCTGTTTACTACTCATTCTTTGAAAGGATTCATGTATAATTTGTGGGAAAGTTATAATAATCTGTATCAAGGCTATACGTCTTTTTTGTAATTTAATGTTATTAAAAAATTATTTTAATTTCTGATTTCAACCAGCTACAGTGTGGGAAAGAAGTATTTGATCCCCTGCTAATTTTGTTTGTGTGCCCTCTGACTAAGAAATGACCAGTCTAAAATTGTAATGCTCTCACTGAGAGAAAGAATAACAATTGAACCCTCAAAAACCCAGTGCCTAAAAGTCTGAACTTGATGTGCATTGGAATGAGTGAAATAAGTGATTGATCCCCTATCAATCACATAAGTCAGACGTTTCCTGTAAATGGCCACCAGGTTTGCTCATATCTCAGGAAGGATTTTGTCCCGTTCCTCTGCAGATCTTCTCCAAGTCAGTAAGGATTCAAGGCTGATGTTTGGCAACTCAAACCTCCAGCTCCCTCCACAGATTTTCTGTTGGCTTAAAGTCTGGAGACTGGATAGGCCACTCCAGGACCTTCATATGCTTCTTCTTGAGCTACTCCCTTTGTTGCCTTAGTCATGTGTTCTGGGTCATTGTCATGCTGAAATACCCATCCACAGCCCATTTTCCATGTCCTAGCTGAGGGAAGGAGGTACTTACCCAAGATTTAAAGATAAGTGGCTACACCTATTGTCTTTTTGATGCAGTGATCGTGTCCTATCCCCTTAGCAGAAAACCCCCCAAAGCATAATGTGTCCACCTCCATGTTTGATGAAGTGGATGGTGTTCTTGGGGTTCCTCCTCCTCCAGACACAGTGAATTAAACTGATTCCAAAGAGCAAAATTTTGGTGTCATCTGACCACAAAACTTTCACCCAGTTCACCTTTGGAATGTTCAGATGTGCATTGGCAAACTGCAGATGGGCCTGTACATGTCTTGAGCAAAGCCTTGCGAGCTCTGTAAGATTTGAGTTTTTCAGGACATAATTGCTACCAATTGTTTACTTGGTAACTATGGTCCCAGGCCCAGCTTCCCTGAGATCATTGACAAGTTCCCCTCTGTGTAACTCTGGGCTGTTTTGTCACCGCTCTCATAATTGTTGCAACTATGAGGTGAGATCTTGCATGGAGCCCCAGACTGAAGGAGATTGACAGTTATTTTGTGTGTCTTCTGTTTGCAAATTATCATGCCAACTGTTGTCACCCTCTCAACAAGCAGCTTGTAATCCAGTACTGACTTGTGCCTGTCTACAATCTTGTTTGTGACATCATTGGACTGCTCTTTGGTCTTGGCCATGGTGGCTAGTCTGGAATCTGATTGATGGCTTCTATGGACAGGTGTCATTTATACAGGTCCTGTATCAAGCTGGGATAAGGAGCATTTCTTCTTTACAGAGAGTATGCTCTTACCTGTATACACCTGGGAACATGAAATATTGTTGGTTAATAGGGGATCTAACACCTATTTCACTCATTACAATGTTTATCAAGCTATGACTTTGGGCACTGGGTTTTTGAGGGTTCTTTTGGGGTTATTCTGTCTCTCCCAGCTACTATAAACCTACCATTACAATTATAGACTGCTCATTTCTTTTTCAGAGGGCACACACATAAAATCAGCAGGGGATCAAATAATTCTTTCCCTCACTGTATAAATTCAGAACATTGCCAGGAAGTACACATTTCAAACTTTGCAGTGGTTACAAAAATGCACTGCTTGGTGTACTCTTGGCTGTACAAACTGCCCATAAGTGCAATATTACTGCTTAAATAATTAGCTGCATTTAGCAGCCAGCCTTGTTGGTCATGTTGCACTTCCATCTAGAACTTCCAACTAGGAGTACTCCGGGCAGAAATTGAACTTTCCTCACTAAAAGTCGAATGAAATATACATTATTTACAGTGGGCATTCAGTTAAAGGAGAGATCATCAACACTGGAGGGGGCAATGCTTACATAAGAAATTGATGCTTACCGGTAATTAATTTTCTTTTCATTTTTGTTTCATTACCCACTGTGAAGGTAGCCTCTGGCTATGTTCACAGTGGTGCATTGCAGAGCAACGTAACGGATGTGCCACACTGTGGTGTTATGGCATGTTGCATCGTAACACACTGCATGCAGTGCATTCTCACAAGACATGTGCATAAACAGTGACAGTGAAGCATACTTTGCATTGACTGCATGCTTCACTGTATGCAGCACAACACTCGTATAATGTGCAATGTTACTTCCCCAGTGCGTTACGTTACTGCTGTTACAGGGAACACACCCACTCTGAACTTAAAGAGAAACCGTAACCAAGAATTGAACTTCATCCCAATCAGTAGCTGATACCCCCCTTCCCATGATAAATATTTTCATTTTCACAAACCAATCATCAGGGAGATTGGCTAATATTGTGGTGAAACCCCTCCCACAGTGTGATGTCAGGTCCATGGTTCTAACATCACACTGTGGGAGCCTTGTTGCATTGTGGGAAATAACAGCTGTTTACAGCTGTTTCCAACTACCAAAAAAGCAAGCAACATCTCCTTCCACTGACATTCCCTACCAGCAGTAAAAATGTCCCCATGTAATACATGTCAGAATGTAAATCAGGGAGAGGAAAGATTTTACAATTGGCAAACACTGACTAAATCATTTATACATAATTATTGTAAAAATGAAGCACTTTTTCATTACATTATTTTCAGTAGAGTTCCTCTTTAACTTTACTGTCCTGTTTTTTCTTATTAAGATCAACAGACAGCATTATTGCTTTTAAATGCAACTCAAATATTACTTTTTCCTAAGGGCCCATTAACATTATATGTGTTCTGGTATTTTCAGAACACGAAAACGTTTATGATGAACAGTCTTGTGCTTTCTCTATCAAAAGTGCAGCATGTTGAATTTGTATCTGATTTTTTTCCCTTTTTTAGTATGTGTTTCCCATTTAGTGTATTAAGTTGAGTTCCTGACAAAGGCGTGGTTAACGCCGAAACGCGTCGTGACGTCAGACGGCACCTCCGCGACCTGACCCCGCCCACCGCATCCAGCTCCACGCCAGCAACATCGGTCCCCGCAGCTCTGGCCAAGCGCGGCTGACAGGAGAGGATTGCCGGCAGGCTATACAGGCGCAATTGTTCTATCATACACTGTAAGTGTATATTTATGCGTGTTTTATTTAAGTAAAAAATTTATTGCACCAGCGGTGTGCTCCTTTTTTCTTTTTCATCTTGATTTTGTGCATGACATGTTTGCAACTAGTTGCCCTGGTCAATGCCATCTATACAGGCCCGGATTTAGGCCAAGGCCACCTAGGCCATGGCCTAGGGCGCCACAGGAGCAAAGGCACCAAAGCAGCAGGCTAAACCGGTGCAACATTTGCAAGCTTGCAAATGCTGCAATGCAGAGAGATCAGGCAAGCACCTGACTGCGGTACTCTGCCGCTAGCTGCCTGTGCAGCAGCCACCTTGCTCTCTGTGCACGTTTGCATTGTGGCTGGCGGCTATGGACTTGGGCAGCATTGGAGACAGAAATGAAGAGGAAGCTTCTGCGCTGGAGATGAGCAGATAAATGAGTGACACTGATGGCTGCTGTGCAGGGGTGCCTCTAGCCATTTTGCCACTCCAGGCAAAAAAGCCTGTGGCACCCCGTCCCCCCCCCATGTGGCGGCCACTACGGCCCCCGACCCCTTCCCCCCTTAACCGTGGCGCCTCCCCCATTTAAAAATAATCGGAATGCGGCAGTGTTTCACCAAAAAATAATCGTAATGTGACAACGTTTTACCAGAAAATAATTATAATGCAGCAGCGTATCACCAGAAAATAATTATATTGCAGCAGCATTTCACCAGAAAATAATCATAATGTGGCAGCATTTCACCAGAAATTAAACTTACTGCGGAAGCATCTCATCACAAAATACACATAGGCAGGGCTCCACTTTCATGAGGCACAAAGGGGGACAGAAGGAGGCACAGGGGTACTGAATAAGACACAAAGGGTGGCATAGGGAGGCACAGGGGGACAGAAGGAGGCATGAGGGTCAGAAGAAGTCACAAAGGAGGACAGAAGGAGGCACACAGGGGAACAGAAGGGGGCACAATGGGCGACAAAAGGAGGCACAATGGACGACAAAAGGAGGCACAATGGGGGACAGAATGAGACACAAAAGAGGACAGAAGGAGGCACAGGAGGACAGAAGGAGGTACACAGAGGAGGAAGGAGTAAAGGGGGACAGAAAAAGGCATAAGGGCCAGAAGGAGGCACACAGGGGGACAGAAGGAGGCATACAGGGGGACAGAAGGAAGCACAAAGTGGGGCAGAAGGAGGCACAAAGGGGGCATAAGGAGGCACAATGGGGGACAGATTGAGGCACAAAGGGGGACAAAAGGAGGCACAGGAAGAAAGAAGGGGGCACAGGGGGACTGAAGGGCACACAGAGAACAGTAGGAGACACAAAGGGGAAGAAGGAGGCATGATGGGGACAGAAAAAAGCACAAAGGGGGCAGAAGGAGGCACAGAAAGACAGTAGGAGGCACAAAGGGGAACAGAAGGATGCACAAAGGGAGACAGAAGGAGTCACAAAAGGGTGGCAGAGGGGGATGTAAGGAGGCACGGGGAGACAGAGGGAGACAGACAGAGCCACAGGGAGACAGAAGAAGGCGCAAAGGCGCACAGAAGGATGCACAGGGTAACAGAGGAAGGTGCAGGGGTCAGAGGTGGCACATGGGGACTGAAGAGGCACATGGAGACAGAATGAGGCACATGAAAACACAAGGAGGCAGAGGGGGACTGAAGGAGGAACAGGGGAGCAGAGGTAGCACAGGGGGGCAAAGAAAGGCACAAGGGGACATATGGAGGCACAGGGGGACAGAAGAAGGCAGAGGTGGCACAAGGCGACTGAAGGAGGCACATGGAGACAGAAGGAAAAACAGGGGGTCAGACATGGCACAAGGGACTGAAGGAGAGACAAAAGGGACAGAAGGAGACACAAAGGGGAGAAAAATGATGTACAAGGCACAGAGGGACACAGTGGCAGCTGCCTGCAACTTACGCTAAGCAGATGCAGCAGAAGCTAAGAATAGAACACCAATGGGGCGTGGCTTAGTCAAGGGGGCATGGCTTCATCCTGGGGGTGTCGCTTAATTCAGAAACATGGCGCCCCCAGGACCAATGGCACTCCAGGCAATGGCCTGTTCTGCCTATGCCTAGAGGCTCCCCTGCTGCTGTGGTGTGAAGGCGAGCTGGCTTCCTATACTGAAAGGGGGGTGGGAAAAGGGGGGATTAAGGGAGTCATCTGGCTATCTATACTGGAGGGAAAGGTGGGTGGAGTCATCTGGCTACCTATACTGGAGGGAAGGAGGGGAGGGGTCATCTCGCTACCTATACAGAAGGGGGGCGGCTGGGGACAGTGGCCTTGGGCGGTAAAGAGTACAAATCCGGCCCTGCATCTATATAAGGTCAGAGCCTTCAAATGTTATTATGAGAAAATCCAAAATTCCAACTTTAGTGGTGACGACAGCTGGAGCTCTCAGCTCTGGTCCTTGTTCAAGGATTTTCTTCCTCAATGCCATTTTTCTGAATAGGTCATAAAAATTTCCTGGAAGGATAACGGCTTTAGAATGCAAATTTTTGTAGTAACAAAATTCTTGTTCTTGTCCGCTTCCTTTATACTTAAAATCCACAAATGGCATAATTGTCAATGTTACAGAAACCTTGAGCAAGACGGAAGGTGAACTCAGCATATATTTAGAATTGCGCACATAAACACTGCAGCTTCTGCTATGATGATTAGACTCTCAGTTTTACCAGTTGGCTAAGTGATGCTTCTTTGTGCAGTTTTTGTTGCGTTAAATCACTGATTTTCTTTGCAGCCAAAGAGATCAGCAGGGCTGCCAAGCTACTGGCATTGTTTTAAATCAAATAAATATGGCAGCCTCCATATCCCTCTTACTTCTGGTTTAATTTAAAGTAGTATTTTCAAAAGATAGTTACCAATGATCCTTTCATGTTCCTGTCAGTTCAGGTTTTCTTTAAAGTGACCCTGAGATGAGTAATAATAAAAGATTTATACATACCTGGGGCTTCCCCCAGCCCCCTCCGCCATCTTCCTCTGCCTCCTCGTTGTCCCGTTAGAAGCCCCGATAGCTTGCCCAGTCGGGGTGCACTGTGCATGCCGGGAGCACTCTGTGCCTGTGCAGTACTACTGAGCAGGCAAAGAACGCTCTCAGCTGCAGGAGTGAGACGGGGGGGCGCATGCAGCCCTGGGGGGCTCTGACTTGCCAAACTTACAGGACTGCTAACAGGAGAACAAGAAGATGGCATGGGAGCAATCGGTCTGGAGGGGGCTGGAGGAAGCCCCAGGTATGTATAAATATTTTATTATTACTCATCACTGTTACACTTTAACCCCTTCTCAACCGCCTAACGCTGATAGGCGTCAGGAAGGTGGCAGCCCCAGGACAGCCTAACGCCAAAAGGTGTCAAGTCCTGGTTTTGCTCCGCCATCAGTCTACCAGTGACTATCGCCGCTAGTTAGACACTGAAACCGCTATCTATTTGCGATCTATGGCAGAGCTGTACTGGGGACAGCCATGTCACTCGGCTATCACCTGGAGAGGCTCAGAGAGCGACTGGCTCTCATAAGCTGATGTCTATAAGAGCTGATCACTGTGATTGGTTGGCAGGGGGAGGGACGGAGAGGGGTAAAAAAACCCCAGTAAAATAAAGAAGTTTGTTTTAAAAAAAAATACTAATAAATAAAAAAATTAAAAATAACCAAACATTGAACGCGAGGTCAGAGCCCACCAACAGAAATATCTGTTGGTAGGCAGAAAAGGGGGGGGGGTCATTTGCGTGGTATGGCTCTGCAGC
The DNA here is from genome assembly GCF_040937935.1 of Hyperolius riggenbachi. Taxonomy (NCBI): domain Eukaryota; kingdom Metazoa; phylum Chordata; class Amphibia; order Anura; family Hyperoliidae; genus Hyperolius; species Hyperolius riggenbachi. The sequence goes on along the minus strand of NC_090647.1, from coordinate 136,531,862 downwards.
AAGCTATTAAAGCTGCAGAGCCCAAATTTGTAAAAAATAGCCTGGTCACTAGGGGGTTGTAAGCCTATGGTCCTGAACTGGATTTGTAGCAATTATAGACAATAGAAAGTGATCATCAGTCATGGGTAAAACACCGCTCTGATCAGAGAGATTGCAGCAATCCTAACCTATCTACCGTAGATACTGCTCATGTGTTTAAAACATTTGACACCGATTATAGGTCCTGTTCTTCCAGGTGGTAAATTTGCAGTCACACTGCAGTCTTAGGGGACACTGGAAAGCAGGAACACAATTCAATGGCAGGGTAAATGTGGGACACACTTTGGTGTAGTACCTGGGAGGCTGGGGCACAAAAAAGAACTTTGGAATCACTCCTCCTACTTTTTAAAACATATTTCATAAGGCCATCCTGCTGTCACCAAAGGTGTTTTTTTAATACTGCTATGGAAAGTACAAATCACTGTGGGCTCTACATCTCAAAAAAATAGATTGGACAGCATTTTCACTGACCTTTAACCAGGGAAACTCTTATATACATATAAAGCAGGAGCAGCTTTGCATGGCAACACACATATTTGGAAGATTATGGTGTGGCCAGTGTGTATGGATACTGGAATGGGTGGTTAACCCTTAACCTAGCGGTTTTTGTTTTGTTTTTTTAAAAAAGCTCTACGCCAATGTCAGCTATGTTTGCATTATGTTTATTAAATACCTTGCCGAAACATTAATGTCAAAGTCCACATGAGTCAGTAGGGATTGTTATTCAGTGCAAATAAATTTGACATGAGAATTATGCTAATTATAATGATAACTGATTATGGTAAGTATTATGAAAATCTACTGTAAGGGCTGAAACCCACTAGAGCAATTTTGTGAATGTTTAGGGAGCGATTTAAAGTGTTAGCGATTTCGCTAAACGCTCAGCTAATGTTAATGGATGGGCCAAATTCCACTGGAGCGATTGCATTTACCAAAATGCAAAAGCAGGACATGCAGCATTTTTAGCATGTAGCGATTAGCGTTAGCGTTTCTGCAATGTAAAGTATATACTGTAAATGCTGGCATAATTGCTCATCAAAACCTACACAGAGTGATTTTGCTAGCGTTTTTACATTACTGCACACTGTAAAAAAAAAAAAAAATAATTGAAAGGACCAATCAGATTTAAAAACGCTAATTACTACACAATCTCTGGCGAAAAACGGACACTTTTCAAAAACGCTACCAAAATCGCCAGCAATCGCTCATGAAATTGCGTACAAACAGCTCATTAAAAACACTCACGATTGCGATTAATGGTAGCGTTCTGTAGTGGGTTCCTCAAATGGACTAATCAAACCTTGCTGTGACAGCATTTAATTAGTCCATTTTCAAGCTGCATAGGTTTGCAGTAACATTTGCATAATTCTACAACTTGGAATTATGTGCGTATCTCAATTCAAGTAGAAAGTTGGCACTGAAACAAAACTTTGCACTAAATGCCTTTAGATGCCCACAGAAAGATGGAGAAATAAAAATGCCTATAGATGTCTGCAGCAGGTGGAAGTAGTTTTGGACTAAAAACTAAAATGCCTCTACATACTCGTGGAGAATGGATGCAGAAACACCAATAGATATTGATGACAGTCCAATGCTAGGTACACACGATACAATTTTCTGATAGATTTACTGTCAGATCGACTATTTCCAACAGGTCCGATCTGAATTCCGATCAAATTTCAGATTGATTTTCAGTTCACTTCTATGGAAAATCGATTGGAAAATCAGTCAGAAATCAGATCGGACCTGTTGAAAATAGTCAATATGACAGTAAATTTGTCAGAAAATTGTAGCGTGTGTACCTAGCTACCTAGCATAAGGTTTTGTTCTCACCAAAAATCACAATTGCTAGCGCAATATGCACAGTGAAAACGGACCTTTAGGGAAAGTTCATTGCAGAAGATTTCATAAACAGGCTCTAAAGGTATTCCTGTTACAAAAGCTGCTCTAGCATACACTGCTTGCCTATATTATTAAACACTGTGTAGCCACTGCTATGCTTATCTTATGGAACACAACACTAATGCTAGGTACACACAATGCGTTTTTTTAGTCGATTTTCTGTTCAGTCGATTTTCGATTTGTTTTTCCACTCAATTTCCCGCTCGATTCTCTTATCTTTTCTTATCAATTTTCATTCACTTCTATGAGAAATCTGTCAGTAAAATGATCGAAAGTAATATCCGACATGTCGGAAATTATCTATCGAATGCATCTATAGAACGCAAAAATGTATCGTGTGCACCTAGCATAAAACAAATGCCTGCCCGCCCCCCACTCCAAGCTCCACCCTCTGTGTAACACAATCTCATTTCAAGGCTACTGTCGAACTTTAAACAGATCATTCAGCTGTTTATTCTATTTACATAAATTAGACTTCATCTGCTATTCAGAGAGGAGAAAATAGAACGGATCTACAATATAGCTAACCTGAGCATTTTTTCCCCACACAGCGTGCAAACAAAGTGACACTTACAGCAGGGAATTGTAATAGGGTGTTAATTGTATGGCTAAGGAAGACCAAGACTGTTTTCCTCATTAATACTTAAGTCAACCAAAACATTAAAACCACCACTAATATTGTATATGTCCCTAATGTGCTACTGAAACAGTTCTGACACAAGGAGGCATGGATTCCACAGGAGAACTGAAGGTATCATGTATTTGGCACTAAGATGTTAGCAGCAGACCATATAAATCCTGTAAGTTGATGGGAGCACCCCCTCCTCCTCCCCTATGGATTGCCCTTGTTTTTCCAGCACAATTCATCTACTGTATGCTTGATTGGATTGAGAGTTGGGGAATTTTGAACTGAAAGAAATTGTGATGAATCAATCCAGGTCACCTTCTTCCATTGCCTGGATAGGTTTGCTGCTAGGCAGGTTTAGCAATGGACAGCAGGGGTATTGGGGTTGCTCTGTGGCTACGCAACCCCACAACCAACCAGCAAGCTATGATGCCTTGTGTGTTCTGACCACTTTTTTGTTGAGATGTTTTTGAGCAGTTTGTGTTACAGTAGTTCCTCAGTGGGACCAGACAGGCTAGCATGTTGGAAGCCCTCTTGCTGGTCCACAAACTGTCCTTTCTTCAACTACTGGTAGATACTACTAACCGATACTTAGGGCCAGTTCACACCTTCAGTAGAAATGTAGCCGTTCTGTACGCTTTTTGGCGCAGACATAAAATGGAGGAACTGATTGTAATGTTAAAAATATTGGCTGTCTTGACCTGCAAATCAAAACAGATCTCTTGGACACATTCATGAAAACTGAGCGGATAGTCTGAACTTGACACTTTTTTTTTCTGGAGTGCGGATCCCCATGGAGGCAATGAAAGAGAATGCAAAAACGGATCTTCCGTTCACACAGAACTTTGCACATAAATTTAATGCCAAAGCGGATTGCCTAAACTTCCTGCTCCTACCCTAAGTTCCACCTTTACAGACTTCCTGTTTACAAGCAGGGCTTGAGCAGGGCTTCAAAAAAGGCCAACCAAGTGGTATTTTAGTGGTACATTAAACAAGTAGTACCTTAACATTCAGTATATTAATATTTACATGTAAACATAAAATGGTACATTAACATTAAAGGGTAAATTAAAGAGGTACATTAAACAAGGCTATATGGGTAAAAAATTGCTTGGTACAGCATAACCACTCCCAGTTACTTCTTATTGATCAAAAAAGGTACATTACCATATTAAAAACACCCACCATATTTTTACCATATGTTAAAACGTACTAGAAATGTGTGGTGCAAAAGTACAAAATTGTGGAAAACAGATCCGTTTAAAAAAAAGGTCTGTTTTAAACTGACCATTTTAAATGGATCTGTTTTGATCTGCTGCTAGTGTGAATCTTCCCTAACGGTATACCAGGAACAAAAAACACCAAACTTTTTATTTGGTGATGCTTTGACCCAGTCGTTCGTAACAATTTGCCACATCAAATCCACTGTGCTCAGTCTCAGAGTGCTCATTAATGGAAACTCTGTTCTCAAGTGATAGGATGTACTGGGCATGTGCAAGGTTAGTGCTCACGCATGTGCAATCTGAGCTGGGAAAAATGGGAGGTTAGGGGTGGGACAAAACTGTTGACTGTGTGGGAAAAGGATGGGGACTGTATGCTAATGGCTGTGACCTGTTGAATATTTGCAGCACGGATTATGGGGATAGAAAGGAAGGTTTTAAGAGCTATGTGTCGGTTATGTACATATTGCTGTATGTTTACTTTTGATTACATAATCTCACTTCAGATGCACTTTAACAGGGTGTATTTCTAAAAAAGGCATGCAAGAAATAAATATTATTTATAGTAGAATATCAGTAGTTTTACCAATATTGTACTATAACTCAGGGCCAGGCAGATGCGAGAGAGACTCCAGCCTTAGGGCGCCGTGTAGGAGGGGGCGCACAACTCAGCTATCATTCCCCTATTGTGTTTGAAGCAAAGAGAAATAAGAAAACGGGATACATAGCATTGCCTGCAAGCCAGAGAACTAAAGAGTAAGAGGTGTGTGTGTGTTTGTGTTGGGGGCATCTTACTCTAATAGCAATCAGTGTGCCATGGCTGGGGTGGGAGGGTAGGGGGAACACTTTGATGTCTCAGCCTTGGGTGCTGGAGGACCTTGTCCCTCCTCTGCTATAACCCTAAGTAACCTAATTCTCACACTAACCCTCCCCCACCTACTCCAAACACTAACCTCATCCCCACGTACACTGAAGTTACTTGCCTGTTAACTTAACCTTCCTTACTCCTCCGCTGTGTCCCCGATAGTTCTGGTTCTTGGCTATACCAAAGCCGAGTGCCCACCTGGATTTCTGGCACCCATTTCCTCTATGCCCACCACAGCCAATTGCCAGTGCCAAATTTAACCCCTTGGTAATCAGCTTTATACCACTTCAGATACTCGCTCACCGCCAACACTGATTGGGCAGAACAAAGTCTGGAGCCCAAATTATACACTGAATGCTGTTATAGCCACAGTTAATAAGGCAGTCTATGCTGTGCCCATATTACCAAACTGCTACCAGCGCTCAAATTACCTGCTTCACCAGCAGATGCTATTGTAATAAAAATCAATCTTATTAATTCACCTGTTAGTAGCTTTAATGTTGTGGCTGCTTAGTGTATATGAAAGCAACAATCCTAATGCCTGGTACACACCATGCAATTTCCCGTCAGATTGACAGGTTGAATTGATAGTTTCCGACAGGTCCAATCTGATTTTTAATCATTTTTCTAACCGATTTTCCGATCACTTCTGTACAAAAATGTATCAGAAAAATGATTGGAAATCAGGACAGACCTGTTATAAATTATCGGTTTGTCCCATCAATATGATGTAAAATTGCATGGTATGTGCCAGGCATTACAGTGGCAGTTTCCTATTGGCACCACAACAAACCAGCAGACATATTCAGGCAACAATAATTACCCAATACACCTAAATAGGTTAAATAAATAGGAGGAAAGAGGTCATCGACCTCCGACAAGGCAGTTTCCTATTGGGACATATTATAAAAAAAAAAAAATAACCATCGGAGAACTAGTAAGCCGTTGCCAGGTAATGTTTGGTCAAGGTGTTATCAAGAACTCCCAGACTTATTACCCGTTAGTCCTGGGATTCATGTCAGTGATAGTGATCAGTACGCCATATGGTTTTCTCTCCTAGGTGCTGCTAGCCTTGAGATTCCCTCTACAAAGTGCTGCTGAGCCTTACAGTGCCCTCTCCAGCTAAACGTCGCTCTCCAAGGTGCTGAAAGCTAAACGGGCTCTCCAAAGTGCTGAAAGCTAAACGCTGCTCTCCAAGGTGCTGAAGGCCACTGTGGCTAGAAACAAGTGTATTTGTTGATCTGTTAGAAAAAAATGTGACATGAATGAAGTAGTTGTAAAACTAAAATTGGACTGTAAATCCTCTACACCACATATTTATTAATATTCTAACGGAGATTGTGCAACAATAAGCACATTAGTGGTAGCATAAGCTGCAATTCATTACCCCCTCCTAATAATGAGCACAAGATAGGGAAGGTCTGAGAATAAGCAAATATCAGGTTGCTTGTCCAGGAAGACAGCTGTGGTTTGGACGCTTTAAGAATCTATAATATTTTCATTTTGTCACCATTAACATGGAGCTGAGAAAGCTTTTTGAATCAATGACAATTTGATCACAGAGATAACAAGGATAAAATAGATGCAATATTACGCCTTGTCTCTAAGTCTTGATTCCAGTTCCGTAATCACAATGACTCTTTCATGGGAGGTGAAATTGACTCATTTGCCTTCATAATTACTCCAAATGTGTATTCATCAGGAGCTCTGTAACTGTTCTCAGCTCAGGCAAAAAAAGCCTCCTTTCTGGGAAATAAAAATGAACATTGTGCAATTGTAGGTTTATTATGCATGAGGTGCAGCGCGATTTAATTGGTCTGTGTAGAGAGAATCTGGCTGCGCCCATTAATTTATTCTCACTGCCCTAGATGGGGAATCACATCCAAAATATTATCCCAGGTATTCAGGCCAGAGGCCTCCCCCTCCTCTCCCTCTTTGCTCTTGCTATTTCCTTGAGGTGGAATAAATCACAGTTTCTCATAATTTCATAGGATACTTCATTTTGCTATTGGACAGCAATAATCAAAGCTAAGCTAAGCAAACCGTAGAAACTGCATTACGGCTGAGGATCAACATTGGCTTTTTCATTGGGACTGGTGTCATAATAAAGATAGCGTTGTGCTTGAATCCCCTACAGGGACAGTTTGGGAGGGAAAGCTGGGCGCCTGACAGCTGGGTATCTTCTGACATAGATTAGCCAGCATTGCAAGGCTGTGTGTGATTCATTCATCTGACACACAGCACACTTGTATCAGGAATGAACAGATTTGTTTGAGATCAATACAGTACATGCCTCGAGCTAAACTTATTCCTAGGCTATCCCAACATTAATGGGGGGGGGGGGGGGGTATTAAGGTTCCTGCAAGGGCTGGGCAGCAAAGGGTACAACTGGCAAAGCAACAGGCAATGAAGAGAGGGCAGCAACTTCGTTCACTACCTGGCTCTGGACAAAGGCAGAAGCCTGTTCAGAGCAGATTATGCTTATCAGAGTGAGTGAGCTAATGTCTGTGTGGTTTAAAGTTATCTATCTATCTATAGGATCTATCTATCTATCTATCTATCTATCTATATATCTATATATCTGTCTTTCTATCTATCATATATCTATATCATCTATCTATATCTCTCTATCATCTACCCACCTAGTTCAGGATGTATTACATTTTGGCACACCAGTAGATTCAGATCATAGTCATGTGGATCATAAATGAAAATGACAGCTAGCTTTGCCATGAGCACATCTATCTATCTATCTATCTATCTATCTATCTATCTATCTATCTATCTATCTATCTATCTATCTATGCTCAGTCAGGATCACAGCCATGTGGATCTTAAAATTGGCAACTAGCTTTGCAATTACCACATATTATAGCCATGTGGATCATAAATTAAAGGCAATTTTGCAATGAGCACAAATTATCTATCTATCCATCTATCTATCTATCTATCTATCTATCTATCTAATCTGGGCACACAGGCAGGTCGATGCTCAGTGAGTATCATAGCCATGTGGATCATAAATGACAACTAGCTGTGCGCAACTAGCTTTGCAATTAGCACATATGATCTATCTATCTATCTATCTATCTATCTATCTATCTATCTAATCTGGGAACGCGGGCAGATCTATGCTCAGGATCATAGCCATGTGGATCACAAATGAGAAGCATCTTTGCAGTGAGCACAGTTGAGCCAGGTGTAGATCTCAGTGCTCTGCAGCGCTGCTCAGTCGCTCGGTGAGCGCAGCAGATGAGAAAGAAAAGCTGATACAATGCTGATTGCTGCCGCTCTCAGTTGCTCTTGTTCATTAATGATCCTCTCTTAGCCAGCCTGCCAGCAGCCGAGCTGTAACTATCTCCACCAGTGCTGGCTGGTGGAGTGACTGGCTGCTGCCGAGACGCTGTACGGAGCTCTCTTCAGCAGCACTCAGACAGCAGCGAGCCTCGGATGGGAGGGATGAGGGGGGCCAGGACTAACCTGTGCCAGAGAAAGGAGGATTGGAGGAATATGAAATGATGAAAGGAGGGGGTCGCTCCTTCCCACCACTGGAGGGGCTGGGGGTGGCAATGGACCTTGAAACTCGTTCCTTGGACTTTCTCCTGTAACACATCACACTTCCACATCCTCAAAGCAAGTGGAAATCCCTGTAATCTTACACTCCCTCCTTGTTATCTGCCTTCCCCTCTGCCCTCACCAATCTTCCCAAAACTCCAGCAGCTCCTACCTTCCCCATCCTCTTCTCACCTTCACCAGAAACAGACAGTGGCTGGTTCAATGGGGGAAGGTTTTACTCCTGATCCAAGCAAGCAAACTCTCTGGACAGGTGACTGTGCCCTGAGCTAGGAAGACTCCATACTCTTCTCTTCTATAAGTGGAGGCCAGTTCTCTTAAGAAAATGGATCTCCTCACCTGGGCATTTGCCTTTTTCTGCCAGTGGATCTTGCACAAGGTAAGGCAGGCTTAGGTGGCAGACAAGCCACTGTTGCGGTCTGGAGACGCAGGGAGTTAATAGAGTGGCGTGGGAGACGTGTTTTTCAGAATGCATGGCAGGAAAAAAAAATGTAACAGTTCAAAACTTGTTTGAGAAGAAAACTGCGAGCAGGATCAGGAAAGAAGTAGGTGGGGGAAGCGCGCCTCCTGCCTAGAAGTCCTCAGTGTGTGGGTTGCTGTTTCTCCTTCAGAGACAAAACACAGAACTCAACTCAGAGTATGTGCTCTGATTTATTGGAATTTGCTGGGAAAGTCCTCGTTTGCTGCGATCTGCTCTCTATCCGGTAGCTACACAGTGGTGATGGGACTGGATGAAGTGACACTGCCAGAGACACTCCATAATATAGTGCGAACAGTAAAGAGGGGACTGAATAGGGTGACATTGCAAGAGACACTCCAGGTTGTACAGTGGGCACAGTGATGGTAGTGTGGCACTGCCAGAGACACCCCAGTGGGCACAGTGATGAGGGGACTGGATGGAGTGACACTGACAGACACTCCAGACTGTACAGTGGGCACAGCGATGAGGGGACTGGATGGAGTGATACTGCAAGAGACACTCCAGTCTGTACAGTGTGTACAGTGATGAGAGAACTGGATGGAGTGATACTGCCAGAGACTCTCTAGACTGTACAGTGGGTACAGTGATGGTGGAGTGACACTGCCAGAGACACTCCAGTCTGTACAGTGTTTACAGTGTTGAGAGGACTGGATGGAGTGACACTGCCAAAGACACTCCAGTCTGTGCTGTTGGTACAGTGATGAGGAGACTGGATGGAGTGACATTGCCAGAGACACTCCAGTGTGTACAGTGTGTAGGGACTGTATGGAGTGATACTGCCAGAGACACTCCAGTCTGTGCAGTGTGTACAGTGATGCGAGGACTGGATGGAGTGACACTGCCAGAAATACTTCAGTCAGATCATATCAGCAGGCAGCACTTAGTGCTTCTTATCTGCTCCACACAGGATATTAGTGCACACGTTGCTGCAGGGTGCTGCATTATATTCTATCATGTGTGTGTAGGTTCTGTCACTTATTAGATTTTGTCCTCAGGAATGCATTAACATGAACCAAGCCAAAAAAAAAAAATATTACTGTTGTCCTTAGCAACCACTCAAATTGTTAATTTCACTCTGAAACAACACTCATGCCAATCTCCCAGAATGTACTGGCCCAATGATATCCTATTTAGGAATCAGGATGAGGTTACCTCACATCCCCATGCTAGCCATAGCTGCAGGTACACTTTTACATAAAACGGCCTGGGGTAGATAGAATTTACATTACTGGTCAAATTTCATTTGTAAGCTGTGTTGTAGCCTGGGAAATTCATAGAGATACTAGGAGTAATTGTTATGGAGCTACCCAAGATTAATAATCAGCTGTACATAAATAAGTTGCAGTTAAACATAACAATTACCTCACACAAGGGCCTGGCACAACTTCTGAATAAACTCAATTTTATTGTCACCATAACAACGCATTTCGTGCATCTGCCCCACTTCCTTAGGTATTGTGTCTGAAAGAGAGCCATGAGACAAAACATTTATGAACATATACTGTAATACATATATAGACATATACATTGGTACATTCATGTCCTGGGTTTAATGTGGTCAGTATTTAGTAGTGACCCATTGTACAATATACTTTTTTTAAAAATAAAATTTCTGCAAAAAATAGCTAAAAATTATGCATAAAATCTGTAGTTTTGCATGCAAATTTGCATGTATGCAAGGGTTGCAAGTCGATGCAAAAGTTGTGTACTAGGTTTATGTTTCTACAGGTTGATAGTGAAATTTCTTTAGAGATGCATTAAAAGGGCAGTCTCATTTTATCATTGCAATTTGTATAAATGCAAAATTGCAAGAGTGCAAAAAATTACAATATTGTGACAGTTTTTGCCTTTAGCCTGCAACACTGCCATTGCCAATGGTTTACCTATTGCGTAATGCAAACATCTAGAGGTTTTTCTTTTCAACCTTCCCCAAAATAGCCTACATTGTTATACAAACTTTTACAGGTGTATATCAGCCCAAAAAGATTAAATTGTTTTAGACATGTCTTTAAATGTTTTCAGAAATTTCATAATAGTGTAATTTCTCCATTCATACAATTTTGCAATCATCCAAATTGCAGTAGTAAGAGTGAACATTTCATGCATCAGTAAAGAAATGTTGTTATGAACCCCATAGAAATATAAATCAATTATAGGACTTCTAATCTAACCCTTTCAGTCATGCCAAAGTAAACAAAGAAATATGCATTATTTTTATCCACTTTCTTTTTTTTTTATATTTGAAGATTGTTGCTTTCTTTTCTGTTTTATAAAAAAGTTATAGAAGTTTAATTTTTTTTAAAAAAACAATAACTTGTGTATTGGGTCATACCTAAATAATAACAACATTATTTTCAAAATATGGATGTGCTAATGTTTCAAAATATACAAATGTATTATATTTTTATGTATGTTTTATCATGGAATGAAACTACATCTTTCAGGAAAGACACCCGATGAAGTGAGCCAGACCCACAAAATGCATTGTTAATGTGCCGATACAATGTTATTAAAAAACTGTTAGATAATTCTGTTAGGCAAGTCTAAAGCTGGCACTTAAAGATTTCCACTTAATGTGGCAAAATGATTGATACCTCTCTGAAAGGATTGATTCCTACCACACACTGCACGTTTTCAATATGTAATGAAAATGCACAGTATGTGCAGTGTGTGGTAGCAAAACAATTGAACTGCAGCACTGCACTGTTCGATGCAATGCAACACTATGGGCTGCTGATCTACCACCGATCCTACTCCGCTTGCAATCAACCTAGAGCTTCCATCTTGTCCAATCATTACTTTTGATAGATTTTTGATCAAACTCATCCAAAAGTCGATCAGTTGGACATTTAGGAGGAAGCGATAACCTGTAGATCGATCACATCTGCAGGGAATCAAATAGGAAAATCGATAAGTGTATGGGCACCTTTAGGCTTACTTCCAATTTATTTATGTACTGCTGATTATTGATCTTGGGCACCTCCATAACAATTACTCCTAGTATGTAGTGTTTACCTTTCGCAGCTGGCACCCCCTTTCCCTTACCTTCCCCACCATCCTCAACCCACAGTTTGGAACGCGATCAGAGGAGCACCAAGACCTAAGTGGAGACAGGTTATCTCCACAAGCTATTGATCTAGTTGCAATTTAGTTGCAACCCCCATTGTGAGTAGTACTCTGACTATACCGACTCACAAATAAAATGTGTATTTATTCTCCTTTCCTCTCTCTTCCCTCTCTGAGGTCCTCAGAATGGAAATTCATTGCTTGGAATGGCTGTTTAGAGGGCAGTAGCCATGTGAACAGTGCAATAAGCAGTCCCAGCCAATCATGCTCTGAGTCACATCAGTAAAACGTTGGCTGATTAGTTGCTTTGGGCTCCTGCACTTTACATATAGTCATTGTGCTTTGCATAGACTCAGAGCCAGATCATCCTCAAGGCCTTTCTAGGCAGTTGCCTAGGGCCTGGAGAGAATCTAGGGGCCTGGTGGATGTTGGCCCCCACCAAATCTTACTAAAAAAAAAGCCAGATAATCATCAGCAGTGGTCAAAAACTGCTATCTTGAATAGGGCCCCATTTCATCCTAATCCATTGCTGCAGAGACTCACCAAGTTAGCCACATTCAAAAGCTAATTTAAACCAGCTAAGAACTTTTGCTGTAGGAAAGTATGCTGGTGTGTAGATAGTATCCAAAGGCTATGGCCACTGGGAATAAAGAGTTAAGAGCCCACTCCATGTCCTGTTATAAATAGTGAATAATTCACAATATCAGGACACCACAGGGTACTGAATATGCATGCTAATAAGCTAGGTGTTAACTCCTAAGCATAAAAAAAGACTTGATCAAACAACATGTCGGAGGCCCACGGGGTGCAACCAGCGGACAGCCACACATCGCATAACATGGACCTTTGCAGCCAGCACTCCTGTCGTAATAAATGAGGCATGATCAGCGTGGATTGACCGCTAGCTTACTAGTTCCCAAGGTTATCCACGTTCAGTACAACACACCTGCCTGGACAGAAGCACTGGTGTAAAGTACACTCCAAGTCATTTTATGCTGTGCTTTCGATATTAGGTAGAACATAATAAGCATAATAGAAATGTTTTCTCTGCATGCCTGGTGCTTTGAGTTTTTAATACAGTACAGTGTTGTTTCTCTTTGTTGTGATGCACTCTATAAAAATCTTCTTTGCCCTCCTTATATTGGCGTCATAAATTGCGCTACTTATAAGTGGACAGCGAGAGCTGGTCATCTCTGCTATGCTGCACTACACAGGGAAGATCACAGAAGCTGTCTATAGTTTACCACCATACAAAACTACATGTGAATCCCCTAATATAGAAAGCAATGTGCTCATTGATAAATGTGTGACGCATGTTCCCAGATTTGCGAGCCTTGTGCTGAAGCAGGTCCAGCGAATTACACCTGGGTTTATAGGATCTACAGTGCTTGTATAATGTGCTCATTTCCTAGCTCAGTATTACCATCATGATAATAATTCATATGCACCGTGAGCATACATTATAGATTAATAGCATTCCTCATACATTGCACATAGACTATTATACATTGCTTCCATTGTAAAACTCACACCCATTAACATCCACTGGACTTCTGTTGCTTTTTTAAAGTGATATTGAATTATAATTTGTGGCTATTCTAGCAAAACTTACTTATAACCCCACCCCCACCTCTGCTTTTGTGATATTTAGTTCGTGCTTGAGATTGTATTTTCCCTAATCACCTATATAGAGAAATTGTTCAGTCATTTTGTATGTATTGTTTCACAGTAAAGTCACAGGATTCCTATTGTTTTGGCAGAATGGGAGCACATTCATATTGAATATTAGATGATAAAATAATGATTAGTTAAGGCAACGAGCAATACACCTAACCTTTACAATCACAATCACGCTGCTAATGAGTGATTGCACTGCATTAACAAAGAACAACGTAACTGTATAGCAAAGCATCTAGTGTTATGTTTATATACATACGCTCTATATTTAATATGTGTCTAGTCAGGGAGAAACGCGTAGGGAGAAAGGTTATTGATAAGCCTGTTTGTTGTTCAGGTTTCTTTTGTCAATAAAGATATATTGGTACGCAATCAGATACTATTACGTAATAATTTTGCCTACAACAACCCATAATAAGATGTTTCTTTTTTTACATGGTGAGTGTTAAGCCCTGCAGCTAAGGGTAATAAAGTTTTTAAATTTCATATGCTTTGTACTACGGTGTACAGGTGAGATCATATATATTGTATAGACATCCCTGCATGTGGTACAGTTTTTTCTGATTAAGTGATATAGCATGCATACACACACTAGCTAATCATTAAACAAATCCATTTTAGAAGAACTCTCAATTTGAGTTGTTGGCTACTCTGTAAAGTTCAGTGTGACCAGGCCAGTTACATAATGTTGTGTCATGTTGTTATCCATGCCACTGTCTAGGTTGTGTTGTAAACATATAGCTTCGAATTTTGTTTTCTACTTCTTTTATGCATACACTCATGTTCTTTGTATTGTAGCTACCAAAAGAGAAAACACAGGCTGCTAAGTGTTTAGCACCATAGTCCTCACCGATTGTCTTACATTTCTTTAATTAGCTTTTGTTTCTTAATAAGGACTGTATACAACTGCAGAGTGACGAGATTGTGTTTGTTGTAAACATGTGGCTGTAGAGTCTCAGTTTGAAAGTATGAATGTAGGTGATGATGAGGGAGGGCTGGAAGAACTAAACGGAAGTCAGTAATGAGAAGAATATGGAGATTCCCATTACTGACCTCCTTCTAAAAATGCCAGTCGCCTAGCTGTTGTGTTCTTCTGCGCCTAACACTTTCTGAATCACTGACCCAGAATGACGAGCATGCAGGCCTGCCGTGATCTGTCCTCACTGCATGCGTAGTCCAGGCCAGTGACTCAAAAACTAGTAGAGCCCAAAGGTCAGCAATAGAACCAGGCCAATTACGAAGACCTAAAAAAGGGCCAGCAACGGCAGCCTCCACCGAATGAGCAAAGAAGATCCAATAAGAAGAGGATATAAAGACATCTGTGAAGACAAAAGTGTATTGACGTTCTGTGTCTGTCTGAGTGGAGAAGATAATTAGTGTCTAGAGGTTAGTACAGAGGAGATCAGATGTACAAGAACCAAAAACTACTCAGACAGCTCTTAGTCCTGTGCAGAGAATGAACATTAGGCTACCATCAGTTCAGAGCAGGGCCATGCTACAAGTTACCTCCACTGAGTTTTACCAGGATCTGATCCAGCCAGATAATAGACCTGAATACCATCAGGTAGGTAAGGAATGAAGACAGTGGAATAGCCAGGTGCGAAGGATGAATAGAGGAGGGAATATTAGAGCCACTCTATTTGTAGTACAGCTGAGCCCAGGAGAACACACAGACCTTCTAGAGTTTCCTCCACTCAGACCTCATTACTCTGCATGCTTCAAGGAAAGGAAACCTGCTGTTGTATTGATAGTTGGGAGTCTGAATACAATAGTGATTAATTGTGCTTAATGAAAACCTAGCAGATATGTCCTCAAGCCTTCCTAGACATATGGTGGCAGCCAGTCAGTGATCCACTAAAGTGTCTTTCTTAAAATCCATTTTCTGCTCATACAAGAAGAACTCATTTTTGTTGTAAAATATTTGTCTTTTCTGCAAATAATACAACAGACAAAAGCTTCTGTACAATATACTTCATAAACAATATGTGCTTGGTAAAAGCTACTAATGGTGGTGTATAATACAATGTGCAGACCTTTGTCAAATGCATTGCGGGTCAGTCTGTAGGGTAAAAAAAATGAGAAAAATTCCATGGATGTTTTACATTATCAAGGTGGAAGAAAACATGCAAACTAGGCTTTTATCTGCTAGTAGAATTCGTTTCTTCATTGCTTTCTGCTAATCAAGTAGAAAACAGTTTGTATTGAGCAACTTGTTGGATGCTCACTCTCAATGACATGAGCATCAGATGAAAATGCCAAAAGCAGAGATCCAAAGTCTATGCCAGCTTCTGAACCACATTCACATTCATGTGTAAGATGTGAATGCCAATTGAATAGACTTATTGGATACAATAATGCATAAACCAACACAGATGTGAAAAATTCAGTAATCCATGTCAACCAATCAATTTTCAGTTTGGTGAAGTGAAACTTGTTGATGAATACAAAATGGCTGCAATGGCTTATTACCTTTAGCACGGAGGAAAAGTGTATGATGGGAGAGGTGAACTCTGATCACCTGATTAAATACTACCATTATCCACATCAGAGGGAGGCACAGGTGACATGGCTGATGAACCACTGAATGGTGTGACCATTACAAGGGTGAGACATTTTACAGTTCTCTTATCACTAGTTCCAGGTATACTTAGGGAATTTAGCACACTCAGTGTAGCCTTTTGCAGAATATTAAATACCTGCATTTTTAAAATCATGACAATGGAATGATATTGAATTGTAAAATATTGTAATATATAAAATATATGCATATAAAATGTAGGTTTCTTCCAGAGTAAAAGGCAATATAAATTACTTTTTTTCCTATGTCACCGTCACTTTCAGTACCTAGTGAAAATCTGACATATCTGACAGGTTTTGGACCAGTCCATCTCCACATGGGGGATTCTCTGGTATTTCCTTATTTACAAAAATATGTACTGAATGGCAATCGCTCAGTACAACTGCCAAAATAGCATTCAAACAAGTAGGGAGACTGGCCAGCATCTCTGCATACATCCTTTTTTTATGAGTGCTTTTAAAAAGAGCAAAGGTAATACTGAGAATCTCCCATGAGGAGATGGCTAGTCCAAAATCTGTCAGAACTGTCAGCTTTTGTTTACCTACTGTGACAACAACACAGGGAAACTGTAATTAATTCTGTATTTGACCCTGGGAGAAATGTACACTTTATATGTATATATTTTTTAATTTTACAATTTTTCATGATAGCTGTCTTTTAACTGACATCACATTGGTTGTTGCTAGGGTTATGGATATTATGCTAGTGCATTACCTTCATATTTTACAGTTTGTGCATGCTGCTAACATGCATTAGAAATATGTGAGGGGAAAGAGAAAGGTAATGCAATTTGTATGTTGATCGGAGGACCTGGAAGATGCTTTGTTGTGCCTAAGAACTGGGGAATCAGCATGTTCACATACAGTTCCCTCTGTGTCTTGAGTCTACAACTTAGTATGCTGAGGGGATCTGTCACTTGTTCTGTACACACCATAATCTTATTGAGCCAGTAATGTAATAAGGCACTGTGCTCTTGTGGTACAACCACCATATTGTGCTGCACAGATAGAGTCAGCATTATATTACTCTGAAATCTGTTGACTTTGTGATTATTACTGTGATATAAGGGGTCTGGGATTTGTCCCCCTCAAGTCAATCATTGATGTTATTAATATCCTGCTGCTGTAACAGTTTCAAAGCACACTTTATCAAACAGACTCTGAAACTTCTCATTACCTGTTAACTTCCATGAAAGTAGGTCTAGCAAGTGGAGAAGCAGTATTGCCAATTAAGTCTCCCATACATTATTCGATGCGCTTATAAGATTAGATATTCGAATAGATAGAGCATGCAACCTTATGGATTGCCATCAAAAACTAGGGCAGTCTCAGTCGGTTTTGGAATGTCTTAGAAAACATTGAAAGACCATTGTCATCTAAATTGTGGGTGGATGAGAGCATGGTGGGGGGTGGGAGGTAAATGATAGCTAGATAGACACACATATAGAAGCTTAATCAGGTTACACAGATTATCTTCCCTACAGTGGGATGAAACTCCATACTACCTGAAAAAGAATAGCATCCAATACTAAATTATTTATTTAGCTTACCTATGCTGTTGTTTTTAGTGTACACTGTCAGATTTAGGAGAAATGTGATATGTAAATAATAAAATAATGTACATACATCACCTAGACAAAATGTTATTGAATCTCCACTCTCTTTGGAAATTTTACACAGAGATGTAGATCTCTGTGTAAAATTTCCAAAGGGAGCGGAGATTCAATAACATTTTGGTCATAGTGTCCTTATCTTATCTGAAATAGAAAGCTTTCTGTTATTTTGCATGCTGAGATGAGCTTGTTTTTGTCACTAACCTCCCCTGCCTTCAACATCTCACACTCCCACTGGCACTGCGGAATTCCTGGCAAAAACCAGGTAAAAAGAAAAAAACATAGGTGACACCTAGGGATCTATTACAAAAAAAAAAAAAAGGTTTACATATATTTTGGGGTACTATTTTTGGCATTTTTTAATTTTTGGATGGTACAACATGTCACGATAACATTCTCAGATTAGGAGTTTTAACCACTTTACCCCCACGCGTACGGATTTCTCCGCCCCTTTTTTCCCTCCTAAAAAACCAGGGACGGAGAAATCCGTACCTTCCGCGCTACCGCCGCTGTCCGCGCTCCCGCCGCTCGTGCGCGCGCACCTGCCGCTCGTGCACGCCGCCGCCCGCTCGCCCGGAGATCAATGAACGGGAAAATCCATTCCCATTCGTTGATCTAAGCCCCCGCAATGATCTGCTGCTTCTTTCAGAAACAGCGAGATCATTGTGAGTCTCCCAGCCTCCTACTGCTTCCTGTAAGCGTCCTTCCGGACGCTTACAGGTCGCATGTAAACAAACACTCTGTGGCCATCTTGTGGCCAAATAGTAAACTACACCCTAAAAGCATTTTACATATACAAACATTACATTTACACAATAAATTAACTCATTACCTCCCACACTCCCCAATTTTTTTTTTTTTTTGTAATTAAAAAAAAAAAAAATACAATAAAAAAAAAAACATAAATAGTTACCTTAGGGACTGAACTTTTTAAATATTTATGTCAAGAGGGTATAACACTGTTACTTTATAAACTGCGGGCTTGTAATTAGGGATGGATGCAAAACTGAAAAAAATGCACCTTTATTTCCAAATAAAATATTGTCGCCAAACATTGTGATAGGGACATAATTTAAATGGTTTTATAACCGGGACAAATGGGTTAATACATTTCATGGGTTTTAATTACAGTAGCATGCTTTATTTAAAAACTATAATGGCCGAAAACAGAAAAATAATATTTTTTTCCCACATTTTTTCCTATTTCCCCATTAAAACACATTTAGAATAAAATAATTCTTGGCATAATGTCCCACCTAAAGAAAGCCTAATTGGTGGCGAAAAAAAACAAGATATAGTTCATTTCATTGGGATAAGTAATAATAAAGTTATTGACGAATGAATGGAAGGAGCGCTGAAAGGTGAAAATTGCTCTGGTGGTCAGGGGGTAAAACCCCTCAGTGGTGAAGTTGTTAAGTTCTTTATAATGCTTTGCTTTATCAATTTCAATAAAGATAAAAAATGACTGTCCTTTGAATTCATTTGTGATTTTTTCCCCTTTGCTCACCAAAATTTGCCAGATTGGGTGATCATATGATCAGAGACCACACTGATTGGGCTCCAGTCCCTCTCCTGGTGCTGAGGCTGTGAGCTGCTGTATGACAATGGACATAGCTATTTGCATGGAAGCTTACAGACACACAGTATGGGGCCAGTAAATGAATGGTTTATCAGCCCAGGTAATATGCTGAATGAATGTTAATTTACAGTGAAGCAGCTGGAGTGGAATGAAACATATACTGTATACAGTGTTTGAAAATATTTGTGCCTTGATCTTATTCCACATGTGAGAGAATTAATCTGAACATTTTTGCCCCCACCCCATGGTAGCTCATGATCTATGCCTTAGGTTCTAATGCCACTGGGGGAATGTCCTCACTGTAGTTCTACATTTTGAGTGCTACAGTATCAGTTCACCTATGTTGGCATCCATGGATGGTCATTAGAAGTGAAGTCCCCTCACCCTCTGCCCTCCTCATAAGGGGAATATGTAAACACACTAAGATAAGATCTCAGAGGATTGTTCTTGTACCTGCTTCATTCAGAGGCTAGTCAATACTAGATTGGTGAATCACCCATGCAGTAGAGATTGGTCTGCATGCCCAAGTCGACGGTCACTGTGCCACTCAGGACTGGAATGTCACTAAGGAATGCAGGACAGGCACAGATGATGATCATAAAGCTCTTTTATTGGTCACATCTATGATACAGGAATGCAGTGACACAGCAACCAACTGCGATTTTGAGCTCTTTTTAAGCTGCTGAACTACTCTGAAAGTTAAGCCTTTGAGGCCTCACTTATATACCGTTCAATGACCAATCAGAATCAACTAGGGCCATGAGCCAAACACTCCATGTCACAGGTGGACCTGATGGAGAAGTGCAGTATTCAAGTAAAACTCCACCCACCTACCCCTGCTGGATCACACATATACTATACAAAACCAGAATATGGTAATGATTAGAGTATACACTTCATAACATAGCTTTGTAGTGCATAGACCAACTTTGAACCCGCAGTTGATTGCTGTGTCACTGCATTCCTGTATCGTTGATGTGACCAATAAAAGAGCTTTATGATCATCAGTGGTGCTTGTCCTGCATTCCTTAGTGACATTCAGGGGCTATGCATACAGTACTAGGGCTAGATTCACACTATGCCCGACTGGTCACAGCGAAATCAATGTACGTTTTTAACCTCTGTGTCCATCGATATTGTTTTTTTGTGCATATAGGCGTTCGTTGCACCAACATCAATCCCATTTAATTACTGGCTAGGGTTGATGTCTCTGCTCATTATACTTTGACATGTCTAGTTTCCAATGAAAGCACTAGTGAGAATGGATGTAGTCAATTTGTTGGCATATGTAGTTAATGTGGTGTCCAGAAAAGTTCTTTAGATGTCCTGCTACTTGGATTATCTGAACACATCCTATAGATAATATAGAATCTGTTGACAAGTGTGTTTATCCACTTGTCTCTGTTCCTGTAAACAGTCCATTTTTAGGTCTAGCATTAACGTAGCGTAAAGGACCACTAGAGTGAAATTTTTTTTAAAATACATGTAAATGTACAAATAAGAAGCATGTTTCTAACAGAGTAAAATGAGCCATACATTACTTTTTTCCTATGTTACTGCCACTTACAACAGGTAGTAGAAATCTGACAGAACCGACAGCTTTTGGACTTGTCCATATTTTCATGGGGGATTCTCAGGAAGGCTCTTATTCTTTATAAAGACATTCCCTGAAAAGGATTTAAACAAGGATGCTTGATGAAAAATGAGGAGTAACAGAGGCGCCAAATTAGAGTAAAATATTTAAGAAACAATTTAAAAGGAGGGGGGTTGGTGGTTACCACCCTCAAGTATAAAGTGACCAGCCAATGAGTCGTAAATTGACACAGTCGTGTGTATCTCCAAAACTGATTGCCTGATGAAGCGGGCTTTTGACCCGTGAAACGCGTTGCTTGCCTGGAGATTTTAAAATAAATTATTGTCTACTTATATACGACTCATTGGCTGGTCACTTTATACTTGAGGGTGGTAACCACCAACCCCCCTCCTTTTAAATTGTTTCTTAAATATTTTACTCTAATTTGGCGCCTCTGTTACTCCTCATTTTTCATTGATCTAGTCCACCCTTGGTGGAGGGGCGATCCCCATTTTTTCCTGTCTACAGAGAGCGACTTCTTAAACCTGAGTGGGGTCAGGTTATAATTCTCCCCACCTGCATTTCCAGTGGTTGCCTTAGTGGTAACCCAGACTTGTGAGTATATTACCTGTTGTTGTTTTGTCTTGTTTCAATTACCAAGACGTACTGCGCTATATTGAGCTCTCGGTTTCATATCTTTACAAGTAAACAATGATGCTGGTCAGCCTCCTTGCCCACTGCACACTTTTTTTGGGCAGTTGGACAGAGCAACTACCATTCACTAAGTGCTTTTGAGAATAAAGAAAACCCTGAGGATCCTCTATGAGGAGATGGGCTACGCCAAAACCTGTTGGTTCTGTCAGATTTCTACTACCTATTGTAAGTGACAGCAACATAGAAGAAAAGTAATTTATGGCTCATTTTACTCTGGAAGAAACATTCCTCTTATTTGTAAGTGTTGTGTTTACATGCATTTTATGAATTTCATGATAGTGGTCCTTTAAGGATCAGACTGTAAAGGATAGCACAACTGTATAGTGGTTTGCACCCAACAGTCTCAGGATCTAAGACAATATCAGGTATATAACATGCTGGTGAACTAAAGCCTGGCCACATTAAAAGCTATACTGCCCTATTTCTAACTATAGTGAAAATGTTATATTTAATGGATCCTAATGTGCTAACCTGACACAGCTGGAGGTAAGTACAAAGAAGGTCTATATATAGGACACTGCAGACAATGGTTCCATTACTATCTTAGGTGTTGTATTATTATTATTTTATAGCAACAAAACACTCTGGGCACTAGACAATGAGAATGTGAATATTTAATCATGGATACAAGAAGCCTATTTGCGTACTGCACTGCAATGCAAGGTGTAATGTGACATTCAGCAATTATGCCTAAATGACAGAACTACAGTCCATGTATTTTGCTTGTGTTTCAAAATGCAGCAACGTGTGTGAAAATGCTGTTGGTGTGTATGAGCATCCAAGGATTTAGCTCTGATAATAAAGGTTTGCATGTGAGGCTATTCTGAGCTGTGATGTTGTTTCCAACTAATCGGATGGAATAGAGAAATTGGCCTGATAATATGATGTTACAGAACTAGAAGGTATTTAAAGGTTGGGTGACCTGAAAAGTTATGCTATATACACGGGGCCGGATTTAAGCCAAGGCCACGTAGGCCATGGCCTAGGGCACTACAGGCGCAAGGGCAGGTAGACAGCAGACTATACTGGAGAGGGGGGTTATCTTGCTTCTTATATTAGAGGGAAAGGGGGTAGAGGTCATCAGGCTACCTATACTGGAAAGAAGGGGGGTCGTCAGGCTATATAAACTGGAGGGGGGGGGAATAGTTATCTAGCTATGTATACTGAAGGTGGGGGGGGGGGGTCATCTGGCTGCCTGTACTAGAGGGAAGGGTCATCTGGCTACTTATACTAGAGGGAGGGGGAAGGGTCATCTGGCTACCTATACTGGGGGAGGTGGCTGCTGACTGTGGCCTTGGGTGATTCAGAATACAGATCCAGATATTAAGTGGTTATTAAATTGCACCCAAGGTGAAATAGGACATGATAAGATAAACATGTGTATGTACAGTGAAAAACCTATTAATAACCAGGCCGTTTTAACTTTTTTATTTTGCTGCCTAAAAGAGTAAGCTTTCAGGCATGCAAGTGACAGCTTTTGTCTAGTCAGTAGGGGCAGGGTAGGGATAAAAAAAAGGCAGGGCTGGGGCTTCCTTAAGGCACAGGGGGCAATTGCCCCAGGGCCCCAGAGCCTGTAGTGGCCTGCCCAAGGTGGGTGTCTCTTCCCTTTCAGCTATGGTGGCCCCACACATGCCTGCAGGGAATGAGTATGAGAGGCGCCGTGGGGAGAAGCCCAGAGCATAGAGCATGGTGCTGCCTCCTGTGTCCTTCCTGGATTAGGTAAGACCCCAATATGTGTACACTGTGAATTTGTAAGGGAAAAGAGAGGGGGAATAGTGAGGACACCTAATGATTTTGTGTGGCTGGGAGAGTGGTGGGATGGATCCTGGGAGTTGGCTCAGGGGCTGTGGGGGGGGGGGGGGGGGGGGTGAGGCTGAGGGGGTGAGGGGCCATTTAAGTAACTTTTGCCCTGGGCTCCATTGTAGCTAGAACTGGCCCTAAGAAAAAGTCAATAGTTTGTGTATTTTAACTCTGGGACACTTGATAGACTGCCATTGTGCAGAGACAAGGAAACATTCAATTAACTTTGTAAACATACATAAATCTATGGGATATCTAAAAAAGTCATTTTTAGAAGTAGTAGGATAAATACAATTGTTTATCTCATTAGTTTATTTTCACCTCGGGTTCACTTTAAGCGATACAGTTGTTTTCAGCAAGGCGAATCAGCAGACCTATATCTGCAACACACTACTTGAGGCAAGTAGCGATCTTGTGGGTTGGATTTTCCTGGCTGGTCTTAATTGTACCTCCCCACAGTAGGGCCCCCCCTCTTTCCTTCACCTTCCTCTCTCCACAAGAAGGAGTATGTAGGTCTGGTCATGTCATGCTAAATCTATTGTACATAGGCAGAACTTTGATTCCTGTGGTTGAAATTGGCTTTCTGTATGGTTATGTCATGTCAGCTTCCAATGCAACAGAATAGTACATTTTATGTACGGTGAAGATCTATGTAAGGCTAGATTGTCTGCCTCTTGTAAATAGAAACATCTAGGATCATCCGCTGAAGGGGCGTGGCCAAAATCCAAACTACACATCACTAATTGCATAACAGCTAGGGATGAGCACACACATTTATCAAGTTTGACCTCACAGCGAATTGGGTTGTTTTATTTACCAAACTTTTTTGTAAAACTTCTGCATAGTTCACTTTAAAATCCGCCTTTTACATTTTGCAAGTTTGCCATCAGATTTTGAAGGCAAATTGCATTGAAGTCAATAGCGCCAACTCTGGCAGTGAATAGCAAAGCCTACATACATGCTGAAATCCCCAAATTGACTAGGTATGTTAAAGAGAATAGTGGGAATAAAGGGAAAAAGGCCTTGCAGTTTTTTGACAAAAAAAAAATCGATTTTAAAAAGTTTAGAGAATAAAATGTTTTTTGGTTTTTTTTTAAATTCAGCATAAAGACATTTTACTGTGGTACACTTGTAATATATACAGTGTTCAGAGTTTTACCGGTATATACATTGTATGAATTTTAAGGAAACAGACAGTGTAGGATCCCCCCTCTGGTGCCCTGGAGGAAATGGAGGCCCTGGGGAGGGGGAGTTTATGGTGGAATCTGGGATCCCCTTTGAGAAGGGGACTCCCATATTCTTGCACCGCAAGTGAAATAGGTATAGGGGTACTAATTCCACAAAAAGTTACATTGAAAAACACCTTTAATGAATGATTCCACAACAATATCCTTGGAAATGTGTCACGCTAATATCCTCTTTACCTTGATTGAAGATCTCTGCCGAACACCGCCACAAATGTCACTCCCCGCCACCGGCACTCGCTATACTAAACTATAGCAGACCCTGGGTTTCCTATTAGTTGGTACACTAGCCAGTAGAATCCCTCCATTTTAAAGGGGAACTGAAGAGAGAGGTATATTGAGGCTGCCATGTTTATTTCCTTTTAAGCAATACCAGTTGCCTGGCAGCCCTGCTGATCCTCTGCCTCTATTACTATTAGCCATAGCCCCTCAACAAGCATGCAGCAGATCAGGTGTTTCAGACTTTAAAGTCAGATCTGACAAGACTGGCTGCATGCTTGTTTCTGGTGTTATTCAGATACTACTGCAGACTGCAGAGAAATAGACCAGCAGGGCTGCCAGGCAACTGGTATTGATTAAAATGAATTAAATATGGCAGCCTCCGTATACCTCTTACTTCAGTTCCCCTTTAAGGGATCCCATTGGTTAATGTAATATCCAATTGGAAACGCTAGTTTAAAAATTCAAAGATGCTTTTGCCAGGGTTCCTTTTCAGTCCAGTGGCAGTGAGCAGCGGTGAGTACGGGTGTCGGCGGTGCAGTGGATGTGGGAGGTGACTGGGCATTCTGAAGTGCTATGGGTGTCGGCTGTGTAGGATGGCAGTGGGTGCCAGTGGCAGTGTATGCGGGGTCCACTTTAGTATACCAAGTGCCTTTAAATGTGCCCCTTAGGATCCTCATTGGTCCCTCAACAGACCAATGAAATATGGAGAGTCCCAGCGAGTGATAAAAAGATATACTGTACAGCGACTGCCACAGCCTAACAGCATTTCTGCCCAGTTTCGAAATTAAAGTTTCCATCTGTATATTGTGCAAAGTTTTGTAGTGTCCTCTGCTTATATTGAATAATTTTCCAGCATTATCTTCCACTTTGCTTAGTTGTTACTAGAGAGAGAGGTAGCTTATTATTTTGAGGTAAACATGGGCAGTTTTAATCTTTTAGCTGTGCAGTGTATAATGAAATTGCTTCTGTGTTTTTGTGCACAGCAGTTTCTTAATAGATTTACATTGACAAAGATCGTATTATAGTGATGAAGCTATTCTATTTTATTTTTCGTCTTTTAACTAATACTTTTGGGAGTGTTTTTAGTTTACATAAATTATCTCTCCTTATTGTATTTTCTGATTATAAAAAGTGAGAAGAAATTTCCATCAAGCATACTATCATTTATTCCCCACCCGCTTGTTCCTCCTTTCTGAAATAACGGCCAAGGAATTTCTAAATATTATTAGCCAAAATCATGAGAGGCAGAAGTAGATTAAAGAATATGGGAACTGGTAGGAATTAATCCTGGGAAGATATTCTGCCTGAACAAATTAAAGAAATGTTTAATGCAAGAAGGATAATGAACACTTATAGCTTGTCCAGTAATTAAAAATATAATCAGGGCCGGATGTGTACTCTTTACCGCCCAAGGCCACTGTCAGCAGCCGCCCCTCTTTAGTATAGGTAGTGAGTATTCCCTCCAGTATAGGTAGCCAGCTGACCCCTCCCGCCCAGTATAGGTAGCCTGATGAAACCCTCAGTATAGTTAGGCAGCCAGATGACCCCTCCCCCCTTTCCCTCCAGTATAGGTAGCCAGAGGACTCCCTTAATCCCTCCTTTTCCCACCCCCCTTTCAGTATAGGCAGCCAGCTCGCCTTCACACCGCAGCAGCCATCTGTGTCACTCATTTCTCCACTCGTCTTCAGTGCAGAAGCTTCCTCTTTCCTTCTCCAAAGCTGCCCAAGTCCATAGCCGCCGGCCACAATGCAAATGTGCACAGAGTGCAAGGTGGCTGCTGCACAGGTGGCTAGCAGCAGAGTTTCACAGATCACAGATGTCCGTGCATTGCAGCATTTGCAAGCCCGCAAATGCTGCACCAGTTTAGCCTGCTGCTTTGGTGCCCTTCCTCCTGCGGTGCCTTAGGCCATGGCCTAGGTGGCCTTGTCCTAAATCCGGCCCTGAATATTATATAAATAAATATATAATATATATTAAATAAATAAATAAATATATATATATATATATATATATATATATAACTTTGGAGCTATCTCCAGACTACACATTTCCCCATGTGTGACCAGCATGCTATTAGAAGTCCCTGCTGCTGATTCAACTCAAGGAAACAGTAGAAATTACAATAACACAAATGGAGATGGCACACAAATGGCTTCAGTAGAAAACTGTATTGAATAGCATGCAGAGGCACACACAGGGCCCTTCCTCCGCCCGAACCTTGTTGTGTGTGTGCCTATGCATGCTATTTAATACAGTTTTCTACTAAAACCATTTGTGTGTCGTCTCCATTTATACTATTGTACTACGGTTGTACAGGAGTGGTGTACCTGCAGGAGGGGGGCACTGGCATGGAGGTCTAGCTATAAGCTTGAAAAGGTGTGTGGCGTGTATTGGAAAACAGTAGAAATTGACTGGTAAAATGTAACCTAGCCAATTGTTTTATTCTTAAAAGGATACCTGAGGTGACGTGACATGATGAGATAGACATGTGTATGTACAGTGCCTAGCACACAAATAACCATGCTGTGTTCCTTTTTTCTTTCTCTGCCTGAAAGAGTTCAATATCAGGTATGTAAGTGGCTGACTCATTCCTGACTCAGACAGGAAGTGACTACAGTGTGACCCTCACTGATAAGAAATTCCAACTATAAAACACTTTCCTAGCAGAAAATGGCTTCTGAGACCAGGAAAGAGATAAAAGGGTCAATAGTTCATAGATTTTAGCTCTAGCATACTGCAGTGAATGTGTCATTGAGCAAAAACAATACAACTGTTCAAACTTAAAAAGTAGATTTAAACATGAAATAAAACTGTGGAATATCTTAAAAAGTCATTTTTAGAAGAAGGAAGATAGATATGATTGTTTATTTCATTTGTTTATTTTTGCCTCGGGTGTCCTTTAAAGGGGGCCAGACCTCTTGCACGTTTTCATTCCACATATAAATGCTTGTATTAATCCACTGCATGGAGCTGTATTTGTTTGTTTAGCCACATCAAAGTGTAATTAGTCCTATCAGTACCTGTGAATGAGAGCAACATGGCTCTGCTTGTACAGGAAAATACTGAGATTTAATACTTTCTGTGCTCCCTGCAATGTTAATCTAGTTAAAATGTCAGTTTTTTAGGGTTTCCATAAATTGTAATTGTAATAGTTTTGTAGAGCAGAGAGGAAGTTCTGAGTTTAGACTCACTTTAAAGTATACCTGACCCGAGCAAAGCAACCTAAGCTAAGCATAGAGCTATGATCAGGCAGTTTCTGGCCTTTTTGTCACTCCAGGCAAGAAAACCTATGTCGCTCTCTGCCTCTCTCACTCAATAACAGTAACACAGGACTACATGACCACCACTGGCTGGGCTAGCTCTCAAGCCTGTGATTGACATAAAGTCCTCTTATTTTTTTTTTCAATTAACTACTTAAATCCGCGTCACACCAACCGGTGTGAACGCGGCAGCAGCCCCAGGACTGCCTAATGCCAATTGGCGTGCAGTGCAGTCCTTGGGGCGTGTTTTGCAGGAGATATCTCCCGCAGTCTATTTACAGTGTACAACTCTGCAATCTAAGGCAGCGCTGTACTGGGGACAGCTGTGACACTCGGCGATCCCCTTGGGAGACACAGAGGCAATTCACTTTTGCCACCTGAGTTTTCTCCTAGGTGAAATTTTCAAACTTGTCAATAAAATGCCTTTTAAACCACTAACAAGCAAACAAATACTCAAAATCATTTTTATAGTACTTTTTCACCTACTTTCCGGTATTTTTCCCATTGCAAAATGCTAAAAAGTTAATTTAAATTGAAGATGAAAAATTATCTCCAAGGAGAACACTCAGGAGAAAAAGTGAATTGCATATGGCCCAGAGAGCGATCGACTCTCATAGGCTGATGTCTATGAGAGCTGATCGCTGTGATTGGCTGGCGGGGGAGGGGAAAAATAGTTAAATTTAATAAAAAGAAACACAAATAAATATATAAATAAACAAACATGTCGGCAGTGATCAGAGCCCACCATCAGAAAGCTCTGTTGGTGGGCAGAGAAAAGGGGGAAGGGTCACTTTTGTGCTGACTTGTACGGCTCTGCAGAGAGCCCTTAAAGCTGCAGAGCCCCAATTAGTAAAAAATAGCCTGGTCACTAGGGGGGTGTAAGCCTATGGTCCTGAAGTGGTTAAAGTGGACTTGAACTCTTGCACAGTACAGAAGAAAAACAGAGAGAAATGCAGAGTTTAGCCTGTCTAACTCCCCCTCATCTGTGACTAATTGCAAGTGTTATTTGATCTCTCAGCCTAAGGGGAGCAGCTAATTTGTAAACACAAGTTGTTAACCCAATGTCTGCTTCGCAAAGTTTCCCAAATTCCGCTTTGCGATTTTGCATAGCAATTGTGAATTATGATGCAAAATGATGAATATGCAAAATGTGTGCTCATCACGATCACCAAGTACTTTCCAGTGTTCAACATTGAATTGTTTTAATTGAAATGCAGAATATTTCAGTTTGACTGGAGAGTATCTCCTGTAAGGCTTAGCAGCTCTCATAGCACTGTTATAAAGATACGCTTTCTAGTATGGACAGCTTAGAAATTGATTGATGCTTTAATCCTTTTGCAGTCCTTTCTTTAAAGCCGGAAACACACAAAAGAGTCAAAAACTTCATACACATTTAATATAAAGTAACATGTGAAGGACATCAAGGACAATCACAGCTCAATCAAGTCCATAACATCACAGCAGGAGTGATGTGTTGAGAGCATAGCGGCATCCACAGGGGTGCGATAGAAACCAAACAAACATCAGTCAAGCCCAGCATCCAGTGGCACTCCAGCCAACTTCACATGTGCTCTGTTCATCTCGGACTAAAACAGAAATGCACTGTCTCCATTTTCTGATACTTGGTCCCTGAGATGAGATGGAAACTGTGTGTTATTCTACACTGTGCCTTAGTCAAAGGCATCTAATGAAAGTGTCAGATATAAAAATCATCTTTATTTGTTTAGGGGGCATTTGGTTATGATAAGAGCTGTCGCCTGAGCAGCCGAGACATCTGTTGGGGTTGACGCCATATGCGCAGGATTTAATATCATGAGCTGGAAAAGAGGAAATGTTATTAAAGGACCACATTTATTATATAATGCCTACGATCAGAACACAAAGCAACCAAAAATTCCGATAGTTCCCAAAGTGTGGCACTTGTCTGTATCCTAGAATGTGATTGGTGGTATTCCCATTCTTTACTCCTAAGATAGCAAATGACAAAACAGTAAAAGTGAATAAACAGTAGCTTGCTTAATGAAATGTACATATACTGTAGATGAGAGAGAAAATAAAATACAGATATACAATAGGAGAGAGTGCCTTACCCTTATTAACTTACAGTCTAAATGTATTTATTTATTTATAAAGTGCCAACATATTACGCAGCACTAGACATTAGATTAAGTTACAGACAATATTTAGGGTGAAATACAGCAATAGGACAATACAGGAATGTAAGAAAAACCAGATCACGCAGCACTCATTGCCTTGTACTCATACTGAGTACCAGGTAATGCTAAGTCAGTCACTGGATGGAGCATGGAGATTAGGCAAGTTGGGTTCACTCAGATCCATAGGATGGGCTCACAGTAATGGAGGTGCATAGTCAGGTAGGACACACAAGGAGGAGGACCCTGCCCAAAGGCTTACAATCTAAAATGTGGCTATAAACAATTCAAATAAAATGTTCAATTTGTTTTATAAAAATTGATTGATTGAATCTGATGTAATTTTATTTTTGATTGTAAAAATAAATCACAATTTTCAATCTTTTGATCTATCGGCCATCGTGGAAAATTCAGATCAATCAACAGTGCAAGGTGGATTAGATTATTTTTTAAACAATGCAACCAATTAAGGATTTAATCAATTACTTTAATTTAAAAGATCTAAAGGAAACAAAAAGTATGGCGTACAACCACCTTAGGAGTATGATAATTGGACTGAAGAGGTGAGAGGAGTCAGTGAGATGTAGGCAAAGTGCAGATTACTGAATAGTTTATTTGCTGTATAGGTAATTCTGCCTTCCTGTCTGGTGCAGCTTGGTGGGATTGACCAGAAGTCTATGTTGTGCACAGACTACTCCTCCATGCTTTTTTCACCCACATGTGATGTTCAGGGAGAAAGTAAGAGGGGTCACCAGCCAGTCCTCTCCTGTGAGCACAAGGCTGACCATGCCCATCTCCTTCCTGTACCCCGCAGAAGAGAGCAATGAAGGGGGAAGAGGGGATCAGGTGATGGCTCTGTACAGAGGAAGAAACTTCCACTCTGGTTGGCAGCTCTGTACTTTGTGCCCATATCTCTGGGTCATGCGGCTGAGTTTTTAAAGGACAACCCGAGGTGACATGACATGATGAGATAGACAAGTGTATGTACAATAACTATGCTGTGTTCCTTTTTTTCTTCCTCTGCTTGAAAAAGTTAAACATCATGTATGCAAGTGACAGTTTCTATCCGAGTCGGGACCGGGTCGGACTGGGTTAGACTATAGCATAACCCTCACTGATAAGTAATTACAGCCATACAACACTTTCCTGTCAGTAAATGGCTTCTGAGAGCAGGAAAGGGATACAAAGCATCAATAATTCATAGATTTGAGCTCTGGCACACTTCAATGAAGGTGTCATTAAACAGAGACAATGAAACAGTAAAAACTTTAAAACTAGATTTAAATATAAAATAAAACTGTGGGGTATCTAAAAAAAAAGTCATTTTTAGGAGAAAGAGAACAGATACAATTGTTTTTCTCATCAGTTTATTTTCACCTCGGATGTCCTTTAAAGTGGATTTTCTCTGGAACAGCAACAGCAAAGATCAAATTTCTTTGAGTAACTGTATTACCCTCTTCACCTTCATAACGAATCGCAGATGACCTTTCTGTGCCGCAGCATAAGGGATTGTGCAGCATTAGTTAACACATACTTTAACCCTTGTTACGTTTTGGGGCACTAAAAATTTACAGAGCATACTAAGGGCCGATTCAGATGGGCGGCTGCCTGGGTCTGTTCTCATAGTTTAATGCCCTGATCCACCACAACCTGCATTGAGATGAATGGCAGCACTCATCTCAATGGAAGTATCAGCAATAGCAGGGGTGATTGTGCGACCATCGCCATGTATGTAGTATCCAGCGTCAGCTGCATTCACAGTTCCGTGTCCTCCTTGGGCAGTGGTTCCCAACCTTTTTAAAGTCATGACACATCATGCCAAATACTTAGGTTCCCTGACACATAAACCCTCTTCCCCAAATAAAACATCCTCAGACTCAGTATAGGTAGGTATAGGTAGTTAGGTAGCCAAGTATAGGTACCTTTAGTATAGGTAGCCAGGTGTAGGTGCCCCCAGTATAGGTAGCCAGGCATAGGTGCTCTTTAGGATAGGTAGCTAGGAGTATGTGCAAAATGTAGGTGCCCCCAGTATATGTAGCCAGGAGTAGGTTCCCTCAGGATAGGTAGCAAGGCGTAGGTGCCCCCAGTATAGATAGCTAGGATTAGGTGCCCTCAGGATAGGTAGTGAGGTGTAGATGCCCTCAGGGTAGATAGCTATGTGTAGGTGCCCCCAGTATAGGTAGCGAGGTGTAGGTGCCCTCAGGATAGATAGCTAGTTGTAGGTTCCCTAAGTATAGGTAGCGAGGAGTAGGTGCCGTCAGTATAGGTAGCAAGGTGTGGGTGCCCTCTGGATAGGTAGCGAGGTGTAGGTGCACTCAGGATAGGCAGCCAGGAGTAGGTGCCTTCAGAATAGGTAGCGAGGTGTAGGAGCCCTCAGTATAGATAGTTAAGAATAGGAGCCCCCAGTAGCATGTGCTGGCGATGGGTCATTCACCAGTTCCAAGCTTGAAAACTCTTTTCTGTATGATGTACCCAAGCATTATTTTAAGTTTGCTACTTATCACGCCTTTACGTATCACTGCTATCCTCTACTACATATCCTCATAGTCACCAATGCGAGATGCTGATAGGAGGAAAGATGTTTATGATGCTGAAGAGAGCAAAAACTGTTTGACATGCTGTTAGTATACATTGTGATCTATCTGTCCCTCTGCTGGATCAGCTTTGGAAGGTTTGTGCTATTGACTTTCCACAGCTAACAACAATAATATCTTATCTAACTGGTAACATGGAGCTTACATGAGTGAAAACCCCTAGGGACCATTATTGCATCTCTCTCCCATATTACAGCAATATCTCAGCTTTCACAGTATGAACACTCCTGTGTTTGACAGAGTGTGAATATCTGGGAGCTACTGCCACCTCCTGAATTACTTGCCACAAACTGACTTGATATAGACACTTGGAAAAGTTGTAGTTGGCAGTGACAGGGGTCACTGTAATAGGAGGCTGATAGTAGACATCCAGTCCTTCTCTGGTATGGACACAAGTTCCAACTCTCTCCCATTTTACTTGTAAGAGGGTTACAACCAATGCTGGTATGAAGTGATGAGCCTGATAGCCATTTCACAAGTAAACACTTGCTTCATCAGAGGCAGAAGTTAAAGTTTGGATTAACTTCTGCCTCTGAATAAGTAGGTGTTTACTTGCGAAACGGCTGTCAGGCTCATCACATTGTATGTATAGTTTGGTTTGCTGGAAATGGATTAAAGGTGACTTCTGAATTACTGCTTGTGGTCGGTACTCTGTCACTCTCTTTAACCCACGATTTAAAGCTACATACCCAGTGGCACGATTACTGCACCTGTTTCTTCCATTAGTGCCTAGGCATCTAGTGCCAGTCTACCTCTTTTTTTTTAACAGTACTGGTATGAAACTCCTGTCTATATCACTTTTGGGGATATTCCCCATGCTTACTTTCTTTTTTTGACATGCATGAGATGGACTGAAAATCAGTGCAACTCTAACCTGGCACAATATACAGTACAATAAAAAAAAGCTGTTTTCATATTCTTTTTTGATAAATAGCTGTTCTATAAGCCTTGAGAAACAAATAGCCTTTTTTTTTTTGCTTAGAATCAGGAAGTTGACACACAGAAACTCTCCAAAGCAGAACAAATAGCCACTAGGAAACTTGGGCGCACCATGCGCTGCCATAGGCCATAATGTGAATTACAGCTATAGCGGCACTCAGAAGATAATATGGGCATCGGTGAAAGATGGAGCGCATCCTGGTATTCGTTATCGTCGACAAGCGCGTCCTGCGCAGGCACAGTACAAGGTTTCTTACTGTGCCTGCTTACTGCACCTGCGCAGGACACGTTTGACGACGATAATGCGTACAAGGATGCACATGGCCAGGGGCCGACTGTCAGTCGGCCTAAAACTAAATTACCCTGCGGCGGGGCACTGGAGGATAGTCGAGGACCGGCCAGGGCATGTGACAGCTGCAGGGGGCTTGGGGAAGCTCCAGATAAGTGAAACATTTTTTTTTTTTAATCACGGTTAAAGAGACACTGAAGCGAAAAAAAAATTATGATATTATGATTTGAATGTGTAGCACAGCTAAGAAATAAAACATTAAGATCAGATACATCAGTGTAATTGTTTCCAGTACAGGAAGAGTTGAGAAACTCCAGTTGTTATCTCTATGCAAACAAGCCATTAAGCTCTCCGACTTAAGGCCCATACACACGTCGGATTTTAGCGAATGACCCGTCGTTTGAACGTTCCGTCGTTCGGACGTTTTCGCGTCAAATCCGACGTGTGTACAGACTATCGTTCGGGTGATAAGACTGGTTAGCAACGATCCGCCGGGCGGATCGCTGGTAACCAGTCTTATCACCCGAACGATAGTCTGTACACACGTCGGATTTGACGCGAAAACGTCCGAACGACGGAACGTTCAAACGACGGGTCGTTCGCTAAAATCCGACGTGTGTATGGGCCTTAAGTCGTGGAGAGGGCTGTTATCTGACTTTTATTATCTCAACTGTTCCTGGACTGTTTACTTTTCCTCTGCTAGAGGAGAGGTCATTACTTCACAGACTGCTCTGAAAGACACATTTTGAATGCTGATTGTTGTGTAATCTGCACATATTATAGAATGATGCAATGTTAGAAAAAACACTATATACCTGAAAATAAAAGTAGGAGAATATTTTCTTTGCTGCTAATCTTCTAGTAATTATTCATAGTACACAACCAATTCACTATATTATATTTTTTTTTCCGCTTCAGTGTCTCTTTAAGGTTCCCTTTAAAAAAACAGCATAATTTGGCAGATTACTTATTTCCCCAGTATCCATGCGGCCTGGGGGGTATAGTAATGAACACCGCCAGGACTTTTTCAGGAGCAGAGTGAGCCATTTTTTGGCTTCACCCTGTGCCCAAATTTCCCGGTGCTGTTTTTACATGTATGCAAAACTCTCTGCTGTGTTTGCATCAGTCTTATCTCAGATAATCAGTCGTCAAAGACATGTTGGGAGTTCATTTGGAAATGGGCACGGTGACTGATAAAAAAAGGAAATTGAAAGGAAATCTATTAACCCTTTCAGGTACTGTTTTTTTTTTTGTTTTTTTTAATAAGAATTTTTTCCTTGAAGGTCTGTACACAGGCTAGATCAAAATTGGCCAGGGTGTCACTAACAATTGCCTTGGGTGAGAATATAGTGTATATGCTGCGGCCCTGATACATTGCTGAAAAAGCCAGCATGCCAGATCATCTTGCCTGAACGTAGCCCGACTCATTTGTTCTCCTCTTCTTTTCACTCCCTCCATTGCACAACCGCACATCTTCTCTCCATTGCCCTCTAAAGACACAGAATGTGTTGCAAGCCTGCTGGCTGGTGGCGTGTCTGTGCAGCCTTAGCACCGCCCCGCCCCAGGATCGTGCTCTGATTCCTGCCATGCAACAGAAATCTTAAGTGTGTACGCAGCTTTCTGGTCTGGTTAATCTGCCAGTTTTTCGTGCTCCACCCTGCATAATATACTGTATATCGCAGCACTTTGTCAAAGTGTAGATTTGGTCAGTGAATGAGAGCACGAGAGAGAATGAGAACATGAGAGAAAAAGCAGGCATGCATGTCTGAGGCTGATAGTAGCATGGTGGAGATAAGGGCAATAAACAGTGCCACTGGGCAGCATACATGGCACTTTACCGCCCGGGTAAATTTGGCCCAGGATGAGCTGAATGATGGCTTACCCTGTTGCTGGTGAAATTCTGTGCAGCATTAATTACTAACTAAGTAATTATGGGGTCCGGGAGTCACTAGATCCCCTAATTACCTGTGCACAGGCTGTGGACTATAGAATTGCAGCAAAAGCTGCACGAAACTCAGCCACTACGCTCCGCATGGTGCGTGCCATGCGCCGAGAAGCCCTGCCTCGACTGGGCAGCTCTACATATCTTTAGTGGCAGTCAGGTAATATTGGACATCAGTAATCTTTTGACTATGCAAATCTTACACAAGGTTGTATCAATGCCAGCCTGCAGCTGCCTTGTAAAAAGTTATCACTGACATGCACCATTGAATCTTCCTGTATATCCTCTTAGCAGAGCCCTTCACTGTTACAGGATGTGGCTTCCTTTTGCTAGTGCAACACTCCTGAAATCACCTCCATCTCCTATATACGTAAAGGGTTATTTTGCTGGCCTTAAATGGACATAATATTGTTCTAGAATTGGAGTTTGGTTGTGGTGGCATTGATGTATGGCTCTGTGAATGTAATAACATGGGACTCTGTCCAATGCTTCAGACTACTGCAACAGGAGTGCCATGGAATGCTAAGAAGGTCCATTAACAAATAAATCTATTTCTACTTCTTTTGCAATGTTTGTAGCTGAAATTAACAGTTGATGAATCAGAGATACACAGATATGCATCAACCAGGCCCAGATTTATTGCTAATTTTACTTCAGTGACATCTACAAAGAAAACGTAATGATTTATATCAGTATTAATGTGTTTTTGTTTGTGAAACTGCAGCTGTACAATAATGATAAGGATCATTAAAAATACATCTTTGTAATGTACAGAGATTATTGTTTACATCTGGAAAACATGATATTTGTAAAGTATGTATAGAATCAGCACGCTCCAAAAGAAATGTCAGTTTCACATATTCATATACTGTAATCAGAATAGATCCAGATTTGTAATCCCGGGATTCTGTAGAGAGGACACACAGTTCCACACCTTCCAACATTTTGAGATCAGAAAGAGGGACACTAAAGCCACACCCCTGCCACACCTCTAACCACACCCCCGACACACCCTTAGTCACACATCCTATAAATATTCCATAAGAAAAATATGTTGTTTTATAATTCAAACCACACTGGTCCTGTCTATCCTGGTTCATTTTCCTTCATATTAATGTTTTAAAATTTAAGGGATAGGAATAAAGTTGAGAGTCAATTAAACTAATTTTTCAGTAGAAAAAAATCATATATTTACTTAGAACTGTACATCAGCCCTGAAAGAGGGACAAATGATGGAGAAAGAGGGACAGATGGACAAATGGCTCCCAAAGAGGGACTGTCCCTCTGAAAGAGGGACAGTTGGGAGCTATGCAGTTCCCCACCAGCATAGCTGCACTTCCTGTGGGAGTGGTAACCAGTTGTACTTACTTGGTTGGTGGGGAGCTTTTCTTAGTTGCACTGTTCCTATCCTTCTTCCTGTGGAAAAAGTAAGCACTTGTACTTTCTGGTTGGTGGGGAGCTTTTCTTAGTTGCACTGATCCTGCCCTAGTATGAGGTTGTTCTTCATCTCATTCCAGGTATGGTGATTCTTTTTCTAAGTTTTAGCTTTACTAAAGTTTAGTTGCTACACATCTTCTCATATGATAGAGAAAGCGATGAGAGCAGTGTAGTCACAGGACAGCTTCCCTGATACTCATTGCAGTGCTGTTAGGTAATTGCCTGTGGCAGAGATGATGAGCACATGCAGAATACCAATTGTTGTTAGCTGTGATATGCTGCACTGTATTTGCACAGATGTGATTTCTGAGTAATATAAAGGCGAGTACACACGCCTAATTTCTTCAAACTACGGGTTATCAGACCCGCCAGCAGATCAGTCAAATCCAGCCTTATCAGCCTGCCGACAGACTGTACACACAGGCAAACTGTCTGACGACCCGTAGTTTAAAGAAATCAGATTCACCAAAAAGAAACAGATGACCGGGCACCAGCTGCATTGCAATTTCTAATTTATTCCATCCCCATAGTGACAGACACCATAACAGGCAAAAAGTCTAACAGCCGTTTCGCAAGCCTACAATGCTTGCTTCCTCAGAGACCTGGTCTCTGAGGAAGCAAACAATGTAGGCTTGCGAAACGGCTGTTAGACTTTTTGCCTGTTATGGTGTCTGTCACTGCGGGGATGGAATAAATTAGCAATTGCAACGCAGCTGGTGGCCGGTCATCTGTTTCTTTTTGGTGAATCTGACATTTCTCTTAACCGGAGGCACAGTGAGTCTTTGCTAAGGACCCCCCAGTGAGTCTGCCAGTCCAGCATTTAGTGCCGATTTTTCTTTTTTTGACTTTTTCAATTGTTTGAAGAAATCAGGCTTATGTTCGCGCCTTTATGTTGTGCTATACAAGATTTTGTGCTAATTGCACTGTTCCTGCCCTTATCAAAGGGTGTCCTTTATCACATTCCAGATTGTTTCATCCTAAATAAACACCCAGCCTATTGCACTATAGAGTTTATTAATCATATGTGCAACATATTGTATTTATCTGATGCCTCCTCCTCTCCAGCTCTGTGACATTTCCCCTCTGTTACTGGCCTCATCTTATTGAAAGATCTACCTATAGGAAATCAGGACAAGCTGCAGAGAAAAGTGGTGCTTTGTTCTATTTAAGTCAAGGCTCACTTTTCAATAGTGCACTAGTCATGGGTTGGGGGAAGGGCATTTTCAGTCAAGATTGACGTAAGACTCTTTAGAGGATTACAACACTTGTGGCAGCAGCCTTGCAGCTTTATTTTTAAGGGACTTAAAAATATATATTTTTTAAATACACCTTAACTGAGAGGGATATGAGGCTGACATATTTATCTCATTTTAAACAATGCAGATTGCCTGGCTGTCGTGCAGAGTCCCTGTTTCTAATACTCGTAGCCATTAACCCTGATTAAGCATGCAGATCAGGTGTTCTGACTGAAGTCTGGCTGAATTGGCTGCATGCTTGTTTTAGGGGTGTGATTCAGCCACTACTGCAGCTAAAGATATCAGCAGGGCTGCTGGGCAACTAACATTGTCTAAAAGGACAACTGTAAATATGGCAGCCACCATATCCCTCTCAGTTCAGGTGTACTTTAAGGAAAAAGCAAGCGGATCCCCATTGGGTTACAAAACACCAATGGGAATCCCCAGCAACAGGAGGATCCTCATTGGTTCATAAGCGCTTATTGTGCCATTTTCCATCCACTGCAAGTGGGAACCAAGCCTAAATGTGTTTT
Source organism: Hyperolius riggenbachi (assembly GCF_040937935.1). NCBI lineage: Eukaryota > Metazoa > Chordata > Amphibia > Anura > Hyperoliidae > Hyperolius > Hyperolius riggenbachi. The sequence continues at coordinate 136,492,710 of NC_090647.1, read as the reverse complement.
CTTTTTCAACTGTCCGTTGCTTTTCAATTATTTGTGGGAACGGGAAAGCAGTACTAATGCAGCCCTATACTTCTAACTAAGCAGGTAAAGTGTATACAATGGGTTCCAATCATTTACTCTCAGAGGGCATTTTTTTCCTTAGAATTGGGCCTACTTCCTTGTGGTGCAAGAGCCGACTTACTAGCCTGTGATGTCATCCTCCAACATTTGCACAAACAGAGAGTTTGGTGTGTGGGCAAATGTTGGGTGGGGCCAAACTGCCAAAACCAGTGGAATTCTGCTGCTGGCTAATGGTAAACACCAGGGCTCACAGCTGGTTTTGTTAAACAGGACTAAAATGATCAGTAGGGCTGCACTAATGCATACCGTATATACTTGCATATAAGCCGACCCGTGTATAAGCCAAGGTAACCACTTTTCCCTCAGAAACCAGGAAAAAGTAATTGACTTGCATATAAGCCCCCTCCCCAGTATAGCCCCTCCACAGTAGCCAGATACAACTTGTACACAGTTCCCCAGTACAAGTTAGCCCTCCTCCCCATAGCCAGATGTGCCCCAGGATCATACAGCTGTGTCTCAAGAAGCCACTTGATGGAATCATAGATAAGAGACACAGCAATTACCACACAGGAAGAATCCCGATCATTGCACCGCTGACACATTGCTTGCACACTACGCTCCACAAGCCAGGGGACACAGGTAGTCTTGAGCAGCACACTCTGCACACCATGTTGCAGGGGATGGAGGGCCACGGACACAGCAGGGCACAAGCTGGTAAGAGCAGGATCACTAGTGCACAATCCTTACGCTCCTCTGCCTGCTCCACCACCTGTTTTGCTCCACTGACTCGCATATAAGCTGAGGGGGTAACTTTTCAGCACATGTTTTATGCTGAAAAATTAGGCTTATACGCAAGTATATACAGTAATTAGTTTTCTGTATCTGGGTACGGGTACACCGAACTAAGGTATTTTTAAGCTATAATCTATAATATAATATTTTACATAGACATATCAAATGATTACATATAATGTACTTGCAGGTAATTACATTTTTCAATTCACAGATGAATGTTGGTGGAAAAAGTTTAAAACTTTACTCACATCTTATCAAGTGCTTAAACAACCAAAAAGCAAACCAAGCATAGTCCAACAACAATACAACATATACATTGAGAGTTTTATTCCCATCCAGTCTAGAAGAATGTGGTCCTCTTGTTAATTGTGTAGTTATTAATACCCAGCCCACCCAACCATGGGTTTACAAATTATAAATGGCTTCTATCTACATTTGGTGTTGCTCACAGCAGTTTCTCAGCAGATGCTCAACTATGTAACATCTGTCTTACTTAAGCAGCCACATCTGTCATATACTTCCTGTATACCTCAGAAGGTATTCAAAGGAGCATCCCAATCAACAGGAACAAAGTACATCATATGATGGTCTGAATGGGCTACATAACAAATAAGTCAAGTCTGTGTCAGTCCACAAGTAGGTTACCCAACTTTGAGGGTTCATAATCAAGTGGGAGAGGACCCTGCCAGAGGCTTGAAATCGAAGTGGAGGAGGTAGGGATACATTAGGTGGAGCTGCAGAATAGGTGCTCAGCAGAGCGAGTTAGGGCACTGATGTGGAAAGGGGGGTTAGGTGATCTTGAAAACTTTGAGGGCTTGTTTGAAGGTGCTGAAGGAGGGGACAAGCCAGATGTGTGGTGGGAGGTAGTTCCAGAGAGTGTGTGCAGCCATAGAGAAGTCCTGCGGTCACACGTGAGGGTAGGAAGTGCACAGTGCGGTATGAACATTATTTGCCAAGTGTGATGGAGGGAAATGAGCTTCTTCTGAATTTCTATAACTATCAGCCTTTCATGATTCATCTTGTAATCATGACTTTGCCATCAATATTACTTACTATAGTTTCTGTCATCATTGTATTATTTTTTAGCTAGATAGAATGATTAGATTGTGAGCCCCTCAGAGGGACAGCTAAGTGACAAGACAATATGTACTCTGTACAGCGCGGCGTAAGATGTCGGCACCATACTAAATACTAAATAAATAAATAATATGCCAGGTAACATCTCTCACAGGAAGAAGAAGTCTAGACAGGATAGAAAGCCTGTATGGACCACAACTCATGTTTTCCCCCTGAAATCAGTGGCACCAGCAGTCTCTTTTGGACTCCCTTTTACCCCACCCCGTCTTTGCTTCCATCTAGACTGAGCAGGGAGTTCTTCTGCCAGAGCTTGGTTATGTGTTACAGAGAGGTCCAATTCAAATATCCAATAATGCTCAAGGGGATTTCAACTCTGGCACAGAAGACGAGGAAAACACAGATAAACCCTATTTGTAATTGGAGAGAACAGCCTGTCTAATTCTCCCTTACTTGCAACTTAAGTAATCACAAGTGTAATATGAGCTGTCAGCTCTGTTTGAAATGTGCAGATGTGTGTACCGAGTTATGTGCTAATTTGTACACACAAGAGGTTAACTCTTTCTGTGCTCCCATGAAACCAGGAAGTAGACACTGCAGATGTATTGTAGGAGTTCTGTAAGCTGTAACAAAGCAATATTTTCTTTAAAGGTTTTTATGCTTTTGCTGATCTTTTAGAGCAGAAAGGAAATTCTAAGTCTAGGTTTCGGTCCACTTTAATATTATCTTCTTGGTCATGTTATATGGATAATAGGAAACAAGGATTAGAAGTAGATAATCTGGATTTTACAGTTTTCACAGTTACAATGTTTCCTCTGCAGAATTGACAGCTAACCAATTGGTTGATGATCTTCAAACTGCCAATGCACATTGTAATTTAACCGTTAATCCTGAAGAATTAAATTGTATCATCCAATGGACAGCTGCGTCCCTGAGGATCCTGTCTAGTGTTATGTATGATTGAGCTCTATGAGCACCAGAGGGCACTGTGGCATAACACCAGCATGCAGTAGAACTCATTAATAAATGAAGTGTCATATCTCCAGGTTGATGAACTTTATATGTCGATGTTGACCTTGAAAGGGGGAGAGGAAGGGGTCTTAGGTCATCTTTAGATGAGATGTATCTAAGTGCTCTTTTTTCATACCTATGTGTGGCTGACTGGCACTTGCAATATAATTTGTTGTAGATGAAGTTTCACAATTTGTTTCACAAAAACAGAGAGCATTTCACAAAATCATAACTTTATTATATTAAAATGTACTGAGTCTGAGGGTTGCACATTTTCTTTGTGGGGTAGCCAAGTAGGGAGGTAGTTGTGGACTTACCCCTCTAAAGTACACTCAACAGTCAGTTTTTACTGAAAAATTGCCTTCTTTATTCAAGGGTACTCCACAAATATGCAACACGTTTCATGGGTAACATCCCACTTCATCAGGCAATACAAGGAGCTTATTAAAGTCCAGACAGGTATGAGCACCTCCGTCTAAGAAAAAGGCTGATTATGTTTGTTTACTAAAGTTTTCATCCAGTTCTTAATCATTTGTTTCAAATTGAAATAGGTTTTGTAAATTTCACAAATATATCTATAGTCATAGGCTGGCCAAAGACGTGGCCCTCTGCTTTATAGCTCACTGTTTTGGCTGGTGCTTCAAAGTAGATGTTCAATGTAACATTTATTATACACTGCATAGTCTGTGACCAGTTATCTGGACAGTTCCATAGCTTCATGGACCGCAGAAGTGTTTTCATCACATATTATTACAGCAATAAATTGAATTCCTGTTTGACTTTGTTCCAATAGCGGTAGTGTGATCTGTAGAACAGTGTGAAGGGGCAGAGGTTAGAGATGTGTAATAACCACATTCCCCTTCATGCAGGTAGATATTTATGTCCCTCACTGGGAGTGTTGTGCTCAGTCTATCACTGTGGTTATGTCATGCGGGTGGAAATAGATCAGGGTTGTGCCTGCACCGAGGTAGGGTCCTGTGTACTGTCACTCATTCCTAGCAGGCAGCAGGATGCTTTGGAGACGGTAACTGCACACTCAGCAGCATTGTGTGCAAATGATGAAGAATAGGAAATATAATGGGGAGAAAATACAATGACAGATATCCACAATTCATCATAAAGCTGACGGCTGTGTGAAGTAGAAAGTCCTATCTAATTCAAACAAAGGCTGACTGGGTAGATTGTAATGCGTGTGCTGCTGGAGTGGCTGTGTATTTCCTTTGAGAAAGTCTGAATTCTATCCGTAAGAAGAAGATAGAAGCAGAGAATCTTACTGGCCGTCAAATATACAAAGTAGTTTAATGGCGTGCTTAGAACGCGCATTGTGGAGCTGATATGTCAAACTCATATGACTTTCCGATGATTTTTTGGGGGAAGCTGTCAGATAACAGAACTAGAAAGTGGATCTGGGATTTTAGATATGTAGAGGCAAAAGATATCCAATTACTAGTGTTACATTTAACTTTACTGGGCTGCTAAATAGAAGTGTGGTATGTAAGGCTTCATGCAGGAAAACTTTTGTATTATGAATCCACTTTATCTTCTTTTGTAAGGGTAAAATGGGATATTCAAAAGAGCAAATGATATAACTTGTATAGGATGGAAGATCCTTCGATAGTTTATGGAGAACAAGTTTATGTGCTGCTATTATTGCTATAGATGTATTTTGCATCAGCATTTTGCATGAAGCTGTACACTCACAATAATACAAACATTATATTCCGTATGTGCAATTTACGTCAAGCAGATAGGGCAGGGTTGTTTCTGGCCGTTTTGGTGCCCCAGACAAGACACCTTTTAACTGAATCAGGAAAAAAAGGCACAGGAGCCCTTACTGAAAAAGGGCACCGCAATAGGTGCCTATTATAAAAGCCATCATTTGCAGTAAAGAAGGGAAATTTGGGCGCACAGCAGCACTATTCACCTCTGGGCGTTAAAATGTACCTACTCTTGGCTTTGCTGCGGGGGTAGGTAAGGATTGGGGTGGTTAAGTGTTAGGCATTGTTACATTGTTGGAGGGAGGTCTTAGGGTTAGGCATCAGTAGAGGGAGGTCTTGGGGTTAGGTATCAGTAGAGGGAGGTCTTAGGGTTAGGCATCGGTAAAGGGAGGTCTTAGGGTTAGGCATCGGTAGAGGGAGGTCTTAGGGTTAGGCATCTGTAGAGGGAGATCTTAGTGTTAGGCATCGGTAGAGGGAGGTCTTAGGGTTAGGCATCGGTAGAGGGAGGTCTTAGGATTAGGCATCGGTAGAGGGAGGTCTTAGGGTTAGGCATTGGTAGAGATACAGACTAACCAGCAAGCTCATGGTGAACCAGAACTCATTGGAGTGGGTGAGGGGCTACAATGGTCCTAAAAGCCCCCTTACTAAAATACTAAGGAAAACAAAAGTTTGCTTTTTTAAAACAGAAAGAATTTGCGATAATTCAGGTTGGAGTGAGCTTGAGATGTCTCCCAGTGCATCACTGCTGAATATATGCAAATTAACCATTGTCACACATAGATGCTAAACACACCTCCAGAACCGCTGGAATGCAATGATGTGTCAGCTTGTTAATTTGTACAGAGCCATAATAATCCAACATGCACTGGTTCACCATGAGCTTGCTGGTTAGTCTGTACCTCTCGGTGTTACAAGCCCTACTCCATAGAGCAAAATTAATCCATGCCATGCACTGATGAGGATCAAACAATCCGAAACAGTCTGTATGCATGTTGGATTATTATGGCTCTGTACAAATTAACAAGCTGACACATCATTGCATTCCAGCGGTTCTGGAGGTGTGTTTAGCTTCTAAGGGTGACAGTGGTTAATTTGCATATATTCAGCAGTGATGCACTGGGAGACATCTCAAGCTCACTCCAACCTGAATTATCGCAAATTTTTTTTTGCATTGGTAGAGGGAGGTCTTAGGGTTAGGCATCGGTAGAGGGAGGTATTAGGGTTAGGCATCAGTAGAGGAAGTCTTAGGGTTAGGCATCGGTAGAGCGAGGTCTTAGGGTTAGGCATCAGTAGAGGGAGGTCTTAGGGTAAGGCATCAGTTAGTGGAGGTCTTAGGGTTAGGCATCAGTAGAGGGAGGTCTTAGAGTTAGGCATCAGTAGAGGGAGAACTTTGGGTTAGGCATCGGTAGAGGAAGTTTTAGGGTTAGGCATCAGTAGAGGGAGGTCTTAGGGTAAGGCGTCAGTTAGTGGAGGTCTTAGGGTTAGGCATCAGTAGAGGGAGATCTTAGGGTTAGGCATCAGTAGAGGAAATTTTAGGGTTAGGCATCAGTAGAGGGAGGTCTTAAGGTAAGGCATCAGTTAGGGGAGGTCTTAGGGTTAGGCATCAGTAGAGGGAGGTCTTAGAGTAAGCCATCAGTAGAGGGAGATCTTAGGGTTAGGCATCGGTAGAGGGAGGTCTTAGGGTTAGGCATCAGTAGAGTGAGGTCTTGGGGTTAGGCATCGGTAGAGGGAGGTCTTAGGGTTAGGCATCAGTAGAGGGAGGTCTTGGGGTTAGGCATCAGTAGAGGAAGTCTTAGGGTTAGGCATCGGTAGAGGGAGGTTTTGGGGGCTAGGCATCAGTAGAGGAAGTCTTAGGGTTAGGCATCGGTAGAGGGAGGTCTTAGGGCTAGGCATCAGTAGAGGGAGGTCTTAGGGTTAGGCATCAGTAAAGGGAGGTCTTGGGGTTAGGCATCAGTAGAGGAAGTCTTAGGGTTAGGCATCAGTAGAGGGAGGTCTTAGGGTTAGGCACTGTACTACCCGAATAGACGGCCTGTACTACCCTAATTCACCATTTAACAGTCTCCCGAGTGGCGATCACCGCTCGGAGACTAAAGGTGGAGCGGAGCTCCGCCTTCCAAGCAGGAGATGCACGCTCAGCCTCCTGCTAGCCCCATAGACAGCGTTCATGCCAATCGGCATGGAGCGGTCCTGGGGCTGCCGCACTGCTCATGCCAATTGGAGTGGAGCAGTCGGCAAGTATTTAAAGAAATGCAAGAGATATAAAACATATTTTACTCACCTTTCAGCCCCTAGCAGCAGTCTCAGTCCCTCAAAGCAACCCCGGTCCTCCGCTTTGTCGCGCTACTCACCCGTAAAGATCGCAACCACGCTGTGCCTGTGCAGTAGTTGTGTGCAGGCACAATACATGCCAGAGGAAGTGGACATGTGGGTGTGAATGACTGAACAGGCGCAGAACTCGACGGGGTTGCGATCTTTACCAGCGGCCAGGGTGACAACACGGAGGACTGGTGCTGCGAGAGCACCAGACTGCTGCTAGGGGCTAGAAAGAGCCCACGGTGAGTAAAACCTGTTTTATATCTCTCATCGGAAATCCTTTAAAACAGCGATGAACACAGTGAACACAGGAAATAAGGTATAACATGCCATAGTGATCATCTTCACATTTTACAGACAGTGACATCTTGTGGTTGTGTTACTATACTTCAGTTTAGGTAATAATCCTGTTGATACTTCCAACAGTATTTAAGACAAAGGGAAGGTGCTGAAAAATGCAAACACAAATCACATGCATGCAAAGGCAAAATGTACAATTTTTTCTGCAATTATATTTCCATTTGGAATTCTGTGAGTCTGCATAGTAGTTGTCCCAACATGCAACACTATGCCCTGGGTAGAGAGGCTTCAGCCTGCAATTAGTTAAGTGAATCAGGATTTTGTATTAAAATGTAATGCTAATTATAGCATAAGCATGATCAGTTTTTAGCTTAGGTCTTTAATAAGTATTCCAGTGTATATCCACTGATTGAGCTGTTATTGGCATGCTCATGCCACCCTGTATCCTTTGCATGCGTAAGACTCTGCAGTGTCCAGTAAATTGTGCACCTCTTGAAATGAGAGCTTTCTGCAGCTCTTGTAGCTCATTTTAATATCTTGTGCACATAACAAAATCTCATTTTAGTGATTTAGTTGAGCAGCCATGTGCATAATTGCAGCTAGATAGCAATGCCCCATACACCTCAATCTGGCCACTAATTAGAGCGAACGTTGTTGCTTTTTAGAGGAATGGCATTTGGCCATGTATAGCCAGGCACAGGATTGGAAAATGAGCCTCAGCAGAGAGCATCTCACTTGCAAGCTTTGCTAACCCCATGCATTCACTCTGAATAGATTGTTGTGAGATTGGACGCAGCCACCATCATCAAACGCATTCTCGCCCCACGGTGCCACTATCAATAAGGAGCTGACATTCTCCCACCTGTCTGATCTCTTCTCCTTCTTTCCCATCCATAAAAAAAAATAAAGCTGGTTTAGATTGATCCAAAAGGCCGACATCTCTCAATTATACCCACATTTTATCCGAATATTGACAATATTGCACAATAAAACAAATGCATTGAAACAAAGGTGGGCTTAGTTATTGTATGATACAAAGAGCAATGTGCACAGCAGCCTATAATAATAACCAAACTTCACCCACTATTGGGCTCACAACAGTAGGGATACTATCTGATTGGTATCTGTATTTTGCATATTAAAAAATGTGTTTTGTTACTTTTTATTACCCATACAGTTACCATATTTGCTTTTGTACACAAGTGATATTGTTTATGTAGAAATTAAAAGTTCCCAAAGTAAAGTTTATCTGCTCTAAAGCTGTCATTGCTTTTTATTGCATAGCTGCTCTATTTATACATTAAAATCTATCTACTGATCATTTCTCAGCTCTCTCTGCTTCTGCTATGGGTGCAGCTGAGTTTCCGCACTGCTGCTAATGTTTACTAATTGTAGCTGACAAAGGAATGTAAACAAAATATAACGTTATTACCTCAACAAGCTTTCCACTGAAGAAGAAAGTGCTGTGTTTAACTATTTGAATGCAGTTCTGCTACCATTTTTTTGTGGTAGTAGGTTTAAGGATGTAAATAATATTTTAAAGCAAGGAAGAAATGCGAGTTTCATACCACAGAGGCCTGGTGCACACCAAAACACGCTAGCAGATCCGCAAAATGCTAGCAGATTTTGAAAGTTTTTTTTTATTTTTATGAGGCGTTTTGCTAGCGTCTTGCGGATTGCTGCTGCGGATTTCAGCGTAGCATATTTCATATATTGTTACAGTAAAGCTGTTACTGAACAGCTTCTGTAACAAAACCGCCTGGCAAACCGCTCTGATCTGCAGTTTTTCAGAGCGGTTTGCGTTTTTCCTATACTTAACATTGGAGGCAGAAATGCCTCCACAATCCAAAAAATGCCTCACCCCGGGAGGATTCGTTTCTGCAAAACGCCTCCCGCTGTGGTGTGCACACCCCCATTGAAATACATTACCCTAGCGTATCCGCAGCCGCAAGCGGCTGCAAAAACGGCCATAAAGCCGCTCGGTGTGCACCAGCCCTTAAAGTTAATAAACTTACTAGAAGCCAATCAGCAGTCATCTTACATTGTTCTTTGTACACTAAACTGAGTAAGAAATCCAATTTGCTGTGGGTTACTGCAGTCTGCACTGCCTTAAGGTACCTACAGTATACCTGGACAGACTACGCTGTGCTTGCGCAGTATGTCTGATTGGGTGTCTTGTTACCATGCTTCCTGGTGATCCCATGTCATTTATGCATGCACTCCCATCCCATTACGTACCCAGGGTGCACTCCACCACAAGTTGACACACTGCGCATGGGCAGCATAGTATGTCCGGGTCAGAGGGTACCTACAGCGCCGACCAGGAATTAAAGAATGGGGAAAACGGAGTGTGATGCCCAGGGCACAGGAGGTGCAGTAAGCATCTGCACAACTCCCCGTACAATAGTTTAAAAAAAAAATAATTAAAGCTCTAAGATATCCTTTAAAGGAAGCATAAAGCAAAATTTCCTGCCCCATGTTATACTTACTGGGGGCTTACTCCAGCCCCTTGAAGCTGACATGTCCTACGCCGCAACTCCGATCGCAGCTGCCGGACCAGGGTCTGCGGTGTGTGCAGAGGCCGACCTCCTCTACTGCGCTTGCGCAACCGCCACTGTCAATCGAGTCCACATTGTCTGCAGCGTACTGAGCAGATGCAGTAGTTCTGCACCTGCTCAATACGCTGCGCACAACGTGAACTTGACTGACAGTGGCGCTTCACACAGGCGGAGTAAGGACTACCTTGAGGTCGGCCTCTGCACCGGCAGAGACCCCGGGCCGGCGGCTGAGAGCAAACAGACCATCAGGGGGCGCTGTATGACTGATTTTGTGCTGAAACCCCTCCCACAAGAAGCGCTGAGTACCGCTGTACTCTGGGCAAACTGCCACAATGTAACAATGTTCACAGACAGGAATTAGCTGTTTACAGCTGTCTCTAACAGCCAAAACAGCAAGCAGCAGCTACATAACCTGCCCACAGTAAAAATGTCACCATGTAATAAATGTCAAAATGTAAATCGGGGAGAGGAAAGATTTTACAATGAGCAAACACTGACTAAATCATTTATACATAATTATGGTAAAAAATGAAGCACTTTTTTTACTACATTATTTTCACTGGAGTTCCTCTTTAAGTCTCTAAGTTTTATGGTAATGGTAGGACTTCATTAGGAAGTTAGGTGACATCTCAATTGCTGCTTGGGCAGAATTTCAAAGGTTCTCCTGAGCTGGAGAAATTGGGAAATCCTGTCAGCTGTAGGAATTTTCTTATGGTACATTGTTCATGTCTACATCTGTTTGTCAACTATAATAAAGAATTAAAAAAAAATGGGAAATTCAACCAATTCAGTACCCCTGACTTGAATGTTCTTGAACACTGTCAGTTATTGTATGTAAAAGGTTAGTCCTGAACAGGGGTTGGATTTTTACCGCTGGTGAAGGCAACAGAAGGTGAGCATTGGCTAGGGTTTAATGTAGATTACAAAAGTTATTGTTAGGGATAGGGGTAGTTTAATGGGTTAAAGCTACGAGATTAGGTGTTGGGCATCAGAAAGGGGTTAAAGTGGACCTGAACTCAGAGCTCCCCCTCTGCTCAGCATAATACCTTTACAGAAAAAATGTCTTTGTTACAGCTGATTCAAATCCTGCAATAAATCTGCAGTGTGTTTACTTCCTACTTTCATGGAAGAAGACATATTGCTAACATCCTGTGTTTACCAATTAGCCATGGCAGAGGAGACGCCTGAGCTGACACAGCTGAGAGATCAGATTACAACTAGACAAGGATGAGGGGGAATTAGACAGGCTAAACTCTCCAAATACATACAGGGTGGCTTTCTCTATGTGGTCCTTCTGTCCTGTGCAAAAGTTCAGGTCCACTTTAAGAGGGGCGGTTAATCATCAAAAAGAGGATAACCTTACAGGGGAGGAAAGAGTAAGGCCTCGTTCACATCTCTTCAGCGCAGATGGCCGTGCGATCGAAACGCAAAGCGTATGATCGCATGCGCTGCTGCCCGCTGTGCTGCGGATCCCATCCATTGACAGTGATGGGATCAGCTCTGTGCTTGCGGAAAAATTGCAGGCAGCAGTATGCAATCGCTTCATAGCGCATGGTACTGCTGTGCAGCGCAGTAGATGTGAACAGTAGAGCATTGGGAAGCGCCAGGGGGTTAATGTTACAGATGACCATTTGGTTCCAAATCCAACATCACTCAGCTATAAACTCTCCACCGGTGCTAGAATCAGTAGCGCCAATTATACCAGCTTGCCCCTTTGTACAGTTACTCCTCCTCCCCTGTATGCCACTACAAAACAAGATAAAACCAGGGGAAAAAAGTATGCGGCTCCCACAATACAACAGGCCTGTTTCTTTCTGTACGGTGTGCTGTCAGCCATGAACATGAAAGCATGATGTACTGAGGGAGGGAAGGAGGCACAAAGTTTTCCTAGCTGTCAGGTATTTAGCCGCAAAGTTTTCTATCTCCAATTGAATTGAATGAACATAATGATTTTATCAGCGACTCAGTTTGAAGCACCATCCATGAGAATGAAGTCCTTTTATAAATGATTGATGCTCTTGGTAGCTCTCCTCTTACCTTTTGGCTTGTCTATCACACACTGATAAAGAGCCTGTGTACCGCATCTCCCCGCAGTGCTGCTGTAAAGTGCATTGTAATCCTAGTTAATTCTGTCCGGCCCACGTAATGCCTCATTCAGGGCGTAAAGCACAAAACCGATATTCACAAGCTGACTTCAGAAGTGGCCTGGCTCTTGAAATGACCAAGCGAATGAAATGTGTTAACGTCTTCACTACGCCGGCTGCAAGCAGGCCTCCTGATCTCATCAAAGAGCCGTGGGATTTCATTAACCCCTTACTGCTTTCAACCAAATAATCCAGCCGCTTGTGTGGGTGATTAGCGGATAAAGACTACTGCGTTCATATGCTGTGCCAGCCAACTGCATAGCTCCTAACTGTCCCTTTTTCAGGGGGACAGTCCCTCTTTGGAAATCAAATCCCTCTGTCCCTCTTTGTCTCTCATTTGTCCCTCTTTCAGGACTGATGTACAGATCTATGTAAATGTATGTATTTTAAAATGTTTCTTTGGCTTCAAACTTTATTCCTATCCTTTAAATGTATATATTTTTTATTTTCTAATTTTAATATGAAGAAAAACTGGTGATGATAGAAAGGACCAGTGTGGTTTGAATTCTATTTCAATCATTTTTATTGGGGTTTTCAACAAAAAAAGAAAATAACATAACGTAGGGATGGCCCTGCTTAGGAGAACTCATGGAGAAGCATGTGATCAGTTTGATCAGCTGATAGATTTTTAAGGTTCTGATTTGCTGGTCCTGATCATGTGTTAAACCAGGAAATCATCACAGCAATTCAGGACCTTACAAATCTATCAGCTTATCAAACTGATCACATGCTTCTCCATGAGTTCTCCTAATCAGGGCCATCCCTATTCATAAGGCATCTTCAATATAAATTGCAGAGTGTTACATTTGATAGAGTTTAACAGGTCTATGTAACAATATGGTTTGAATTCTAATATTATATCTTTTGCTTATGAATTTTTAGTGGTGTGCGTGGCTAGAGGTATGGCAGGGGCGTGTCTTACAGTTTCTCATCTCAAAAAGTTGGTACAGAGGCAGACATGGGCCTATGCAGGCCATGCGGCCGCACAGGGGCCCCATGCACTCTAGGGCCCATGCAGCTGCACCACAGTTAGGGCATGATTATTCTGTAGGCTATTTCTCTCTGAAACCCAGGAGGAACAGTGATATTTGCTTGTGGCCCGGTCATACACAAGTATGAAATGTGTGCAACATTAACACAATGGCCTCAATTCTGGTAGGGTTTTCAAACTAATTACCTCATGTACAGTAATTTACCTCATGAGGCAATTACATCTAGCAATTCTGGTAGGTTTTAGTGATGTTTTAGCGATGTTTTTAAGCGCTTTGAGTCCTATGGCAGAAAAGCGCTATAGAAATGTTATTGTATTGTATTGTATGTTTTATCTCATGCGGTAAATTGTGAGGCAATTCGTGAGGTAATTTGCACTAATTTTAGCGGAAATAGCTATTCTCATGGAAATTAGGGGGAATGTTAGCACATAATTTACCAATCAGTTTAAAACCTGTCTGTACCTGGAGGTAAAGTCAATGTGTATGCATTTTGCAGTTTTTAGTGGAGTTCCTATTTAGGCCGTGTAATAGAAAAGAATAGTAGAAATAAAACTCCAAATATGTACTGGATTTTTTTTTATAGGGGATGTCTATAAATATACTTTCTGTAGGTTGCTACATAATCAAATACACCTTCCCCCCTCAAAAAAAAAAAAAAAAAAACAGTAATTTACTGCATGCTCACCGCTGAAATACCACACGTTTACCGCACTTTATGCATTTACCGCACATTTTACCTCATGTTCGGAAATGCAGAAAAATCTTTCAGAATTGCTAAAATAAGAGGAAAATACCTCATGAGGTATTTTACCTACAAAAAAATATTTACCTCACATAGGCCTCAATTCACTAAGATCATGCTGGAGATAATAAAGCAAGAGAAAACTTACCACCACACAGTAAGAGAGTTATCTTATCTCTTCATTCCTTACGTTACCTCCTTTGTCGTTAAGTTACCTCCTCTGTAGTTATTTTCACACGCAGTTAATGAACAGCCTGTCTTTACCTCTGAAGTTATTTTAAGGATTAAAGAGTTAACTTAAAGACAGAAGAGTTAACTTTAGGTTTGCCTGAGGTAAAATGTTTCCTGAATACTTCATGCCTCATCACCATGGTAACAACTCTAGAAGAGTTATTAAAGACAGGAGATAAGCTTAGTGAATTGAGGCCAATGTCACCAGAATTAAGGCCAATGCCTACAGGATGTAACCTAGATTCATGTACTTTTATGTTATCAACATTATTTGGATCCAACTATAATCTGATGTGATTATGACCACTCACGTGGGGCCTCTTTATTTATTCTGCACAGGGGGCCCACTGTAGGATTTGTCCACCACTAGGTAGGTAAGTGCAAAACAATCTAGTGCAAGTCTGGGGGTAACCAGAGACCCGATGCCAACAAGTGAAGCATCTTTCTGTTTTGCTGCTATTTGTGAAAGGATAGTGTTGCTGCCTGTATACGTGTTTATGTGGCATGTGGGTGTGCAGGCTAATAATGCAGCCAGAGTTAGGGAGTGGATGATGAAAAGTGGCTGCTGTCATGTCTGAGCACAGAGGAATCCAATGAGCCTTTGCATAATGTTGATCCAAACAGCTTGCTTCTACACTGTGAGTCATGCAGTGGGATACAGGCATACTGCACTCCCGTTAGTGTTTATCTTGTGCTACCGCTATAAGTTAAGGATCAGTGATTTCTAATTAAGTGTTTCATTGCTTTACAGGGCAGTTATCTTCACTCAGTTATCTCAATCTATTCACATTGTTGCTGAGAAGAAGGTAAAGGAAAAAAAGTAAAATAGCGCTGTAAATCTTATATACCTGAATTCACAGTACTTTTTCTCAGCCAATAAATACTTTATATACTTGAATATAAACCCTTTTTGTGCATAAACTGAGGACCCCTATTTTTATAGTTGACTATAAACCGAGGGGGACTTCCATGTTCCCCCTTTATGCCTATTATACCCATAATAGAGTCTCTTCAGAGTGTCACTGATATATGGTTGCCTAGTGCAGCACCATGTACTTTCCCCTTAAAGGGATACTGTAAGGGGTCGGGGGAAAATGAGTTGAACTTACCCGGAGCTTCTAATGGTCCCCCACAGACATCCTGTGCCCACGCAGCCACTCCCCAATGCTCCGGCCCCGCCTCCCGTTCACTTCTGGAATTTCAGACTTTAAAGTCTGAAAACCACTGCGCCTGTGTTGCCGTGTCCTCGATCCTGCTGATGTCACCAGGAGCGCACTACGCAGGCCTAGTATGGTCTGTGTCTGCGCAGTACACTCCTGGTGACATCAGCGGGAACAAGGACACAGCAATGCAGGCACAGTGGTTTTCAGACTTTAAAGTCTGAAATTCTAGAAGTGAACAGGAGGCGGGGCCGGAGCATTGGTGAGTGGCTGCATGGGCACAGAATGTCTGCAGGGGACTGTTAGAAGCCCCGGGTAAGTTCAACTCATTTTCCCCCGACCCCCCTACAGTATCCCTTTAAAGGGTCCCCCATTGTCTTAGGCCCGTTCACACTTAAAACCACACTTCGCCGTGGTTTTTTATTATGTGATAATTGCATATTTTTAATGGATAGTTTTGCGATTCAAGCAATCGCAAATTCGCGAATCCAGATCGCTCTAAAATCGTGAAAAAATGCTGCATTTAGCGTGTTTGCATTTAGCACTAATTGCAAATTGCTGGCGATCGTGGCAGTGAGATGTCATGTTAGTTACATTGCACTAGAGCTTTAAAAAGCGCTAGGGCTCGCCAGCGATTCGTCGATTAGCGGTAGATGCCCTCTAATCGCCCCAGTATGAATGGGCCCTCAGACCCCATCTAACTGTATTGCATGTACCCTCAGGGAGCACATGGGACATATGCTCACTGAGTGTAAGT
Organism: Hyperolius riggenbachi; assembly: GCF_040937935.1. NCBI lineage: Eukaryota > Metazoa > Chordata > Amphibia > Anura > Hyperoliidae > Hyperolius > Hyperolius riggenbachi. The sequence continues at coordinate 136,476,855 of NC_090647.1, read as the reverse complement.
CCATCATGATTGTGCATAGCTTCATTGCTTCTTCCTGAATGTAATTACTACTCGCCAGAAAGAGATGTAACTCATTTTTAATAACTGTGTGAAATAAAACCAATGCAACAGCAATGTAGCATTGATCAGAACTGAGTTGAATTGCTTGCTAGTAAATTTAAATCTTAGCTGAATAGGGAGGGGGTGATAGGCCAGTGTCATCTCAAGACAGTCACAATTTATTTTTTTAAAAATCCAGCCCCTGGGATGGATGAGAGGTGTTGTCCAGCGTGTGTGAGGCAAGGGTTTGGACAGGAATGATTGCAATGATTGTCTTTGAGCAGCTTAAAGGGGAACTGAAGTAAGAGGTATACGGAGGCTGCCATATTTATTTCCTTTTACCCAATACCAGTTGCCTGGCAGCCCTGCTGGTCTATTTCTCTGCAGCAGTATCTGAATAACACCAGAAACTAGCATGCAGCTAGTCTTTTCAGATCTGACTTTAAAGTCTGAAACACCTGATCTGCTGCATGCTTGTTCAGGGGCTATGGCTAATAGTATTAGAGGCAGATGATCAGCAGGGCTGCCAGGCAACTGGTATTGATTAAAAGAAAATAAATATGGCAGCCTCCGTATACCTCTTACTTCAGTACCCCTTTACAACAAGAAAGAAGACCATATAGTGTATGTGAGTATTCCTTAAAGCGGACCTACACTCAGAACTTCCACTCTGCTTTAAAAGATATGCAACAGCATACTAACCTTTAAAGAAAAACATTTATTTTTTACAGCTGATACAAATCCTGCAATACATCTGCACTGTTTCTACTTCCTGCTTTCACGGGAGCAGACATATCGTTAACATTGATTGCTTTCAAATTAGCTTATCTGCCATGGTAGTCAGCTGACACAGCTGAGGGATCAAATTACAACTTGAGTTTAGACACAGATGAGGGTGAATTAGACCGGCTAAACTCTCTAAATACATACAGAGTGCATTTCTCTGTTTTCCTTCAGCTCTGTGCAAGCGTTCAGGTCCACTTTAAGCTGTGTTTTTCAGCAGTGAGTTGTGTCACATTCTGTCTGTAACTTATAACTCATGGTAGCCAATCACAGCCCAGCCTTCAAGTCTAATGACGCTACGCTGCAAAACATAGATGTCTGATTAACTACCATGGATTACAGAACACTGCCCTTTGCTCTGTTATTCTATTCACTCCATAGACTGTATGAAAGGGCAAACATCACAGTGAGGCTGTTATCAAAGAATCTGCTGTAGGTCCCATTCACATGTGGCTAAGCATTATTTTTGCTGTCAATAAAATTGTTGCATGGCCACTGGGAAATCGAGTGCCACAATACTGTGCAACCATCAAACAGGGCACACATGGCATTAGTGGTGTTTGCTGTTTTATGGTTACCAACATTCTGCAGTCAGCACATCATGTTATGGACCAGGGGTGTCACTTACACAGTCCGCCCCCCCAACAAAATTCATCAGGCCCCCCCACCCTTGCTTCCCCAGGAGCCTCCCGAACAACTCACCCTCTTCCCTGACCCACGAGCATTCAGAGCAGCCAAAAGAGCAAAGACTTTGCCTACCAAATGTCAGTAGGACAGGACCTCTTTGCTAATCGGTGTTGCCGGATATGCAACCTATTAGCTTACGTCTCTCCCATCACTGCATGTTATGTAATAGAAAGCCACAAGTTCATTGGCTGCACGGCATAGCTACATGGAGCAGAGAAGAGGTCCTTCCCAGCTAGAATAATAAGGGAAAGTATACGCTTCGCTACAGCTGCCACTGCTCTGCACAATCCTGGAGGTGCAGGGAGGAGAGAAGGAGCTGGGTGGTGGGAGTGAACACACACAAAGCCCCAGGCCCCCCTGTGATGGTGGGGCTGGCAGGGGCTGTTGTTATGCCAGTGGTGTGGTGATTGCTTCCTAAACGTTTAAGTTCCAGTAGTGCTCTGGTGATTTTTCATCATTCTGCACAAAGTGTTGAATGTTGTGGCTGCAGTAATATTGCGAATGTTGGATGTACACTAGAACACAATGCAGGAACATGGTGAACATGTCAGTGGGTGGTGACAGAGATGGTGGCACAACCTTTTCAGCCCAAGCCTAAGGGCCTGTCTCCACTACACGCAGATTGGATGCAGAATGGCAGGGCCGGGCCGAGGCATAGGCTGGAGAGGCTCCAGCCTCAGGGCGCAGTGTAGGAGGGGGAGCAGAATTCATTCAGCTGTCATTCCTAATTGTGTTTGAAGCAGAAAGAAATAAGAAAAAGGGATACATGACAGTGACTGCAAGCCAGATAACTAGATATTAAGGTGTTGGGGAGGTTGTGGGCCCTGTGGCGCCTCTTAGTCTAATAGCAATCAGTGTGTGATGGCTGGGGTGGCAGGGATGGAGGGGCGCACTTTGGTGTCTCAGCCTTGGGTGCTGGAGGACCTTGTCCCGGCTCTGCAGAATGGATGCAGAAAAACTGACTCCAATGAATGCCTATGGGAAAATCTGCATCAGAAAAATTACATTTAGTGGAAACAGGCCCATAGACATTCATTGGAGTCAGTTTTTCTGCATCCAGTCTGCGTGTAGTGCAAACAGGCCCTAAAGATTTTTCTTTTGAAGCAAAAATTCGTAAATTCTGTATACTGTAAAAATGTAGCCCTACAACATAGGTTGAATAAAAAAAAATCCTCAATGTATTTTAATAGAATGTGATAAATAAACAGCATTGCTCTTTCTGTTGGCTGGACTGACATGCAAGATTTATCGCTCTAATAGTCTGACTTTGACTGCTTTATTTATCCTGTATCATTTCCCACTAGCTGCCCCTCCAACACACTTTTCAGAAATAAGAAATGCCTCATATAAGGACACTAATACCTTCCTTCACCTCTCTCACGAGTTTGGTTCTCTGACCAACTCACAATCATCAAGAGAAACTCCGACCAAGAGTTGAGCTTTATCCCAATCAGTGGCTGATTTTACATGAGAAATCTATTCCTTTTCACAAACAGACCATCAGGGGGCGCTGTATGGCTGATATTGTGGTGAAACCCCTCCCACAAGTAACAAGAAAAGTACGTACTCTTGGCAATTTCCTGTCTGTGAACCTTGCTGCATTGTGGGAAATAGCTGTTTACAGCTGTTTCCAACTGCCAAAAAAAGCAAGCATCAGCTACATCACCTGCCATCAGTAAAAATGTCACCATGTAATAAATGTCAGAATGTAAATCAGGGATTTAAAAGATTTTACAATGGGAAAACACTGACTAAATCATTTATACATAATTATTGTAAAAATGAAGCACTTTTTTTATTACATTATTTTCACTGGAGTTCCTCTTTAAAGGATACTTGAAGTGACATGATGAGATAAACATGTACAGTGCCTAGCTCACAAATAACTATGCTGTGTTCCTTTTTTTTCTTTCTCTGCCTGAAAGAGTTAAATATCAGGTATGTAAGTGGCTGACTCAATCCTGACTCAGACAGGAAATGACTACAGTGTGACCCTCACTGATAAGAAATTCCAACTATAAAACACTATCCTAGCAGAAAATGGCTTCTGAGAGCAGGACAGAGATAAAAAAGGAAATTTCTTATCAGTGAGGGTCACACTGTAGTCACTTCCTGTCTGAGTCAGGACTGAGTCAGTCATTTACATACCTGGTATTTAACTCTTTCAGGCAGAGAAAGAAAAAAAGGAACATAGCATAGGTATTTGTGTGCTAGGCACTGTGCATACCCATGTCTATCTCATCATGTCACATGTCACTTCGGGTATCCTTTAAAAGAGGATCTATGCACCTGAGGAGTGGGTAGGAGCTTGCAGAGTTAACCCTCTTCTTTTTGTCTTTGCGCTCTTCACTGCATATACCAAGATGTCTGCTTGTATTTGGGTGTTGGATTCCTAAGATGTGCAAGTTTCCATTTCATGTTGCTTTGTACAAGAATTTTATGTAGTATTGACCAGCACGATAAGAGCCAAAAGTCCGAAATAACTTGATGTTTTATTCCAAAAATTTTTTCTCAGTATTCAAGGTGACAACAGATATATGCAACCTGGGTTATAAAACATCATTATAACAACAATAACATTTCTATAGCGCTTTTCTCCCATAGGACTCAAAGCGCTTAGGCTCTCTCAGATTCAGTAATTGGTATTAGGATGAAGTATTAACACAACAAAAATTATACTTCTGCAAATGCCAAACTGAACAGGTGGGTGTAACGATTGGTGTCAGCAAACAGAGAGAATCTGATTCTTGGCGATCTGCAGTATCCCCAAGAATACAGATATACCTGATTATTGAGGATCTGCAGAATCACCAATAATCCAAGTATAACTAACCTCTAGACACCTGTAGCGTGTAAGTGTTTGGTGTAACAGTAGGAATTGGACCACCGGGGTAGCAGGTGGTCCAATAAGTAGAGAAGACTCTACTGCAGTCAAGGGCTCCAGGAGGGGGAGGCCCTGACTGGATTTGCAGCAAGGCCCCCTCTGAGGAGCAGGGGACCTCCGCCGGAGGACTGAGCACCCAAGGGGTGGGTGACAACCAGAAGGTCGGGCAGGCCGGGTCGGCAACACACAGACAGATAAAGTACAGAGACAGGAGACTGATTCGGTAACCAGGGACAGGCAGGGTCGGCAACAGTAGATCAGATGTGCGAAGGTACCGAATCAGAAATCAGAAGAGAAGTCAGGAGAGCTACAATTCATAAACAGATATCCAATAATGCCTAGTCTAGAGTGTGAGGTCCGTGGTCCCACACCCAGGAACTGGTCTAAGAAATAACACAGATGATATACAGTATTCCTAGTCTGGGGTGTGAGGTCCGTGGTCTCTACACCCTGGAACTGGTCTAAGGAATAACACAGATGATACACAGTATTTCTAGTCTGGGGTGTGAGGTCCGTGGTCTCTACACCCTGGAACTGGTCTAAGGAATAACACAGATGATACACAGTATTCCTAGTCTGGGGTGTGAGGTCCGTGGTCTCTACACCCTGGAACTGGTCTAAAGAATAACACAGATAATAATACAGTGAACTGGCTAAGTGTGGATTCCCAGGTCCACCTGGTTCCACCACACTGAAGGATCTGACTAAGGTCTGAGTGCTAACACATAGGTATTCGCAACGCCAGACAACCAGCAACCGAACGGCAAGAGATATATATATAGCAAAGTGCTCCACAGCGCCGCCCAGCTCCTATCAACCAATCACCTGCTGAGCTGGGATCAACTGACCGCCTTGATCAGCTGACCCTTCTCTTATTGGCATAAAGGGCCTGTCTTGTGGCGCGTGCGCGCGTAGCTCTCCATCTGTGTGCACTACTAGATCCAGACAAACTAGACGCATGTTGCTGCGGGGAAACCGCCGCTCTGTACGCGGACACCGCCGCCTCACTGTCAGAACGCGCGGCGGTTTCTCCGCAATCTATCACAGTGGGTTTTCAGTCTGGACTTAAACATGTCCGGAGATGGAGCTGTTCTGATCTGCTGCGGTAAGGAGTTCCATAATGTAGGATCATGACAGAAGGCTCTGGGACCAACATTTCCAGGTGGACTCTGGGTATGACTAGATTATTAGAACATGTGGATCTGAGACTACGAAGATTGCTATGCAGCTGCAACATTTCTTTCCAGATTATGTAGTGATTTAAATGTCAGTAGGCCGATCTTGAATAGAACCCTCCATTCTATAGGTAGCCAGTGAAGGGAGTGCAGGTCTAGTGTTATACGGCAGTGACGGGGTTGGTTCGTCAACAGTCTGGCAGCAGTATTCTGTATCAGCTGTAGGTGGTACAAGTCCTTTTTTGGCAGGCCGATGTAGAGAGCAATATGCTTCAAAGTCCATAGGCTGAAACTTTCACATCATTCGGCTAAATACAAAAACAAGGACAAATACTTGAAGAAATGTTTACATTGCAGGACACAAGATCAGATAATGCATGTGTCACCTGGTCAGAGCAGAATCATCCACAAGGCAACCTAGGCAGGTGCCTGGGGCTTAGTGGGTACCAGGAGGCCCAACTACCACTTTCTCTAACTCATTTCCCTACTCAGAATGCCAAAAGGACCATCAGGATAAGCTAAAGATACAACCTTGCCTAGGTCCCCAGTTTATCTTAATCCATCATTGCACCTGGTGGTGGCAAAAGACACTGGCCAGGAGATGTTTTGGACAATAACATGTCCATCTTCAAGCCAAAGAATAGTTCACTTTAGTTTGGCTTGAGGATGGATATGCCTAGCTGGATGATGTGCAATTTTCAGTCTATGGACTGTTAAGTATGTAGATATCTTATAATTCCGGCTGATAACTGTTGTTACCTTAAATATTGAATAAATAAAATATTTTCCGAATGAAACTTCAAGTTATTTCTTTTGTCTCTTAGTGTGCTGGTCAATACTAAACCAAATTTGGTGAGACTGCTGGTACTCTGGCAGACTGACTTTGACTTTTGATTTTTGCTCTGTAGAAGAAAACAGGAATATGGTGTTTGTTTGTTTGATAGTGTCTGCCTCTGACACAGGAGACCAGGGTTCAGATCTTGTCTCTTCCTGTTCAGTAAGCTAGCACCTATTCAGTAAGGAGACCTTGGTCTAATACTGTTACTTGCGCAAAAGGTGGATCAGCGCAACACCAGGCCACCTCCGAATGGCCTCCAATCAGAGGTGCGCTGAGCCCCCCCCCCCCCCAGAAACTACAAACGCACCTTGAACCCAAACAGAAGCTCTGCATATACACCAAAAGCATGGCTGTTAAGTGGGAGCAGCTGACCAAAAACGAAATAAATTAGTACATAGCAAGGAAATGAACAGCGCTACTTAAAAACAGGCAAGTGCCCAACTGCAAAAGAGTACAAGCCCCACTTGTGGGATATAATACACACCGAGCATACACATGACCTGTCTACCACTGGAGGAGGATGTTAGTTTCCTGTAACAGCTTGCATGTAACCTATTAAGTACTCGTCCCTCCCACTGCGAAGAAGTCGATCCTCCATGGGAGGGGCCTAACACTAACTAAATCCTAACCTATGTATATGCATAGCCTGGGTGCGGCTAATCAAATAAAATTGAAAATTGCGCAAAAGGTGGATACTGTTACTGCCTACTGAGCACTCCCTAGTGGCTGCAACTCAAGCACCTTGAGTCTGCCAGGAGAAAATGTTATTTGTCTTGTTTGTTTTTTAAAATTATTTCTGGGTTGTAGCTTCTTCGTAAAGGGAAATAGATTCATTTCAAGCCTATTTGCCGTACTGATCAGAAGTTGCTGTAAATGTTTGGCTGCAGTAATTGCTGCCCAAGGGGAGTGCCTACTGAGAGCAAAGGTTCCCATGGTTTGGCCTCACACAGATATGTAATTTTGGATCATTTTCTTCTATGAATAAATGAATGAGCGGTTTACACTCATCTGTTTAGGTAGGTGCTACTTACCTAATTTTAGAACTTTCATCATGAGGAACACATGATGCTTTAGGTCATTAGATATTTATGAAAATGTTGAAAATGTAAAAGGATTCATAACCTTTAGAGCAACACTGTAAGTGCCGTGTCCAGATAAGATTACTTTTTTTTGTTTAGTGTTTTTGGAATATGACTTCAGTAATGCAGCAAATCCCCTTGTTCCTTTTCCTTCTCTAATGTCTCTCTTCCAGCTCGGTGTACAAATCTTTATAGGTGAATTTGATTAGCCGCTAAAAATAAATGTACTAATTTGGTAAACTTCATGTCCAAACGCTAAATTATTGCATTGCTTATCTCCAAATGCTAATGCTAATCTTATTATAGTAAACTCTTATATAGTAAACATTTGGGTATAGTAAACTACCTCTCCATGTCCAGGCCAATCTGCATTATAAGTCTATAGGAGCAACTCCTGGTATAGTAAACTCTGATATAATAAAACTTCTGTGATAGTAAAGATGTTTTTGGCCCCCACTTGACGCTGACTCTGGATATAGTAAACAGTGGGCGTTGCATGCGTCATATGTCAGTTGATGCCTCATAACATTTGTAAGACAAGAAGAATGGCACCAGCACTGGATATACAGTACTGTACAAATAAGCCGCCTAGGGAAAATTAGGAATAATGGGAATGTAAACAAAAGAGGATGCAGTAATACCACTTCCACTTTGCAATCTCCGATAAAAGTATTGTCATAGTCCTCCCACGGAATTCTACGCACTCATGGGTACCTATTCCCTTGTTAGCAATGACTCTCCTGGTAGCATGTGGCGTGCAGTACAGGGTACTTTCACTTGTAGTGCAGATCAGAGCAGGCCTACTGGCTGCAAAACTAAGGAAAGTGGAGAGGAGACTGCTAAGTCATGCCCGTGGAGGTATGGGTGCCACTCACATTACAGATGCGCGTGTCTTATCATGATTGGTTGCATTTTGAAGAGAGGCTTCATGATTGGCTCAAGTGTGAGCAGAAAGTTTTGCAGGATACGTGCTGCAAGTCCCTCCTGCGGAGGTATCAGAGACACTCACAGGAAGCAAGTGGCTGCCTCTATTTAGTGATGGCTGCAATTTTTAAGAAGCCCTGGATACTGTACCAGCAATTTGTCCAGCCTGGCTATGCAGTACTATGGTATTCTTAACCTTGTAGTCCATCAAATGTGCAAGTGCTTGTACTGTATCTCCAATGGCAACACAGAGTTGGTCTTTTGCAACAGAGAATGTACCAGGGCCATGGTGCATGGTAGAATGGGTCATTTCTAGGACAGATTCTGATATAGTAAACTTCTGATATCGTAACCACTTTTCCTGGTCACTTGGAGTTTATTATAACAAGATTATACTGTATGAAGGAAGAGCCAGGGTGAATTGACAGATGAAGACACTTTGTTCATGATTTACTCATGGTGTTCCTGTCTGAAGGACTGCTGACGGTATGACTGGAGGTGTGGTTGGGGCATGTCTTTTGCCCAAATACGTTTTCTCTAAAAAGTGTCTTTTCTTGCCCCAGACAGTTGGCAGGTCAGTGGTGGAGTATATAGAATAGAGGCAGCATTGTTGTTTATGCAGAGGAGACCATAGTCAGACAGAGCTAAATGCACAGAGTTCCCGTCCCGTGTTAGATGAGGAGCAGAAATGCAGACATCAAACCAACAAGGATTCGTTCTGGTAATACCTGTAATGACTAACTGTACATGGTTTATTGCAAGCTTTTGAAACATTAAGTTTCTTCTTCAGGCAACTGTGTCAGAACTCCACAATAAGAAATTTTGAATCACAGAGACTTATGTATGATTCTATAACCAAACAGGCTTCAGTGTGAATACACTGATACTTTAACCTGGTGAGCGTTACGCCGCTCAGGAGGGTTTGCAGCCGAGAGTCCCCCAGTATAATTTTTAGAGATCGCATTATTTTAATAGCTTCAGCTAGAACTAGACTAGCTAGCAGTGGTGGCCGGCATCCCCTCATTACTTTTGATCCACTCGATCGCCGCTAAATACATTACCCAGCCTGGATCCAGCGATCGGCGCAGCCTCCCCGGACAGCTCCGCTCTTCTCTATGGGGTGGATCGAACATGACGTCATGACGTCTGCGATGTGCAGACCCGATCCTCCCCATAGAGAGGACCGGAGATGTGCAGGGAGACTGCGCGATCGCTGGATCCAGGGGGGGTAATGTATTTAGCAGCGATCGGGAGGAATCAAAAGTAATGAGGGGATGCCGGCCACCACTGCTAGCTAGCCTAGTGCTAACTGAAGCTATTAAAACAATGCAATCTCTAAAAATTATACTGGGGGACTCCTGGGGACAGCCGGCGGTATGCCCGACAGAGTGTCGCGCATAACGCTAAGGAGGTTCATCATTTCCCTGCCACATGGTTAATGGCTATGAGTGATGGGTACTCTTTAAAACCGAACACTGGCCTTTAACCTAATACTAACCTGTACCCATTAAGCAATAACAAATACCTAAACTGGTACTGGTACTTAATACAAACACACGGTATATACTCGCATATAAGCGACCCGGGCATAAGCCGAGGTACCCACTTTTCCCTCAGAAACCAAGAAAAAGTGACTGACTCGCGTACAATCTCCCCCCGTATAGCCCCCTCCACAGAAGGCAGATATGCCCCCAGTACAAGTCAGCCCCCCTCCCCATACCTAGATGTGCCCCAAGGATGATACAGCTGTGTCTCAAGACGCCACACAGGAAACATTCCGGATCATTGCACTGCTGAAAGGCTGCTGGCATGCTCTGCTCCACATGCCGGGGACACAGGATGTCTTGAACAGTGCATTCTGCACACCATGTTGCAGGGGATACGAGACACGGAAACAGCAGGAAGCCAGCTGGCAAAATCAGGATTAGTAGTGCATGATCCTTGTGCTCCAATGCCAGTAACAAAACCTGCTCCATCATCCGTTCCTCTCCAATGAATCGTATATAAACCGAGGGGTTAACTTTTCAGCACATTTTTTGTGCTGAAAAATTAGGCTTATACGTGAGTATATACAGTACATTTCTGCTAAACTTGGCACAAACTACACCATTCACCCTAACTTTGATTTGCTCTTCTAAACTGCAAAAAATATAAACTACTTACTAATTAGCATTGGGGAATCTGAAATATGAATTACTGGGTACCTGACTCCATAAGTGCCTATCTATGAAATGCCACTTCTCTTCTTCTTTATTATTTTAACCATAAGTATATGCAGAATTCATTTTCCTGCAGACAGATCACTCTGAAGCCAGCCAGACAGGCTGATGTCCCTGCAGGTGATTTTTATCCATATTGAACTCTGGTAGAACCCTTTGCTATAGGGGAGCCTGAATGATAAAACCCTTTCATGAACCTGGTGAATAAAATTCAGTATGGAAGTTATTCTACACTCCAGAACAACTTGAATTGACTGACCTAATTACAGCTTGAAATCTGCTGCTTGCAAAATGTAATATCTCGGAGACACGGGAGCCTAAAACAAATCTAATAAAGCCCAATTTTCACAGCTTCTTTGGTCTCATGCTAGTTAAATCAAATTACTGTAAAAGTCAAATTAAACTGGTTAGATGTTTCAGTCACCAGTCATACACAAATGATCAGATTGGCCTTTCAGTTTAAAGTCCAACTGCAGAAATAATTACTTTAGTTTCAAGTAGTATGGAAAGGAGTTAGAAACTTTTTGGATAGTTACTGCTGTGTCTCGATCCCCATCTAAGATATTGTTTTTACACTTCCTGTTTGACAGGAAGAGAGATGATCTCTCAAACAGGGACAGAGGCAGAAACAGATGAAGATTTTCTTTTTGTAGTGTAAGACTTTGAACCCGACTTGGAGAAACCGTTTTTGGCTTCCAAAACAGTTTGCATACAAAGTATTCCGTACTGAACCCTGCCACTGCAGCGAGGAAGGGGCCCTAACCTCTAACTAATTAAAAAATAAGCATAGTGTGAACCTGGGTGCAGCTGGCTATAAAATGGTTAACATAAATGTGTTAATTAGTTAGAGATTAGAGTCCCTTCCAAAGGATGGCCTCACCGCGGTGAAAGGGTCCGGTATGGAATACTTTTCATGCAAACTCTTTTGTTAATTTTTTGCATGTGCTTTGAATGCAAGATGTGTACCCTGCCTATAATTAGGCTCTGCACACCTATGTTGGTAGTCATTCAGATGCAGCTTGCTTTGGAAAGCACTGCCACCTCTCAGGGCTGGATTGAGGCCAAGGCCACCTAGGCCATGGCCTAGGGCACCACAAGAGCAAGGGCACCAAAGCAGCAGGCTAAACTGGTGCAGCATTTGCAACTTGCAAGCTTGCAAATGCTGCAATGCAGGGAGATCAGGCATGTGCCTGACTGTGGTACTCTGCTGCTAGCTGCCTGTGCAGCAGCCACCTTGCTCTCTCTGCACGTTTGCATTGTGGCCGGCGGATAAAGACTTGGGCAGCATTGGAGACAGAGGGGAAGAGGAAGCTTCTGCACTGGAGATGAGCGGAGAAATGAGTGACACTGATGGCTGCTGCTGTGTTAAGCTGGCTACCTATACTGAAAGGGGGGGGGGTGAAATTAAGGGAGTCATCTGGCTACCTATACTGGGGGGAAAGGGGGAGGGGTCATCTTGCTACCTATACTGGGAGGGGGGGGGGTCATCCAGCTACCTATACTAGAGGGAAGGGGTCATCTGACTACCTATACTGGAGGGAAGGGGGATGGGTCATCTCGCTAGTTATACTGAAGGGGGGGGGCAGCTGGTGACAGTGGCCTTGGGCGGTAAAGAGTACAAATCCAGCCCTGCCACCTCTCCCTGCGCTCTAAAAATGTAAGTTTACTTGGCAGAGATATCAAACCGGTCCTTCGAGGGCCGAGGGCCTCACACATTTTTTACACAGCTCAAATTAATTGATGGATCTGAATCAGGAAAGGTGTGGTCCATCAGGTAGAACACATTCTTCTCTTTCTCATTCTCAGTCCATCCTAAACACTGGCATAGATCTGGCCCTCCAGGCCTGGAGTTAGACACCTGTGCCTTATAGCTAGCTGCTCCCATTTTATATTTATGTTTGCATTCCATTTTAACAGAGCTTAGGGCTCTAGTGCATAATTGTTGCATCTTTTTTGAATACAAGATATGTATGTTGCCTACAGGGGGCTCTGCACACATCTGTTGGTAGTCATTCAGATGCGGCCTGGTCTTAGGATGCGCAGCCATTTCTCACCTGTTGTGTAAGAACTTGGCCCTCACAGATCCCAGACCTGAGAACCGCTAAACACAGGATAAGTTGAAATGCCATCTCCAAGACAAGCCCCACAGACCAGCCTCAGTACGTGACCTCATGGCTGCTCTTGTGTCTGAATGAAACTGAATCCTTACAGTTATGTTCCAAAACTGATTAGAAAGCCTACTCTGAAGATTGTTATGATAGCAAAGCAAGAGCCATCAGCACATTAGTGCATATGTTTTCAAATATCCTCTAAACACATTTTCGTGTTAATGTTCTAACCTGTGTTGGTACATTTGGAGGTGTAGTGTAAAACAAACACAGGCATTGTTACTGCTTTGGGGAGTTCTATTGATTGGGACAGATTTTCTAACCTGCCGGATTCATTATTTTCCCTGAAAACAGTGGTCTGATGATTGTCAACTGCATCCACTGACACGGTCGTCATCAAAGCCATTTAAAAACAGCTGGATCAGATGACAATCATTTCATGCCTATGCTACCCACAGTGCTTTTCTCTCTGCACTGTTTATTGGAAAACCCCATAGAAGTTGTGTATACTTCTCAGCTTGTAGTGAGCAATAGGGATGAGTTACCGAATTCCGCAGATTTACGAGTTTCTGAAACTGGATGACCGTGGTGGAAATCGGTATGCGAAAATTGGAAATCAGCGGAATACAATATTACCAAAACTCCAAAATGTTAAGCGAATCAGAAGACTCTAATACTTTGGTCCAATCAGTGAATGCAGAATTTTACCATAGAAATAGGATTACTGTGGAAATTTTAGGCTAATCAAAAGGCTCAAAAATAGTAGGCCAATCAGAAAATGCAGAAATGTATTGTTGTTGCCGATTGGAAATGCGGTTTCCACATAATAGCATATGTCCGTAAAAAATAGCGGATCCTCCCACCAATTTTTTCTATCTTCACAATTAAGTAACTTTATTGACAAAAAAAATGTACATCCTGCAGAAATCAGAGAAATTCTTCAGCGAGATGTCTTCTTTAAAGAGAGTCTGAAGCGAAAAAGAAAAAAGAAAAAAAAACAGATACTTACCTAAGGAGAGGGAAGGCTCTGGCTCCTATAGAGCCTTCCCGTTCCTCTCCTGGTCCCCGCGTTCCCCCACTGTGTCCCCCATTAGCAGTCTCTGACCAATTGGTCGGAGACTGCTCTCTTTTACTTCCAGTGGGCTTTGGAAGGCCTCGGGGGCACTCGGGCTTCCGAAAACGGGCCGCTCCATACTGTGCACACGCGAGCGCTCTCTCTCACGCACCTGCGCATGTGCAGTACAGAGCCGCCCGTCTTTGGGAGGACTCGGGCTTCCAAAGCCTCCCGCCCGGAGAACAACGGGACCATGAGCAGAACGTGAAGGCTCTATAGGACCAGAGCCTTCCCTTTCCTAAGGTGAGTGCCGTTTTTTTTCATTAATGCTGCAGATTCACCTTAAATAACGGTGTATGCAGAGGGAATACAACATACAGAATAGCTAAAAACAAATCATTAGCTTTGTACAACGAACATGCATTTCCTAAGACGCAAAACAAGGGCTGCAGATACATTTTCCCTTTAAATATTTCATGCTATTGTGGATATTCCATCACCCACAGCTGTGAGCGGATTGTTGCTATTTCATGTTAATTCTTCTCTACAATGTCATTCCCTCTGGTTGGTCAGGTCAATAGGTTGCGGAAAATGAAGGCGTTTTATAAATAAAATGGTGTCATCCTTGGTGATTTAGCTGTCTAGGAAATCTGCATTAGCATAGTCATAGATCTGAAGTCACATCGTAAATATGGGGGCACTAAGGGTTACAACATTCATCATTATCTTCTCTTCATACTTCCCCAGATAGATATGGATAATCATTTATTTCACAAGCAGACCTCACTTAGGAGTAAATCTATTTAATTGTGAGTGCTTGGCATTACATTGCCTTGCTCAAATAGCCTGGTAGGTAGTCTGCTACTCTGCTTATTATGGTGAGCCGTGGCTTGTGAACTCATCTGTTTTAAATCTGCTTTTCCATGAGAAGATTCTGATCACACTGGTGCTTACTACAGCATTCTCACCCATGCAGAGGAGCGCATGATTAGCATCATGATTCACTCACTGGAAGGGAATCAGCAACAAAACTGGCTTGATGTTGACTTTGTACAAGAATTCGAAGATGAGAAATAAGAGTTTTCAGCATATTTATGTGTAAAAAATCCTCAGATTCCATGGACACCAAATACTGTATACTACCATATTTTTCTGCATACAAGATACACCTAGTGTCTAGAGGGTAGCAATCAGGAAAAAAGTAAAAATACTAAAATTTTAGACCTGCTGCATCTATAGTGCAGGGGCATCTTATACACCCCCCCCCCCCCTATTATGTATTTTTTGGGGGAAAATGTCTAATTATGTGTTCTGTTTTGTCAGAAAGCTGCCCATTTATATTTTTTTCTTTCTTTTTTTGAGTAGCTTACAATCCAATCTCTGCCAGAGTTCATTATGAGGGCATAGTAGTCTCAGAGTTTATTATGGTAAGCAAATCTAAGTGTCATATTAGTCCTTTTGATCTGTGCATGTTATCTCACTATTGGTGCCACAAGAAATCAATTTATTGTAACCAGCCTGCCACAATATACTGTAATTATGTAACAGGGATACAGAGGCGCCAGAAGAATAAAATGTTTAAAAAGTTTAAAATGTGTGGAGCCAGTGGTGGACTTACCTCCTCCAAACAGACACAAGATATGCTAACAAAGTTTAGCAGAACAAATTTATTTACATACTCCAGGGGAAAATGCAACATGTTTTGCAGGTGTGACCCCGCTTCATCGGGCAATAGGTAGGAGTAGGTAAAGTGCAGGTCTGTAACAGGGCCAAGTGCCTCTGTGAAGATTGGCGTGAATGCGGCGCCAGCCCCAGGACCGCTTAACAGCAATTGGCGTGAAGTCCTGGGGCGGGGTTTTGCAGGAGGTCACGTGCGCCGATGCGCGCGCATCTCCACTTGAATGACGGAGCTCCGTCTATTTGCACTGAACAGTGTAAATAGACGAAGCGCCGCCTGTTTATACTGTACATCAATGCGATCTACGGCAGCGCTGTACTGGGGACAGCCGTGAGACATGGCTGTCCCCGTGGGAGGTAGAAGAGCAATCGGCTGTCATAGAACAGGAGCATTTATTCATTCATCTAAAATAAATATAAACAAATAAACAAACAAAGCGGCAGCTATCAGAGCCCACCAACAGGACACTTTGTTGGGGAGCAGAAAAGGGGGGGGGGGCAGAATCACTTGTGTACTGAGCTGTAGGGTCCAGCAGCGAACCCTTAGAGCTGCAGTGGCCTAATTTGTAAAAAAATAGCCTGGTCACTAGGGGGGGGGGGGGGGGGGGGAGGAGGGGGGTTAAAGCCTGTGGTCCTTAACAGGTTAAAGGCCAACTATTGTGAGATTTAACCGATTTTATATTCTTGACATATTCAAATGTTTAGAGCCTTTAGAGTTGCTCTGAATTACTCATGTAGTAATTCAATTTCAACAATAAATTGTTGGGCAGCACAGTGACATAGTGGATAGCACTATTGCCTTGCAGCCCAGGAGTCCCAGATTTAATGCTGGGTATACACGGCTAGTTTCTGCTGCTTGATTCTTCCATTCGATCGTTTCACCACTCGAATCTGCAGTCGATTCTCTTATCTTCCACTCGCTTTTCTTATCTTTTTCCATTCACTGCTATCAAAATAATAATAATGATAATAATAAATTGTTAAAGGACAACTATTGCAACTAATTATAAAATATATATATATATAATGTAGATTTCAAATAGAGTAAAATGCACTATTAATTATTTTGTTCCTATGTTGCTGTAAATGACAGTAGCTTGTGAAAATCTTAACCACTTTACCACTGCGGGTGCGTGTATCTATGCTCCTTTTAACACCTTTCCCCACCAGGGTGTAGATACACGCACCCCCCGCCGCTGTCCGCGCTCCCGCTCGCTCATGCAGGCGCTGCTGCGCTCTTGCACGCCGCCGCCTGCTCGCCCAGAGATCAATGAACGGGAAAAACCATTCCCGTTCGTTGATCTAAGCCCCCCAGCAATGATCGGTTGCTTTTATGAGAAGCAGCGCGATCATTGTGATTTTCCCAGCCTCATTGCACTTCCTGTAAGCATACTTCCTACGCTTACAGGACGCTTGCACAAAAAATTACTGTGGCCATCTTGTGGCCAAATAGTAAAACTACACCCAAAAACAGTTTTCATATATAAATACACAGTGTCACATTATAAATTAACTCATTACCTCCCACACTCCCCAATTTTTTTTTTTGGGGGGGGGGGGGGTTGTAATAAAAACAAAAAAAATGACAATAAAAAAAATACATAAATAGTTACCTTAGGGACTGAACTCTTTAAATATTTATGTCAAGAGGGTATAACACTGTTACTTTATAAACTATGGGCTTGTAATTAGGGATGGACGCAAAACTGGAAAAAATGCACCTTTATTTCAAAATAAAACATTGGCGCCAAACATTGTGATAGGGACATAATTTAAATGGTGTAATAACCGGGACAAATGGCCAAATAAATTTCATGGATTTTAATTACAGTAGCATGCATTATATAAAAACTATAATGGCCAAAAACTGAAAAATAATGATTTTTCCCACATTTTTTCCTATTTTCCCATTAAAACACATTTAGAACAAACTAATTCTTGGCATAATGTCCCATCCAATGATAGCCTAATTGGTGGCGAAAAAAACAAGATATATATATCATTTCATTGTGATAAGTAAGGGTAACGTTATAGACAAATGAATGGAAGGAGCGCTGAAAGGTGAAAATTGCTCTTGTGCTCAAGGGGTAAAACCCCTCAGAGGTGAAGTGGTTAAAGATCCGACATAGTTTGGACTAGTCCATCTCTTGATGGGAGACTCTCTGGTATGTCTTTATTTACAAAAGCATTTACTGAATGGCAGTTACTCAATCCAACTGCCAAAATAGAGTGTAAATGAGTAGGGAAGCTGACCATCATATTTGTACAGATCCTTTCTATGAAGTACTTTTGTAGAATAAAGGAGATACTGAGAATCCCCCATAAATAGATGAACTAGTCCACAATCTGTCAAATCTTTTGAATACCTACTGTAAACGACAGCAACATAAGAATAAGACGTTTATAGTACATTGTACTGTAGAAGAAATTTTTCATGATAGTGCTTCTTTAACTATAAAAAAGTAACCTTCAGATGAATTTAGTCTCCTCAGTGCTGCACATTATTACTCCCAATCCATGTGATAGAGAGTCACAGGAATTGTTTTTTAATTTTGTGATACTACATATTCTGGCGTATAGGACTTCACTTTAACCCTTCAAAATCTTCTAAAAAGTCAGGGGGTCGTTTTATACCCCAGGTGTCACTGATGCCGGGTGATATGCCCTATCCGGTGACCGACTCTCAGATCTCACTGTAGTGAAGCATCGCAGGCGAGCATGTGTGAGATCTGAGAGGCAGAGAAGGAGGTAAATAGGATACAGGGGTGGGCCAGACAGGTGAAAGAGGCGTGGCTTATGGGCACAGCGCAATCTATTCTTCCATACCGCTCTGATAAACAGGTAGACAAGGAGAGCTGACCAATCCACTCAGGGAGAGGGAGAGTTGACCAATCTAACCAGTCAGTCGCCTATATAATGTTACATACTGGGTATCACATACAGTACAGCACCAGTATCTGTTCATACCAGTAAATGATGTTTTTTAAATTTTTATTTTGTGTGCGTTGTAAGAGGGGTAGTCTTATTTGGCGAGTATATCCCAAACGCCTTATACACCCAGTCGTCTTATATGCCGGAATATACGGTAGGCGTCTTTCAAAAATTGTCAATGTATTAAATATTTTACTTTGTTTTCCTATTCATTTATATATATACATTATCTTTGGGGTTGATTCACAAACTTCCTTCGGGCCGTTAATGTTTGCTTAATCTCTTTTTGTAACATTTTTTTCTGAGTTCCCTTTAATTTATTATTTATTGACATAAACTAGGCAGATGTACTGTATGAGATTTCCATTAACACCTAATCAAGTGTACAAATTAATGGTGTTACTGAATGATACAATTGTCTCAGCTGTCTCTCATCTGTGACTTGAAGAGGAACTTACTGAATATAAGTTAAAGAGAATCTGTAACGTCAAAACGTCCCCTGGGGGGTACTCACCTCGGGTGGGGGAAGCCTCAGGATCCTAATGAGGCTTCCCACGCCGTCCTCCTTCCCTCAGGGGTCTCGCTGCAGCCCTCCGTACAAGATGACGTCAATATTTACTACCCGGGTCCTGCGCAGGCGCTCTGATGGCTGTTGGCTCCGAAGTAGGCGGAAATACCCGATCGCCGTCGGGTCTGCTCTACTGCGCAGGCGCAAGTTTCCGGCGCCTGCGCAGTAGAGCGGACCCGACTGAGATCGGGTATTTCCGTCTACTTCGGAGCCGAAAGCAGCCACAGCGCCCCCGCTGGAGCCAGCAAAGGTAAATATTGAATTGACATTCGGGTCTGTCGCCGGCTGTTCGGAGGGCTGCAGCGAGACCCCCGTGGGACAGAGGACGGCGTGGGAAGCCTCATTAGGATCCCGAGGCTTCCCCCACCCAAGGTGAGTACCCCCCAGGGGATGTTTTTGATGTTACAGAGTCTCTTTAATGAGAAACATTGTTTATTTTATTACAATATTTATTTATAAATTTAGTCAGTGTTTGCCCATTGTAAAATCTTGCCTCACCTGGATTTGTATTTTTAAATTTATCCCTAATGTCGGCATCTTTACCGCTGGCAAGAGGAATCACTGTGGGATGTTATATTTTCCATTTTTGTAGTGAGCAGGTATGTCAGTTGATCTCCCAGAGTGCTCTGCGGCAGAAGGCTATGTAACATCAAGCCTATGCTAAAACAGTGGTGCGAGGCTACATACCAATATACAAAATATCCTATGTAATAAAACCGCAGGTGTCCTTGCGTCATGCTGTCCCTGTGTGTTTTTTTGCTACTGTGCATGTGCGCAGCATGGACAGCCGTTGGGACAGGAAGATGGGGCCAGGGAGCCAGGCGGACGGGTGTGTGCGTGGCGGACGAGTGCGCGGTGGATGGGTGCGCGCACATATGCACAGGTGGCAGCGATGGCGATGTGAAGAGATCTAGAGGCCATTTTTAAACGGGCTCGGTCAACTAGTATAATTATAAAAAGCCTTTCTGATACTGAAACAAGAATAATAAAATCCTAAATATTTTTTATGTTCTACTATGAGTCGTAACTGGTGCTCTTTTGAGAAGTCCCACCAGTTCAGTTTTAACATTTGGGGCTCGATTCACAAAGCGGTGCTAACCCAGTTAGAGACTTTAGGCATGATAACCTTTGCACCACGCTGGTAAAAAGCCAGTTTAGGCGTGATAAGTTTAGGTGTGATAAGTTTAGATGTGATAAGTTTAGGCATGCTAAGTTTAGAATAGATAAGTGTAGATAGCGTGCAAAGTCCCGCACGCAAAGCAGCGCCATGAAACGCTATGCAAAGTGCACCAGACTTTGCTAGCGCAAAACATTTGATCAGCTGTGCACTGCGGTGCTAACAAAGTTGGTGCTTAAACTTATCATGCCTAAACTTATCACACCTAAACTTATCATGCCTAAACTTATCACACCTAAACTTATCACACCTAAACTTATCATGCCTAAACTGAGTTTAGGCGTGATAAAGGGCTTTTCACCAGCGTGCTAACTGTTAGCACCGCTTTGTGAATCAGGCCCTTCATGTGCTGTCGTGTCCTATTTTCAATTAAATAAAGGAATTAAATAATTGCAATCTTTGCATCTTGTTTTTATTTACATTTTACAGGCAGTGCTGACTGGAATCACACTAGTGAGCAGGTGAGATAAATCTCACTTTAACAATAGTAAATCAGACATTCAGCCAGGTGCAGTAACCTGTGGTAATTTATGCGCAAGCTGATGTCACCTGACTGATCAGTTAACCCCACCATCTCACATCTCTACTGCTAGTATTCCACTAACTAGACTCTCATCACTCCCAGTCCACTATGAATGCTGTGGTCATATTTATCGATTGTGTTCACTACTGCTCAACTGCTGCTCCTCTTTGCAATGTTGTAAGGTCCTAAAGCAAATTCAAATTTCATCTTTGGTCTAAAATAAATACAGCCCCCCCAAAAAAATAACAGATAAAAAAGATAAATGTTATTGAAACTACTGGAAGGGATTTAAAAGAGTGCCCTACTCATACTGAAATTATCAGATGAGCTGTGTCAACTATGCAGAACATATTCTGCTGTATAGGGGTATAGAGGGTAAGCATCAGTAATGACTAAGGCTTTGTTCACATCTAAAATCGAAATCGCAGACGGCCACGTTTTTGCGATTTTGTGAGTGATTTTTTTTCCCTCCCGGCACTTACCTGCACACTGTGATTTTGTTTACAGCGCTTTTAAAAGCGCTTTTGCTGAGCAATTAAATTTTTTCACTTCCTGACGCAAGTCAGTAAGTAAACTCTTTGACCCGGAAAACAATAAATACAATGTATTTATTCTTAAAAGCGCTGGGGAAATCACTATACAAAGCGCTTTTTCAAGCGCTTTGCGCTTTCCCTATACCTTCCATTGAGCAAAAACGCTAAGAAAATGGTACAGGCAGCGCTTTGCTGAGCGGATCAGGAAACAAACCGCTCAGATGAGAACACTCTCATAGGGAATCATTGCACAAGCTTTTTAGGACGATTTTCAAAATGCGCTTGAAAAAAGGCCAAAAACGCCCTATGTGTGAATAAGCCTTTAAAGCGTACCAGAGCTTAAGCTATACTTACCCGCTGCTTCCTCCTGCAGCATAAACAGGTCCCTCGCTGTCCTCCCGCGGTCTGCCGTTCAGCCGCCATCAGCCCTGGTAATAGGCTCAGTCGGGATCAGTCTGCGTCTTCTGCGCTACTGTGCATGAGCTGTTACCGGGGCTAATTGAGGCAGACCGTGGGAGGACGGCGAGGGACTCACACATGTTTATGCTGTAGGAGGGAGCAGCGGGTAAGTATCAGTTCTTCTTATAGCTAGAGTTCTGGTTTCCTTTAATTACAAGACAATCTGATCATTTGTCCTGAAATTTGCAGTTCTATCAATTAGCTGTAGTGAAGTGTAAATATGTCTTGGAATTACATTTGAGCAGTTTTTTCTTTCTTTTTTTTTTTTTTGAATTTTGACTTTTTTGTTGTGTTTAACATTTAGAGCAAAAATTTAATTTTGAGCTTCATGCCACATTAACATTGGCTTTTAGTCTATCTCAATATCAAATTCAAGCAAATATGTTTTGCCTTTAAATAAATTCACAGCTCTTGTCTCATTTACATTTCTGACCTTAAATATATAAATACCCCCTCACTAAACTCTCTGCTCCTCCGATTTCCTTCTAATAATGACTTCTTGATTCATAACCTTCTCCCACAAATGCTTCCAAGACTTGGTTGTCTCTACTCTAGAGAACTTACTCCCTCATGCTATCTCTCTTCTCCATTCATTTAAAGCGGACCCAAACCAAACATTTTTTTTAATTAAAAATATTTAGTTGCACCACTCTGACACATACAAAGATAAATAAACACTCCTTCAAACCTATGAGCATTTCAGTGCATGCTTTTCACCTTTCTCTTTCAGTGCATAGGGTTATACTGGGGGCAGCCATCAGCAATTCCTCCATTGCCGGACACCATCTACTCCACCAGTTTGCCGGAAAAATTGCGGCAATTTGAAAGGAAGGGAAGGGTTCCTCCAATAAATGTAAAATATTTTATATTTGTCATCATGCAGCTGAAAAAAGGCTGCTATTTATTATTACAATTTAGAACATAGATTTTATTTCTGAAATCTTGTATTTTTAATTTGGGTCCACTTTAACACATGCAAGCAGGAATTCATAAGCTACTTTTTAAACTTCACCTACTCAGCTTAGTAATCCTTTATTATTGATACACTAAACTCCCATTTCCCCTCCCTGTTGTATACTATGTTCCCCACCTCTTAAGACCTATATACACTTGCAGTAATGGTAATACAACATTATGATTCTTGATCACTTAGGATGGCCTTCCTCTGTAGAAGCTCACTGTTCTGCTCTCTGCCAATTATACACATATACACCCAGGGGCGTAACTAGAAATCACTGGGCCCCCCTGCGAAACTTTGAATGGGGCCCCCTCCCCCCGTTTGCACAGGTATACTGAGAACCAATGATATTCAGTTGGCTAGTGCACACTTGAGTGTGTTTTACCCAATGCAGAAAAAAAAGCAGACAGCAGTGAAGCACTGCACGCATTTTCTCTATCAATTACATTAGCTTCTGTGATAAAACATGCATGTTTTCACACATAAAGACACACATGGGGCTTGATTCACTAACCCATGATAACTGATATCACGGTCATGCTAGCTTTCTTGCATACGTTATAACGCGCATATTGGTTTTTGCGCGCAATTACAATTCCGTGCGAAAACCATTATGTGCATTATAACGTGCACAAAACTCTAGCGTGACCTTGATATCAGTTATCACGGTTTAGTGAATCAAGCCCTTTATGTGCAGAAAACGCATAAAGAAAACTGACAGACAAGTGTGCTCCCAGCCTCAGCTTACTACACTCACTCTGTCCATCTCTGACGGAGCAGAACTGGCTCTGCAGACTTCTCCAGCATCACTACAGTACAGAGCACTAGGGGAGGGGTAGAGAGTTTGTGGGCTGAGTGCTGTACACAAGACCTTGCTGCACACTAAATAGGGACTGTGCATAGAGCAGCAAGTTTTTCTCTCCATGCCCTTAGCCGTCAGTTTCTCAGAACAGGGAAAATAAACTTCTTCCCCCACGGGGCCCCCTGCAGATTCTGGGCCCCCCTGCGGCTGCATCCCTTGCAGGGTCTATTGTTACGTCCCTGTATACACCCTTGGAAAAGGTGTAAAAAAAAATATATTGATGATTGTGCTTGGGGATCTACAATGCTAATGGGCAAAGGCTTTTAGAAAATAAGTCCAAATGGGTAGAGTTTCCTTCTCCTTCTGTTTACTTTTCATGCCTGAAAGATTGCCATTTATAACCACTATTTACCGTATTGTACAAAGCTATGTAATGATTTCATGCTTTATTATTATTAGAATTTAGTATTTATATAGTGCCAACATCATTGTAGCACTTTACAGAGTACATAGTCATGTCACTAACTGTCCCTCAGAGGGGCTCACAATCTACCGTAATCCCTACCATAATGCTTTATAAATAAAAGAAAATAATACAGGCATTAAATTAGTGTAGGGTCATTATGTGCATCTTTGATTGGTTTCATTGGTTATGCTCATTGGTTCAGTATAACAACAGCATAAAGTATAGAAGTAGAAGCTAGCACTGACTATTTATGTCAATGTACAAGGAGATCGAGGAAATGATAAGAAAAGATTATCGACATAATATTTGTGTGGACGACAAACAATCAAAACAGACAACTGTAGGCCTGCTGCATGCACTATACCTAGTTATGATGTTCAATAGGAAACGTATACTGAACAATTATCTATAGGATACATGGTGACAAACACAGAGCTTCACAAAGGTCTGCAATGAAGTTTTGATCTTTTACTTGCAGTTATTATAGGAACAATCAAACTGGGTAATAGCAGTGTTCAACAAAGTGCTTTCTGAATGTCAGCAATTATGCTATAGAGCAAGAAAAGACGGTAACAGCACAAAAGAGATGTCTTTCAGTTGATTTGTCCGCAGCAGCTCACACCATAGAGCTCCATTTACACATCATGGGATATATTGTGCCAGAAATGAATGTGCGTTAATGTGGGGTGTTTGATGTGGACACTATACTTAGGATATACTATAGAGAAGTTAGGGATGGGTAGCGTTAGAAATGTTGTGTTTGGTTTCAGGGGTTAAAGCAAACCTGAAATGTAAATTAAAAATAAAAATAAACATACACAGGTCATACTAACCTCCCGTGTAGTCTACTCCTCAATCCCTTTCCCGTCTCCCAGGTCCTGTTTGTCCGCTGTGATAGATGGAATTCTCTGTCCTCCAAATGGCAACGACCCCGTAACATCTTCCTGGTCAGCACACTGTTAAACTGTAACATCGCCTACTTGATCCATACAGAAACATGGACGTTACCTTGCACGCCAGTTGTCCTTTCAGTTATAACTGACAGCAACTAATATATAACTGACAGCAACTAATATATTTCAGTTCTAACAAAATCTTGTTAGAGCTGGAAGGAATTGTTGTAAGAAGAAAATGGTGAGCTTCTGAGAGGAACTGTCAGCGATGTAAGCATGTAATATTAATTTGCAGGTACATCATGTGTTTCTTTTAAATAATTTTACTTGGTTAAGGTTATGTTTAATGTCAGGAGGAAAGACTATAGTTAGGTGTCATGAAGGTATTTTTGTGGGGTGGGAGGGGAATTTGATTTAGGCTTCAAAAAGGAGTTTATGTTAAGGTTAGATTTCGTTAGGCATCAAGAAGGGGTCAGCACTGGTGGGATAGAAGGGGGGCTAGGGTTGGGTGTCAGTAAGGCATTTATGTGGGAGAAAGAGGCAGGATCAGAATGGGAAGGGAGGTTACGGTTGGCTATCAGGAAGGGGAAAATTCATTTTGTATTATCAAAACCGGTTTACTACTGTTCCGGCAATCTTCACTGTGTCCGGATATGACCCAGGTGAGGACTGTAAAATTTTGCCCCAGTTGAGTCACGGAGAACCAGAGCCACTAGGATTGTGTGGAGAGCATAAAAAAGACCGACATTCCCACACTAAAAAGGCTACTATGCCTAATATAATTTTCCTTTTGCAAAATAGAAGATATTTGAAACTATTTCACTTCAAGTGAGCAAGAAGGACCACCCATAATGCATCACTCCATCTCAATAAGTAAACATGCAAACTTTTACCATCTAATAGTAAATAAATCTAGTCAAATTTTTTGGGGAGTACTGTTCCCCAGCCTTAGTAAATCACCCCCTCTGCCAACGTTTTCATTTATTTGGTTCACATTACGCCCATAAACAAAGAATAATAAGAGCTATTTTGTGTTCTAGCAAGACTTTTAATTACTTTTACTTTGCAGTTGCAACGTTGTCCTTTTAGTTTCAGTAAAGCTAAGGCCTGGACCAGTGCCGCAGTCTACAGGGTGGGCCACCATGATGGTGAGTGAGTATAGCAGCCTGGAATGGGTTAATTGAGTAGTGGGATACACAGAGATTAATGGATTAGAGAGTGCATGTTGGGTAAGGAAAAGCTAGCATTGGATGAGGAAGGTTAGGAGGGATTTAGTCAGGAAGCAGAGGGGAGGGCTGTTGGATGCTACTGGTGTTTGGATTATTGTTATTTAGTGTGAATTGTGTAAATAAAGGGCTGCTTTAGCCATTTCAATTCCAGTTAGCAGTCCTTTGTTTTATTTTACAAGGTTCTAGGTGGGATTGTGATAAGTGCCAGGCTAATTGCTAATACCACTCCGTCATGAAGCATCCTCCTGAACATAAAATTGAAAGCAAACCTGAGGTAAATTAAAAAAACAAACACAAAACAGGTTCTCACCTATGGAGAGGGAAGGCTCTCCTATGGAACCTTCCTGTTCCTCTCCTGGTCCCATCGTTTCAGCACCCCCCCCCCCCCCCATCCTCCTCTTCCCCTCCCATAAGCAGTTTTCAACCGATGGGTCAAAGACAGCTCTGGGCCACCACAGGAGCCTTTGGAAGACTTCGGAAGCCTCTCCCGCCACAGGATTCAAATGGGGGTGACATCGCTGGAGCGAGGGGTCCATAGGACCCAGGGCCTTCCCTCTCCATAGGTATCTGTCTTTTTTTCCCCACTTATTTTACTTCAGGCTTGCTTTAAGCAATAGTGTGTCCCACTTTGCCAGTGCTCTCCAAACTATGTCCCAACCTCTCTGCTTCCCGGAATGTGTCCCGGCTTTCCAGTTCTTCACATAATCATCAGCTTTGTGGCACTTCCTAATGTATGATGGCCCCAACTTTTCATTCCCTGATCCCTGCGGGGCTGATTTACAGAGGTAAGAGAACATAAGGCATCCAGCAAGCATGGATTTTATTTTTTTTAAGTTTCTGCTATAAGGTAGCAAAACTTTGCAGCCCGTCTGGGTCATATCACAATATATTAGCAATTTCTGAAAAAATAGCTCATTAGCTCACAATTTAAAGGCCTTGCCCTGGGAGCTCTATTGCTTATAAACTGTCCTAGCCACAAAGTTACCCAAAAGTTAAAAAAGCAACAGCTCCACAGGCAAGTTTACAAACTCTTTCTACAATGTTCAAAGCTATATTAAAAAGCCTTTGCTGAAATTGGGCTTTAATCTACCTATGTGGTTGTGGACAGTGGGAAGAATCGTATGAAATCAGTGGGTGACTATACAAACTTCATGAAGACAGTGTTCTGGGGAGCAATCAAAGCTAGAACTGTAGGACTACAAAGCAAGAGAACGGAATCACACTGCTGCTGTAATCTCACATTGTT